>NC_142140.1:51930000-52530000 GCF_024610735.1 Ursus americanus
TGGGCTCCTGGCTGCGGGATCACCCTCAGGATTTCCGGGATCCCCCTGCCCACTCGGACCTAGGCAGTGTCTGCACTTTTCTGGGCTGGGCGGCCCCAGCAGGGCCTGAGGCCCAGGAGGCAGAGAAGCTGCTGGGAGATTTCCTGGAGGAGGCTGAGCGGAAGCAGGAAGAGGAGGAGCAGCCTGAGGCCTGGACAGGTGAGGGGAATGGGGCCCAGAGGCTTCTCCCCTCACAAAGTGACAAATCTTGGGCAAAGTTCTTAACCCCATCTGAGCCTTTGTTTCCCCACCTGTATAATGGGGGTATTGACCCTTTGTCTAACGTTTTAGCATTTGTCTCACACTTCCCCCTACACCTCCATCCTAACTACAAAAATGCTCTACCATTGGGTCAGGATGCCCTTGGTTTCTAGCTATAACTCAGGCCACTACTTACCTTAGGAGCCACAGAGACCTGGGTTCAAATCCCAGTTCTGCCATGTGCTGACTATGTGACCTTGGATAAGTCACTTCACTCTCTGAGCCTCTATTTCCTTATCTGTGAAATGGGGATGATAATAGTATTTCCCTCATTGACCTCTTTATTCATTCAAAAAATAGTTAGCTACTGGCTCTTGGCAGGAGAACTGGACAGGAGCTCCCAGTTCCCCAGGGAAGACAACAGTAAACCAGTAAATAAGTAAAGAGTGAGGGCTTGACAAATAGTATTATTTTCATCATTGTTATCACTGATTCTTACTTATTAGAATCTATCACATAAAGTGAAAAGAAGTAAGAGCACATACTGATATGTTCTTGTAGAGTAAGTTATTAGCAAACTATCTGGTCCTTTAATAGAGTTTGCCAAACTTTGTTGTAGAGAGCTTTTGGGGAGTGGGAAAAAAATATCTACATACTTCATCCATCCTTCATCCAGGCCTTTGTTCAACTTGTCCCTTTCTCTGATCTCCAAGCAAATATATCCTCCCACTCTGCATCCCTGCCTGCCTCATTTTTCTGCACAGCACTCATTGGCCTTGTCCCTGACTCTGTCCCCAGGGGCAGAAAAAACCAAGATTTGTTGATTGAATAATTGCATCCTGCTTATAAGGTATCATCTTTCATCCATCTGTGTTTGACCTGATCCCCATCTCAAAAGCATCTAAATCCCTAATCCCCGTCCTTTAATCCTCAGATTAAAGTGGCTACATCCCTCTCTGCTTTACAAAGTAGCAGCCACTTATTTCTCCCTGGTGACAAAATCTTATTTATATATAGTTTATCCCTCTGTCTTCCCCCTTGGTTCTTAAGCATCCTTCTTCCTCTGCCAGCAGGATTTCACCAGCTGATTCCAAACCACTAGAGCTACACAGTCCCACGGGGCAGCTGATAGCTGCGTGTAGTTATTGAAATTGAACTTAAAATTAAAATTTCAGTTACTGGTCACACTAGCCACATTTCGAGTGCTCAGTAGCCACATTGGACAGCACGAGTAGAAAATATCTCCACCATTGCAGAAAATTCTATTGAAAGTACCACTCTAGGGTATGAGTTCTTGAGGTCAGAGGAGTACGTGAACATTTATTGGACACCTACTGCATGCCCTGCTCTGGGATGTACTTTATTTTAACATCTTTATTTTGGGATTACTTTTTACTATGAAAAATTGCAGACATACAGAAAAGTAGAGAGAATAGTATAAAGAACACTCAGACACCCATTGCTCATTTTTAACAGTTATGAATTTGACACAAACATTTTTTTTCAGGATGATTTGAAAACAAATTGGACTTAAGACACTTCACATGTAAATACCTTGCTATGCACCTTAACTGACAAGAACTTTTATTAGGATTTTTTTTAACATAACCTTGTGTGCACAATAATTTCCAACAAAATCAGCAATAATTACTTAATATCAAAAATTTTCCAGTCCTGGAGTGCCTGGGTGGCTCAGTCAGTTAAGCGCCCAACTCTAGATTTTGGCTCAGGTTATGACCTCAGGGTTGTGAGATTGAGCCCCAAGTCAGTCTCCACATGCTGGGCATGGAGCCTGCATAAGATTCTCTCTCTCCCTCTCTCTCTGCCCCTCTCCACCCTGCTCTCTCTCTTTCTCTCTCTTAAAAAACAAAAACAAAAACAACAACAACAAAAAAACAGTCCAGATTCAAATCCCCCCATTGTCCCTAAATTGTCTTTTTTTTTACAGTTGTTTCTTCAAAATCCAAACATCTGTTCAAGGCACTTTGTCTTTCATTTCTTTTTTTTATGCATTTATTTAAGATTTTATTTATTTGACACAGAGAGAGACAGCAAGAGAGGGAACACAAGCAGGGGGAGTGGGAGAAGCAGGCTTCCCACTGAGCAGGGAGCCCTATGCGGACTCGATCCCAAGAACGGAGCCGAAGACAGACGCTTAACGGCTGAGCCACCCAGGCGTCTCATAGTCTTTCATTTCTTAAGTCTCTTTTGTTCAATGACAATCTCCCTTTGCCTTTTGTTTAATGTCATTAGGGGAAAAAATGAGTCATTCGTCCTGAGGAGTGTCTCACCTTCTCCATTTACCTGTTTGCTGTCTCATGGTGACATGTTGCATGTTCCTCTATCCCCATATTTGCCATCAGATCTGCAGATTTGATTAGCTTAGGTGCAATTTTTTTTCCAATGCCAACTTTTTAAAGCTAGTACTTTGCAATGCCATCTGTCCTCATTTGAAGTGAAGGACCGATAATTAAGTGGACTTATAAAGATAATTTTAAAATAATAATATGGTGCTGTAACTATAATATGGAGGAGAAATAAAGTGAAAGCAGTTTACACAATAATAAACTATGCTTGTTGCTATGTATGTCAGCCCTTGGGCATGTCTTACTAGGACATGTGATGAAGTCGTCTGGAGCCTTTGTCTCTTACAGCGTCACGGTGAATGTGACAGCCACAAACCCCAACTAATGCAGGGGAGAATGAGCCACACAGGTGTAGTAGCATAAACACTGGTGACCTCGCTTTCTAGAATGGTGAACAACACTCGTAATTTCCAAACAAAACAGAGCCCAGACTTTGGCAGTTCCTGCATTCGTGGAGCCAAACTAATGAGTGTTTATGAGCAAGATAGTTGGGTTCCAGGTGCAGATTATTGTAAACAGGTTTTCCAAGGACACAAATGTCTTGGAGGGACACCTGGAGGCTGAGTGGCACAAATTCACTGTGCAGGTCGGCCCCCTTGTGGCAGAGTTCAACTTCAAAATGTCCCCTAGGGGGCGCCACCATAGAATCCCACTAGGGAAAAATCATTCCTATTTATTGAGTACTTTATAGCAGTCTGGTATGTATGAGCTCTAATTTTTTTTTTAAATCCAGATAAAGAAATCAAGGCACGCGGTAGTTAAAGGGTTTGCTTTAGTTGACATAGCAAGCCTGGGGGACAAGTTCGGATTTGAACTTGGGACTGACAATAGCCTTCCCTTAACTACAAAGTTATACCACCTCTCCCTGCAAGAATAGGGCAGACAGATCTTATTTTAATATAGGTTCAAAAATAAAACCACCTCTCTTTTCCACTCTAGACTTTAAGCACCTGCCCTGCCATTTCCTGAAGGTGGGACTTAGGGCAAATTGTTCCTGCCTCAGTTTCTCCATCCATGGGAGGCAGATAATAGTACTTCCCTCACTGGGTTAGTGTGCTAAATCACCAAGGGTGAATCATCACCTTAGGTGCTAAATGAATGTTACCATTGCTCTGACACCCTTGAAAATACCCAGGGAGGTTTCCGCTTTGCAGATTAGGAAAGTGAGACTCAGAGACGCTAAAGAATTTGTTCAAGGTCACACAGCCAGTCCTGGATTCAAACTTCAGAGTTTTTAACCCCCCTCTAATACACCCTCAGGACCTCCCGGAGCTGCCCAGACCCCCTGCCCAGACTCCCTGGAAGGCTGCTCAGAAGAGGAGGAAGGACTGGTGCCGGAAGGCCCTGAGCTCCTAGACTTTAGTGTAGACGAAGTGGCCGAACAGCTAACGCTGTTGGACGCGGTGAGCACCGGGCAGGGGCGCAATTGTGAGCCAGATTCCTTTGAGCACAGATCCTACCCACCTACCCGCCCCCCCCCCACCCTCCACCTCCCTCCTCCCAGGAGCTCTTTTCGCGCGTGCGGCCCTGTGAGTGCCTGGGCTCCGTGTGGTCACAGCGCGACCGTCCAGGGGCCGCAAGCACTGCCCCCACGGTGCGCGCCACTGTGACCCAGTTCAACATGGTGATCGGTTGCGTGCTGGGCTCCGTGCTGGGAGAGCAGAGCCTGGCCGCCCCACAGAGGGCGCAGCGGCTGGAAAAGTGGATCTGTGTCGCCCAGGTGCGTGTTGGCAGGGAAGGGGACGTGGGGGCGGGGCATGGGGGTGGGGACGAGGCCTGGTGAGAGACAGGGGACCCGAGGGGGAAGGCAGAAGACAAGGGTCTGGGAATGAGGGGAGGGTTGGGGTGAGGAGGTGCCCCTAAGGGAAACCCTAGGCGGGGCCCAGGGCTGGGGCCGGGGCTGCTGAGGGACACTGGGTGGGCCAAGGAATAAGAGGATGGGATGGGAGGGGGTAATGGGAAGGGGGGTGGGTTGGAGGAGGAACCACGCCCAGAGAAGGGGGCTGTGGTCCCGAAAGAGACTGTGCGGGGGCGGGTCTAGAGCCTCAAGGCTGAAGGAGAGAAAGAAATGGGGCCCCAGGAGAGTGGGAGGGTGGTAAGGGAGGAAGGAAACGGGGTAGATGGTTGATACCCAGGGTGAGCCATAGGTTCGGGGAGGAGAGGTCTGGGTCCAGGAGAGATACTGTGGGCACGTCTAAGAGGAGAAGTAAGGAGTGGGGACAAAGGCAGCCAAGGTGAGATGTAGGGAATGGAGGGGCAGCTGGGGGAGGGGCTGGGGCTGCAGGTGGGGGAGGGAAGAGGGTCCTGAGGAGTGAGGCTGAGTCCTGGTAGCCTGTCAGCTAGTCTGTAGGGTTTCTGACCTGGGGTCAGAAGTCTCGGATCAAAGGTGAATCATAGCTGGGGGTCAGGCGTGGGGTGTCACCGGCTCCCCCCGCTCCGCAGCGCTGCCGGGAACTGCGGAACTTCTCCTCGCTGCGCGCGATCCTGTCCGCCCTGCAGTCTAACCCCATATACCGGCTCAAGCGGAGCTGGGGCGCCGTCAGCAGGTGAGGAGGGGGAGGGGGCTTGTCTCTGAGGCGCCACGTCCTCCCCAGCGCAGCTCTGACCTTCCCAGCCGCTGACCCCTGACCCCTCCCCTGACCCCCCCAGGGAACGGTTATCCACTTTCAGAAAACTTTCGCAGATTTTCTCCGATGAGAACAACCATCTCAGCAGTAGAGAGATTCTTTCCCAGGTAAAGATGGGTGTGGACCCCGAGGATCCCAGGCCCAAAAAGGAGACCTGGGGCTGGGAACCGGGAACCGCTTCTCGTCAAAACATTCAGTGACCTTTCATTACGCCTCAGCGATGACCTTCCCCTTGTTAGTGGGCTGCGCTCCGGGCTGCGGCCCTCCTGATAGCTCACGCTCAGTGACTGCCTTATTTATCCATTCAACAAGTACCAGAAGTTACATTGAAAAGGTCACCCGAGGCCAGAGTCATAGCAAGGAGTAAAGCTAAAAAAAAAAAAAAAAGTACTTGGACTTGACTTTGATAAGCAAAACTAAAAATTGTCTGCCAGCAAGGCTGACTTACTGTAGGCAAGATTGAGATTCTAACAGTCATTGGATGCTGGTTCTTAGGGTGAATCCAGAATACGCAGAATGTGAATCCTGTTCCTTCAGCCCAGAACATTCTTCCCATTCACCTTCTGCGGGTCTCGTTCCGCTTGCTCCTTTATTGCCCTTCCCTCTGCCTGCTACCCGTGGAGCTCCGTTGTTGCTGTCTCTCCCTTGCTAATGTCTGCTCTGGGAGGCCAGAATTTTTGTCTCACTGCTGCCTCCCCAGTGCTCCGAACAGTGCCTGGCCCAGGGTAGCTGCTCAGTAAATATCTGCGAAGGAATGACTGTCCCAAATAAGGATAAGCGTCTGCCTTCGGCTCAGGGCGTGATCCCGGCGTTCTGGGATCGAGCCCCGCATCAGGCTCCTCCACTGGGAGCCTGCTTCTTCCTCTCCCACTCCCCCTGCTTGTGTTCCCTCTCTCGCTGGCTGTCTCTCTCTCTGTCAAATAAGTAAATAAAATCTTTAAAAAAGAGAGAGATCAAGGAACAGGGAGCTCTGAATTCAGCACCTGCCGTGTACAGGCACTGAGCCGGGAGACCTCACCGTGAACCTGACGGACAGGCTTCCTGCCCTGGGGAGAAATCAGGCCGTAAATAGGGAGACACACCGCACAATTAATAGCCGCTGGCAATTATATAATTAATTACAGACAGAGTGATGCTATGAAGGCAGGGTGCAGGGCATTGCCGGGGGATGGATGACAGGCCGGCGCCTCGTTCAGTTTTCCTTGGGTTTGGCCTTTACAACCCGCGGGTGGTTGCTGAAAGCAAAAGAGGTGTATATGGTGGGTCTTGAGGCATCTCCCCTGAGGGAAGGGTCAGAGAGACCCCAGGACTGCTCTTCCCTTCCTTCCAGGAGGAGGCCACAGAGGGCCCCCAAGAGGAGGACACCCTCCCAGGAAGCCTGCCCCCAGTGAGTGAGGTGGTTTGGGATGGGGGCCAAGCAGGATCCCCACAGTATGGGGTGGTATGTGATGGGGTCAGTGATGGCTGAGAGTGACTGAAGTTCTGGGGACCACAGAAACTGCCCCCAGGCCCTGTCCCCTACCTTGGCACCTTTCTCACGGACCTGGTTATGCTGGACACAGCCCTGCCGGACATGCTGGAGGTCTGACCCCTGACCCTTGACTCCTGACCCCAGCCTGTCCTGACATCCCACCCTTGACCCTGCCCCCACTCCATACCCGAGCCCCCACTCCCTACCCCAGGCCCCTTAGTGCAATGGGACTCCTGACATCCCAGCCCCTGACCTTGACCCTCAATCCTTGATTCTGGAGGCTCCAGTTCAGACAAACTTTGCCCCCAGGGGGATCTCATCAACTTTGAGAAGAGGAGGAAGGTGAGTGACACTGAGGTGGGCACCTGGGTGGGGGGGGCAGGCTGGGGGCAGGGCAGGGATGGGTTCTGAGAGGCCGCCCCCCTCAGGAGTGGGAGATCCTGGCCCACATCCAGCAGCTGCAGGAGCGGTGTCGGAGCTACCGCCTGAGTCCCCGCGCCCCTGTCCTGGCTGCCCTGCGCGCCCAGCGCCAGCTCGGCGAGGAGCAGAGGTGACCCCCTCCCCCGCACCGTGGCCCAGCCCAGCCCCCACCCTGGCTGATTCTGGCTGGCACACTGGACCACTTACCCCACGTACCTCTCCAACTCCTCAGGCACCCTCCTGAGCCCTGACCCCTATCCCGTGACCTTGCACCTTCTCCAGCCCAGTGAGGGCCCCAGTTCACCTCCGACCTCCAATTCTGACCCCATCTGACTTTCTGACTTCAGCCTTTAATGTACGGCTGGCCATTCCACTCACCTGTCCCATCTGTTCTCTTCCCCACCTTCTGACCCTGTCTGACCTATGACCCCATTTGTAACCCCAGTCTGAATCTCTAAGCCCAGTCATTTTTCCCTAGTTCTGAATAACTGACTCCAATTTTGGTGTATATTTGATGACCCAACTCAACTATCCCATTTGTTTCTATTCATTCTGTCGAATCCATTACCCTAATCATTGACGCCAATGATTATTTGACCTTGAACTCTCTGACCAAATTCTACTCCTCAGTCCCACTCTGCGAATCCCTGTGTAACCTCCCAACCAAGCTGTCCCATCTCATTCCTAATAAGACCCTGATGCCATAATAACCCCCCATTTGCTACCCCGACCCTGACATTTGGTGCCCAACCCCCCCCACTCCCCCCCCCCCACACCCACAGTGCAGCTCCCAGCTGATTCTAGCTTTCATCTCATTCCTTGCCGCTTCCTGGCCCCAACCCACCCCGAAGTGAACCTTGTCTCCTCAGCTACCGAGTCTCCCGTGTCATTGAGCCACCCGCTGCCTCCTGCCCCAGCTCCCCACGCATCCGGCGGCGAATCAGCCTCACCAAGCGCCTCAGTGCGTGAGTCTTGGGGTGTGCCGGGGGGTGATGGGTGCAGAGATGGGAGGCTGCTCCTGGGACCGAGTCTGGGCTCATCCTCATCCCTTGTCTCTGCCTTTAGAAAGCTGTCCCGAGAGAGGGGCTCATCCCCTGGAGGGAGTCCTGGGGACCCCTCATCCCCCACCTCCAGGTGAGCATCCCAGTTAGTGAAAGGACTGGAGATGGCAGGGTCAGAGGTCAGGGCAGCCACTCGACCTCAGGCTCTGCATCTCCCCCAGTCTGTCCCCAGGGTCCCCCCCATCTAGTCCTAGAACCAGAGACCCTCCTCCTGGCAGTCCCCCGGCCTCTCCAGGGCCCCAGGGCCCTAGCACCAAGGTACGAGGCCTGCCTGTGTGCCTGTGTGCCTGTGTGCCTGTGGGCATCCAGGGCTCTGTGTGTGTGTGTGTGTGTGTGTGTACATGGGATTTCACAGCCGGGCATGTACATCAGAGACTGTACAGGTGCTTGGCTGGGCACTCTGGGTGTCTGTCTGTCCAGGAGAACGTGTGCATCTCATGGCCCTATTTGAGGGACTATCCCTCGGTCTGGCTAATGCACAGATCTGGGTGAGTTAGCTCACCCACGGGGCACTCCGGGGTGTGATTATACTTTTGAAAGGATATGCGTGTCCCCAGGAATTGGCATGCCTAGAGGGGACACACGGGCATAAATATCACCATACCCATGGGACCCTGAGTGGGGCTGTCCACAGACCAGCGGATGTTCCGCAGTTACAGGCACGTGCGTGTACTTGCTGCCCTCTGTGCACGCAGGACTTCTTGTGTGTGGACACAGCTTTGTGCTGTGTTTACGGGTCATGTGTAAATTTGTTTTTGTCACAGGGCACGAAGGTCTGTATGTGATGGGATTGCAGAGATGCGGGCTTGTGAGTGTGGCCTAATTGCCTGTCCCCAGGCTCCGCTTGTGTAAGGGGACATGTAACTCTCCCACCACTCAGCCCCCACCCCTCCTGCCTACAGCTGCCCTTGAGCCTGGACCCGGTGGGCCCCCGGCCCTTGGCTTTGCCCCCGAGCAGCTCTCACATCTCCTTACCGGGGCAGCAGGGATCGGAGGCTCGAGTCATCCGCGTCAGCATTGACAATGACCACGGGAACCTGTATCGGAGCATCTTGGTGAGGGAGGGGTTGGGCCAGGAACCTGCTGGGGCAGCCCTGCCCCCTGGGGCTTGGCGGTCACACCTCACCACCCACCTTCTTTTCCCAGCTCACCAGTCAGGACAAGGCTCCCAGTGTGGTGCAGCGAGCCCTGGAAAAGCACAATGTGGCTCAGCCCTGGGCCCGGGACTACCAGCTCTTCCAAGTCCTTCCTGGGGACAGGGGTGAGCAGGGACTGCGTGTGGGCTGGGCTGGGGGTTGTTAGCTTGGAGGGCAGCAGATTGACGAGGGTCAAGGCTGGTCTCACAGGGCCAGGAGGTGGCTCTGACACAGAGTAGGGATAAGATGAAGCAGGGTGGGTAAGAGGCAGGAGAAATATGTGCCTCGATTTTGCGGGGTCATGAGATTGCCTTGGCTTTGTGAGCGAAAGGGGCACTGAAGGTGTCTTTTTGGGATTTATGGGGAAATGAAATTGTCCAAGGTCGAATGGGAGAGGGAGGAAAGGAGGTTGTCTTGGCTTAAATTTGTAGGATCATGAGGTCATTCAGGCTCAGCCTGGTGGGGTAGGAGTCTAAAGGCGGTCTGGGCTTAAATCTGTGAGGAAATGAGCTTGCCCCGGCTCAGCATGGGGACTCTGATGTTATCTGAACTTGGCACGGGAGAGGGCCACATGGTAGTGAAATTCAGGGTAGGGGGGCACGATGTCATTCAGTACAGACACAGGTAGGAGGTCGCCCAGTTCTCAAGGAGAGGCAGGAAGGCGAGTTGCTAAAGGGCATGACATGAGGTCGGTGGGCCATTAGGAAGGAATACAGGAGGCTGTTTGGCTTTGGCTGGCAAGAGTGAGGGCTGTCAAGACTGTATAGGCTGGACGTAGGAAGTCAGCGGTTGTCCAAGGTCTTGGTGAGAGCAGCATGAACTCGGCTGGGAATTGGCTGGGGGGAAGGGTGGGGGAGTAGGAAGTCGTTTGGCTTGGGTAGACTTGAGGTTGTCCCACCTTGCAGCGCAGGTTGGACTCCAGAGGGAAGTGGCAGGAGGTTGCTCAGGTGTGTGGTGGGAGAGGCACGAGGTTGTGCAGGCTTTGAGTGGGAGGTTGTCCAGGTTCCAGTGAGAGGAGAGTGAGGTTGGCTTAGCACTGGCTGAAGGGACCCAGGGTGGTTCTGCAGAACAGACAGGTGAATGGCAGAAGGTTACCTAGGCCTTTTGTGGGCAAATATGAGGTTGTGCAGGCCTTTGACCATCATGTCCGCCCTGGCCAGAGCTCCTGATTCCTGACAACGCCAATGTCTTCTATGCAATGAGTCCAGTCGCCCCCGGAGACTTTGTGCTGCGGCGGAAGAAAGGGGCCCGGCACAGAACCACAGTCTCCTCAACCTGAGGGGGCCCCCTTCTCCCTCCAGGTCATGGGCCCCAGGGGCAGCTTCGGGCCTGGCTTTGATCACCATGGAAGTGGGGAAAGGGGTCCTCTCCCAGAGAGGTCCCATTCTCTAGTAAAGCCCATTGTGCTCTGTACCCCATGACTCCCCCACCTCCAACTTGAGCCCTTTGGACACCACCTCTCTGACCCTCTTGGCACCAGGTCCTCATTCCAGAGCCATCAGCCCATGGGTGGCAGGGTGAAAAGCTTCATCCCGTAAACATAGAGGGCAGGTAGGGTACGGGGGTGGGGGGGAGAGACCCTTCCCCAGAGAAATCTTGTAACTGGTGGAGACACATCAGAACTGACAGAAGTGGATGAAAATAGTGACCAAAGTTATGAAACAGGAGGTCTGTCTTGTCTGTTCTCAGCCCATGCCTCATGTTCTCTATCACGATAGAAATTAAAAACCAAAACCAATACCTGAAAAACTCTAAGAGCCTTATGAAAGGGTTTGGATGAGACATGACCAGATGCGGAGGGTGGGTGGGCTATCACACACACAGGGGTTGGGACTCCCCAGCGTTTGGGGGGGGGGGGGCGCTATGCTTCTTTTCTGCCACGTATATGGGAGAGTGAAGAAATGAAAATCCATTGGGATCAGAGACAAATACCATCATCACCCATAAGTCAATAGGGTGTGGAGATGAAAGGAGAGGGGTGCACGGTGTCTCTGAACTGGAGTAGGGCGAGGAAACTGAGAAGGCAGAGACAAAGGGAGCCATAGGGCCACCCACGACACAGTCATAACTAACAACAACCACAATCATAACAATGTGTTCACTGAGAAACTTCCACTCTGTGCCGAACACCAACCAGGGGGTTTATATCTCACTGTTTTTTTTTTTGTTGTTTGTTTGTTTGTTTTTAAGATTTTATCTATTTGAGAGAGAGAGAGCACGAGCAGGAGGGAGGGGCAGAGGGAGAGGGAGAAGCAGGCTCCCCACTGAGCAGGGAGCTGACGTGGGACTCGATCCCAGGACTCTGGGATCATGACCCAAGCCAAAGGCAGATGCCTAAGTGACAGAGCCATATAGGTGCCCCTTTATATCTCACTTTGGTCAGGGTTCTCTGTGCTTCAAGTGTTCAAAAACTCAGTCCAAACGGATGTGCAAAAAGGAAAACTAATGGCTCGCAGAAATGAAAAGTTCAGTGGGTGCCACTTCAGTCACAATTGGATCCAGGGATTCAGAAGATGTCATCAGGATTGTGTTGCTGTCTCTGGGCTCTGATTTGCTCTGAGAATGAAACTGTGTCCACCCCACACCCTGCACCCCACCAGATCCAATCACCCTCTATGGCAACAGAACCACCTCTGATTTTTAGCGGGCCACCCAAAGTAGAAAACTCATTTCCAGTCCCCCTGGAAGCAAAATGTGGTCATGTGACTAAGTCTAGGCCAATGGGATATGGGCAAATTCTTTTCCCCCAGTGACTTCGGGTAAAGTCCCAGGATGGAGGCTCATTGGATCCATCTGGGTCACATGCCCACCCTGAGCCAATCACGGTGCTCCAGGAAGCAGAGTGTTCTGACTGGCGAGTCTAGGGAGGGCAGGCGCGAACACCCGCCCCTACGCCAGGCAGGTACCCTTGTGGGGGTGTTTACCCTCGTTTGAGAAGCTCAACCCAAGTGAATAGCTTTCACCGTGTGTACTTTATTACTTTCCAGATTATTAAAAGAACTGCACATTCCTTATAAAATAAAATCCCAAGAGTAAAAAAAAAACTGTTTTCCAAAAAAATCACAAATCTCAATACCCAGAATATGTTATTTTATCAGTACAGGATCATAGGGTACATACCGTCTGGCCACACTGCCTAGGACCGTGCAAACACTCAACCGCCAGTCACTATTAGGATTATTTATTCCTTCCCAGACTGGGAAGAGATGTTGATTCGCACGATAATACCAGTATCTTACATTTTTGGAATGTTTGCTCTCTGCCAAGCCAGGTTTTACAGATGAGAAGGCAGAAGCTCAGATAAGTGACCTGTCCAGGGTCACACAGTAAGAGAGTGTGTCTGCCGCAGAACCCGGCACTGTTCCGGACCCCCAAGTGGCTGCGGGGGGGCCCCTGAGTGCCCCTGCCGCCTCCCGCGGGACCAGCAGGGCGGCCTCCTCCCGTTTATCTCAGCCCAGGCTGCGTGTAGTCCCGCCCCCTCGGGGGAGCTGCCACTTGGAGGCGCCTGGCCGGGAAGTGCCTGGTCAGCTGTGTCCGGCGGAGGCAGCTGCTGACCCAGCTGTGGATTGTGCCAGGGGCGGAAGGGGGGCAGGGGCCCTGGGCCCCCTGTCTCGGGGGGGTTGCATCATGGATCACCTCTGGGCGCGCCTCTGGCCTGGAGTCAGCTCTCTCTGTCTCTTGCTCGCTGGGGCTGCCTGGGCTTCCCCACCCAGACCTCTGGACCCCAAGTTTGAAAGTAAAGGTAAGGGTGGACCGGTGTTGGACCCCTGCACTAGGTCCTGGACGGCAATGCTCAGGCCTGAGCTTCCAGTCTGGGTCCTGAGGGCCATATTGGGTTCTGAACCTCCAGTTCTGGTCTTGGGGGCCAAGCTGGTCTCTGAACCTCTTAGACTGGGACCTGGTGTAGCATGCTGGGGTCTAAGACTCCAGACTGGGTCTGGAGGGGGACATAAGTTTCCCGTTTTATCTTTTCAGGGAGGCTGGGACATGATATATCTTAATGGGGCAAGGGCGGTGCTGGGTCTAGGCCTCGACGTCTAGAGTCCCCGAGGAGAGGGGGACCTTGCCGACCCTTCATTGAGGGAGGGAGGACAAAGCAGAGGGGCCGGGCCGCTGGAGACTGTAAACATGGTTTGTATGCGGGCGCCGGATCCTTTGGCCTGGGTTGAGGGAAGGGGCGGGGGAGGGGGTCACGGTTGGCGTTATCGGGCCGCCGGCAGCCTGCCGGGGCCGATAGGGGAGCCCGCCACCTCCGCACACATCCAGTGGCACTCCAGGCCAGGCCTGGGGCGGGGCCGGCACCTGGAGGCGGAGGCCTGGCAAGCTGCGCGCAGTCCAGCGCGTTGTGGGGTGGGCGGGGCTGTGTGTGGGAACAGTAAGGCAAGCAACCTGTGCTTGGGAGTTCGGGGGGCACCACCTCTGGGGACCCTTCCAAGGGCCCCGCTTGGGGTAGAGAGCGAGGCGGGGCGTTTTTCTTATCGGTTCACACAGGCAGCAGGAGGGAGGGGGAGGACGCGGTGGCCCGAAGCCTGGGCGCCCCCGACCCCCTCCCCTCGTTCCCACCCGCAGCGGCCCTGCTGGCTGCCCGCGGGCCCGAAGAGCTTCTGTGCTTCACCGAACGGTTGGAAGACTTGGTGTGTTTCTGGGAGGAAGCGGCCAGCGCCGGGGTCGGCCCCGACAACTACAGTTTCTTCTACCAGCTCGAGTGAGTGCAGCGAGGCAGGTGGAGCGCCCCCACGCACTGAGGAGGGGGCAAGTGGGCAGGACAGAGCGCGCCCCGGAGCTTGCGCTTTGGGATAGCTGCTGGTGGCAGGGGCCAGATGGCACCTACCAGGTGGTCACCGGTGGGAAGCCCGCGGGATCAGGGCTGACAGCCCGCCTAGCGAGCCTAGTGACTGGGGTTGGAACACTCCCGCGATCTCTGTTGGAGAGCAATCCCAAACTGTAGGGCAGGGACAGCAATCCCCCGATAGGACTAAGGCATCGCGTGGGTCGGGGCTGGGACGCCCCTCGGTCTTGCCCCAAATGCTCCCACGGTCCAGGCAATAACAGATTGTCGCCCCCCCCCCAATTGCTCCCTTGCCTCTCTGACTCCTTGACGCACAGGGGCGAGCCATGGAAGCCATGCAGCCTGCACCAGGCGCCCACGGCCCGCGGCGCTGTGCGTTTCTGGTGCTCGCTGCCTACGGCAGACACGTCGAGCTTCGTGCCCTTAGAGCTGCGCGTCACAGCGGTATCCTCGGGCGCTCCACGCTATCGCCGTATCATCCACATCAACGAAGTGGGTAAGTGCACAGGGAATGGGGACCTTGTCCGGTGAGGGAGTCTCGGTCACCGCCCACCTGATCAACCCCTCTCCTCAGTTCTCCTGGACCCCCCCGCGGGGCTGCTGGCGCGGCGGGCCGACGAGGGCGGCCACGTGGTATTGCGTTGGCTCCCGCCTCCTGGGGCCCCCGTGGCCAGCCTCATCCGCTACGAAGTGAACATCTCCTCTGGCAACGTCGCGGGGGGCGCACAGAAGGTGAGTCCGCCCCTACCGCCAGCCTCAGAGGCTGCGTGGTGGACAGCCCCGCCTCCTCCCTCCAAATCCCGCCCAGATGGTCACCACGGCCCCGCCCCCTGGCCTCGCCCCTCCAGACCCCGCCTCTGACGCCCGTCACCTCCCTGACCGAGACACCTCCACGCCCACTGACATGCCTTCTTTCCCAGTGCCTCCCCAGTCCACCTGGACCCAATTCCACTTACCCCAGTGACCCAAACACTAGACCCCTTCAAGGTCCCGATCCTCTAGGCTCGGGCCCCTCCGCCCTCTGCTCCCTGGAGCCGGGTCCGGATTGGCCCCGAGCCTTACTGGAAGACGCTTCTTGCTTTCATTGCCCTTTCCCCTCATGGCCTCGCTTGGGACCTGTTCTTCCTTTCTCTGATTGGCTCAGTGCCACCCCCCAGCCTTTCCTCTGATCGCCCCCCCCCCCCCCACCAAGGTGGAGATCCTGGATGGTCGTACTGAGTGCGTGCTGAGCAACCTCCGGGGTGGAACCCGTTACACCTTCATGGTACGCGCGCGTATGGCCGAGCCGAGCTTCGGTGGCTTCTGGAGCGCCTGGTCTGAGCCTGCGTCGCTGCTGACAGCTAGTGGTGAGGCTCCAGGTAGGGGCGCAGGAGGAGCTGGGGCGGAGCATGGGGCATTCCCACCACCCTGACTTCCCCCCTGCTCCCCAGACTTGGATCCCCTCATCCTGACGCTCTCCCTCATCCTTGTGCTCATCCTGCTGCTGCTGGCCGTGCTCGCCCTGCTCTCCCACCGCCGGTGAGCGCCCCATTCGGGCACCTAGCCCAGACCCCTCCCCACCGTTCTCCTTTTGCTGTGGAAAGCTAGGCTCAGAGACTGGAAGGCGTTTGCCCAGGGACACACAGTGAGGGGTCAGTGGCAGGGCTGGGGTGCAAGCGAGACCAACCCAGACTTAGTTAAAATTGCCTGGGAACATTCACCTGGTTTTTCTTCAGCCTCAGTGGCTGCTCCTTCTTGAATTCCTTTGCTTGTTCCTTTTCCCAATTTGGTCAACCTTTGTAAAATCCCCGGATGGGCTTAATGGAAAGATTCAACACCCTGAGTGCCTCCTGCCCCTGTTGTCAAGCTCCTATACATACGGAGTGCCAACTGTGTGCTAGGCACTGAGGAGCAAGTGGAAAACAAACATGTCCCTCACCTTGTGGATCTCATAGTTGAGTCAAACAACAAGGGAACCAATGGGTATTTGATTATGCATTGTGATAAGTGATATATCACAGAAACAAATGCAGCATGGGGACATGACAGGATGATCACAGAAGGCCTCGGGGAGGTGAATCAGAATGGAAACCTGCCTTCTAACGAAGGCAGCCACATGAAAAGTGAAAAGAAATAGCAAGTGCAAAGGCCCTGAGGTGGGAATGAGCTTGGAACATTGAGGCGGCTGCCAGGAAGGGCCCTGTGGCTAGAGCAGAATGTGTTAGGAGAGAGTGGTGAATGATGAGGTGAGGGAGGTGACAAGGGTCAGAACATGTCAGGCCATCTGCAGGGCTGTGTACGTGTGTGGGGGGGGGGTTGAATTTTATTCAGAGTACACTGGGGGAATATTATGGAAAGGAGTGAGAAGGGAAGGAACATCAGTGCATATTGAACTCCTATGCATCCTTCAAAACCCTGTTCCAGTCATCCACCTGTAGGCCTTGCAGGTGCAAGCCAGAGCCTCTGTTCCTTCGCCCCTATGCACTCCTCTGCCTCCACTGCGATCACAAGGGGCTAGGTCTATCTGTGCCCCTGCTCCTAAGGGGTACTGGTGGGTATTCAGTGACACATACCCATCTTCTTGGTTCTTTTGGCTTCACCAGGGCTCTGAAGCAGAAGATCTGGCCTGGCATCCCAAGCCCTGAGAGTGAGTTTGAGGGCCTCTTCACCACACACAAGGGTAACTTCCAGGTAGGTGGCGTGGTTGTCCCCTCAGGGCCTGGGGCATCCCTGCTCCTGCGGCTGAACCGCAGGTCTCTGAGCAGGCCGGTGCTGTTTCCCCAGCTGTGGCTGTACCAGAATGAGGGCTGTCTTTGGTGGAGCCCCTGCACTCCCTTTGCAGAGGACCCACCCGCCCCCCTGGAAGTCCTCTCTGAGCGCTGCTGGGGGGCAACACAGGCGGTGGAGCCAGGGGCAGAGGATGAGGGACCCCTGCTGGAGCCCGTGGGCAGTGAACGTACCCAGGACACCTACCTGGTGCTGGACAAGTGGCTGCTGCCCCGGAGCCCACCCAGTGAGGCTCTCCCGCGGCCTGATGGCGGTTTGGACACAGTGGCCATGGATAAAGGCTCCGAAGCATCCTCCTGCTCATCTGCTTTGTCCCTGAAGCCCGTGCCAGAGGGGACCTTGGGTACCAGCTTTGAGTATACCATCCTGGATCCCAGCTCCCAGCTCTTGCGCCCAAGGGCACTGCCCCCTGAGCTGCCCCCCACCCCACCCCACATAAAGTACCTGTACCTTATGGTGTCTGACTCTGGCATCTCAACTGACTACAGCTCAGGGGGCTCCCAGGGAGCCCAGGGGGACTCATCCAATGGCCCCTTCTCGAATCCTTATGAGAACAGCCTCATCCCAGGCGCTGAGCCTTCACCTCCCAACTACGTGGCCTGCTCCTAGGACTCCAGCCCTCAGATGCTTGACCAGCATGACCTCAACTGCTAGTCCAGGCCTAAGACTCATTGAGCAGGGTTGGTGAGGCCTCCCTCAGGACTAGGGGCACTGCGAACCTCGGCTTTCTGCCCAATCCATCCTGCTCAGTACATCCTTTCGGTATTTTAAAATGTATAGAGCTGTGTGTGTGTATGTGTGTATGCATGTTATGTGTGTGTATTTTTTTTTCCCATCATGACTTCTGCAAACATCCTATAAGCCCCGTCCTTCCCGGGGCCCAGGCCATAGGGGCAGCAGAAAAAGGCCTCGAGCTCTGTCTGAAATTCTGGATCTGGCAACGTGAATAATAATCATAATAAAATGAATCAGTCAGTATATGTTATATTAGCTGCCATAACAACTCCTCATATGAGTAACTTAACACATCAAATGCTTTCTCTCTCGTATTTCAGTGCAAACCTCTAGGTGGGCAGCCGTCTCTGGGATGAGTCGGAAGCCCAGACTCTTCTGGTCTGGAGCTTCACCATCCATCCCCCAGGGCCACCCTGAGGTTTTTGGATGGTCCTCTGCGTCCTGCCAACCAACAAGCAAAACAAACAGCAGAAGATTTGGTGGGCCATTTTAGGGAGTTAGCCTAGGAAGTAGTAATCACCTCTTCTTTACCAATTCCATTGGCCAGAAACAGTCACAGGACCTCAGCTAGAACCACAGACAGCCGGGGAAAATGTAGTATAGCTATAGACCCAGGGAGAGGAAAGCTGTGGGATGTGCCTCTAGCTAGTCTCTGCCACTTATAATAACACCACTATTTTGTAAGGCTGTATTTTGAATCAGGCCCTGTTCTAAGAGAGTACTCTGATGTGACCAGTGTCATCAGGTGGCTCACTGGGAGTTCTGGTTTAACCACTTTGTAAAAGTTTGACATAACGGTGGAAAGATGAACATAGGCAGACCTACTCTACCAATTCCGCTTCTAGATATATACCCTAAAAGCCCTCACAGACGTGAACCAGGATATGTGTGCAAGAATGTTCATAAGCAGGAAATAAGTCAATCTGATTAATAAAATGGCGTATAGTCAGCCATGGAATTATATGCAGTAGGGGAAAAGGACTGAGCGGGGGGGGGGGGGCAGAGGGAGAGCAACAAGCAGACTCCCTGCTCAGCCAGGGCGCCCCACCCAGGGCTCGATCCCAGGACCCAGAGATCATGACCTGAGCTGAAGTCAGATGCTTAACCCACTAAGCCACCCGGGTGCCCCTGGCCTAAGCTTAATAACAATGTTGGGTGGGAGAAGAAGGAAGTCTCAGAAGATTACATTTATCATGAAACTTTTTATAAAGTTCAGAAGAGCAAAACAATACGTTGATTGGGCATAATCGGTACGTGGTGATACTATTTTTCAAAAGAGAAAGAGCACTTTATATTCTTTAGGTCTTTGAATCTGCACATGTTCCTGAATTAAGTATTCCAGCCATGGGCAACTGAGGCATAGAGAGGCTATCACACACCAAACTCAAGGCTGGCCTTCAGAACTTGAACCTTTATCTGAGCTGGGGTTACCAGCCTGGGCAGGCCATGGGGTGACTGTCATCTCTCCATCTGGTCGGAAAGCCACCCACCACTCTGCTCTAGGGCCCTGCCTGCCTGGATCCAGGCAGGCTCGGAGGCAGTGCTGTCCCGGGCCCTGTGCATCCACCTGCAGCCAGCACTGGGCAGGGAAATACCGCTGGAGCAGCGACAGCTGCAGGGCATCCCCACTGTCTCCCTGCTCCTGGATCTGGAGGGCCACAATGAGCCCACAGCCCTGGCCAGGCCCAATCTGGTGGCTGAAGTGGGCAGCTGTGTCTAGAAGCAGGGCAGCCAAGTAGGCCACTTCCTGGGGCCCCCAGTCTCCCACTAGGTACTCCTCCAGGCCATCCAGCAGCAGGAGGGAGGGGGCTGGGCCCCGGGCCTCATGGGCAGAGCACAAAAGCTGAAGAAGTTCATGGGTTGAGGGTGGGTACTGGAAGCGGATCTTCTAGAGAGAGGAAAAAAGGAAAAGACCAGATTCAGCTCAGGAAGCCAAGCTCCCTGCTATACCTGTTTTCCTGCTCCGTACACTTTCCAGCACTAGGCTCTCAGGCCCCAGATAACTGGTTCCAGAGAGAAGCTGCTGAGAGTGGTTGAATACTCTTCTATTTGTACCCACCCCCTTTTTTTATATAAAAATATTTTATTTTTAGGTAATCTTCACACCGAAGGAAGGGCTCGAATTTATAAACCTGGGATCAAGAGTCGCATGCTCTACCAACTGAACCAGCCAGGCACCCCCCACCCCCTTTTTTTATCCTGCATTTATCACTCCCCTATTAGCTGAGAGCAGGTATGGTTTTTTTGCCAGGTCTCTAAGGCAATGTTACCACGGAAAACCTCCTGATTAGCTCCAAAAGAAAAGCCGGTGTCCAGACAAGACACTGGTTTAGCCCTACCTCTTACCCACCCCTTTGGGGCGTCTCCTTTCGCTAAGCTCCGCCCCCTCAGGGAACGGTTTCCCAATCGTAACAACGGTTCCTATGGTCCCGCCCCACCCTCCCCCCACCGCTCATTCATGACTCCGCCCCACAATGGCCGCTCAGAATCGCTCTTCCTTCGTCCCCTCCATTGGTCTGTCTACCTGTCACTCAATCCTCAATCCGCTCAGGTACTAACTAGTCCGCCTTCGGTCCCACCCCTCGGTTACCTGTAGCCGCAGGGGGTCGAGCGCTGCTCCCCTCCCGCGGGGCAGGCTTTGAAGAGGCCTCCGGGTCAGGAAGAGGACGGGACCTCGGCCCTCTCCTGCCGCTTCCAGGGCCGCCGTGAATAGCAGCGCCGTCTTTCCAGACCCTGGACCGCCGAGCAGCAGCAAAGGCGGCCCAGCCTCAGTTGTGTATTCCTCGGACTCTGCCGAGCTGCCCAGGTTTAGCGCCCGCCTCAGCGCCTCCGCCATTCGCAACATACTTCTGTCCAATCAGCGCCCCGTTCCTGCCCTTAATCCCGCCTAAACCGAGGTCTCATTGGTTACAATGCACTTAGCTTCTCCATTGGTTCATGGATCTGCCATCAAAGTTAGATTGGCTTTTACTAGCTCCTGCCCCGGTGAAGGGGGAAATAACTTAGTTTGAGGGAAGGGGGATGGAGGAGTTTGAGGGAGAAAAGCCCCTTACTTTGCGCAAGTCGGCTGAGGAAAGCAGCACGAATATTATTGTGAACTAATCAGCTAATCAGACAAATATAAGGGTCGAGAGTTGAAGGAAACAGGCCCTAATCACTGACACATTACTTAAAGTCTAGCCTCAGTCTGCTCACCTGTACAATGGAGCTCATGATATCGCAGAGGAATATTGTGATGGATGTGTCTGTGTGTGTTTCTGCTGATGTCACCCAATGACAATCGAGAAGGTGAGTGATGGAGGAGCTTGTGTGCTTCTTTCTCTTCACCTTAGTATTGGCACAAGCTCGCGTTGGAGGCTGCAGACTCGGGAACGTTCGTGGGCAAAACATCAGCAGCCGTCTCTGAGGGTCTGTGAGAAGAGGAGTCTCAGCTGGCTTCCTCTTTGGCCTGGGGGCTCCTTGGGTTTTACTTGGGATGAGGGAGACGGGCATGACCATAGACCAAAGAAGGTGGCAGGAGAGACAAAGACACAGGGGGTGGGAGACTAAGGGACAGCCAAGGCAGAGACCTTGCCTGGTTCACTTAGGTATCTCCAGCGTCCAGAACAGTGACTAGATCATTGCAAATTCTCAATATATGCTTGTTAAACGAATGAATGAAGAAAGGAAGATAGAACTGATGAGAAACTGGGAAAGGAGGAGAAACAAGGTGAGTGGTTAAGTGATGGCTGGCTGGATCTCCTCACCCAGACTTCGCCCCAGAGCTGCCACTCACCCCTGTCGCCCTGGCAACTCTGTCTCCTGGTAACTTCAAAGTGGTGCTGTTGCCAGGAGACCCAGGGGCGGGGCGGAACTGATATTTCCTGGGCTTTCTCTCTCTGGGGCCAGAAAACAGATCCACAACATCCCCCAATACACCCACCCACACAGCCAGCACCTCCACACCCCCCTGCACACACGTGCGCGCGCGCGCATACACACACACACACACACACACACACACACACACACACACACACCATGGCATCTCTGCATATATTCTGCTTCCAGAACCCCCATCACCCACGTGTTCGCAGCCCTCTCCTATCTTGACACAAAGCATCCCATGCACACTTTTTCCCACATTTACTTCCCCACACCCTTAGCCTTGCACACACACTTAAACACACTCTGATACAACCATACCATTGCTATTACACACACACACACACATGCACACACATAGATACATTTCCTTTCGGCTAATGTGCCTGCCACTCTTTCTACACACACACACACACACACACACACACACACACACACACACGAAGCACACTGTTACACTCCTTGTCCAACGCACCATCTCAATCCCCCCCAACAGATGCACAAACCATGATTCACCTCACTTTGCAACACTCCAAATGCACAAGCACCCAGTAGTGACACCAGTGCCACATAGTCGTGCAGTTACATACACAGGAGCATAACCAGCACAGCCCCACTGTACTCGATATTCCCTTGCTGAGAGCACTCAGGTCCCAAATATCTCTGTGGCTCATTTTCCCACTCCATTCAGGTCTTAGTCAAATATCACCTACTCTGAGAGGCTTTCCCCGATCACCTGTGTAAAAGTGTGTGCCCTACACTAACTGCTTATCCATCTTTATTTCTTTTCAAATAACTTATAATTTCCAATGTTATGTCTTTATTGACTCTCTCATCACTAGAATGTCAGCTTCACCAGGGAGATTCTTTCTTTTGTTCATTGCTCGGCCCTCAGCTCCTAGAATGGCACCAGCACACAGCAGGTGCTCATAAATATAGACTGAGTACGTTGGCAGAGATGCAGATGTTTGGCATATTTCTTGTACACATAGTACTTCTTTCTCTCACTTCTCAGATGCCTGTCTTCATGTCCTGATGGAAGGACCCTTACTGTAGAGAAGCTTCCAGGAGGAGGGAGGACCAAAGTGTGAGGGGACAGGGGAGTGGACAGCTCAGAGTCAGTCTGTGCTTCTCCCTCGTTTTTCAGCACCAAGTGATTAATTTATTCATTTAATAAAATTTTATTGAGCATCTACTGTGTGCCAGGCACTGTTCTAGGCACCAGGGCTCCAGCAGTGAAAAGACAACTAAGGGGGCACCTGGGTGGCTCTGTCGGTTGAGCGTCTGCCTTCGGCTCAGGTCTTGATCTTGGGGTCCTGGGATTGAGCCCCACATCAGGCTCCCTACTCAGCAAGGAGTCTGCTTCTCCCTCTCCCTTGCCCTTTCCCCCCACTCATGCTCTCTCTCTCAAATAAATAAAAATCTTAAAAAAAAAAAAAGACAACTAAGTCTGTGTCCTTGTGGAGCTCACATCCTAGTGAGAGAGAAGATAATGTCCACTAAGCATAATGAAGAGTTTAAATAGTCTGTGAGTGGATGACAAGTGTATGCAAAAAAATTTTGCACGGGGGAAAAAAATTCTGGAAGGACCAGTTGTTTGCTTTTTGCATTTTGAAATAGGGTGGTAGAGGCAGGCCTCACTGAGAAGGTGACACTTAATTAAAGGCTTGAAGTTGCTGAGGGAACGAACCATGTAGATGCGTGGGGAAGAGCATTCCGAGCGGTGGCACCTTTAAGTGCAAAGGCCCTGAGGCACTGGGAGAACTTTGGCTTCTACCAGGATACATGGGGAGACACAAGAGCGTTTGAGCAGAGGAAGGTTGTGGTCTGACTTACATTATAAACCAGAACTCGATTTTGGTTGAGTTAGAGATTCTGTGGGACCTACAGGGGCATATCGAGAAGTCTTTTGAATAAGTACGTATACCTCAGTTTGGATTTTCTACCTAAAATTATCCATCCTGGGATGAGGGTGTGAACAAGGCGAGGCCAGCTGTCTCCACCCTCTCTAGCAGGCCCAAATGCTTTTTTGTGTCTGGCAACCCCCACTTTCTCCTTTCTTGGCCAGCACTTAATTTCAGGACCGCGGACAGCGCTAGCTGCCTGCGCTGGCATGCTGTCCGCTGTGCTGAAGTTTTGTTTCTTTCCTGGGCCGAGTGGAGGTAGCTGTGGGACAGAAGGAACCATGGCTCTCAGGGGTGTGATCCCTGAAAATAGGAGCTCTGTTTGGTGAAGAAGGGGGCTCCATGATTCTATCCTCCTCTGCTTAAGCCTTCTCATGCCCCCATATCATTTCCCACGGCCCACAATCAGCCCCATCACCTATCCCACCTCCTCTCCCTTTATCTGCCTCCTCCCTGGCTCACCTGAGCAGCACAGGCCTCCTCACTGTTTCCTGAACACAGCGGGCCGGTTCCCACCTCAGGGCTTTCGTGCTTGCTGTTCCCTCTGCCTCGAACGTTCCTTCCCCCCGCCATATTTACATGACTCTCTCCTCCCTCCTTCATGCCTCTTTATTTTTTTTTTAAGATTTTATTTATTTATTTGACAGAGAGACAGCCAGTGAGAGAGGGAACACAAGCAGGGGGAGTGGGAGAGGAAGAAGCAGGCTCCTAGCGGAGAAGCCTGATGTGGGGCTCGACCCCAGAACACCAGGATCACGCCCTGAGCCGAAGGCAGACGCTTAACGACTGCGCGACCCAGGCGCCCCTTTCATGCCTCTTTAAATTGCAAACTCTGTCCCCATCCCAAAGTTCTCCCATTGTCTTCTCTAGCTTGAATGTTTTCCTATCACTTATCAATATCTAATATATCAGAGATCCCAAACCCTGACCTAAACCCTTGATCCTAGAGTTTGGAATTCAGAATTTTTCAGATTTTTTTTTTTAAAGGCACTATGGTATAATACTATGTATCATGTAACATCCCTAGTGGGGCCTGGGATAGCACCTCAAAATCAAACACTTTCCTTTATCTGCAATGAAACGTAAGCATATTCACATCTAGTTCAATAAATAAAAGCTATAATAACCTTATGTCAGTAAAGGCCAGGTTTTGCCACAAATGGGTTATGAAAAAATTTTGGTTTTCAGACCTTTTTGGAATTTGGAATTGTGAATCTGTATCTAGCTTATTTATTTTATTGTCTGTCTCTCACATATTAGAATGTTAGCTCTCTGATGCAGAAATTTGTGTCCATTCTGTTCACTGCTACAGCCCCTGTGCCTACTACGCAGCATGTGGCACACAGTAGGTGATACACAGTGTTTGCTGAATGCATGCATGAATGAATGAATGAATGAATGAATGAATGAATGAATAGAATGGGGGGGTAGGAAAGCAGTTAACCCTTTCCTGATTCCTGAATGACTCCATGCCCCGAATGGCCTGTTTGAAGCCCTTCAGAGCCACAGTGGGCTGTGGGGAGGTCTGTGCCTCCATGCCCCTCCTACCCTCCTGGTTTCCACTGGGTCCTCAAGGGTTGGGTCTCAGCACAATGTCACAATCAGAACCCCTGCTCCCATCCATGCAGCCAGGGGGTTGGCATGGGGGCTTCTAGAGCCCTCGCCCTATTCCCTGTGTCCTCTGCACCCTGGCCATAGTCAGAAACAGGCCACCTGCCTGCAGGAGACAGTCATGTGAGGCCCCTCACCATCTGTTTGTGTGCCTTACATGCTTGTGGGGACTGTCTGCATTTGACAGATGAAGAAACAATACAACAGAGAGGTTAATTAACTTTCCTGAGGTTATGCAACCAGGAGATGCTGAGCCAGGATGCAAGTCGCTGGCTCAATGACCCCGCACTGCTTTTCCATAATCACTCTCAGATCCACTGTGACAATAAACGCACTCCCAGTCTCACCTTACCTACATACCAACAATCAAATTCTTCCACACTCCAACACCTGGGGGAGGAGGAAGGCAGGTGGCCAAACTTCTGTTACAAACAGGTCTTTATTAAAGATAAGGAGGGGGCAGGAAAGGGGGGCAGTGTCTCCTCTGCCCACTGCCTTTGGCTGCCTGGGGCAGGGGAGCCCTCTCTGCTCCATCCATGCCCCCCCCCCCATGATGGCACATTTGCAGGAGGCTGGGGCCCGGGGCAGGGGGCAGTGTAAAGAACAAGGGCAGA
Organism: Ursus americanus; assembly: GCF_024610735.1. Lineage (NCBI taxonomy): Eukaryota > Metazoa > Chordata > Mammalia > Carnivora > Ursidae > Ursus > Ursus americanus. The sequence goes on from NC_142140.1 coordinate 51,955,605, forward strand.
TTCCAAGGCAAAAAAAAGTCCCTTCCCATAGCCCTAATAAGAAGGGTTTGGGGCGACCTGGGCACAGACAAGGGGAGACACAGCACCCTGAACCCCAAAACCTCTGAACTGGGGCAAGCCCTGTATAAGTTGGGAGTTAGGAGGGACTGAGTGAGAGGTTGCACATGGGGAGGGGCTGAGAGAGGAAGGGGTGCCCCAAGGACCCTGCCATGGGGGAGCCTGCCCCCCATGCTCCAGCTGGACTCTCTGGATCTGAGAGAGGACCCGATGACAAAGGATGACCCCATCTCCCTCTTCTCCTTTGCTCGTACTTAGACATTGGCGGTCCCCCAATGACTGGAATCATACCCACCCATCCTAGAAATTCTGAAAACCAAGGACTCCTATTGGTTGTTCAGACGCTGAACACTAACTGGAGTTACCCTCTTGCCTGAGGATTCTAAGACGTGAGGGGAGGCTCCCACGGGCTGGAGTAAACTCCTTTTAAGTAGAAATTTTAGAACTGGGGGCTCCCATTGGCTAAGCAATGGCCAATGGGGTCAAGTTTTGGCCCTTAAAAGAGTAATCCTAGGGGCAAGGGCCCACCTCCCAGTTATGCCCACTTGGGTGTCTCAGAGGGCAAGAGAGGCAGGGGGCCCCTCAACTGTCCTTCCAGCCAGCCTCTAATGCCTAGGCCTGGCTGGTTTGTGCACAGAGGGCTTTGGCACTCACATGGCACACGCACACACACGTGTGGCAGGGAAGGAATGGGGACCTGGCAGATTCTGGGAGGGTGGTGGGGCCTCACAACAGGTGGTCACGGCTGGCAAACAGGTAAGGGCTGAAGTTGTCCCGGTGGAAGGGGGAGGGATAGAGTCCACTAAGGGTGTACAGGTCCCGCAGCAGGGGTGTGGGCAGCAGCAACTTCCGACCACGTCCACCACCCCCACCCGGCCCCCCAGGCCCAGGGGAGGAGGGTGAGGGGCCCTGGCTGGGCGTTGGTGCTGGCAGGGGCAGGGGCAGGGGCAGGGGCGTCGGCTCAGACCTCAATCGAGGGCGGGGCACACGGGGCGACGAACACATGGCTGGAGCCCTGGAGGACACGCAGCTGGGGATCAGGTGGCCACGGCGGGCACAGTTCTGCGACTCTGGGGGTCAGGGTCAGAGGTCAGGGGATCAGAAAGCTTGGGAGAGGGCCACGAGAGCATAGGCGAGACCTCTGTGGCAGTGACTGCAACCTGGAAGTCCCCCCGGTTATCCCCCCACTCCCTCGACACTCACTGGATGGGGTGAGCCGTGCCGGTGTCGAATGCGGCCTGCAGGCTTCGGGTTCCTGAGACAAAGAGGCAGAGGGAAGGGGCTAGTGGCCCCCTGGGCCCCGCTGGCCACAGCCATGAGGGGCTCATCAGGCAGAAAGCCGGTGGAAAAGACAACTAGAGTTTTTGGGATTAACCATAACACACCCTTCTATTTTGTGTGACTGTCCCCCAGGACCTAGGTCCACAGAGACAAGCAATCCCTCTACTTCCCCATGGCCTGGAGACCCCCACCTCTTGCCTGACTTCCTGCCTCCTTGGTCCCCCTCCACCCACCACCCTCTCCAGCCGGGAGCAGACCCCGGCCCCCCTTACCTGGGCCACACTTAACTTTTCGAGGGGGCTTTCCATGGTGGGGGCTTGGCCCAGGTCCTCCCAGGGGGAGAGCCTTCGGCCAGAGGGCCGCCGGCTCTGGAAGTTGTGTACAACACAGGTGACCTGGGACAGAGTGAGAGGGGCATGTTGAGACCTGAAGCCAATAATGTGGGAGTAGCGTAAATACCATCCCCATTTTTCAGGTAAGGAAACTGAGGCTCAGGTTTTCAGTTAACATTTTTCCAGTACGTTTACGTGCCAGGCATTGTTCTTTCCACCTTACTAAGAGGTAGGTACTATTATTATTTATTCCACAGGGCCGTGACTAGGGTGAGGCAAGTAAAGCCAAGTGGTGCAAAGGCAGGATCTGATCCTGTCTTTTAAGTTTTTGATATTTTGGACATTATGTGTTTTTGCATTAATTTCGGCTTTTAAAAATATCTCATTAAAACATTTATCTTGATTCCTGAGTGTCTTGGTGGCCCTTTAAATTCTGCACTCAAAGCAAGGACCTCACTCTACTTACCCTGGTCCCGGTCCTGTCATCCCATTCCACAGGTGAGAACATCCAGGCAGGGTAAGATTAAGGGACTCGCCCAAGGTCACACAGAGTCCACACCCTTCACTATCGTGTGGTCCAGCTTCTTGGGTCAGAATGCTGATAGAGGGTCTCCCATACTGGAATGGATGGCAAGGTGGCTCACCAGAAAGGTTGCGATGGCAGCGCCTGTCAGGAAGCCCGCCAACACGTCGGACCAGTGGTTGCGGTACTCGGCCACACGGACCACGCCCACCAGGAAGGCGGGGCACAGCAGGGCCAGGCAGAGGGAGGGCTTGACCAGGCGGGAGCCCTTCACGCGGAACACGAGAGTCACGTACATCTGTGGGAGCCAGACCAGTCAGGGGACGCATGGCAGCACAGTTGCCGAACCCAAGTGGATATTGCCTTCCGGGCTAGAGGGCGTGGCCAGAATCCCTGGGAATGGCCTTGGGCCTGAGGCTGTGGCCAGGGGCTCCGGGGAACAGAGCCAGGGGCACAGGAGTTCGAGGATGAAGTCGTGAACTCCCAGCGGTCCCTTGCAGGGATGGGGGCGTGGCCAGGGCACCAAAAAGCAGTGGACAGAGTCTGGGGCCCAGGTCTCCCCAGGACTAGTCACAGATCGGGAAAGATGCTTGCTAGGTTAGCGTACAGTCTCAGAACCAGAGAGTGGAGTCAAGGCCCAAGGAGGCAGGTCCAGGAACTCCAGGAGGTAGAATCCCCAAACCCCAGGGACCCACTGCCAAGAACAGAAACTAGTCCTGGACTCCAGAAAAAGGAGTCAAAGCAACAGGAGGTGTGAACCAAGGAAAAGCTGGGGACAGAGGTAGTCCCAGTGGGTCAAGTCGGGGGCGTGGCCAGATCTAGAAAGGGCAAGGACAAAGCGGGGGTGGGGGTGGGGAAGGGGTCCTCTCTCCTGGGCTCCAGGAGACCGAGTTGAAAGCCCACCCCCCCAGTCTCCCAGCCAATATTTAGGGACCTGTAGCATCATGGGGACATGGCTAGGCTGCAGGGAATGGAGTGCAGTGCTCCAGGAACAGTGTTTTGGTCCCATTGGTTGGCATTCCTGGGCCAGGGGGCGTGGCCAGACCCCAAAGAGGCAGTCAAGAACAGAGCAATAAACTCAGACTCCGGGCGGGCATCAGGCCAGCCAAGGAGGGGGGTTCACCCTAGGGACAGTGTCGCAGCACTGCGGCGTGACTTTACCCTGGGAAGGAATCAGAGGTTCCAGCCCAGAGTGGCCTCCTTGCCCACTGGCTGCCCCCCACTTTTGTGCCCCTATTCTGGGGCTCACCGCTGTGTAGGTGACCGCATAGGCGCAAAGAGCAGCATCCTTGCAGGGGAAGGCACGGCGCGCAGCGGCCACGAGGCTGGGGCTGCCGGCACAGGCACCCTGGTCGGTGACGAAGCGGTCGGGCCCTGGCCTGTCGGGCGAGGGCGGTGGGCAGCCCAGGGCCGTGTAGTTGGGGCGGCACACTGACAGGAAGTGCGGCGTCGGGTTGCCGGTCACCACCTGCCCCGCATTGGCGAAGATGGTCGTGGTGAAGAGGCCGAAGGAGTAGACCCCTGGGGGTGGGGTGGGAGAGGGAATTCATGCTGGGCCCCTGATACCCCAGGGGCCCTCCTCCTGTGAGCCCCTATGGCTCATCTGGGCACCTTGTTCCTGTGACCATCATTAAAGCACAGCTGAGGATCCCCCTAAAGCCATATCCCATATTGCTGGGCCAAGGTCCTCTCCCCTTGGGCCCGCCGTGATGGTACTCTGAGCCTCTTGCTTCTGTCCCCCTTGGGTTACTACCATGTCAGGAGTGGGTCCTCCCCTGAAACCCCAATATAGCTGGGCTGGAGTCCTCAACAGCAGGACATCAGGATCGGGCCCATACCTCGAACTCCCAAGGACCATCCTGATGGCATTTCTGAGCCTCTTTACGCCTGCCCTGGACTGTTATTGAGTTGATCACTTTTTCCCTGGATCAACAATCACCCACAGCTAGGTCTCCGGCCCTCTGTCATAGGGACCATCACTTTGGATGAGCTCTGCCCTTCTCCTACACCATGGGCTGGGACTGCACAGCGGGGTCTCATTTTCCTGTTTGGAGTGGGGTGAGGGGTGGGCTGGTCTTTGGCCTGGACCTATGTCCCCCTTTTCTGCCTTGAGACTCTCCTTGTAGTAATCTGGGGCCCTCACCATTGCCGCCATGGTTGGCCTAAGCCCCACCATTGTCCCTAGAACCTCCGTTGTGCCTGGCCTTACCTACATCCCTCTTTGCCTCATGAGGTCACTGTCATGGCAGTTCTAGGGCCTCTTCCCCATAAAATCCCTATTGCGGCTGAATCTGGCCCGTATCTCCTTTGCATAGCTGACCCTCTGGCCACATCACTCACCCAGGAAGCGGACCAGCCTCCGCAGTGGGGGGCTGAAGCGGCAGCAGGCCCCAGACACGATGGTGCTCTCCCCGATGATGGGGATGGCTGAGGGCGGCGCGGGGAAAAAGGCACGCACCAGCTCCCCCAGCAGGATCTGTGGGCAAGATCAAGGCAGGGTCTTCCTGGCCTTCAAATCCAACCCTTCACCCACCTCCACCTGGCCCTCCTGCCGCCTGGGTCTGACCAAGGCTACCCCCAGTCTCACCGTAAGGGTGGGCCCAGCAGTGACCAGGGCATAGATGAGTGCAGGAGGCGCTCGGCTGGCAGCCTCGGGCCCTGGGTAAGGCTTGGCGTAGGTGCTGTCATAGCAGAAGAACCCCTGGGTGTGTACGGGGAAGGTGTCTGTGAACTCCAGGCGGTAAGCAAGCAGGACCACGATGCCCAGGAGCACTGACTGCCACCCGGTAATGGGAGGGGGACAGAGAGAGAAGAGACAGGGTCAGGTCCAAGCTGGGGCCATGGTGAGAGACACAGAGATGGAGAGAGACTGAGATGGGGAGGAGAGATGGAGAGATCAAGACCGAGGGTCTTGTACAAAGGGTGAGGGAGACAGAGAGAAGCTGGGAATGGTCTGGGCCTGGGGGACACAGAGACAGAAAGAGAAGACTGAAGGGGAGGGGAGGAGAAAAAGAAGGGACTAGTAAAATGCAAAAGAGAGAGGAGGTAGGATGGGGGAGAGCAAGTGAGGACTGGCCAGGGCTCAGACAGAGAGAGGGGTCAGCAGGGGCGGGGGGGGGGGGCACAGGCCAACAGGGGGAAAGATGATGCTACTAGTAGAAGTGCTAGCAGCTCCCGGAAGTACAACCCTTACTGGGGACAGGAATCATACTAAGCCCCTCCCGTGAATTAATACATCTTACCTTCGTAACTGCCCTAGGAGAAAGGGACTCTGATTACGCCTATTTGAGAGCCTAGGGAACTGTGGCTCAAGGGGGTATGGTTGGTACCCAGAGCTCTGCGGTAAGGGTAGGCAGAGCAGGCTTGGAATGCCGGGAGTGTCACTTCTGAACGCGCCTCCTCCCCGCTGAGGGTCTGGGAGTGAGTCTGGGGGGCGAACGGGCAGGGGGGAGAGTTACTGGGTTCCTCACCTCCACGAAGACAAAGCAGGGAATGATGGAGAAGCTCCTCTTCGACTGAGGTCTCCCTCCTGCCATGGTGAAGGCCTGGCCTGTGGAGGTGGGGAGGGAATGGGACGGCCAGGGCGGGGCCTAGGGGGAGGCTCTGGTCACCTGCCTGCGTAGAGTCCTCTGGCCACACCATGATCCCCCCCACCCCAGGCCCCAGAACTACTACAAAGGAGCCCTGGCTCCACCCACTAAGCCTTCTGGCCATGACTCTGAATATCCAGGATCCTGCCCATGGGAGGCCTGCCCTGACACAACCAGCTCACTCATCCTCTGCCGGGGATCCCAGAGATTCTGTAGTGGTCTTCTCCCCCCACAGCCCACATGCCTTTTAGGAGGGTCTCTCCTCCTTACCATACAGGTCACCTCCCTTCAGCCTTTGGAAGAGACTTCTCCAGCTTAATGGACCCCTCCCCCCCAGAGAAGGGCCCATTTAGAAGCATCTTCACTCCCACTGGCTTTTAGGAGACCCCATCCTCTTTCCCTATGTGCTTTATAAGGGACCCCATGCTCTGTGTCCCCCACCCCCACCAGGTTCCTCCTCTGAGTCCCTTCCCCCATGGCCCACAGGGACCTCTCTCTCCTGTCCCCATGGGCTGCGCCTGACTGGTTCGGGCTGATGGCCAGGCCCTCCTTCTATCCCAGCTGCCACCCCCTCTCCCCCTCCTCCCAGCCTGTCTGCCTCTCTGTATCATGAGAGGGCTATCTTCTCCCAACAAGCCCCCTCTCCCCCCAGTCTAACCTCAGTCCCCAGCACTGAGGGGCCAACAGGGCCACACCTGCTCGACCCATTCTCCCAGGCTGACCTCACCTGTGAAAGGGCCCTATGGCTTCCCACAGGCCTCCGCCACACCCACAGACTCACAGCCGCTCCTGGCGGCCAGCAGGGCAGGGATGGTCAACCCCATTGCACAGATGTGGAAACTGAGGCCCAGGAAGGTGAGGGTAGGCACTCTGGGTCCAGTGCCCCATCCACGCAGCTTGCTCTGCAGTGTGACATGTGGGGTGAGGGTCACCAGAGATCTCAGATGCCCATGTGGCCACGGCCCCTCACCCTTCCAGAGACACAATCACACATGCTGGCACCCTTAGAGTACACAATTCAGCCACAGCCTCCATCCCAAACACCACACCACACACACAAACATATGCACACACACACACACACACACACACACAGTACAGCGTTTGTCCATCCCACCAAAAAGGATCCAATGCCTGCTGTGTTGCAGGCACTTTGCTTGTGCTGAACAAGACAGGCCTGCTCATTCAGACAGGTGCCCAACACCCACTACACACAACTGTACACTCACACACATGGCACAGTGTGCACACGGCCTGTCACAGACACCCACACAGATCAAACTCCCCCCCCCACAAACACACACAGTCACAGGGACACAAGAAAAGGTCCTTCATACACTTCACAGCCCCACATACAGCCCCACACAAGCACTCACCTCACCATCACCAGGGACAGCCTCAGGGCTGCCAACACACTTGAGAGTTACATCAAAAAGAGTCATCGCACACAATGGGGGTCACAAACCGGTCACGGCAGCGTCACACCCCCAATTACCAGGCACTCCGACACAGCCACACACATTAACAGTCTCTCATCCACACTGACGCTCACTGGAGATACGATGTCATCCACAAGCTCAGCCACATGGCCACACAAGGGCACATACATGGACCATGACACGGATTTGCACACCAAGCCACACGAGAAAGGCGCATGATCACAGCCACACACTGAGACATAAAAATGGGCCCCCACACACCATCAGAAGGAACACACAATGGCAGTCATATGCACACAACCGTACAGACACCAAGACAGCCCCACACAGCCACAGTGATAGCAGTCACAACAACACAGCCACACACACCCTCGGAGTGACACCCATGATGACAGCCACACAATGACAGCCACAGGAGAGTCACACACACACCACACAGACCACACAGGCATCCCCAAAGCCACACAATTACAGTTATACAACCACACACTGACACAAAATGACAACCACACAATTACAGTCACCCTCACCAACGCCGCTTGACTTCTCCGGCCCGGGGTCCCCTCTCCACGCTCCCCTCCCCGAGCCCCGTTCTCAAGCCCCAGCTCACTGCCTCCCCTCCCCCTCCCTGCGCCGGACCCACAAGGGACCCGAACAGCAGGAGCTGAACCCTGGCGGGACAGACAGACCGAGGGTGTCTGCCCACGAGAGGGGGTGCCGGGAGCGCCCCAAGCCCCTCTTCCTCACCGGCTCGAGGCTGTCACGGTCTGAGCCCCCGCTCCGCTTAGACGTCACCCGGGTGGCAGTACGAACGGACGGACGGCAGGCCCCGCGGGCGGACACAGAGATGGGAGACGCCGTCGGCCCGGCAGCGCCGCGCAGACTCAGGGAAGGGGAGAGGGGCGGGGCCTGCGGGCGTCTCATTTGTATAACCCCGTGGGGCGGGGACTCGCGTCGTCTCATTAGCATGGTCCGGGGCGGGGCCTCTGTTGCTCTTGGGGGCCCGGAGAGTGTTAAGACAAATTTGGGAGGGAATGAAGGATGCAGGTTGAGGGAGAACTAGGCGGTGGGGGCGCTGAAGGGAAGAGGAGGGCCGGGTGAGAGCGTGACCCTGGACCTCGGACCCTCCCTCCCCGTGCCTCAGTTTCCCCTTTGGGGCAGTAGACTAGAGCACCAGGGCCCCCCAGAAAGGAGCTCCGGTGGCTAGTGTGAAAGAGCCTGTCTGGATACTCATATCTGGACAGACTGACCCCTGACCTTGTTATATATTAAATTTGGCCTCACACTGTCCCCTGACCCTAAGTCTACACATTCTGAACTGCCTCTGGGGTCCCCACACCCTCCCCAATACTGGAAAGTAAACTGGGTGTGGGTGTGGTCATTCTCAGGCACAGGAGGCAGCAGGAGCAACAGTCCACAGATGAAAGAGGGTCTTGGCTAGTTTATTTTCTCTCTGGAGGGGTCTTCAAGGAGAGCAGTCCCGGCTGCTCAGGCTGTGGAGAGAGAGTGGGTCAGGGTCCAGCTTGGTCCAGAGGACCCCAGGGCTGGAAATCAGGAGCAGATGCCCAGGTTGGGAGCTTCGAGGGTCCATACTGTGGCATTGGAGGGCGGGCCAGGAGAGGAAGTGTTGGGTAGGGCGGGGGAGGTTCCATACCAGATGGGAAGGAGCGGCTCTTGCTGAACGGTGGCTGGGAAGGGTCCTGGTCTGAGTCTGAGTCTGAGTCCCAGGAGGGGAGCAAAGGGCTCAGGCCTCGGTGCCCCTTGTAGCCTGCAAGAGCGACAGGTGCAATTCTGGCCTTTTACCCACATACCCTGAATGTGACCCTTGAGTGGCATCGTGATCAAGGGCCAGTGTCCCTTATGTCACTTGAATGTGACCCAATGTGAGACCAAAGTATGACCTCAGTGACCCTTGAATTTTACCCCACGGATCCTTTAAAAAGATCCCAGTGACCTTGAGTGACCCCAGGATAGATACCCTTAATGGGACCCTAGAAAAAGCCCCAACAGATGTGACCCCAAAATATAGCCTCTGAACATGACCTCCATGTGTGAAACTGGAGAATGACCCCCCCACACCCCAGACTGCGCCTCATCCCCCCTCACCCCGGAGGTTCAAGGCCCTGGGGCGGCCCCCTGAGGACATGGTGAAGCCATCGAAGCAGTTCTGCAGCAAGTGCACAGCGGACCTGTGGGGAGATGGGGAGCTGGGGGCCCTGGGGGACTCCCGACCGCTCAGGGCTGGGGCAGGGCGGCCCATGGTGGGGACCAGGGGTCAAGGGTGGAGGGTGGCCTGGACTCAGGTGGGTTCCAGGTTCTGGTGTCGCTGCTTGATCTGATTGGCGGGAGGGCAAGGCAGATGAAGGTCAGGAGTCAGAGATTAGAGTGGGAGCAGGGCATCACCATATGTCACTCAGCTCCTTTTGGAGGTCATCCCTCCAGGAGCCACTGCCTCCTGGTGGCATCTCCTCAGTCTCCGGCCAGTTGGATGTCTCATATCCCTGCTGCTTCATCTTGGTCAGGACCTGAGGCCAAGGGGTGGGAAGTGTGTGTGAGGCAACCATGGTCATAACACTAATGGTGAAAAGTGACCCTTGTTTAGCACTGATGACATGTCAGGCTGCCCTCAAAGTGTTTAGCATGCAGTTCATGCAGCTGCTCCTTCAGGTAGGGATACTGTGTCATACCCATTATGCGGAGAAGGAAACTGAGGCCCAGAGAGGTGAAGTGACTTGACCACAGTCACACAGCAGCTAAGCGACAGAGCTGAGATGTGAACCCAGTCCTTCCGGCTCCGGTATGACAGTGGAGGCCAGCAGGGATTCCCATGTCCCCAACTCACACAGGGTCTCACCCTCTCTGCTCACCTTGCGGCACTTCACCTGTGTCTTCTGCATCTTCTGGATGTTTACCAGGTTCTCTGTGATCTCGTCCTCCTGAGCCTCTGTGGGGGGAGGGGACTCAGGGGGGCCAGAGCCGCAGGAGGACCCCCCTCCTTGCCGCAGGCCCCAGGCACTCACGCAGCTTCTGGTAGATGAAGGTCACCTCCTCCCGCACCAGCTCCAGCTCCTCCCACAGGAACTTTTTGCTGAGGGGACAATGCAGCCTAGACCCACACTCCCTGCTCAGCCTTTGGCCTCCTATTTCCTGGCCTTCTGGCCTCCCATTTGCCCACCTGCCTCCTCAAGCCTCCTCCAGCTCCCATGTGCCCATCTCCCCAGTATCTGCCCCCTTTCCCAACTTGCCTGCCCACCTTGCTCCTCCTACCTCTACTCCCCCACCTCCAACCCCCCAGCCCCTTGTCCCCTCCTCCTGACCTCCAGCCTCCCATTCTCTCAGCCTCTCATTGCCTGGCCTCTGTCTCCCCACCTTCTGCCCCTCCGACCTCCCATACTCTCCAGCCTCTGCCACCCTCAATCTCTCCTCCCTTCAGCTTTCCATATCATGTCCAGTTTCCTGATCTCCTAGCCTCCCTCCCCATCCCATCGCCAGCTTCCTGTCTTCCTCCTCCTTCCTCCCAGCTTCCCACACTGCCCCACTGCCTCTCATCCCATCTTGTCCCTCAAACCTTCTATAGCCCCCAGGTCCCCTTACTCAGGCCTCTCCCACTTGCCTCATCCCACATCCCACCTTGGGCTCCCTCCCCCTGTCCTCCCTTCCCTCCCACAGCTTCCAGACTGCCCACCTGTCCCGGATCTCCTGGGCCAGCAGCTGCAGACAGCGAGTGGTGCGGGCCCTCTGCACCTCCTCGCTGTCACGCAGGGTCTTCTGTAGCCCCTGGAGGCCTTGAGCCAGGGCCCCATACAGCTCCTGCCGTCCCTGCTCCACGCCCCACTTGTGTCCCTCCTTCTCTGTCTGGCGGCTCATAGGACTCAGCACCTCTGCAGATTAAATGGGATCATGACTGGGCCCCAACCACACCTGAGCCCAGCTTTGAACCCAGCTTGCCCTAACCCTGGCCAGATCCTGACCTTGACCTTAGACTCACCCAACTTCTTTCACCTTGGGCTAACATTGCTGACCCCAACAGGACCAGCCTCCAGCCTGACTTTGACCCTTGGCCAGTCCTCACCTTCAAGCTGTTGGATCTTGATTTGCTGCAGACAGCTCTCCTTCTCCAACATGGTCACTGAGTGGTTTAGGAACTCAAACGCCTGTGGGGAAGAGGTCAGGCTTGGGGGCAGGAGGGGGGGCGGGGGTGTGGACAGGGTCAGAGGCCACCAAGGGCAGGGCAGAAGAGCCTCACCTTGGTCTGGGCCTGTAGCTGGCTCTTGAGTGACTCCAGTTCACAGCGCAAGAGCTGGGAGTCGGGAATCATCATGGTGGACTTAACTATGAGCAGAGGTAAGGGTCAGCCGAGGCTAGGAGGAGTGGGGGCAGGGGCAATGTCAGGTCAGAGGTCAGCAGAAGCTCAGGGGAGGGCGAGGGGCAGGGGGTCAAGTAAAGAGCTGGGGTCTGTTGAGGCAGAGGTAGAGGGAGGAGTGGAGGCAAGGTCAGGGGCAAGACTCAGCTGAGGCTGGGGCAGGGCTAAGTGGGCAGCAGCGGTGTGGTTCCTGCCAGGCTAGGGCAGAGGGTGGAGGTAAGAACTGGCAGGTCTCCCACACATAGTCTTGTCTGGAGGGAGGGTTCTCACCTTTGACTTTGGAAGAGTTGGTCTCCAAGGGTTTCTAGGAAAGGGGGACATGAGGGTAGTAGAAATTCATCCCTCTGCTTCTCCTTTCACACCCCAGCCCATTGTGTGGGGGTTGGGTATGAGTTGGGTCTGCTAGGGGTTTGGGTGTCCCGGACCCTGAGTGCAGGCAAAGCTGCCTCCATGCTTGTGCATGCACCCCTCCCCCACTAGGCCACACATGGTGGTTTGTCCCGTGTGTGTGCGGGCCTGTGGGCCGCCCCTGACAGCACACATGCAGAGCCCTATCTCTGGCCTGGGCTCAGGTAATGGCCCTCCTCCTTAAGGGCGAACGTCATAGGCAGTGTCTCCAGGGAGCTCCAACAGCCCCGAAGCACAACTGCACACAATCATTGAAACACAACTACAGCTGCACAAGCTCAGACACAGGCCTGCATGCCAGGTGGTTAAGACCCTCAGGGCATCCACTCACACCCAACTCAGACACACAACCACAACCACAGACACACAGGCAGTCATACCCAGAAACTATCACAGACAAGACCTCACTAAGAAACACAATGACACATCTGCTCCATTCATCCCTTCATCCCTTCATTTAAGACATTTTTAGTGTGGGCTGGCTGAGCGTTGGGTGCTGTTCTAGGTGCTGAAGTCACACAGTGCAAGGGTTCCTGAGAAAGACACCCCCCCCCCAATGTCCCCTCCCTAAGCCCCACAGCAGTAGATTGTGGTGTGGCTGGGAGGGGTTTCCTGTGTGGGGGTGACCTTAGCTGAGTTGTGATGCCTCTTCAGAAGGTCCTGGTCATTACACTGCTCCTGTGAGTCTGGGTTCAGGAAGATGGGAGACCCATAGGACTGAAGCTCCAAGTCCCTCTCTAGCCTCCAGTCTATACTTGGCACTGTGTTCTCAGAAGCATCTGGCCTCAAGATCTCTGGCTCTGGGGTCCTGGACCAGTGAATCGTATAATCCAAGGTCTTGTCTGAGGAAGAGCCTGAACAGGGGTGGGGTTGGGGGAATGAGGGAGGGGGTGAGGGCTTTCTGAGGACCAGCCCAGAGCACTCCAACCCCTCCCAGCTCCCCAGCCCCAGGGAAGCCCCTCAACAAACCCCAGTACTTGTCACAATTCCCGTTAGCAGGCAAACACCCGTTGGAGGGCAAGGGAGATGAGCAGTAGCGGGGCACAGAGTAGTCAGTGTCCTGGGGTAGGCCAGCCAGAAGAGGGTCGCTTCAACAAGGGGGAACAGGGGGCAGCACTGAGACCGGCCCCCATGTCCTGACACTCCCAGACCTTCCCTGATACCTCAGAGAGGCCTCAGCCCTGAACACAGGGCCTCCCAGCTATGGCAGGAGCAGAAGCTGGATGAAAGATGATCCCAGACCCAGGCGTTGGGCTGGGTAGTGAGTAGAACCCCACGGGAGAGAGTGAGGCCTCAGAAGACCCTAAAAGCAAAAAATGATCTTAACATTGGGCACTAACGGAAGGGCGTTCCTGGCAGGAAACAGCATGGACAAAAGCTTGGAGGTGTGAAGCCACAGGCTCCGTGCTGGTCAGTTCAGGATGGCTGAAGGAAGGGTCCAAGAGGAAGCTGGAGGGGGTTAGCAGGGCAGCTCAAGCAAGGCATTGAAAGCCAAGCAGGGAAGTTTAGATCTGGTTCCCAAGGTAAGTGGGAGCCATGGAGTATGAGCAGGAGAGACAGGCCATATCTATTGAGTAAATGTTAGCAGAATTGGGGCGGAAGGCCTGTGCTAGGAGAGGCTGGGAACAGGAGAAAACTCAGCTCTGGGTCTCACATTCATACCCACTGTTCAACATTCCAGTGTTGTCAGGGCTGGCACAGATGGAGACCTGGGGCAGGTCTGTCTGGAAAAACTTCCAGGTGAAGAGCATTTTGTCCTGAGTCACACTCAGCCAGAAAGCCCACACTCTAGAAAGCCCACTTTCTCTTCTGCCCTCGCTGGGCTCTTTGGTGTCCTTCCTCTGGCCCAGTCCTCCTGGAAGTCTGCTATATACCCTTCAAAACTCTAGTCAACGTTTCCTCTGTAAAATCTTCCTTAATCTTTTTTCTAAGCTCATATTTTCTTTCTTTCTTTCTTTCTTTTTTTTTTTTTTAGTTTTTTTAATTTATTCGACAGAGATCGAGACAGCCAGCGAGAGAGGGAACACAAGCAGGGGGAGTGGGAGAGGAAGAAGCAGGCTCATAGTGGAGGAGCCTGATGTGGGGCTGGATCCCATAATGCCGGGATCACGCCCTGAGCCAAAGGCAGACGCTTAACCGCTGTGCCACCCAGGCGCCCCCTAAGCTCATATTTTCTGAGCACCTCACTGAGCGCTGGGCACCATCCTAAGCACTCACTTCCCACCGGTTTTATGACATAGGAGCTTTCCTTCTGCCTGAAATGTTCTGGGCTACCCCTTCCAGAATCACTGTCTCGGGAGGCCCGCACTTCCAAAGGCAGAGCACCAGGATGATTAAGCGAGGGGACTCTCCAGCAGGGTGGCCTGCGTTGGAATCCTAGCTCTGCCCCTCCCAGGCTGTGTGATATTGGAGTGTTACCGAACTTCTCCATGCCTCAGTGTCCCCAACTATAAAAATGGGATGCCATCTATCCACCTTACTGGGTTGTTGTGATTAAGTTAATTAGTCTATACCAGCGCCTGACATACAGTAGTGGGAAACTGTCCTCGAACGTCACACTAAGAACCTGGGAAACTGGGGACCAGAGGAGCCCTGGGAGGCTTGAAAAGGAAAAGAGAAGATGCATTTCTGAGTGCCAACTGCAGGCAGGTCCCCAGTCGAGACTCCCCTCCCTTCCCCCTATCCTTCCCCCTTCCCCTCCCACATCAGCAGTTTCTCCCGCTGTCTCCGGGAGAATTCTTCGGGGGAAGGGGGCGGGGTCATTAGCCTGAGCCCCGCCCCCGGGGCGAGAATCCTGCGCCCGCCGGGCTCCAGACCCCCTTCCACCCCCACCTACCACATACCACCTGCTCATGCTCTCCCCTCAAGGACCGCGAAGCCAGTCCCCAGCTGTGACGCTGAAATTTGATCCCGTGGGGACACCATCGCATTAAAACGCGCAAAGCCCAAAGGTAGAGTCACAGAGAGGGGTGGGGCTCATATTTTAGCTCCGCCCCCGCCGATGCAGCCGAAGGCCTTATTGGCGCCTTCCCGCTTCCGCAGATCTTAGGAGCCGCGCTGTAATTGGATAAGAGCCAGACTAGGGGGTGGGACTCCAGGCTGGTTTCCGCTAATCGATTAGTCAATATCTAAGAGGGCGGTACGAGAGGCGGCAGATCTACAATCCAATTGGCTTCGGACTTAGCTGGGAGGCGGGATGAATTCTTGGGCGGTGACTCAAGAGGTCCGCGGGCCACCTGGGAGCACCGGAGTGAGGTAGCGAGCCTGGCCCACCAGGCCCCCGAGATCTGGCCCCGGCACTTCTGTTCTCGGACTCCTGGGTGCTGCGGGTTGAGGTCTGGGTGCAGTGATAGGGTCGCTGTCCTCGGGATGAGATTTGGGGTTTCCCGGGATTAGATGGGGTGTCCGGGGGTGCTTTGGGATCTTCCTAGTGATATTTGAGATCCTCAGATGAGAGCAAGGGTCTTTACTGTTAGAATTAGGTCCCTGGGCTGATTTTTGGGAGTCACGGGGGGGGGGGGGATATCTGAATACCCAGGGCTGCGAGTTTGAGTTGCTGGGGCTCATTGAAATTTTCGGGTCTCAGAGGCAGCGCGGACGCTAGGGTCCAGAAAGCCTGAGATCTTGAGGGCTGACGTTTGGAGAGATGGGGTTGGAGGTTGTCTCTGGATTGTTCTGGGTCTTCCCCACCCTCATTCGCGGGCTCGTATCCCTGATCTCTCTCTCCTGGGTTGGCCGTGACCCTGGCCATGAGCAGGCTCACAGGCCGAAGACCATGGGGCAAAGGTAAAACTCGGAAACACCCGGTGCCTCTTTCCCAGGCCTGCAAGATGGAGGAAGGCGGGAATCCAGGAAGCCTGACTAAGATGGTCTATCTACTGGTCTTGTCAGGGGCCTGGGGCATGCAAATGTGGGTGACCTTCGTCTCAGGTAGGGACCCTCCACCTGGACATCATGGGTACCCAGGGCGGAGATAAAAATGAGAGGGGGACCTGGAAGTGTCCTAACAGGCGTGTGGTCCCCTGTACCCCACAGGCTTCCTGCTTTTCCGAAACCTTCCCCGACATACCTTCGGCCTCGTGCAGAGCAAACTCTTCCCTTTCTACTTTCACATCTCCATGGGCTGTGCTTTCATCAACCTCTGCATCTTGGCTCCACAACATGCCTTGGCTCAGCTCACATTCTGGGAGGCCAGCCAGGTATGCGGGCTTAGGCTCCACTGTCCTCTGGAGACTCGTTCCCAGGATCCCACTGAGCACCTATGGCTACACCTTTGTGAGAATTTTAACGAACAAACAAGCAACTGTACCTTCCTGGTGGATATGAAGCTGGGCTCTGAATACCCTTGAGCAGTGCACAGCCTGCACAACCGTCCCTAGCAGCCCTATCTATCCCTCAGTGGCTCCCACCTGGCTGCTGCTCCCTCTCTTTCCTCTGGCTGGGCCTGCTGCCAAGTTGTGGTGACTCAGCTGGGTTGGGGCAGTGACCCCAGCTCATTGTTTAAAAACCAGCCTGACTGGGAATTTACAGTCCCCCACTCCCATCCACACATTTTCCCAGCCACAAGGAAGGGAACCATCTCTGCATCTCATATTTCTCTATCCTGCCCTCCCCCTGCCCCCATTATGTTCCTCAGATGTGGCCAGTTGAGGCCTGACAAGGGTTTCAAGAATAATCCCAAAGAGACAGGAGAGGATTTGGGGTAACTAGAATTTCAAGGACTTTCAGTTCACTCCCTGTGGGCCCAATCTCAGCGTCTGGAGTCTGGGCAGGGACCATAGAAGAGACCCATCTCTTCTATGGTCCCTGCCTTAGGCTCTCTTTGAGGGGAACAGTTATGGTGCTCTGTCCCAATTTGAGGAAGAGAGGTTCTGCCCGGAGATACCCCCAGTTTTGGGGAGCAGGAGGGGAGGAGACAAGGCTGTGTTGTGGAAACTTCCAGTCTGGGTATCAGAGGAGGAGAGGCTCAGAAGGTTTTGGCAGGGGCGGGGGGTAGTGAATAGAGGAGATAGTGGTGGAGCCTTTCCTTAGGAGCTGCTGTTTTCAGGGTATGAGAGCTGGAGCTCTGTTCGGGCCTCTAGACTAGGTTTGGGGAAAGACAGGGAGGCCTAGCTTTGACCTAATGCCATCTCCCACCCGCCTCTGGGCTTTGAGGATGCAGGAGGACCCTCCCTAGGACCCCTCCGGCCTCCCGGGCATGACTCACCTTTTCCTCCTTCCACCATCCTGCCAGCTTTGCCTGCTGCTGCTGAACCTCGTGCTGTCCGCCATCAATGCCCGCTGGCTGGAGCCCCGCACCACAGCTGCCATGCGGGCCCTGCACAGGGTGGAGAAGGAGCGGGGTCTGGGCGGGGAGGTGCCTGGAAGCCACCAGGGCCCCGACCCCTACCGCCAGCTGCGGGGGCAGGACCCCAAGTACAGTGCCCTCCGCCAGACCTTTTTCCGCTACCATGGTCTGTCCTCCATTTGCAATCTGGGCTGCCTCCTGAGCAATGGGCTGTGCCTTGCAGGCCTTGCCGGGGGCCTCAGGAGCCTCTAGCACCGGCTTCCCCTCCGGCCCTGCTGAGGCCCCGAATGTTAATAAACACTTCTTCAGAAATGTCTGCTGTCATTTTTCTCCAACTGGAAAGCAGGCAGAGGGGTGGGCGAAGGTAGAGCTGAGGGCCTTCATTACTGCATTCATGTGGCACGTTTCGGAGTGTTAGCTATTACAGGCCCTAAGCTCTTCCTAAAACGGTGCTCATTTATTGAGCACCTGCTGTGTGCCAGGCATGACACTAACCCTTGCACATACCGTGTATTATTGTAATAATAGCTGGTTCTGATCCCCAGGGGACAATCATATTTCCCACCCCATCGATATGGGGGATGGCCACATGACATGCTCTGGCCAAGGAAAGGTGAAGTCAGCTCCAAAGAGAAGTGTCCAAGGGAGTGCGTGATTAGCAACGTTTTTCCTTCAGCACAATGACCAGTGTGAGTGAGAAGCACACCTTGGGTGCTGAGTGCCACGGAGACTTTGGGGGCATGTCATCTCCACGCATCCATGTGGCTTTTGAAGGGAGTACTGTTGTTCCCCCGAAGCAGTGGGGACTCAGAGAAGTTCAGCAAGTGGCTTCTGAGGTAGTTGTTGGGACTTGACTCCAGCAAAGCCTGCAGATCTTCTCACGGCTGGAAGAAAATTCGGGGGCCTCGCCTGAGCCCCTATGCCAAATTTCCTCATTGTGTGGCCTCAGGCAAAGAGGTGCCCTTCTCTGAGGCTCCATTTCCTTATCTGGAAAAGGTTTAATTCCAAGAGCCCTTCGGAGTATTTCGCAGGGACCTAGCCCACTTTAGGGTCAGGCATCGCACTTTCAAGAAACTAGATCAGATCGGAGCCTTCACACAACCCTGTGAGGTAGGGATTCTTGTTATGGACCGCTGGACTGATGGAGGCAGCAGGCCCTCGAGGTTAAGCAACACGTCTCAATCTAAACCGAGCTGGAAAGTGGGGGAGCTGGGATTCGAACCTGACTCCAGAATCCACGCTCTTCACTTCCGTGCAAAGAGTAGAAGCTCTACGTATAGCTAGAAAGAGTGAAAAGTTTATTGTTGGGGGGCGGGCCCTAGGCTGCTCCGAGCTCGGTGCGGCTTCCAGCCCCTCCCCCACTGCTTTCGCAAGCCCCGCCCCGGGCTCGGCCCCGCCCCGCCCCGGGCTCGGCCCCGCCCCGCCCTCTCCCGGGAGCGGCCCCTCCTCCCCTGCCTGGGCGGAGCCGGCGCGGGATCCGGGTGGCTGCGGGCAGCGACTGTGGCAGCGGCTGCGGCTGCGGGGTCGGAGTGACGCGTGGGGCCAGGCCGCAGCGAGTTCGGAGGAGGAACGCCCGCGGGCAGCGCCCCCCGCGACGCGAGGTGACCTCTTCCGAGGGACCGCACCCCGCCCCGCACCTCCGCGTCCCAGCAGGTCTGGGGGACCGGGGGCTAGAGGGAGGGCCCGGGGCCCGGGGAACAAAGGCGGGCGGTGGGGGAACGTCTTTTCCCTCGCCCCCACCCAGCTGGGCTCCTCCGGGAGCGTTAATGGGGCGCGGGCGGGGCAGAGAGCCCAGCTGGGAACAGGAGATGGGACCATATGGTGATGGGAGGAAACTCCTGAGCCCCCTGCATCGGCGGGGGCGCCCCAAATCCAGCAGGGGGACAGGGCCGAGCCCTCCGGGGACCCTTATCTAGTGCCAGGCGTGAGGGAGGGTGGGCAGATGGTCAGGAAGAGGTGGGACCTGCTGACAGGTGGGCTGGGGCTGGGGGATGGGGTAAGGGCCCCAGCCTGGCAGCCCTGCCCAGCATGGGGAAAGGCTTCCTGCTTCTTGTCTTCCCCTCCTCGAACTCGTTCTCCCGGAACACCGGGTGGGGCCGAGGGCTGGGCAGGAAAGCGGGCAGGTTCGGTCCTCTTTTAAAATGGGAAAAAGCCCCACAGGCGGTTGAGAAATAGCTTTGCTAAGGGTTCCTCTGCCAGCGTGCCCTCCATTCACCCAGGCCTCCTGGAGCCTCCCTGTGCAGCTCAAGGAGTAGCCGTAGACAGCTGGAGAAACTGAGGCCTAGGGAGGCCATGAGGGCTAAGGGGGTGTCCTGGACCCAGATGAAGCAGCCCAGCTGTGGGGACAGATTGCCAGGAAAGGAAGGAACAGGGGTAGAGGGGATGGTGGTGGTGGGGTTCTTATTATGTGGCTCCCTTAGAGTTGACGACTGTCACTGCAGCCTCTGTGGGCTCGGGCTGGGGTGAGTCAGCTCTGCCCCGAGGGAGACAGGGCCCACCCCTTTGACAAACAGACGGTGGTAGGACCCATTTGGGGCTAGAGCTGGGCTTTAAACCTGGCCTGTATCCACTGAAACCCCCTTCCCCTTGGAGGCCAGGGATGGGGTTAAACTCAGTGTGTGGGAGGGTGGTCAGGGCAGGTGTCCCTGCCAAAGTCAACACCCAGGCCCTGAGGGGGGGCTCTATCCAGCTGGCAGGTCCCCCTCCCCCCAGCCCACACCTGGGCCAAGCCAGCTGCTCACTCTGGGGCAAAGTCCACACCTGTACCGTCTGTAGGGTCTGGTTCCTCAGTGGCCGGAGGAGGCACCCCATGTGCCCCCCACAAGCTGGGCCCTGGCATTGGATAAGCATCCCCATTTTCCAGAGGAGGACCCTGGGGGCCAGAGGGAGCAAGCGATGCCTCTGAGGTCACTTGGCCTCCAAGTGGCAGAGTCAGGATTTGAATCTGGGTCTGGTGTATACACTGGAGCCATTCCTGGTGTTTTCTTTTTCTGCAGGGCTCCAGCCCTCCCCCCCCGCAGGAGGCTCTCTGCCAGGATGGCATCAGCCGGAGACCCCCCCACAGGCCCACGGGATGCAGCCGACCAGAACTTCGACTACATGTTCAAGCTGCTGCTCATTGGCAACAGCAGCGTGGGCAAGACGTCCTTCCTGTTCCGCTACGCGGACGACTCCTTCACACCTGCCTTTGTCAGCACAGTGGGCATCGACTTCAAGGTCAAGACGGTCTACCGCCATGACAAGAGGATCAAGCTGCAGATCTGGGTGGGGCAGGCGGCGATCATGGGTCTGGGGCAAGGGACAGGAGTCCGTGTGCTGGCCCAGGAGGGGCTGGGGTCCTCCAAGGAAGTCCATGGGAGGGTGTAGGGCTGTGGAGGGAGGCTCCGGGTGAGCGAGAGTGGGCCGAAGTCAGGAAGAGGGCTTGGGGTGGATGTGAAGAGTGGGGGGCGGATTATCTATGAGGTGAATTCTTCAGGACGAGGAGGATATGCCCTGCCCTTTGGGTCTGAGGGGCAGACGGTTGCTAACCCAAGGCGGGTTAGAAGTCCTGGTGACCATGGGGAAGAGGTTTGGGTACCATCGCAGGATCCCCCATGGAGCCTGTGTGCTCCTCAGAGGCTCTGGCTCCCAACATGGCCGCTGGTAAGGATTGTCATGGTATCGCGCACCGGGATGTCTGCATCGAGACGGTACTCTCTGGCCCAGGTGGCTCTTGTATGGGGTCACTAAGTCTGTTCTTAGAGACGAGGTACAAGTCTGTGAGAGGCCACTGACCCCTCAGACTGGGAAGCCCTCAAAGGCAGGGCAATGCCTCCCATCAGACAGGGGCTGTAAGCACAGGGTGGTGGCCTGCTTAGGGCCCTGCAGGGGTTGGGTGGGGAACAGGGTTGTTTCTAGAGCCCTGCCCCTGCTGTGTGCCTAGGACACGGCGGGCCAGGAGCGCTACCGCACAATCACCACAGCCTACTACCGCGGAGCCATGGGCTTCCTGCTCATGTATGACGTTGCCAACCAGGAGTCCTTCGCCGCTGTGCAGGACTGGTGAGTGCTTGCGGACCACTGACACCCTGACCTTCGCCCTCTCCCCCTGACTCTTCATTTCTATCCTAATGGCCCTCAAACTCCACAGGGCCACACAGATCAAGACCTACTCTTGGGACAACGCTCAGGTGATCCTTGTGGGGAACAAGTGTGATCTGGAAGATGAGCGGGTCGTGCCTACTGAGGATGGCCGGAGGCTCGCCGATGACCTTGGTTAGTGCCCAGCCTGGGCCCCAGACCCCGCGCCTCCCAGAACCAAAGCCCAATCCCCCTGCTTGGGTCCACGGGTCCAACCACAGTCATCAACCCTCTGCCCTTTGAGGCTCTGCTCAGAAAAATACCCACAGGTGTGCCACCTGCATTTCATTTCAGAGAATTCAGTGACAGATACTCCCCACGTCCCCACTGCCCTGGGAACCCAGACTGGGCGAAAACATTTCTGGAAATGTGTCCTGCAAACATCCCACCCATGTGGGAAGTGGCGAATAGGTCAAATCACAGACAGCACTGTTGGCAGGCGGGGAAACAACTGTTAGCAACCTCCTGTATCTCACCGTGGGGGAAGCCTCGAAACATGAGGCTCCGTCTCTCGGTAGAATATACTACACAGCTGTGGAATGTTCTGCTGGGGCAAGATCTCTGGGATATCGGGCTGAGTGGGAAAAGCCAACTGCAGAAAAGTGGGCTCGACGGCTTCCTTTAGTCCACGCTCCACGCTCCGCAACTGTTCTCTTAAAGGGCCAGATAGGAGATATTTGCGGGTCATAGAGTCTCTGGCACCACGCTCAGCTCTGAAAGCAGCCAGAGAGCTTACAGGAATGAATGTGTCTGTCGGTAAAACTTGGTTTATAAAGACAGGCGATGGGCCGGATCTGGCCTGTCACTCAAAGTTTGCTGGCTCCTGCAGGAGTGCATAAAAATATATACGAATAAGAATATATACTTAGGTTTGTTCGAAGAAACTCCGGCAGGATACAGAAGGATCTAGTAACCGTGGTGACCCATGTGTATCCAAGAACTGGGGACCAGGGCACCAGGGTGGGGGAGGAGTTTTCAGGCTACCTTTTTGAATCAGGTAAACGGAAATTTAGGCTAAAAGGAGATATTTTTTTTAAAGGTTTTATTTATTTATTTGAGAGAGAAAGAGAGAGCATGAGTGTGGGGGGAGGGGCGGAGGGAGAGGGTGAAGCAGACTCCCAGCTGAGTGGGGAGCCCCACCCAGGGCTGAGTCCCAGGACCCTGGGATCATGACCTGAGCTGAAAGCAGACGCTTAACGGACTGAGCCACCCAGGCGCCCCTAAGCTAAAAGGAAGTCTTGCCTGGAGTATTCTAGTATTCTAAGCCCTCCATAGAACTTTCCTTGCAGGAGGCAATGTAACCACCACCACAGGCGAGGGTGGGTTAAGGACCCAGACTCAGGAGCCCGAATCCCATTCTGCACACTAGCTGTGTGACCGTGGGCACATCACCTCCCCTCTCTGTGCTCCCATTTCTCCATCTGAAAAACAGTGGAAACCGTGTCTCCTTCAGAGCGCTGTTAGAAAGTTGAAATCAGCCAACACTGGCCGTGACATTGACTCGTATTCTGTCTCCACCGCTCTGTGATCTCGTATCGGTAACTTCAGCTGTCTGGGCCTGCACTTCCTCCTGGGTGAACTGGAGATTGTAAGAGCCCCCGCTCATGAAGCTGTCAAGGGGACTAAGTGAGTTATGACGTGTGAAGCCGGTATCACAGTCTGGCACCCAGTGCAGTTGTAGCTAAGTGGTAGCTGGCATGATTGTGAACTGTTGACGCTGGCACACAAAACTCTGGGCACCACACAGTGGCCCACAAATCCTAAAGTATTTACTATCTGGCCCTTTACGGATAAAGTTCAGGGACCCTGGACTATACACAGTCTTCTTTCTCTTTTTTTCTTACTGTCTATTCGTTGGACAGACTGGGTCTTTGTTCGATGGAATATCTCCCTTTTGAGATCTGGCTCTTTGCTCCCTCATGGTGTCATTTGACCTGCTCCTCTGTTCCCTGTGTTTTCTGGGAACTCCAGCTGGGGTCTCATTCCCAAGTACGATGGGGAGTCAGCCTTTGCAGCCGGGGCCTCGATCCCCAGTTTCCCTGGAGCTGGCGAAATCAGCTATGATTTCCAACCGTGGGCTGGAATACTTGCGGGTACCTTGCAGAGAACATCTAGTGACTGGCGCTGAGGGGGCTTCCTACTCTGTCATTAAGTTTAAAATATTGGCATACAGAGCAGGAGACAGAATTTGATTCCAGTTTTGTAGGGAAAAAACGACACAGGCATGCATCACGCACACATGCACATAACCCTACAAACCCAACCCCAATAACTGTGTATTTATATTAAAAAAAAAAAAGGTGGAAAACAAAATATCAGAACACCTGTAGTAATTGTTTCTGGATGATGAGATTACAAATAGCTTTTATATCCATCTTGATATTTTTCAGTAGTTTCTGACTTCAGTGAATTTCTCCACTGCGTATTTATAATCAGAAAAAAAAGTATTAAAGAACTCAGATTGTTTGGGGCAGAGCCACACACAGATAAGGACATGCCAGTCTCGCCTAGGAAGACAGTGCTCGGGGTAAGAGATCTGAGTTCATGGCCAGCCTCCGTCAATCAATCAATCAATCAATCAATCAGTCAGTCACTCAGCAAGTGGTTTCTGAGCATCTGCTCTGTGCCAGGCACAGGCCAAGGCAGACAGCAATCCTGCCGTCCCGGAGCTGGCATTCTAGTAGCAGAGACGGATAGTAAATGCATAATTACGCACACATAATTATTTAATTGTAATTACATTTTTATAGCACAGCCTGACCAGTGCTGGGATAGCGCCCTGTTTACGCTGCACTGAGTGTAGCATGGTGGGCGTTTGTCTGAATTTCTGGCCCAACTTGGTGGGTGTGGTGGGTGTCGACCTATCGGGAACCATTCGGGGGTAGCTGCCTGTAGGCAGAGCTGGAGCCAACCTTTTAGGGGTGCGGGAAGGATTGTCAGGTACACCTTTTTTGTTAGGTCGACAGCCCACTTCTTGTAGCTGAGGGACCATGGGCAAGTCCTCAAAGCCTTTGCACTACCTTCCACCTTTGAGAGGACAAGCTTTTTTATTTTTTTTAATTGTAATTTTTTTTTAAGATTTTATTTATTTATTTGACAGAGAGAGAGCACAAGCAGAGGGAGTGGCAGGCAGAGGGAGAGGCAGTCTCCCTGCTGAGCAGGGAGCCTGATGTGGGGCTCGATCCCAGGACCCTGGGATCCTGACCTGAGCCAAAGGCAGACGCTTAACTGACTGAGCCACCCAGGCGCCCCGCATTATTACCAGTTTTAGTATATTCTGTAGGTCAAGACTGTGGGCATCGCAGACACCCCATGGACGCTGGGAAACCTGCTGTTTGTTATATGCCTGCCGGGCGCTGGAACGTTGCTAGCTGGGCTCTTAGCCATTGCTTTGTGACAAAGAGATTCTTGGAATAGTCCAAATGGGTGTTGCTGCCACCGATTTTTTATCAACCTCAGCATCGTTCCCTTTTTACAGATGAGCCAACTGAGGCTTCAAGAGACTTCGGCACTCAGTCAAGGTCCCACAACCGCGTGAAGGGCAGGCCTGGGCTTGGAAACCAGGTTTGGGTGATACCGCAGCCCAGGCTCTGCCCTCCAGGCGTCTCACTGGTGTTCCCACCTTGTGTCCGTCCAGGTTTTGAGTTCTTTGAGGCCAGCGCCAAGGAGAACATCAACGTGAAGCAGGTCTTTGAGCGCCTGGTGGATGTCATCTGTGAGAAGATGAACGAGTCCCTCGAACCCAGCTCCAGCCCAGGGAGCAATGGGAAAGGCCCGGCCTTGGGGGATGCCCCAGCCCCTGAGCCCAGCAGCTGCAGCTGCTAGAGATGGTCCCCAACCCCTGCCCACCCCTTCCGGCCTTGGCAGGGACTGTGACTGAGGCATGAGCCACAAGGGCTGTTTCCAAGCTCAGGGCACCCCCTTCCCTCCCGTCAGCTGCCCCGGCCCCCGCATGACCTCCGAGTTGCCCGAGCAGCCTTATCACAAGCTCCACACCCTGGGGATTCTGCACTGTGGGCAGAGTCTGGGGGCGTTGACATGCACGAGCTTGCTGCTTTTCAGGAATTCTAACGGAGGGAGCATGGGCAGCGTGTCCCACCCCGTCTGGTGGAGGGCCCTCCACAGTGCCTTCCGGGTTAGAACTCCCGTCCTCGTCCATTCTGTGTGGGGCCTTGCCTGGCGTTCACGAGCTGCTCGAAGATGCTTCGTCTTCTTCCCCCTGCAGTGTGGGTCCTCAGAGTTCTTCCCTGGGGATGTGGAAGGCGACTCCTTTCTCAGGGCCCCCTAGGGTGGTCCCATGCCTGCCCATGGACCTCCTCAGACCTCAAGCTTCCAAGGCAGGGAGGTGATTTTAGCCCTTGCAGACCCTTCCCGTCTGGTCTGCAGATTCTCTGCCTGTGAGAGCAGTATTAAAGCAGCTTTTCCATTGTAAAGGGACAGGAAGTCAGACCCCCCCCCCAGCTTCAGGGACCCCAGAAGTGCCTTCTGAGCTTCCCCAGGACTCCACGTCACCCACATCCCTGCCACTGTTTTGGCTTATCCACTGCAGCATCTCTGATCCCTGGATTGAATTCTGGAACTACGGGCAGCATCAGGCTGGGCAGAGAATGGCCCAACCCCTGGAGTTCCCGCTCGGGACTTTTTGCCAGGCGTTAACCTCAGAGCCAGGAACCCGGGCCCTTCCGCCCATACCTTGCCTCTCCCAGGCCCCATTTGGCTGGTGATGTTTTAAGCAAGGTCTTTCCACATCTTACATCCTGCTAGAAAAGGAAATTGAGCAATGTTCCTATCGCCTGCTCTTGCTGGCGACTTGCCAATAGAAGGACTTGGGCTCCTCCCACTCAAGGACCCTTGAAGACCCAGAGTCCCTTTTCCTGAGCCACATCATCGGTGGGGCCCAGAGATGTGATGGTTCCTTCTAATGGAGGAGTGACTCTAAGGGAAGCTCTAGGGTTGGTCTGAAGGGGCAAGAAGGCAGGATTGGGTCATTCCTGTTGCTACACGCACTTCAGGGACGCGGCTTGGGAGTGGCAGGCTGTTGGGGACGGGCTGGGAATCCGTTTCCCTGGTTGACACAGAATCAGGGAGCCCACAAGGCTGGGCTCCCCAGCGGGCAGGGGCTCCTGATAGAAGGTTATGTGCAGTCTGGAGATCTCCATCTTGATCTCCACCCCCCACCCCCACCCCCAGTCACCCCAGCTCAGTGTCCTTCCTGCCCACCAAAGTCCAGACTCCAGGGGCACGGCAACCATTTGTGCCCCGGAACACCAACTAACATCCCATAATCTGACAGCCCCTGAAGATGGTCTAAACAGATGGTTTGTGTGCCACTCCCAGCCCCTGCCACCAAAATGACCTGCGACAGCCTTCAAGATCGCAGCCTCCTCCTTCTGCAGTGAGGAAAATCTCGTGCAAGTTGCACTATGCTCTTACCTTTATAGAAGCTCTACTTTGAATGTATTGCTAGAAGGCCCCATTCACTTCAAAGTGAGGCTCTCTCTGTAAGCCAACAAGCCAGATGACTGGTGAAATGGACACGTTTCTAGAAATACAGTGCGTTTGGGGGAACGTTTGGGGCAGGAGTCAAAAATGTTAGTTGCTTTAACATAAAAGAGAGATTAAAGCAGCTATTTCAAAACGAAACAAAACAAGCCTATTAAGATACACCATGGGCTGTCAAGATTCTGTGGGCCGGTCCATTTTTCTTAAGTTCCTTGCCAGGAAAAAAAAAATGGTGGAACAAAGTGCCATTATCTAAGGGGCAGCCAACTTGTCATAGCCCACATGATAAAAAGCAGCTTTGGCTGTGTCTTGTGCCTGATGTGAAGTAAGCCTTGTGTTTACACGTGATTTTTGAACAGTTGAGCTTTAAGTAGCAACTGAGACAGCTAGCTGCCTCTGGGTTCTCTCAAAATTGGGAATAATGTAGGAGAGGTTTTTTTCGTTTCTTCTAAAAATAATGCAAGTTTTTATTTTATAATTTTTGGTGGGAGGCTTCACTCACGATGGTCTTTGGGGAACCAAAACCAATGTCCTGGGAGATCACGTGGCGGGGGAGGGGGGAGGGGGCGGTGGCCGGTCAGAGGGATGGAGATTTGTTAAGTTTACGAACAAAAGTGAAGCCAAAGTCTGCGGGAAAGCCGCTTCTCAGCTCCAGGGAGACGGGTCCAGAAAGGGAGCCTGAGGCTGGGTCCTACATTCTCACCATCTACTTTTAGCAGCTCTTTCCACTGCCATGACCACGTTTGGGGGTTGGGGGTTCTGCTTTTTCCTTTTCTTTCTTTTTTGGCCTCCCCAGGGGTCACATTCTCATGTCTTTCTCTCCTACTCCACTCCCAAGACAAGTAAGGGCTGAGATTTGGTCTCGGTTTTGAAGCTCTAATTCCAAGAACTGGCTTCTCCCCTGTGATCCCAAAACACTACGGAGTGAGCTCTCGACTCGGTCATTTACGTACTGGATGTGGTTCTCCTGTGAAGCGAGTCCTTGATGTCCACTCGGAAAGACGAGCACTTCTATCCACAAGAGAAAATAAAGCCGTAATGCCCCGAAGCGGTTGTTCTTTTATTGCCATTAGTGCAACATGGTTTTCAGGAAGAGGGCGATTGATTCACAGCCAAGTAGATGGTTGGTCAAGGGCCATGCGTAACGCAGCAGGATCTGGATCAGGCTAGGGAGGAGGCTCAGGTCTGGGGCTGCCTCTAGCCAGGCTTCATGCCCACCATGGTGGCCCTGGAAAGTTTGCTGGGTGGTAGGGAGGGAGATGTTGCCCCAACTAGTCCTAGTAAGATGATCTGCCCCACCCCCCCCCCACAGCAGCCAGAGGGAGCCTGTGCATAGAGGAGTTGGCCCATTGCTCCTCTGCTCAGAGCCCTCCGTGGCTCCCACTCAGAGTAAATGCCCGAGTGTTCCCTGCAGCTCACAAGGTCCCTGCATGATCTGACCTGTCACTTTCCTCAGTTCCTCCCACTTGTCCCCCACATTTGCTCTGCTGCAGTCACATTGGCCTTGCTGCTATTTGAACACGCCAGGCCCCTGCCTCAGGGCCTTTGCACTGGCTGTTATGGCTCCTTGAAGTCGAATGGCTCCTCTCACTCACCCCCTCTTTCAGGTCTTTGTGCAAATCTCACCTTCCTATTGGCTCCCCTCCCCCCCCCCATTTAGTACTGAAACCTCTCTGAAGTGAAGCATTTCTGATGTCCCTTTCCCTGTGTCCTCCCCACAGCTCCTAGAATCTAAACTACTATATAATTTGCTTAACTTTAACAAGTGTCTCTTTCAATATAATATTAGTTCCTCAAATGCAGGGATGTTTTATTTTTCAGCACCACACCCAGCTTAGTTCCTGTTTAATACAATAAAAAAGAAATATTTGGTGTTTGTCCCTGATTCCTGGCATATAGCTCCCAAAACCCTCGGGATCTCTGGAGAGATAAGAGTGAGTGTCTTTTGTATGCTAATGAGAGGCCTGGTGGCGGGGAGTCTCTAGGTGGCTTCAGGATGGGGGCTGGTCTCCAGAAAGACCAAGCCATGACTAAAGGGTGAGAACTATGAGCCCAGCCCCCAGACCTTAAAGTGGAGGGGAGACAAGCTGGAGATTGGAGTTAATCACCAATGGCCAATGATTTTACCCATCTTACCTAAATGATGAAATTTCCATAAAAAGCCTAAAAACCAAGGGGTGCCTGGCCAGCTCAGTCGGTTAAGTGCCTTGGGCTCAGGTCATGATCTCAGGGTCCTGGGATGGAGACCCACGTGGGCTCCCTGCTCCGCTGGGAGTCTGCTTCCCCCCCTTCCCCTTCCCTCCTCCTCCCCCTGCCCGACATTCAGAGAGCTTCTGGATTAGAAACAACATCAAGGTGCTAGGAGGGTGGCATTTCGGGAGAGGACATGAAAGGTCCACACCCCTTCTCCATACCTTACCCTATGCATTTGGCTGTTCCTGATTCATATCCTTTCATAGTTAACTAATAATAGTAACTAAAGTGCTTCCTGAGCTCTGTGAGATTGTAATTATCAAGCCTGACAGGGAAGGGGAATTGTTGGAGCCCCCCCGATTTTGGAGCCGAGTGAGGCAGAAGTATGGGTCACCGGGAGACCCAGTACTTGGCAACTGGCATTTGCAGTGGGGGCAGTCTAGTCGGAGGGAGCCCTAAAGTTTGTGGTTATCTGCCTCAAATACTGGGTAGTTAATGTCAGAACTGAACTCTAGGGCACCCAGTTGGTGCCCCAAGAGAATCGTTTGGTGTGAAACCCCTCCACATGCACACACGTCAGAAGTGGTGTGAGTGAAAACAGTTCATTCATGACTTAGAGCAGGCGCTCCATAGATGTTTGTTGAGTGAATGTATGAACTGCAGAGCTCAAGTGGGAGCTAGATCGCCGGACTCACATACTGTCCCACGCTTCTCCACTGCTTTCTGTGCCTTTGCTCTGCAGCCTTGTCCTCGTGAGGTGAGGCGAGCTTCAAGGAAACTGGTCATCTTATCCAAAGTCCCCAAACCCAGTATCCACCGCCAGCTTGGGGCCCACGCCCACGCCTGAACCGAAACTTCGGTCGGAGAGATGGAACGTGCTGATTGGCTGGCTGAGACCACGTGACGGCCCTGCTTGGGGCCAGAAATCTGAGAGGTGGGCTGGCTCTGAAGGAAACTGGTGTGTTCTTTCCTGAAGTGGGAGGTGATTGCAGCAATGGCAAATAGAGCACGTGCTCATTTTAGCTTCCTCAAAATCCCCCCACCCCAAGAAAGATGGCAAGATTAGATAAGCCGCCATTTTGCAATCCCCAATGAGAGAACTGATTCAGGCGGTTGCGGTCATTGGGATGAAGCCCTTGGATCATTGTTTCTCAGCAGTGACCATGGCCCGCACTTAGAATCTTCTGGATGATGGGGCGCCCGGGTGGCACAGCGGTTGAGCGTCTGCCTTTGCTCAGGGCGTGATCCCGGCGTTATGGGATCGAGCCCCACATCAGGCTCCTCCGCTGTGAGCCTGCTTCTTCCTCTCCCACTCCCCCCTGCTTGTGTTCCCTCTCTGGCTGGCTGTCTCTGTCAAATAAATAAATAAAATCTTAAAAAAAAAAAAAAAAAGAATCTTCTGAATGAATGTCAGAGCCCCCATACCCAGGTCACAGCCCCATCGAATTAAATCGGAAGGTGGGAGTCGGGGTGCAGACTTGGGTATTTGTGAAAGTTCCCAGAGGGTTCTTCTGAAGTACAGCTAGGGCCGAGAACTAGTGACTTGGGGAAATACGGGGGAGGGAGGAAGAAGATAAAGGGTTCACAGTAGAAGCAGGGAGTAGATCCATGCTCTTTTTTTTTTTTTTAAGATCTTATTTATTTATTTGAGAGAGAGCGAGAGACAGGACAAAAAGGGGGAGTGGCAGAGGAAGAAGCAGCGGGGAGCCTGATATGGGGCTCCATCCCAGGACCCTGGGATCATGACCTGAGCCAGAAGCAGATATTTAATGGACTGAGCCCCCCAGGGGCCCTCAGACTCTTTCTGCAATAAATCATAGGTTGGTGGGGTTGGAGAAGAGGAGGAAGAACCCGGAGCCCTGGTTTTCTGAGTAAGTTCTGGCAGCGTCGCCTGAGAAGTTATTTGGAATTCAGATTCCTGGGCCCCACTCCAGATCTCAAGTCAGAAGCCCTGGGGGTGGGCACCCCCCCCCCAGCATCTGTGCTTTAACAGAACATTCGGAGGATTCTAATGCATGCTCTAATTTGAGAACTACTGGATTAGAATATAAAGGGGATTTAGGAGACATGACAAGCAAACGTGATATGTGGACCTTACTGGGATCCAATGCAAAGAAACCCAACGTGTAAGTGCCGGGGCATGTAACGTACAGCACAGTGACTGTAGTTACTAATACTGTAGTCCATATTTGAAAGTTACTAAGAGAGTAGATCTTAAGAGTTCTCATCACAAGAGAAACAGGTGTAACTCTGTACGGTGATGTTCATTAGACTTACTGTGGCAGTCATTCTGCAGTGTATACTAAGATCAAATCATGTTGTTCACCTGAAACAAATAAGGGCCTATGTCAATTACATCTCCGTCGAAAACCAACAAAATACCGAGACATCCATGTGAAAGACATTTTTGAGCCAATCAGGAAAATTCAGTGGTGGCCTGGGCGTTGGGTGATAGAAAGGAGCGGTTGTGACTTCTCTTAGGTGTTGCCTTGGTCCGTTTGGGCTGCTCAAACAGAACACCATAGACTGTGTGGCTTAGAAGCAACAGACATTCTTTCTCTCAGTTCTGTAGGCTGGGAAGTTCAAGATCAAGGCACCAGCAGATCCAGTGTCTGGTGAAGACCTATTTCCTGGGTCATAGATGGCTGGGGTTTGGTTTTTTTTATTTGTTTTTGTTTTTGCTGCGTCCTCACCTGGAAGGAGAAGCAAAGGAGCTCTCTGGTGTCTCTTTTATAAGGTACTAATCCCATTCCTGAGGGCTCAGCCTTCATGACCTAGTCATCTCCCAGAGGCCCCTCCTCCCAAGACCATCGCATTGGGGATTCTTTTTCAACATAGGAATTTGGGGGGACACAAACATTTAGTCAGGTGTGATGATAGCATTGGGGTTGACAGGGATGTATACATTTTGAGAGATGTGTACTCAAGTATGAGGGGAGAAATGACATTGTCTGGGATTCGTTTCTGAATGCTTCATCAAGGGGAAAGAGGGATAATGAAACAAACACGTCAGACTCGAGGTGATTGTTGAATCTGGGTGATGGGTATATAGGAGTTTCTTTGGACAAGTTCTTTTGTTTTTGTTTTTTTTGTGTGTGAACATTTTAGATTTTTTTTTCACAAAATAATTAACAAAACAAGACAATTACATGAGAAGGGAGGCCATGTCCTCCCATTCAGGTCCTTAGGGCTAAAATCATTGCCCGCTAGCATGAAGAATAAAACGAAGGAAAAGGAGTCAGGATAACAGGGCTTTCCCGCATCTTTTTTTTTTTTTTTAAAGATTTTATTTATTTATGTGACAGAGAGACAGCCAGAGAGAGAGGGAACACAGCAGGCGAGTGAGAGAGGAAGAAGCAGGCTCCCAGCAGAGGAGCCTGATGTGGGACTCGATCCCGAAACGCCGGGATCACGCCCTGAGCCGAAGGCAGACGCTTTAACGACTGCGCCACCCAGGCGCCCCTTAAGATTTTTTTATTTTATTTATTTGACAGAGAGAGACAGCCAGCGAGAGAGGGAACACAAGCAGGGGGAGTGGGAGAGGAAGAAGCAGGCTCATAGCGGAGGAGCCCGATGTGGGACTCGATCCCGTAACGCCGGGATCACGCCCTGAGCTGAAGGCAGACGTTTAACCGCTGTGCCACCCAGGCGCCCCTCCCCCACCTTTTATTACCAGTCTCTCTTCCCAAAGCAGTGAGGGCCACAGAGAAATAATGAGAGAAAACCTCCAGCATCCGGGTGGGCCCGATGTCCTGTCCTCCCCCCAGCTCTGTCAGCCTAGTTTGATGAATAACAGCAAAGTGGCAAAGAATTCCTGGCAGCTGAAATGGGAGGAGAAAGAAATATTGAACCAACTTGAGGGACCTCTGGAACCCAAAGCAGCTTGGATACACTGAGAGGGGAAGTGGGAGCATCTTCTTCCAGAGAGGTGAAGGGCAGGATTTTACAGAGAGCCGAAGCCCCGCCCCCCCCGGTCAGGCTGGAGCCACTTTGAACCTGTTTCCACCATCAATCTCAGTCATGAGCAGAAGGTGGAAGCCTTCCGTGATGCACCTGGGTCATTTTCCCTTTGTTTCCCCCAGATCTTATCTCCACCCTCTTCTGCCCTACCCTGGTCCTGCGAACTACATTTCCCAGAACCTTCTGCCCTTTCACTTCCTGTTAGGGTTGCCAGATAGGAATCACCTGCAGGAGATGGGAAGGTGGGAGGAAAAGTTGGGAGTATTTCTTCCCCACTGCCTCCTCTCTTCTGCCCACCCTGAGCTCTTCAACGCTGCCCCTGTGGGCAGATGGCCCCTCTTCCTTGGCTCTTGATTTCCCCACCCCTTCAGGCCCAGGAGAAGTAAAAGCTCCCCGTGTTGCTAGCCCCTCAGCGCCCCATCCCTCATTTTTCTTAACCCTGCCCACGCCTCAGCAAGGAAGCCCCTGAAAACTTCTTAAGAAGACCAGCTGGAGCTGAATTCTGTTACCTGCTGGGATCTTGACGATTATGATCTCCTTGGGGAAGAGCGTGTGGTATAGTTTGCAAACATATATTCAATATAAATGTGTACAATGAAAAAAAAATGCCCATTTTTATAATACAGATCAGCTGAGGGAGATTCATTCATCTCTCAGCTGGCAGTGATCCGCAGAAGAACACCACGTGGCGTCTCGAAAATCAATCTGGGGCAACCGCCTGGATAAAAAGAACTTCATGGGGGCCCAGAGGGATGGAGGCTTTTTTTTTCCCCCAAAATAAGAGCTTTATTGAGAAAATTCATATATCATACAACACACCTTTCTAAAGTATACAGTGAAGGGGTGTGATCCCTTTATCTTTATTTTTTTTTTAAGATTTTATTTATTTATTTGACAGAGGCAGCGAGAGAGGGAACACAAGCAGGGGGAGTGGGAGAGGGAGAAGCAGGCTTCCCGCTGAGCAGGGCAGAGCCACGCAGGCACCCCAAATGCCTTTATCTTTAATGTAACTACTGAGAAGGTAAGATTTATATATGCCATTTGCTATTTGTTTTCCATTTGTGTTTTTTGCTTGTTCTGTTTGCTCACCTCAACTTTCTTTTGGGGTAAATACTTTCTAGTACTTTAATCCCCTTGTTTCTTTTACTATATTTTAAAGTTCTTTTCTTAGCGGTTGCCCTTGGGATTACAATTAACATCTTAACCGTTTACCATCTAGTTTGGATTAATACTAAAGGAATTTCAGTAGCACAAAGACTTTCCTCCTATACATCTCTTTTCTCTCCACCCTCCTTTGGGCTGTAATTGTCATGTGAATTACATCTTAATATCAGTCTAGGGGCGCCTGGGTGGCACAGCGGTTAATCATCTGCCTTTGGCTCAGGGCGTGATCCCGGCGGTTACGGGATCGAGTCCCACATCAGGCTGTTCCGCTATGAGCCTGCTTCTTCCTCTCCCACTCCCCCTGCTTGTGTTCCCTCTCTCGCTGGCTGTCTCTCTCTGTCGAATAAATAAATAAAATCTTTAAAAAAAAAAATCAGTCTATAAACACAGTTTTATGGGTATTGCCTTATGCAGGTGTCTTTTAAAGGAGGTAGGAGAAGAAAATTCAGTTCTGGGATCGAGCGGTGAGTTGGGCTGTGTGCTCTCATCGCAGAGTTTGCTTGGGGCTCTCCCTCTCCCTCTGCCCTTCCCCCTGCTCATGCTCTCTCTCGAAAATTAAAACACACACTTATCACTACCATACAATACATTATCCAATTGAAAAAAATCATATGTCTTGTCTTTCGCTGCTGATTAGAATGCCCATGAGGGCAGAGATTTTTGCCTGTGGAGTTCATCGTTGTATCCACAGAGCCAACAACAATGCCTGGTCAAAGGAGGTGCTCAGTAAGGTTTGTGGAGTGAAAAAGTGAACATTAAAACTCTTCTAATGGCTTTCCATCATACTCAGAATAAAAGTCAAACCCCTCCCTGCAGCCTAAAGGTCTTGTATGATCTACCCCATCAGTTCCCTGCCCTCATCTCCCCCTACCCCTCTTCTCACTCACCCTGCTCCAGGCACAGGGGCCTCCCCACTGGTCTGTGAATAACCCAAGCCTATTGCTACCTCATGGCCTTTGCACCAGCTGTTTCTCCGGCTTCTCCCATATACACATATGGTTATCCCTTATCTCCTCAGGTCACTGGTCAAATGTCACCTCCTCGGGGAAGTCATCCCTGATTCCCTTCCCTATCCTGTCACCCACTTTACTCCCTTCCCAGAAGGGATCTTTAACTGAAATGATCATCCATCCCCCACGTCCACTTGAATGTCAGCTCCACCATAGCAGGGATCTCCAGTGCCCAGAGCAGTGCTTGGCACACAGTAGGTGCTCAATAAAAGAGCTCAGTTTGTTCCAAAGGGCCTAGGCCTTACCTGTATCACTGCTGCCCCCAGTGAGCCCCACTCAAGTTGAAGCCCTGGTCTTGGTTATTTACAAGAAACAGCCCTGAGGATACAAATATCAAAGCAGGCGGGACCTGGTTAAGGGCTTCTGGACTCCAGGGGCGCCTGGGTGGCACAGCGGTTGAGCGTCTGCCTTCGGCTCAGGGCGTGATCCTGGTGTTACGGGATCAAGCCCCACATCAGGCTCCTCCGCTATGAGCCTGCTTCTTCCTCTCCCACTCCCCCTGCTTGTGTTCCCTCTCTCGCTGGCTGTCTCCATCTCTGTCAAATAAATAAATAAAATCTTTAAAAAAAAAAAAAAAGGGCTTCTGGACTCCAAGTTCCCATCAGCCCCACCCCTTGGGCCAGTGAAATTCTTCTCAGATTCAGGGAGGAGAAGGGATAAAGCCAAAAGGACCTTGACTCCTCACTTGACTACTTCCCCTATTCCAGCATCTTCCCTGGCTTCCTCGTTCCCTCACCTCACCCAGAAGATCAATACCCTAGTACTGATCCGTAGTGACCTCCAAGTGTGGTGAATAAGAGTATGACCAGATGTCCCAAGTTATTGCTAGTTGTGTGACCCTGGAGAAGTCATACACCTCTCTGTGCCTCAGTTTAAACGGGACCAACCGGATCTGCCACCCAAGATTTTTGTGAGGATTAAGAGAAAAAAATCTACATGAAGTACGTAACAGTGGCCTGACACATAGCCAGCATCCAGTAACTGTTAGTTATTTCTGGGTGCTCTTTACATATGAACAGAAGGGCTAACATGTATCCAGCCCCTTCTCAGCCATTTACATGTATTTTCTCACTTATTTATCACTATAACCTCATGAGGTGGGTACTATTCTTTTCTCTGTTTTGTTGGTGAAGAAGCAGGTTTGGAGAGATTAAGAGACCAGACACATAGCGGGTGGGTAGAATAGCCGCCTGTGGAGATGGGGCCTCCATGTCCCTTCCTGCAGTCACGGAGATGCTCCCCTTTCTAGGCTCCTGGCAAGTCTTGCTTCTGGAAGCTTGAGTTGCCTTGAGCTTCCTCTCGACAGGGTTCAGTGACCCCTTTACTGAATATACATTGATTAAGTGTCTGCTGTGTGCGAAGCACCGGGAACCGCCAGGTACGAAACAGACAGAATTCCTGCCTTGGTGGAGCCGACACCCGAGGGCTGAGCGCAGGTAATACATACAGCAGTAACACCGTCCGGCGGCGAGTAAGGCCTGGGAAACTTTCTGTGCCTCAGTCTCCTCATCTATAAAATGGGAGAAAAGCACTCCCCGCCTCATGATGGCGTGTGCTGGGGACGGAATTCATGAAGTGAGTGCCTGGTCCCGTGGCAGCTGTCACTCTTCTAGAATGATCCTTGCTCATCGTTACTGCTTTATTTTCAGCCCTCGGTAAGGCGGGCGGTGTAGCCCAGGGCCTGGACTCAGGAGGCCAAACCCAGCTCCACCAGAGCCATGTGACCTTGAACTGTTCCCCCCCACCTCAGTTTCCCCATATGAGAAATGAGGATGGGAACCCCGACTCCCCAAAGCTGTATAGTCAAAAGGAGCTGTCATTTCGAAGGAAGAGCAAGAAAAATCTGTGTAGTCCTTCACCCAGCTGCACTTCAGCTGCAGAGAGGAGAATAATCACTTGAAGACTCCCTTTCAACAATCAAAATAATGAAATACAATAGAAATCATGGTCACCATGGCTACTGTCTAGAGCGGTCATGCTCTTCTGGGGCTTGTGCTGAATGCCTCCTTTACTCCAGCCCCTCACGGCTCAGAACCTTCCATGGCTCCCATCTTAAGTGGGGTAAAAGCCGAACGCCTCACCGTGGCCCTGAAGGCCCGGCATGATCTGCCCAGTCACCTCTAGGCCCTCACTGGCCCCACTCTCCCTCCACTCACTCCGCTCCAGCCACACTGGTCCCCTCCCTGTTCCTCAAACACACGGAGCAAGCTCCAGCCTCAAGGCCTTTCTACAGACTGTTCCCTCTTTCTGGAATGCTGTTCCTTTAAATATCTGCACAGGTGCTTACAGCCTGGAGGACATTATGCTCAGGGGGATAAGCCAACCGCAGAAGGACAAATACTGTAGGATTCCACTTCCGTGAGGTCCCCAGAGGAGCGACATTCACAGGGACGGGAAGTAGAACGGTGGGTTAGAGGCGATGGGTGGTGGCGACGGCTGCATAACCCCACGAATGTACTCAATGCCCCTGGACGGGACTCCTGCCCATGGTTAAGAGGGCGAGGGTATGTTATGAGTCTCGCATCATGTAACACACCCAGGATGTGGGGCTCACCTTCTCCATGGCCAAGTCCCGTTCTGTGGAATAGTCATCTGGTGCTCGGTAACCTCTGTAATTCTTCCTCAGGGTCACGAAGACTTGCTCCAAGGCCACTTCTTAAACCTCAACGATGAAACAGGAAGTGAGGGGCACACAAAACAGCAAGGGTGCCCCACGTAGGGAGGTTTTCTTGGGGACAGAGCAGGGAGGTGGGGCTCCCCTTCTGCTTTCTTTCTTTTCTTTCTTTCTTTCTTTCTTTCTTTCTTTCTTTCTTTCTTTCTTTCTTTCTTTCAGATTTTGTTTATTTGAGAGAGAGAATGAGTGAGGGGAGGGGCAGAGGGAGAGGGACCAGCAGACTCCCCGCTGAGCAGGGAGCCTGAGGCAGGGCTTGATCCCAGCACCCTGGGATCATGAAGTGAGCCAAAGGCAGACGCTTCACCCACTGAGTCACCCAGGCACCCTCCCTTCTCCTTTCTTTTTTTTGTTTTTTTGTTTTTTAAGATTTTATTTATTTATTTGACAGAGAGAGACAGCCAGCGAGAGAGGGGACACAAGCAGGGGGAGTGGGAGAGGAAGAAGCAGGCTCATAGTGGAGGAGCCTGATGTGGGGCTCGATCCCACAACGCCGGGATCACGCCCTGAGCCGAAGGCAGACGCTCAACGACTGCGCCACCCAGGCGCCCCCCTCCCTTCTCCTTTCTTTGACTTCCTTCACAGCCGCCCCCCCCCCCCCAGCTACGAGTCTGCACTGGAGGAGGACAAATCCTGGCTGCCATCACCTCGGAGAGAGGGACACGGGGAAGAGCGTGGGTCTCAGCTCCGTGCATCTGGTCGTACCCACCGCAAACTTGAATCATCTGCTCTTTTGAATCGCCCACATGCCTGCTACACCCCCGAGTTGGCTGGAACTCGATTAAAGATTTGAATATCATCTTTAGCAACGGAATCAATTGCTGCACAAAAGGGGCAAATTTCATTTTCTATTTTTTAAATCAAGGTCTAAATAAAAAAGTTTTCTGCATGAGGTGAAATAGTCACATGGTTCAAAATTCACAAAGCACAGAAGGGTAGACCATGAAAAGTCTCCCTCCCACCTTTTTCTCCCAGCCAGCAAGTTCCTCCCACTCCACTACGGTGACTGTTACTGTTTCCTGTGTCCCCAAAGAGATCGTCGATGTATGTCAAGGCAAAGCATAGTCTCATTCTTCTTCTCCCTGCTTTATACTCTTCTCGTTGTTAGCAAGAGTAGCGGTTGCTCTTGGTGCCCGGCGCACATCCCAGTGGCGTTTGTCATTTCTGGCACGCTGGCCTGGCTTCCCGCTGCCAGCAACCGAGGGCTCTCTGTGGCCTCTCAGCCCACCTGTGCCCTGCGAGCAGCCCTCAAGCGATACTGCTGGGAGATGGATCAATATTGCAGCTCCCTCGCCCCCCGAGTGGGAAAACAGACCCGCACTCGATGCTGCTCCCAGATGCCCCCCAGCAGGACTGAGCCCAGCTGCCTGCAGGGTTGCCCTTTATGGGCTGCCTTCCCTTCCCTGCTCACTTTCTCTGTCCCCTCCAAGTCCCTCTTGGGGGTCCCCTCTCAAAGAAACCATGAGCATTGTTATAAACTAACCGCCCTCCTACAATGCTCACAATCTTTTGCACACCTTGGTGTCCGCGTCCTTCTGCACCCGAGCAAGCAAATCCTTGGATGGTCCCTAGAGATGGGATAGCTGGGTCAAAGCATCCAAGCTTTGTCATTTGAATGGGTTTGGCTAAATAGCCCTCTGTTTCTGACACATTTCAAAACCCCAACAGCTTTTACAGCTTTCCCCATTACTTAACACCCCACCACCAAACGCAAAGGTGACGGTGAATGAAATTAACTCGGCCAGTCTCTCGGGGCCTTTGCAGGGGTTGCTGAGGTGTTTGGCTCTCCACCCCATTTCTGGAGACCCAATCTCCAGCCCCAGGGGCCTGTGGGCCAGGTATCACTGCATGGGTGGCTCCTCGGGGGAGGGGTGGTGCGTCTGTCGATTGGATTTATTCCTACTGTGGACCGGGAGCAGCAGCACTGTACTTACAATGTGGAACAAGGCAAGGACCCCTGTGGCAACTGTGATTTCAATGATGAGAACGATAACCGTGAACAGGAAACACTGGAAGACACCGAGGGGTCGGAGGGGGCTGGGAGCCTGCTCAGCTGTATCCCTACAGGGGTGGGGACCGTCCCTCCCTCCACCCCCAGGCCACATGGCCTCTTCGGTTTGAAAGAACTCCCCCCCCCCCCGTGGGGTGTGGGGCTTCTTTCTTTCACGTGGCGTTTTCCTGCATGTCGTCCAGGATGCTGGCCTGAGGTATTCTTGGAGCCACTAGCTGGAGCTCCACTTCATGCCCAGCACTTTCTGGGCACCAGGGAGACCTATGAGGGGACCTCCAGGTCAGTAAAGGCTCTGTGCATTGACAAGCAGGCACCTGTGGGGAAACAGGAGGGACGGTGGGAAGGACAGAAGAGAGGCAGGAGGAGGGGAGGAGAAGCAGGCTGAGAACCCTTGCAAATGGGGGGAGAGGGGATGGGGCTATAGGGAAGATGCAGGGGGACAGGTCGGTGGCTGCAGGGTTGATGGGGGAGGGGACTTATGTTCGCTGGCCTATGTTTCAGGCAAAATTCACAAGCCCAATGGAAAATACGATTAGAAAGATAGCAAGCAGAAGGGATGTCTTGCAATCACCCATCAAGGAGAAACTGCTGCTCAGTTTCATGTGGGCCTCAGTTTCCCCATAGGTACAATGTGGGCATGGGACCAGCTCAAGAGGTGTCAGTAAGTTCTGGAGAGCTTCTGGAGGCCACATGGGGGCAAAGTAGGGCAGTTCCTGGCTCTCCTTTCATCTATTTGATTATGATTATTAAAAGCTGTTTGCTAATTGAGTCTTTGACCCATGGCTAGGCTTCTCTAGTCCTGATACGGAAAGGCAGTGGATACACACCTGGGGACCCCAGACCCCACAAGGACAAACATAGGTGCAGGGCTTAGCAGTTGTGGGACCCTGGACAAGTGGCTCATGTAACAGATTGTGAAGGATTAATATTAATATTACTGCCCCTGGATGACCGAGGTGGCTGGAGGATAGATATCCAGGTGTCCATATGTCCTGAAGCTTCCATCTTCAGAATCTATCCCTAATCTGCCCACTTCTCACCCCCTCCACAGCCTCACCCGGCCCAGCCCCCACTGTCTCCCACATGGACCAGCACTGTCCCTCCGCCCTGGTCTCTCAGTCCAGCCCTCGTCCCCCAAACTCTGTTCCCCCAATGGCCACCAGAGGGCGCTCGTGAGCACCCGAGTCAGGGCTCGTCCTTCCTCTGCTCAGAATCCTCTGTGGCTCCCAACATCGTAAGAAATGATTTTGCTTTTCTGAGCGAGGTCTCAGAGGCTTTGGAGGGACAGATGCGAAGGGTAAAGTCAATCGGATTGGGTTGGACGTAGGGTGTGAGGATTCTTTGATTCCTCCAAGCTAAACTATAAATAAAATAGCATCCACATCATATTGAAAGTGAACTATTTCAGGCACAGGACCTGTCCAATAAATATTTCCTGAATGAAGTAATTAAGAAAGAAAACGAGATGATAAAGCTTCAGGGAGGAGGAGGGTGGGGCAGGGTGCTTTTAACAATGGAGGTTGTTTATGCTCTGAAAGATGACCCTACTAAGGATCTCCCTGAAATCCCAAGTTGAAATAACCAGAGTTTTGCAGCAACACTGTGAAGGAAGGAAGACAAAAAATGCTGGAGGCAAATTTTACCTAAGGTGGGATAATCCATTCAGACAAGATTCTAAGGGAAATGGGAGTGGGGAAGCTGGGAGCCAGCCTTTGGGGCATTAGCCAAGGCTATATGTGAGAATGAACAAGACACATAAAATCTGCAACATGCTGTCTGCATGATCATGCTCAAAACTGTCCTACCTCATGTACTTGAGCATGTAGTTGTGCAGACATGAGGATAACAACAGTGTTGTGTTATTTAGTGGGAACATACACATGGGCTGATGGAACAGAGCAGTGTGCCCAGGAAAGACCCAAGCATATTGGAAATTCCTGTAGGCAGAAGAGGACTGACCCCTACCTCACACCACACACACATAATCAAACTCCCAAAAGCCAAAGAGCTAAAACTGAGAAATCAAGACTTAAAATTATGGGAAGAAAACCTAGGAGACTATAATTTATGGCCTGGGGTAGGAGAGGAGTTCTAACTGAGATATATCATAAAGGAAAAGATAGATGCATTTGATGCCATCGTATAAGACACCACAAACACTGAAAAATAGGGGATGCTGATGACAGGGATTTGTATTATGTGCAAGGAAGGATTCATATGGCGGTGGGGTGGGAGTTTTGGAGAATGTGTGCAGATCCAACTTACAAACAAGAGAGTGCCCCTGCTTTCTCTGGTTGCTCCGTACCACCCAGCAAAGCCAACCGGCACTGCGATGCAGCCCATTGCCAGGCACAGGTAGCCAATGTGAAGGAGATATACAGAGGACAGCCCAAGGACCCTTGTCAGGACAGCCCTTCTGAACTTGACATAGATGCCCAGGCCACTGAGGATCACACCAGACATCTTTAGGACAGGAATCAGACAGGAAAAAAACAGTCTGTTAGTTGTATACAAATAAAACTCTCCCTGCTGGTGGCGGGGTGGGAGGGAAAGAGCAAAGGCAAATAAAATCAGCAAAAACACTAAAAAATGTTAATACCCAGAGTTAGTGAGGATGTGGAGAGACATTCTCATATATTGTTGCCAGGCAACAAGCTTTTTTGAGGGGGAGGGTTGCGAGAGGACACTTAGCAATTCATATTTAAAATCTTAAAGGTTTTACAGTGAAACCCTTTACCTAGAAATTCCATTTGTAGATATTCAGCCTAATATCTGATACCCTAATAGACACATACATACATACCTCAGTATCAGAATGCTCAGGGATGAAACTACCTGAAGCAATCAATAATACAGATTAGGTAGGTAAATCATGGGACAGCCATGCAATGGGACTCTAGAAAGTTATTTTAAATGATGCTCTAGGACAAGGGTTGGCAATTTGTGTGTGCGAAAAGCCCCAGATATTGTGAGCTTTGCAGGCCATAAGGCTTCTGTTGAAACAACTCAGCTCTGTCAGTGTAGCTCAAAAGCAGCCATGCGCAATTCATAAACAAATATATTTACAAATAAATAATCCCTCTCTCTCTGTCTCTTTCTATTTACAAGGCTGTAGTTGGCTGACCCTTATTGTAGGAGGAGAATGTTTATTGATATGGCAGCCATTTATACAACTGAGCTGAAAAGTAATGTTTGCACAAAAACCTGCACATGGATGTTTCTAGAGGCTTTATTCATAATTGCCAAAACTTGAAAGCAATCAAGATAGCCTTCAGCAAGTGAACGGATAAACTGTGGAACATTCAATGGAATCTTAGCACTGAAAAGAAATGAGCCATCAAGCCATGAAAAGGTATGAAGGAAACTTGCAATCATATTGCTGAGTGAAAGAAGCCAATCTGAAAAGGCTACACAGTGCATGATTCCAAGTAAATGTCGTTCCGGAAAAGGCAAAACTATGGAGACGGTAGAACGACCAGTGGTTGCCAGGGGTTAGTGGGGAGATAGGGAAGACAGGTGGAGCAGGGAGGACTTTGAGGGAGGTGACACTACTCCATAAATTCCTAAAATGGTGGATACGTTGTCAAAAGCCATAGAAAGTACAACATCAGGAGTGAACTCTAATGTAAACTATGCATGCTGGGTGATGGTAATGTCCGCGTAAGTTCATCGATTGTAGCAGATACACTGCTCTGGTGGGAATGTTGCTGACGGGGGAGGCTGTGCGTGTTGGAGCAGGGGTATATGGGAAATCTCAGTACCTTCTGCTCAATTTTGCTGTGAACCGAAAACTGCTCTAAAACAGAGTCTATTCAAAAGGAGAGGAAGTTACATTTTTTTTAAAGGGGAAAAGTGGATTGTTAAGCAATAGCTTTCATGTGTTTGTTTTGCTGTTTTTAAAAGGTATACAGAAAAATCTGAAAGGATATAAAAATGGTGATGGTATTTATTGAGCAATGTTCCCAGGATAAGCATAAGCCCTTTAACTGTTCTGTCTCATTTAATTCCCATGAAAATGTTACAACACAGGTAACAAGATGAGGAGTGATATTTAATATCCTTCTTTTTCCTGGCAACCTTTTCTTAATGCCATTCGGCTATCAAAACAATTGCTTTTTTTTTTTTAAGGTTTATTTTAGGGGCACCTGGGTGGCTTAGTTGGTTAAGCGTCTGCCTTTGGCTCAGGTCATGATCTCAGGATCTTGGGATTGGCTCTGCGTCAGACTCCTGGCTCAGTGGGGAGTCCGCCTCTCCCTCTCCCCCTCCCCCACTCTGCTCCTGTGCGCTCTAATCAACAAATAAAATCTTAAAAGAAGAAAAAAAAGATTTATTTTATTTTGAGGG
Organism: Ursus americanus; assembly: GCF_024610735.1. Classification (NCBI taxonomy): domain Eukaryota; kingdom Metazoa; phylum Chordata; class Mammalia; order Carnivora; family Ursidae; genus Ursus; species Ursus americanus. The sequence goes on from NC_142140.1 coordinate 51,999,859, forward strand.
AGGGGGAGGGTCAGAGGGAGAGAGGTGTTTTTTTTCAAAAATTTTATTTATTAGAGAGAGTGAGTGAGAGAGAGCACGAGCAAGGGGTAAGGGCAGAGGGAGAAGCAGACTCCCCGCTGAACAAGACCTGTTGAGGGACTAGATCCCAGCATCCTGCGATCACCACCTGAGCCAAAGGCAGACATTTAACCTACTGAGCCACCCAGGCGCCCGACAGTCTTTTTTTTTTTTTTAAAGGATTTATTTATTTATTTGAGAAAGGGGGAGAGAGAGAGCACTTACGAGTGGGGCAGGGCCACAGGGAGAGAGAGAATCCCAAGCTGACTCTGCGCTGAGCCCGACGGGGGTTGTGGGGGGGTTGGATCTCACCTCCTGGAGATCACGACCTGAGCCAAAACCAAGACCTGGCCGCTTCACCGACTGCGCCACCTAGGCGCCCCAAAACAATTGCTTCTTAATGATGCACATTTTGGGTCACTTTTATAGTAAGAAAAAAAAAGTGTTTTGAAAAATTAAAAGAACCAAAAAAACCCCCAGAACAAACAAACAAAAAAACCCCCACTCCCTCTTGTCCTTTCCAAACAACTTAGTGTTTAGGGTCAAGCTCTTCCGCCACCAACCCTGGCCCCAAACCCCTTCCCTCCTCCCCAGCACCCCCATCACATGCGTCTGTGCTTGATTTCACCGACTCTGGGTCGACAGAGCCTACACCTGTTCCCAGTGTGTCCTGTTCCTCGTCAGTCTGCCCTATATCCTTCCTGCTTCCCTGGGGACCACCGATCTGGATGCCAGTGAATTTGGATCAACTTATTTCTGTCTTGGAGGGAGCCAGCTATGGAGGAAGGGCTGCAAAGCCCCAGGGCCTGGGTAGTGACATACTTACAACCATGAAGCCATTGAAGAAAGATAACAGTCTCTTCAGGGAAGAATACAGAGTGTGCATTTCAGCCATGTCCGCCAGACGGGGGGCTCCAGATGTTTAAGTCAGCATCTCCTCAGTAAACCTCAGGGCTACTGTTACCCCAGATGGTATAGGTCTAGGGTCAGGGGCACCAAGGCTGACTTGCCCCTCTCTCTCCCGACTGTCCGATCATCCGCCAGGGAGGGGCCCCAGCAGCCACCCCTCCTCACTCATAAGCCTCTATCACATCACAATTGGATCCCGGAGCAAGGCTCCTGGTGCCCAGGAAGCAGGTGCCCTGAACGGCCCAGGCTGGCTCCCCATCCTCCAAATAGGCTACACCAGGGGTGGAGAAAAGGTATGACGTGCTGCCCTGGTACCCCCAAGATGCCACCTGGGCCCTGTGGGTGGAGGGTTCAGCACTGACCACTCTTGTAGTTAATGCCCCCATTAGACAGGGGGCTCCAAGTGGGCAGGGTCCTGGGCTGTCCTAGTCATGGCTGTGTTCCCAAAGCCTGGTACACAGTAGGTGCTCAAGAAACCGATGTGGAATGAATGAATGCAGAAGCTCCAGAAAGCAGGATCTAGCTACAAGCCATCAGGTCCCCCAAGCCTCTGCCTCCACATTAGCTCACTTGACTCATCCTCATCCCTCCCAGGGCGACACAGGAAGCAAGGTCAAGCGGGGCTTTGAGGCTCCAAGAGTGACCTGGAGGTGGGAACCTCTGACAGCCCTCCATCCTCCCCATTCCAGCCCCACTCCCCACTCCTGCCAAAACCTTTCCTTTCTCCCTCTGAGGCCTGCTCAGCCATAGCAGGTGAAGCAATTCTCCTTGAGCCCATGTGCCATTGATCAGTGGGCCTTGATGAGATGTGCATAGCAGGCATAATCAGAGCAAAAATTGTGCACGTGGGCATTGAGACCCCCCCCACCTTTGAATTAATTTAACGAATGTCTGTCAATATGCTTCTTGGAATATGTGGAACTAAAAATGTTCACATAGGCGTGACCATCTACTCCCTGGACTGCCGGTTACATTCACATCTAGGAGTATGTCCTTCCATGACTTTCTCTAAAAGGTCATTTGAAGTAAGGAGCCTAAGAGCCAGGGGCAGAGGGCCCGAAAATGAGGATGCACAGGAGCATGAGAAAATAGGGGTGCGAGGGAGCATGGGAAAATGCAGGGATGCATATGAGGATGTAAAAATGTGGGCAAAGGTGGACAGGAAAGTGTTGGCGCAAAGGAAGACTGGAGAGGTGTGGCTCCGAAAAGGCGGGGAAAATGAAGGACAAATAAGGGCAGGGAGGATGGGAGGCTCAGTGGAGGTTGAAGGAGAGTAGACCCCGCGATGGCCAGAGGAACGCAGGACCCTTTGACTAAGGCGTGGGGTACCTCCTCCAAGCCCCGCCCCCGCGACAGCCCCGCCCCGCCGCCCCGCCCCGCCCCGGCTTCATTGCAAAGACCAGGCGCGCGTCTCGGCCTCTCGCGCCCCCTGGCGGCCATCGGCGGAAGCGCCGCCTTTCGTGGGCCCCTACTCGAGTCTCCCAGCCAGCCACTGCCCGCTGCACCTGGGTGCCCCAGAGCCACCGCTCTGCCCCGTCAGTCTCAGTCGGAAGAAATGGAATGTGTCTGTGACGCACCCTCGAAGTCCCCCTAACCCACACCAACTGAAATGGTGCGAAGAAACAGAACTGTGCAGGCATCCGGCGAATTACAAATGTCAGATGTTCTAGAAAAGAGTGAAAAGCCGCTCTCGAAGGGAAGCTACAGAGCCATTAGGAAAACATTTAAATATTGTTGTAGAAATAGGAGAACTACTCCAATATTTGCTTAGTAATAGTGCTTAGGGTATGTTGAGATACTCCTAATTCATTTCTCCCCTTCTCGGTCTCCTTCCTTATATTTTAGGATATGTGGGTTTTTTTTTTTTAATTTTATTTTTTTGAGAGACATCGTTTTACCTTCACTTATCAGTCTTGGTCCATTGGTTGTAACAAAGTGATCACAAATGCAAGATGTTAATAATAGGGCAAGCTGTAGGTGGGGGGGAGAGGAGATACACAGTAACTCTCTGTACTTTACATTCAATTATTCTTCAAGCCTGAAACTTAAAAAAAAAATAAACTCTATTAATTAAAAAAAAGAAGGGGTGCCTGGGCAGCACAGTCAGTTAAGCAACCCATTTGTGATTTTGGCTGAGTTCATGATCTCATGGGTCCTGAGATGGAGCCCGGAGCCTGGCTCTGTGCTCAGCAGGGAGTCGGCTTGGGATTCTCTCTCCTTCGCCCTCTGCCCCTCCCCCTGCCTAAATAAATAAATAAATAGATAGATAGATAAATAAATATTTTTTTAAGAAAGAAAACACTGGGGGTAGCATCAATTTTTTTGCTCCAAACTCATTTGCATGATTTGACATTTATTTTTTAAGTCTTTTTTAAAATGAGGAAATAGAACACAAATGCTGAAAAAACTCCATAAAACACATATGTCTGCTAAATGTGACAAATGAATCATGACAAAGCAGACAACATTCCAAGCATGTTTTGTAACTTTACGTAAAAAATATAGTACCGTAGCTGTGATTTTTATAACTTGCTGGGAAGGCAGTGTGGTATGTTCCTTAAGAACCTGGGAATCTCAGGGTGCCTGGGTGGCTCAGTCGGTTAAACATCCGACTCTTGATTGCGGCTCAGGTCATGGTATCAGGGTCTTGAGATGCAGCCCTACGTTGGGCTCTGTGCTCAGCGGAGAGTCTGCTTCTCCCTCCCCCTCTGCCCCTCCCCCTGCTAGTGCTCCCTCGCTCTCTCTCTCAAATAAATAAATAAAATCTTTTCAAAGGAATATGGAAATCTCTTCTCTGCTATTTATTCACTGGGGGACCCAGGGTTGTTTTGAGATAAATGAAATAATAAATCCCCATTTTACAGATGGATAAACTGAGGCACGAAAGTTAAAACACCTGGCCGATGTCACAGCTAGAAAGTGGTGAAAGTCAGACTTTGATCCCAGGGGCTCAATCTTAATCACCACATAGATGTTTTGGTGGTCGCAGGACACCCGTCCAGCTCTCTGCCCGTGAGTAGATACACATAGTCTTTCTCATGTTAAAACATAGAACCCATCACAGCCTTGGAAATTCGATGGTGTGGAAAAACTATCCCCAAACAGCAGACTCCAGAGTTGGGTATTCAGAACAATCATAACTTTTGAAAAAGCAGAGCAAATACCTATTCTGTAGAGAAAAATGACCAGAATGAAAGCCTTAAAAACACCAGCATTGGTGAGCTTTTGAGCAACTTGTTTTGTTCTTATGCAGTCTTTTCTGAAAATGTTCTGAGTGCCTATAGTGCGTATGTATCCTTTTGGCGTGCAGGGAAAAAATGTGTGGTTTTTTTTTTTTTTTAAGATTCATTTATTTATTTGAGAGAGATAGTGCCAGGGAGGGGGGCAGCGGGAGGGAGAGAGAGTCTGAAGCAGACTCCACGCTGAGTGTGGAGCCGAAGTGGGGCTCGATCCCACGACCCTGAGATCAGGACCTGAGCCAAAACCAAGACTGGGTCGCTTCACCGACTGCAGCACCCAGGTATCCCAGGAAAAAAAAAAACTGTTTTTAAGAAAATGGAGAGATGCTGTGATTGTAAAAGGAGACCCCAGGGGACCCAAGGACAGGAGCCCAGGCTGAATGACAGGTGCTGTCTTCAACCAGGACCTCTGCATTCTTGGAAGGGTTTTCTCGCCATCTCAGTAGATGCCCCTTACTGAGTCTGGGGGGATTTCTCGATATTGGAAACCACGACCTCATCTTTGACCACAGGAGTGAGAGAGAATTTGCAGAAACAAAAAACAGCTCTGGCCCGAAACTTGGCCATGACCTCAGGGATCCTGGAAAACAATCCCGCCCAGCCCTGGAATTCCCTCTTCAGGCCACATGCCAACTGTGTTCCTGTCGTTCTCTCTTAAAAGATCTGAGAGACTTGGTGTGTCTGTTTCTTGGGGCCCTTACTCTGTGCCAGTGCTTAACGAGTGGTCTGGGATCTCCTCTTCCGTCTCTGGAGGTAGGCACTCTCGTTCTCCCCATTTTACCGTCGACAATCTGGGGGCACAGTGGGGGGAAGCCTTGCGTTCCAGGCCACACCACTAAGATTTGAAGGCTGTCTTCTGAGTCCAAAGTCAGGGCTTCCTCCTGGTGGGTGGCATCTGCCTGTTCACTAATGCATTCAACTTTTCATTCAGTGAGCATCCATTGAGTGCCCAGTGTATGCCAACCGCTGTACCAAATAAAACAGTCGCTGTCCCTCCCATCACAAACTCAGATCCTCGAGGGAACCAGATGCATAAACAATTATAACATTGGATCTGGGATGACAGGGACCTCACTACCTGACAAAACCACCTGGTCCATTATTGGTGGACCCCAGTGTGAGCCCCTTATTCCTTGGGCCAGGAAGTGCTCAGGCGTCCATGAGCCAAAGGGGACTCTGACCCTGCAGCTGTCCCATTTAGAAGTCCGGCCTTATACCCGCATTGCTGTCTCCTCCTCCTGGGCCTGACTTCTGGAGTCTGCCAGGGGTGGCCTCTGTCCCTTCATCCTTGGCCCTTCTAACACCCAAAGACCATTGAGGAATCATTTGACGCCTTCAAAAAAAAAAAGGTTTTATTTATTTATTTGAGAGAGAGAGAACACGAGCAGTGGGGAGGGGCAGATGGAGAGGGAGAAGCAGACTCCAGCCCGACGTGGGGCTCGAACCCAAGGATCCTGAGATCATGACCTGAGCCGAGGGCAGATGCTTAACCGACTGAGCCCCCCAGGTGCCCCTCAATAAAATTATTTTTAAAAGGTAATGGTTTTTGCTTCTGAGCTGGGGGTGAGGAGAGGCTGCAGGCTGAAAACAGCCAAGGTCAGCTGTCTGTTTGCGGGAATAAATCAGAAAGACCCGCGAAGGAGGAGACGCCCCAAGGCGCCCAGCGCCTCTGCTCAGCCCAGATGGCTGAGGTCAGGCCCGCCCAGCCCTGAGCTGGTAACCGTTTCCTTTGTGGCTGTGAAGAAATGGGCTTCGACCTTCCTTTGCGGCCTGAAACCACAGAGGAGATTCCTGCGGTGGGATCTCCCCTCCCACATTGGAAGCTTCTCCTCATGGGTTTTGGGGGCAAACACTGTGGCTTCTGTGGCTCCGAGGTCTGGCCCCGACTGGAAGAGTCTCCTCTCTGCATGGCTGGTGCGGGCCCATTAATCCCAGTTGCCCTAGACTTTCTACCCAAGCCACCTTCTGTACCCTGCGATGGTTATGTCTTAATGTGACCTTGTTTTAACTTAATTACCTCTTGCAGCACCCTATCTCCAAATACAGTCGCAGTCCGAGTTACTGGGGGGTAGGCTTCAACATATGAATTTGGGGCAACACAATTCAGTCTGTAAAAGGAAGTGAGACCGAGAAGGGAGGGCAGCCAGTAAGGCGGGGGGAGCTTAAGGCAGGTTAGCCCCACAGGCAACTGGGGGCTCAGTCCCGCTGGGGACCTCTGGGAGACAGCATAGGACACACGCCTCGGTCATCCCACCTGCAGGCAAGGGAGCTGGGGTGTTTATCCACCACCCCCATTGGCTGAAGGCTACTCCGAGGGGCGTTAATTCTCAGACACTTCTCCCCTGTGCTGTGCAGCCTCCAGAGAAAACTCTCCAGCAAGGCATCTGGATGCTGGAGTAGTATTTGCCAGGATCTCAACAGCAAGGCCCACATCTACCATGCTCCTGTTCATCCCTCAGCCTTCAGTGTCACCTCCACAGGCAGCCTTCCTTGATTTCCCCACCCTTTTCTTTTTCCCCACCCTTTTTATTTGCTCATCAAACCCAGGCCTGTCTGATCCCAGACTCTTAGTGCTTAATCTTAGGCAAATGTTGTCCTCACGGTCACATCAGGTGATAAAGGACCTCTCAGTTTCCTCGTGGGCAAAATGGGCGTAGCGACCAGTGAGAGAATGACACCAGGCTAAGCTCACAGCACAGGGTTGAACCTGGCCTGGAGCCGCCTGGATGGGATCCCGGTTAACCCTGCCATCCACGGCAGTTTCCAGTTTTCATCTCAAAAACGGATGAATCGAAACCAAAAAAACAAACAAAAAACACCCTGCGTACTCCAGTCAAAGCAATGTCCCGGTTTCCTGAATGTCTCTGCCCTGGGCCTCTGCTCAGGCTGTTCCCACTGCCCGCAAGGCTGTTCACCTGCCTGCCGCCAACACAGCCTTTAGGTCTCAGCTTTGACGCCCGCTCCTCTGAGACGCCCTCTGGCTGGGTCAGGCACGGCCTCTGGGCTCCCCCAGTGCGCGGGAGTCCCCATGACAGCCCTGATTACTGGGCCGTCACCGTCTGCTGTCCTGCTGGTGGGCTCCAAAACTCCATGACACCCTGAAACTCCCTCATGCTGCCCCTTGGTGTCAGCCCCTCCCCCCAACCCCAGCCCAACACTGATCTGCTCTCCCACACTAGAGTTCTGTCTTTCTGAGAATGTTCTATAAATGGAATCATACAATATATAGCCTTTTGAGTCTGGCCCCTTTCACTGCAGCATAAAGCACTTGAGCCTAAAGCTTTGTGGTGTGTATCAATAGTTTGTTCCTTTTTGTTCCTGAAGAATATTCCATTGTACCCATGGACGCCGGTTTGTTCCACATTCGCCCATTGAAGGACAGTTGGGTTGTTGCCAGCCATTGGTGATCATGAATAAAGCTTCTATAAATAATCGTGTACAGGTTTTTATGGGAACATAAACTTTCACTTTTATTTGATTATTTTTAAAGATTTTATTTTTAAGTCACCTACACCCAACCTGGGGCTTGAACCCACAAGCCCGAGATCAAGAATTGTGGGGTCCCCTACTGAACCAGCCAGGCGCCCCCAAAATTTTCAGTTTTATTTTTTACTTTTTAAATATTTTTAAAGATTTTATTTATTTATTTGAGAGAGAAAGAGAGAGAGAGAGTGGGGAGATGAGAGGAAAAGGGAGAGAACCTCAAACAGACTCCGAGCTGAGCTCGAGCCCGATGCAGGGCTTGATCCCATGACCCTGAGATCATGACCTGAGCCGAAACCAAGAGCTGGATGTTCAACCCACCGAGCCACCCAGGTGCCCCTAAATTTTCATTTTTAAATATGTGGCCATGGGATTGTTGGGTCAATTGGTGGCTGCATGTTCAGAGTTTTAAGAACCACCAAACTTTTCCAGAACGGCTGCACCATTTTTCGTCACCACCAGCAGCATCTGAAACGTCCAGTTTCTCTGCATCCTTGTCAGCATTTGGTATTGTCGGTATTTTTAGTTTCATTGTTCTCATAAGCGTAAAACAAGTCTTTTAAGGCTGGTGCCGGGAGTGGGAGTGCGGGATTCGAACCCAAGCGTTGGAGCATCTAACCTCTTTTCTTGGCACAGCTGTTTTCCAAAGATAAAGGAAGAGTCTGGGCTGAGACAATCTGGTCCATCTAGACAGCGGAACTTTGTCAGAGTCATTGCCACCTGCTCCAAAAGGTTGTGCTAAGGAGGAAATGTGCTAACGAGGTGGGAGAGCAAGGTTTGGGGGCAAGAGGGGGCTCTGGGTTCAAACTCATAGTCTCCCACTTGTCAGCTGGGTCGCCGGAACCTTGCAGAGCCCTAGTTGTGTCATCTGGTGAACGCACCTCGGAGGTCCCATGTCACAGTGGCAAGGTGTCCCCTGGAGCCCTGGGCAGTCAGGGAGAACATTCCTTCAGAGTTCATCCTAGCTCCTCACGGGGGACTCACACCTGTGCTTCGATGGTGGAAGAGATGGCACAGGAAAGTCAGGCGGAGAAAAAGTCCTTTAGGGGCCAGTCCAGGGCAAGCCGGCCAGCCCGAGGGCTCTGGAGACTTGCGGCAGCTCACTCAGCCTCAGAGTCCCCAGCTACCAAAGGGATTGAGAATATGAGCCCATACTGCAGCTGGAGTAATGATGGACATGATGCGAAAGTGTTCCTCCCTGGAATTTTTTTTTTTTTATGATCTCCCTGGAATATTATTTAGCAAGAAACAGAAATGAGGTCTCAAACCGTGAAAAGACAGGGAGGGGGCTTAAATGCATGTGACTAAGTGGAAGAAGCCAGACTGAAAAGACCATGTACCGTATGATTCCAACCATATTACATTCTGGAAAAGGCAAAGCTATGGACACGCTAAAAAGATCAGTGGTTGCCAGGGGGCGGGGGAGGCGAGCTGCGGAGCACAAAGAATTTTCAGGGCAGTGGAACCATTCTGTAGGATACTGTTATGGTGGCTACATGTCATTCTGTCAATCCAGACCCATAGATTGTGCGACACACAGGGTGTACCCTAAGGGGCACTTACCCGATTTCAGTGAATAATGACCTATCAGTTGTAACAAACGTCCCTCACCAAAGCGAGATGTTAATAATAGAGGAAACTGGGGGGGGGTCACAGGGAATATGTGGGAACTCTGTATACTATCTGCTCAGGTTTCTGTGAACTGAAACCGCTTTTAAAAATAAAATCTACTGGGGTGCCTGGGTGGCTCTGTTGGTTAAACGTCTGACTCTTAATTTCAGCTCAGGGTTGTGAGATCGAGCCCCCCGTTGGGCTCTGCGCTGGGCATGGAGCCTGCTGGAGATTCTCTCTCACCCTCTCCCTCTGCCCCTCTCCCCACTAAAATAAATAAATAGAGTCTATTAGTTAAAAAGAAAAAAAAAGTGTCTTTCCTGCCCTCTACCCCAGCCCCGCCAGTTTCTTGGAATTTTTTGAAGAGAACATCTGGAAAATCAAGTAAAGATGGATACACATCCATTTTTCCTTAATATTTGACACCAAAGGCGGCTTTCTTTACACCCTGATCTGCACCTTGCTTTTCTCATTCCAGGCCATTCCATGCACCTCATAGATGCCCTCCTCATTGTTTCTTTTACTGAAAGAGAATTCTCACACTTGGCACAACCGTGCCGTATTGCACCGCACAGGGGCAGTGGAGCCAGCCTCTTGTGGGTCGTTATTTCCAAACTGGGCTGTTCGGTTGACCCTGTTTAGTCACGAACATCCTCATCATTTTCCATGTAAAGACTGGATTTCTAGAAAGGGACTTGCTGAGTCTAAGGGTTCGCAGGTTTGTAATTTTGAAATATCCAGGCGATTTGTTCTCCATTTGGCATTTACCTAAAGACCCCTCTCACTGATGGACAGGAGACAAACCCCAGGGTGTACCTGCCGCCCTGCACCCCTCCACGGCTCCGCACTGCCCGAAGGGCTATGCCCGGGCTCCCACTGGGAAGCCTTGGAAACCCACCACCCTCTCCCCCTTGCCCTCCACACAGGTGACTTCTACTTCTCTCAGTCTCTGCTTTGCTGGTCCCTCCGCCTGGAACTCCTTCCCTCCCTAACTCAGCTTGGCCAACACCGACATCCCCTCCAGCACTGACATCACCTCCTTCCAGAAGTCCCCCATGCCAGGCACACAGCAGGCACTCAGTAAATGTTGCTGGAGCAAATGAATGGATGAAGGAATGAGGTGGGAAAGGGGAGGGGCAGGCTTGTGGAGCAGCTGAGGGGGTCTATAGGTTACAGGGCGGAGCATGGCTCCCTCCTGGGGCAATGGGGAGCCAGAGCAGGCTCTGAGCAAGGAAAGGCATGTTGAAAATTTTTTCTTACTTGCAGGGGCACCTTTTTGTGCCGTGAGCCCTTATTAGCAGTAGTTTGTAAGTTTGTAACATCAAGCACTTAGGATGGTGAAGGAAACCCATTAGAAACCCATTACACTGGGAGACAGTTATCCAAGTCTGTTTTAATTGTGATGGAATGGGGGCATCTCTCTTAACACGTTGAATAGGAAGGCCCAGGGCAGCTCTAACAACTGTCATCAGTAGAAGCAGGGGGAGCGTGAGCGATGCAAGTTTGCCCTTCTCAGGAAGAGCTCCTGAATTTTATTTGTAAACCCCTTGGGTGTCTGGGGACCCTGGTGAAGCCCCCCCAGAACCTGGGATGTGGTGAGAGCACCGGAAGGTGAGCAAACTTCACAGAGGTGTCCCTGAGAGGGACAGGAGTGATTTCCAGTGATGATGGACAAGCACCCAGACAGACAAGCATCTGGCGGCTGGGCCATCTGTTCAAAGAAAAACAGGAAGACTGTACTCTGCCCCTCTGGCCTCTCCGGGCCCAGCCTTTGTCTTTGTGACTTTAACTCCCAAAGGCAGGCAGGGAGCCCCTGAGTCGGCTTCCAACTTCCTTCCCAGCTCCGGAAGCAGCAGGAAAAACAGCCTGACAAAGCAGCATCACCCAGGTTCTGTGCTCTCCTGACCATACTTCATGGCTCCCCATCACAGCCCCATAGGGCCAGCTCTGAGGGTAACATCCCATTCCACAGAGGAGGAGACTGAGGGCCAGAGAGGCCCCCAGGTCACCCAGCCTGGCTGTGGCCAAGCTGGAACTGGAAATCGGGTCTCTTTGGATTCTAAGTCCTGCCCGTGGCCATTCCTGCTCTGAGTTCACCACCTACCTCAAGACACTTACTCATTCGTTCGTTCATCCATCAAGTGCTTCACCAAGTTGCCAAAATTGTCGAAGAAGCGGGGGAGAGAGTTCCCTAAACACCTTTGCATCCTGGTCCCACCACCAGGCCTTACCTGCGCACTCCCCCCACCCCCACCCCCACTTACCTCTCTTTCTGGCAGGAGGGTTCCCTGCCTGTGGGTAGGAGGGCTGAGGGCAGGGCAAGTGTCCTGAGCTGGCTGATCCTGCCATCCCTGTCATTGGCACCAGGGGGCAGTGGGTGCCTACATTCAGCTTTCCTCTCCCTGCCCCCCAGCACCCCTCACTCAGTTGGAGAGGTCAGACATTGATCTTCCTGCCGTCAGGCTGGCTTCTCCCACCACACTGTTGGTGGACATAGTAGGCACTAGGGGACAGGGAGGTATCGGGGTCCCCTGACCACCAGACCCCTGTACCACTCAGCCTCATTCATTCTCTTATTGAGCACCTACTATATGCATAGCCCTATGCCGGGTGTTGGGAACACAGCCATGAACAAGGCAGAGAAAAATCCTTGCCCTCATAGAGCTGACATCTGAGTGGGAGAGATGGGACACCGGGGAACCAGGCAGTTACAGCTGAGGGTGATCGGGGCTGTGATGGGGAACCCCTGGGGTTGGAGGCAGGAGGACCCAGAGGAGCCCCTGAGCCAGCTTGGGCAGGGAAGGGAGGGGGTCAAAGAAGGCTTCTAAGGAGCATGAGACCTGAGAACAAATAGAAATTAGTTCAGGTAAAGAGCAGGGGAACCAGTGTTCCTGGCTGAGGGTACAGCCTGGGCCAAGGGCTGGAGGCTCCTGCCCCCCACCCCGCCCCCACATAGAAAGACAGGCAAGCACCTGATAATTTTTTTTTTTAAGGTTTTTATTTATTTATTTGACAGAGAGAGACAGCCAGTGAGAGAGGAAACACAAGCAGGGGAAGTGGGAGAGGAAGAAGAAGCAGGCTCCCAGCCTGGGAGCCTGACGTGGGGCTCGATCCCAGAACGTGGGGATCACGCCCTGAGCCAAAGGCAGACGCTCAACGACTGCGCCACCCAGGCGCCCCAGCACCTGATAATGTTGCCTGGACTCAGACAGTGAGGTCTTGGAACAAGCACTGAGCAGCCACTCAGGGGAATGGAGGGGAGAGAGGCCGGAAATAGACTCATGGAGTGCCAACTATGTGCCAGGGGCCGGGGACGTCTTGGAGACGGGTGACCGCCGGTCAGACACAGTGCGACTGCGGTTGTGATGGGGGTTGCACAAGCAGCTGTAGGAGGCGAAATGGATCCAAGCTGAGATTTAACGGATGGGAAGGGTCAGAGGGGGAGGGAGTAGAACAGCAGGGGGCATTGGCGGGAAGAGCCTCTATCTTCAGCACCACTCCCTCGCTCACAGGTAGGGAGGGTCAGCCCCTGGCCGTCTCCTCAGCCCCTCCCCAACCCAGCCCAGCCATCCCCCACCTGGACCAGGGCAGGCCCTCCTCCCTGGTACACAGGCACTGTCCCCATACCCTGCAGTCTGTTCCTCACTGCAGCCAGAGGAGGCCAAAGTCCCCGCCAAGCTTGGCCTCTGTTTGAGCAGCTGCTGGGGTCACCCTAGCCCCACCTGGCTGAGTCAGGCCTGCCTGGCGTGCCCCGAAGAGGAACTGCCTCACCAATCAGGTCTGGTAGGCACCCGGGCAGGTAGAAGGCTCCAGGCAGTGGGGCAGGGCCTTTCCTTGGAGGGATCTTTGAAGCAGCCTTTCCACCCAGACAGGGCTTGGAGTCACTGGGCTCGCCGCTCCCACCAGCTCCTGGGTGGATTCAGTTTCACTTCCAGTTCAGCTTGGCGCTGCCCAGGTCTGTGCCTCGTGCTGTGACCGGCCACCAGCCCTCCGTGGAGCAGATGAGGAAATGAAGACTCAGAGAGATTGAGAGATCGACCCTGGGTCCCACAGCCTGGCCTGGCCTGGGACTCTGTGGGTATCGAGAAACACACATTTCAGGGTCAGGCTCTCTCGATAACAAACCTGGACTCACAGCTCCAATACTGACTCGCCGGGTGAAATTGGGCAAGTCGTGGATCGTGCAGGGCCTCGTGGGCCTTGGGGAGGACTTGGGCTTTTACCCTGAATGAGGTGGGAGCCAGGGAGAATTCTAAGCAGAGGAGGGACCAGACCGGATTCAAGTGTTCCCAGGCTTTTTCTGGACACTGAAGGGAGAACAAACTGTGAGGGGTGAGGGCAGGAGCCAGGAGACCAGGTATGACGGGGTCTGGGCTGGAACGAGGCAGAGGGGAGGGGAGAAACCCGCCAATTTTTGCTCATCTCCATGTTTCTTGTCCAGCCTGGCTCCCAAAGGCGAGGCAGGGACTTTAGCCCAGGAGGCTGCTGGTTGGGGTGAGGGTGACATGGGGTGGGGCGCAGCAGAGAGATGGGCAGGGTTACACCTGGCGGCTCCCAGGTCAAAGTGGCTGGACCACTCAGGCAAGTGCAAGTGTGTGGGCTGCTGAGGGATACACATGTCACATGCCAGGCTGGGAAAAGCACTGCTGTGCCCTGAAGAGCTTGGGGCTGAGTGGCAGGGTATGAGGGTTCCTCCGCAATCCAAGCCTCCCTTCTCTGGGCTCAGGATCTGATACTGATCCACTTGCCTAATTAGGGTAAGTTCCTCTGCTTCTCTGGGCCTCGGTTTCCTCACGGGTAAAAGGGAGGATAATGCTAACACCCACACATGCAAAAAAGAACAGCACATGCAAAAGCCCTAAGGTAGAGCCGTGCCCTCGTATCATTCAGCCCCCAATTCTGCCTAGGACATTTTCTCACCAGGGCTGGAAGGGCCATCGGGAGGAGGAACCTGCCGGTGCCAAGGCTTGGGGGTGGGCAAGGGGTTGGCATATCCAGAGCATGAGTGGGGGCTGGGGAATTCTCGAGACTGCTGCGCTGGAGCTGGGAGAGGGACGGAGGAACCACTGGGGAGAGATTTGAGACCACAAGTAAACCAAGACATCCCCACATCCTCCTTCCAGTGGAGGCAGTCGGGCCAGTCCAGTCTCCTTGACTGGCTCACTCAGGTCCCAGTCACAAGGCTCGGCATCTTGGAGCCCAGCTGGACCCTTCTGCTTCCCTCGTCCTGGACCGGGGCACGTCCCATAGTGGCCTCAGAGACCCCCGTGATCCCTCAGGCCTGGGCAAGCGTCTGATCACCTCTGTGCCTCAGTTTACCCATATGTAAAATGGGGAAACGATCGTTCCTTCTGCATCTGTGAATTTCAGGGCCATGCTTCATAAACGCCTGAGATTATACTTATTATGGATAATTGTGGTGATTAATCAGAGGGCAGAAAGAGCATCCCCCGGAGTCTGACACCCGCGGCCTCGGTCCCGGCGTCTCTCCTCCCCTATCCCCTTCAGAGCCTCAGTTTCCCCACCCCAGACCCGAGAGGGGCGGAGGCGGCCCGGGGCCCCCCGCGCCCCTCCGGCCGGCAGGGGCAGCACGGAGCCGCCCCGCACACCCGGAAGGGCCCCGCCTCCGGCCCCGGCCCCGCCCAGCCCGGGCAGCCCAGAACCGGGAGGCGGCGGCGGCGGCGGCGACCACGGCGGGGACGGTGCGCGCGGCGGCAGCGGCGGGACGCGCGCGGCGCCATGGCGGCCGCCGAGCGCCGCGCCTTCGCGCACAAG
Source organism: Ursus americanus (assembly GCF_024610735.1). Taxonomy (NCBI): domain Eukaryota; kingdom Metazoa; phylum Chordata; class Mammalia; order Carnivora; family Ursidae; genus Ursus; species Ursus americanus. The sequence continues at coordinate 52,014,933 of NC_142140.1, forward strand.
ATCAACAGGTAGCGCGGCCGCCGGGCCCCTCCCGGGCTGCCCGCACGTGTCCGAGCCCCGCCCCTGGGCGGCCCGACCCTCCCCAGCCCCGGCGTCCCCCGTTCTAGCCGCTTCCGCCCGGGCCGGGGCCGGCCCGCTTCCTCCGGCGGGGGCCGGGGGCGGCGGGAGGCGGGGAGGGCGGCGGGGGTCCCCGCCGGGGCGGCGGCGGGGCTGCGAGTGCGATGGCGGCGAAGCCGAGGTCCGCCCTGGGTGCCGAGGGGACGCGTGGGGGCGTGTCCGGGGGCCTTCCTGGAGGCGGCGGCGCAGGGAGAGCGGGTACCGGGAGCCCTCCGCGTCCCTCGCCATCTCCAGGTGCTTCGGGTCCCCGACCCCGAGGGCGGGGGACCGGGAGGGGCCTTTGCGACCTACCCTCTTGCCTGGCGCGGGGCTGGGATGCTTCTGGTGCCGGGATTTGGGAACAGGGATGGTGCTCTTGCAGGCCTTGGAGGCCCCTCGGGAAGTTTCCCGTGCTCTTCCCCCACTGCCAGGGTCCCGTGCCCAGCTGTCTGGGGAGCAGGGGACAGCTGTGGATGGCCCCCCGCCCCCAGCCCTGCTTCAGGCTCTCCCAGCACCGGCTGGACGCGCTGGAGATGGATGGGTGATTGAATAGAGGGAGTGGGGGCTGGGGACCCAACCAGCTGGTGGGCAGACGGGGGAGGGGACAGGCGCCAGGCGCTGGGGGATCCATTTCCGTGGCCACTGGAGATTGTAAGAGACTCAGCCTGGGAGGGGGAGGTCAGACCAGGGACGAATAGCCTCTCCCCCCTCTTTGCCTCCATAGGCGGTCAGAGTCTGCGGGGGGGGGGTGGGGGGTGGGGGTGGGGGGGTTCCTCTCCACAGGGGACCTGTGCTGGCCACGCCCAAGTGAAAGAGCGCCCTGGGGGTCAAGAGCTGGCCTGATGGAGACACAAGAAAAGATCCCACCCTTGGTGGCAGATACAATGGGGTAGACAGAGGAGTAGCACAATAAAGTAGATCATATATTAGTGATAAGTGCCAGTGCTATGAGAACACACAAAGCAGGGAAAGGAGATGAGGAGGATGGGGGCCATTTTAGATATGGGAAGCAGATAGGTAAGGCCCAGATGATAAGGTGACACTTGGGCAAAGTTCTGAAGGAGGTGAGGGAGGCATCCATGCCCATATGTGGGGAGAAAGCAATCCAAACACAGGGAAAGGCAAGTGCAAAGGCCCTGAGGCAGGAGCCAGCATAGTGTATTTACAGGTCATCTGAGGAGGCCAGCCAGTCTGGAGCAGAGTGAGGAAGGGGACAGTGGGGGTGATCCTGCAGGGTCCTGTGCGTTATGGGGAGGACCTTAACTTGTATCCTGAGTGAGGTGGGAGCCATGAAGAGTTCTGAACATAGGGATGTGACCACGTGTCTGGAGCATAGTGGTCAGGCCATTTTTATGTTATCTTTATGTTCCCGAATTGCCTCTCTGTCTTGGATCTTTGGCAACTCTGAACGCGCTTCTTTGCCACTCAGTCTCTGTGTTCTTGGGTCCTGGCTTCCGCTCCAGTGAAAAAGAGAGGTCCTGGGTCCTGCCCTGGGAAACGGATACTACAGAGCCCAGAGTAAGAAGAGCAGAGAATGATCCTGGGGCCCCAGTGAACCACAAGCAAATGGCTCAAGTCTTCCAGCCATCCTTTGCCAGGGCCTCCAGAACAGCCTAGTGGACACCCAGATGTCTACATGCTCAAATCTGGGCCTATATTCATCTATTCAATCATTCAGTCATTCATTCCACAATTCCATATTGACCCGAAAATTAAACAGTCCCCCAGTTTCCTAATGAACATTCTTTAAAAAAAAAAAGATTTTGGGGGACAACTTAGAACTACAGACTCATAAATATAAATACTATGGGCAAACATTATTGTATGCAATATCAGTTGTTCATTTTTTCACTTGTGCTGTTTAAAATAAAACACAAGATGGAATGGTGATAATGGCCAGAGCTTATAATATGTTTATGGCTGGCTGGTCCCCAGCGGGAACGCCATTTGTTTGTCACCAGAGCCTGTCGACATAGGTCTAACTACGGAAAGCTGGACTCAACAGTGGCTAGATCACTGTCAAGCGTCTCTCATGGGGAAGTGAGCCCAGGAATGTGTGGCCCCCGACTTCAGAACAATCTCAGAAACCGTGTCTCTTCCTGTCCTCACGTGTCCCCTGTTCTTCCAGGCATCTGATAGCGGCATCTTTCGGCCCCCCCAGCTGTCTGCTGCGGGGCAGGTGGCATTTCTCACTCAAGGAAATAGTGGTTTCGTTAGCGGCGTGGGAGGGCAAAGAGACAATGTATTGACCAAATTCCAAAGGTGCCTCTGGGATTTCAAGGAAATGTCTCCCTCCCACCCCTGTCCCCAAATATATCTGCAAACATGAGCACACACACATATTATTATTTTCTACCTTTAAAAAAAATGATGACATTTGACATGCATCTAGAAAAGGGCAAAGTTTAAGGAGTAGTTATAGAACCAATGCCAGGGGGCGGCGGGGGGGGTGACTGACCAGCTCAGTCAGCGAAACAGGGGACTCTTGATCTCGGGGTCATGGGTTCAAGCCCCACATGGGGAGTAGAGTTTACTTTAAAAGAATTAAAAAGCAGGGGCGCCTGGATGGCTCAGCCGGTTAAGCGTCTGCCTTTGGCTCAGGTCATGATCCCCGGATCCTGGGATCAAGCCCCGCATGGGTCTCCCTGCTCAGCGGGGAGCCTATTTCTCCCTCTCCCTCTGCCTCTCCCCCTACATGTGCTCTCTCTCTCTCGCACGCGCGCGCTCTCTCTCGTGCACTCTCTCTGTCAAATAAATAAATAAAATCTTTTTAAAAATTTAAAAAGAAAATAAAACAACAAAACAAAAATGCCAGGGAAAGTCACTCGGGTCAAGACAAAGGCAGTCTCTATCTCCTGGGCCACCCGACCTAGCCGCCCCCCCCCCCGCCCCGATCTGCACCTAGTTCCTAGTTCTGTCCCTCGGGGAACTGCCACACTGATGGCAGCTGCCCTCCCTTCCTCACTTGCCTTATGGTTTCTCCAGCCGAGCTGGCCCCCTGTGCGCCACAGCTCACTTTCGCCTGTTGAGAACGTCTTCTCAGTGGAATCACGTGGGATGTCGAGGCTTGTACACAGACTCTCACCCGACATAAGGTCAGGAGGAGGGCTCGTCTGTGCCCTTGCCTGTGGTCAAGCGCATCCTTTTTCATTGCTGCATACTATTCCTCCTGCCGGCACTGTCTCCATCTTTGGTCAAGGAACAGGTGCGTCTTTTCACTTCGGGGCTGTCGTGACCGGGGCTGCCGTGAACATTCTCAGCCATGTGTTTCCTCCTGGGTGTCTGCGCCTCTGAGTGGAATTGCTGGATTGGCTTCTCTTTAACTTTGCTTGATCATTACGGATGATGGTCCAAAGGGGTTCCCCCAGCAGCAGGTGAGAGTTCCTGTCGCCGGCAGGTAGATGATTTGTCTTTAAAATGTTCTGCCAGTCCAGGCGGGCTAGGGAGGGGTATACAGACGAATCTCTTTGTGGTTTTATATGGATTCATAGTCTTCCTTCACTTTTACCCAAGTGGGAACACACAGCGTCAGAGGCTTATGCCATTCTCTTTGCTGGTTTTATCCTCCTCCCCTGTGGGGGTAGACTTCTGTTAATCCGACCAGCCCTGGGGTGAGGTCCACAGTCTTGCATGAGTTCCCAGTGATGCCACTGCTTCACCTTTCCCCTCCGAGTCTCTGTAGCCTCACGTAGGATTGTTGACTTTCACTTTGGGAGGATTTGTCTCACCGGTAGCCATAACCCACCACCTGAACTTTGCAGCTTCTCTCATGGCAATCCTGAGATCGCTTCCTGAGGAAAACCAGTACATTCAGCTCAACATTTTGCCTCCTTTTAAAAAACGTGCTCCTTGGGGGTGTCTGAAGCAGATCTGATGTGGGCATGAGAAAGAGAGAGGAATTGGGGATGACTCCCAGGTGTGGGTCCTAAGCACCCCAGAGGGCGGGGCTGCCCTTGGTGAGATGGGGAAGATGGCGAGAATCAGATTATGGTCAAGCTGCGTGCCTGCAAGACCCCACGTGGGCGTGCAAAGGAGGCACGTGTCACACGGAATGGACCCAAGGATTGTCCTTGTTTGGGTGCTCCTGAAACCTGGAGGCAGAATGGGACCACTGTGTGTGTGTGTGTGGGGGGAGTGTGGACACGGGAGAGGCAGGTTCTAGAGCCCCTGTTCTTGGCCCTGCTCCCCATCAGGGGCACCGTGGAATACCGCTTGCTGGGGGCACAGACTGACTTCTGACCCATGGGTTTGATTCTGGGCACCTCCCGCGTTCGGCTCTGTGACCCCGGATGCCTCATGACCCTCTCTGAGCCCCGCTCCCCTTCTCGCCCAGCATAAAAAGCAGGGCCAGAAATTCCAGTTTCCCAGGATCCTTTTAAGGCAACTTCGTCACAGCAAGCCCTAATTGAGCACTTACTGTGTGCCGAGCCTTATACTCAGAACAGTTCGATAAGGAGCGAGTACTGAATTGAGCCCAGAGGTCCAGAGAGGGGATGTCACTCATCCATGCTTGCCCAGGTCCAAGTGCAGAGCCCTGTGACAGAGGAAACTGACTCCCGTGGCCACAGTGTTGAGGACCTGGCCTTTTCCCACTTGGTGGCCATCTCTCCAAGGCCAAAGACAAAATGCAGTGGCGGGCCCGGCCCTCCCTCCTCCCCTGGCCCTGCTCTGAGGCACCAGCTGCATTTTTCTAAATCATCCCGCAAAACCCTGCGTGGGCAGGCTTCCAGAGGAGGCGGCCCCCACTTTGGGAATTTGAGGACAAACAGCTCATTTGGAACACCCTTTGAATTTCCTAGGAGATCCTCCATCTACCCCCCACCCCCACCCCCAAACAATAGGAGCAAGACTCTGGGCCAGTTGACAGAAAAAGTAAATAGAACAGAGGCAGAGGAGTGAGGCTGAGGTCTCAACTGGAGGCCCCCATGATGGGTCATGGTCAGGGTCAGGGTCAAGTTTTGTTTGACCTATATGGATTTGAATTCACAGGCTTCCAGATGACCTCCATTAGGCCCCTCCCCCCCACCCTCGCCTGTCTTCCCTGAGCCCACCGCACACATTCATCTCATCGGTGGTCCGTGGTTTGTAGTCGGCATTGCACTTTTGAGGGGTACAACTTTTTATTATGAAAACTTCCAAGCACACAGAAAAGTGGAAAAGGGAAGAGAGTCAGGCCCAAACATGCAGGCAGTTGCCTTCTCAATTGAGGCCCAGAAAGGGTATCCCACCTGCCCAAAGCCACACAGCTGAAATGTCTGGGGCTTCTCCTAACTCACAGTGGATTTAGGCAAGTCGGACCAGGAGGGGAATTGGGAGGGATTCATTCCCTCAAGAAAAATTTATTGAGTACCTACTGTGTGCGGGGCTGGTGCTAGGGCCTCCATGGGGACCACACAGCCCTATTCCTGCCTTCATAGAGACCCCAGGAAGCAGGAGTCTCCATGCTCAGAGCACAGAGCCCAGCCACAGGGGCTTTGCACTTGCTGTACCCTTTGCCTGGAGTCCTCCTCCCCAGATAACTGTGCTGCTCTCTCTCTCCTTCCCCTCCTTCCAAGCTCAGCTGAAGGAATTGAGTACCTGGGGGTACCAAGTCCCAGATTCCTGTGCTGGCCTCCTCCCCTGTGGGTCTTACCCCTTCACCCTCCTCCTCCCTGACTTGGAAGGCCAGCACAGGTGCAGGTGTTCCAGGAAGGCCACAGCATAGATCTTGGTTACGGTGTGCTCTGTGAGTCATGCTGGTCACTTAACGTGCTCTCAGCCTTGTTTCCGACTCCCTGAGAATGAAGCATGGAGTGCCCCCTTAACGCCAAGCCCTCTGCTCGGCTCCCCACCGCAAGCCTTGTGAGGTCACTTCAAGTACAGATGGGTAAACTGAGGCTCAGAGGCAGGAGTAACTTATTCAAAGCCCATAGCAAGGATGGGACAGGGCACACATTCTGGATGGGAGGCAGGGTGGGCTGAGGTCCCCCAGATGAGGAAGCCGAGGCCAGGGACCAGGGGGGCTGGCCACCTGGGGTGAGACTCAGACCCGTGCTGGGCAGCAGGGGTAAAGAAGGATCTGTGACCCGCCTGCCCTGCCTGAGCAAATCCTTCCATCTGTGCTTGGGGGTGGGGGGGGGTGGGGGTGGTGGTGGTGGTGGTGGAAGGGCCCCCAGGCCCAGCTTGGGGGGGTGGTCCTGGGGCCTCTGTATCAGCCACAACCCTGGGGCCCTGAGGCTGAGGTTTGCAGATTCTGAAGCCCAGGTTCTCCTGGTCCGTGGTCTGGGTTTTTCCCTTGACAGCCTGGATTCTCCTCTCCGAGAATGAATTTCTTGGGCCGAAGTGGAGTTCCCAGGGCCCCACTGCCCGAGCTGTCATGTCCTCAGTGGCCCCTTCCCTGTCCCCGCAGGACGGTGGCTGCAGAGGTGCGGAAGCAGGTGTCCCGGGAACGCAGCGGCTCTCCCCACTCCAGCAGGCGCAGCAGCAGCTCCCTGGGGGTACGTGTGTGGGAGGTGACCCCCCGCGGACCCTGCTCTCTAGCAGATGTGGGGTTCCCCTCTGCCCGGGGCCTGGTCCCACCCACCCCTCCCACTACTGCCCTGTCCTAGGTCGGACTGTCCCCGCTCCTCTTTCCCTGTGAGTGGGGAGGGTTAGTCCCCTCTCTGCAGCTGCCGAGGGGTTGGGGGGCAGTGGCAGCCCTGTGGGTGGTCAGCCCGATTCGCCCCACCTCCTGCTGCCGGGACCACCCGGACTGGGGGGGGGGATGGGAGGTACTTCCAGCTGCAGCCCAGAGGGAGTGGGGCCTGAGGAATTGTCTTTCTTCGCTGCAGCCAGCTTGCCTTTCCTTCCAGCTTAACCCTGCCCCTCCAGGCGCAGGGTGTGATTTCCTGCCTGGGAAGAGGGGCGGGGCAGGCCCTGCTGGGATGGGGGTGGAGAGTCTGAGGTCACTGTCCTCTCTGGCTCCTTACAGCTCCAACACTCGCCATGGCTCCCACCGCCCTCTTACTCCAGCCCAGGCCCATGCTCCCCTCCTCCTCAGCCCCCAGGGCAGGGCCCACAGCCACCTTGTTCCAACCCAGGTCCCACTGACTGAAGTCATTGAGCCCCTGGACTTCGAGGATGTGCTCCTTAGCCGGCCGCCGGACGCTGAGCCCGGGCCGCTCCGGGACCTGGCTGAGTTTCCAGCTGACGACCTGGAGCTCCTGCTACAGCCCCGGGAATGCCGGACCACAGAGCCCGGGATCCCCGAGGATGGGTAGGTTCAGCCCCACGCCCTCCTTGTCTGTAACTCTGGTCTGCCTCTGTGCCCCTCGTCCACACCCCCCTTCCATCAAGCTCCCAACAGCCCCAAGTTCAACTCCTGGCTTGGCTGTGTGACCTTGGGCAAGTTACCCTCCCTCTCTGAGCGTCCATCTCCACATCTCCAAAAGGGGCAGAAGGGCAGGCCCCACCTCAGGCCACTGGAAAGATTAACACTCTGCCCTGCCTCTGTTTACCCTGATTTGATTTTGTGCAGAAAGCTGGATGCCCAGGTGAGGGCCGCGGTGGAGATGTACACAGAGGATTGGATCATCGCCCACAGGAGGTGGGTCTGGCTCAGGGGCAGCTCAGGGCAGGGGGTCAAGAGGCCAGGTCTAAGCCCATTGGGCCAGTCCTCCTGCTTATCTGCCCACCGTCCCTGCAAGGGCAGCTGGCCTTCTCTGGTGGTTCACAGGAAGGGTGGATGGCCTTGCAGGCATCACATGGACCTGTGGGTGTGCCCTCACCCCTGCTTCCCACCTTGCCCTGCCTCCTCCCAGGTACCAGCATCTGAGTGCGGCGTACAGCCCCATCACCACGGAGACGCAGCGAGAGCGGCAGAAGGGCCTCACCCGCCAGGTCTTCGAGCAGGACGCCTCTGGGGATGAGAGGTCCGGTCCAGAGGACTCGGTGAGGGAGCCCCGGGCACAGGTCACCATAGTGGTGTGTGTGGGCCCCAGCTCTCAGTCACATGTGACGGGAAGTGACCCAAACAGCCTTGAACCCAAAAGGAAATGGGTCAGCCCCGTGAGTTGAAAGTTAAGGGTAATGATTATAAGCGTTTATTAAGTGCTTAGTGTGTACTAGAGGCTTTATACTTGTCCTCATCTTTCATCCTGGGAGGCAGGGCAACACCCATTTTGCAGATAAAGAAACTGAGGCACAGAAAGGTGATTAGAGGAGCTTCACTGGCCCACTGGGTCTTGAGCCAATACTCACTGGGCCCATGGTAATCCACTGTAGGCCCATGGTAATCGTACCAAGAATTATCGTTGCCGCTTCCATTGTTAGTGTTTTTAGAAGTAGATGAGGGTCCTGAGGCCCTTCGAGGTGGGTTCAGGGACACGGGGTCGCAGAGCTAAGTGGGGATTTGAACCGGGTAGTCTGCCTCTGACCATATAGCTGAGGCAGGGAGGTCAGGCAGGGCCCTGAGCCAGCGACAGTCCCATTGGGAAGAACTCTCCCCTGGTGACAGTGAGCGAAGCCCCATGGAAGGCTCTCACTGGCCCCGCCCACACATGTCCTTACCTTGGCGCCAGGAGTAGCCTCCCCAACAGTGGTAAAGGAGGGGCATCCCCTCCCAGGCAGAAGGTTCTAGAAAGAGGCTCAGCAAAGCCTCAGAGTGACCCTTGTGGTGGTGACCCCAGCTCCTGGCCCTCAGCTTTCCCATCTATGGATTGGGCATGAGGACAGTCTCACTGGAGGGGATCGAAGGTACATCCAGCTGGCGCTCCATGTTTGTGCAGGATGACCCTCGGCACTCCTCAGGCTCCCCAGATGACACCCCGCGAAGCAGCGGCGCCTCCAGCATCTTCGACCTGAGGAACTTGGCAGCTGACTCGCTGCTGCCCTCGCTGCTGGAGCGCACCGCCCCTGAGGATGTGGACCGGCGGAACGAGGCCTCTCGGCGGCAGAACCGGCCCCGCGCCCTGCTGGCGCTCTACCCGGCGCCTGATGAGGTGGGTGCCCACGGCCCACCGGCCCCGAGGCCGATCCCCACGCAGCTGACCCTCATGGTCCCCCACCAATGTTCGCTGGCTGCCCTGTATACACCCTGGGCTTTTTGGGGGGATTATTTTGTTTTGGGTTTTTAAAAAAAAATATGTATTTATTTATTTGAGAGAGAGGGAGCGTGCACGTAGAGGGGAGGGGCAGAGGGAGAGGGAGAGAGAATCTCAAGTGGGCTCTGGCTGAGCGCGGAGCCCGGGGCTCCATCCCACGACCCTGAGATCATGACCTGAGCCGAAATCAAAAGTCGGAGGCTCAACCAGCTGAGCCGCCCAGGTGCCCCTGTACACCATTTTTTTAAATTCAATTCCTTTTCTTGGATGTCTACTCCGTGACGTTATATTTACCCCAACAGCATTTATTGGATACCTAGCATATACTTCTATAGCCTTTCAACCAGTACTTAATGAATGCTTGTGTACAGTCTTCTTCATAATCAAACAGAATCAACAGATATTTGTTGAGCACCTCCTATATATGCCTGTATTGATCCAAATAACATTGGGCACCTAGTGTATACCCTGTGTTTTAGTCCAGCAGCTTTTATTTTATATATAATCCTATATTTATCCACCCAGCATTTTTGGGGCACCTATTATATACTTCTGTATTCAACCAACATTAATTGTATGCCTATTGTATAATCCTTTATTTAATCAAACAACATTGAAGCAACTCATATGTCTTGAGTACTATGTTTACCCAACCAAGTTTTTTTTAATTAATGTCTATGCCCAAAACGGAGAGATCAAGAATCGTGTGCTCTACCAACTGAGCCAGCCAGGTGCCCCTCCCCAACCAACTTTTATTGGAAACCTAGTGTATACGCCTCTGTTTTCATTTAGCCATTTATTGAGTGCTTACTGTATACTCCTGTGTTTATTCAATCAGTACTTACTGGGGGCCTAGAATATATACCTCTGTATGTCCAGTCAGCATTAATCAAATGTTTTCTGTAGACATTTGTGTTTATCTGACTACCTCTTAATAGGTACCTACTGTATACCCCTGTATTTATTTGACCAACATGTATGGCAAGCCTTAGAGGTATAGCCATGAATGGGATAGACTCGGTCCCTGCCCTCAGAGTTCACAGTGTAGTGGGGGAGAGACCTTCCTACCGAGAAATCGCAACCCGGGCCGAGTGGTGCCACAGTGAGTTGCCCGATATTGGCCCTCACATGGCCCTCTGTGTCCCAGCCCCGTGGCCCTTCATAATAGGGCATGGTGAACACCTGGACGAGGAGCTTGCTCAGACCTCAGGGGTCAGGGAAGGCTTCCTGGAGGAATTGTCGACTAAGCTGCAACCTGAACGAGGAGGGGAGGAGGGGCTTCCAGGCAGGGGGAGTAGCGTACGCCAAAGCACAGAGACAAGGAGCTGTAAGAAACTTAAGCCAGGCTGGGGGTAGAGCTGGTCTCAAGCCACGCATTCCAAGCCCTTCTGAAAGGATGGGTCCCAGTTGCCCTCCCTGGCTCTTGGCAGGACGAGGCCGTGGAACGCTGCAGCCGCCCTGAGCCGCCCCGTGAACACTTTGGACAGAGGATCCTGGTCAAGTGTCTGTCGCTGAAGTGAGTGCGCTGACCCACCCCTCCCCTCGGGTGTGTGAGGCCCCACATAGGTTCCGGTGCGCGCGTACACTGGGCGCTTGCTGCCCAAGCCAGGCCTTGACCGTGTGCAGCCCTGAGACCCCTGAGGCTGTCTGTGCACTTTTAGTGGGAAGTAAGACTTCCTTTTCTTGTTCTTCAAAGCCACCAGGCCTTAAGCACCAACTCTGTGCCAGGCTCTGTTCTCAGCCCTTCATATGCATTACGCTGAAGCTTCACAACATTGTGAGATAGGTGCAGGTGGGGGGAAACCGAGGCACAGAGAAGGCAGTCATTGTGCCCGAGATCACGTGACTTGTGAGGCCAGAGTCTGGCACTCGCTCTGCTGGAACCCAGGCTGGAGGGGGCACTGGTGACCCTGGACCTGGCTTCCCGCTGACCGAGGCCCCCTCCACATCGGTCCCTGGGAGCAGCCAGAAGTGCGTGGGAATGGAGCTGAACAGGATGTGGCCTTGGACCTAAGCCCAGCCCTGCCCCTCCCCACCCTGAGTTCCTGCCTGGATGGGGGCAGGAAAGGGAGGCCCTGGTCTGGCCTGAGGCCCGGGTGGGCTGCCTGCCCCAAGCAGTAGGGTTGGAAACCAGCTCTATGAGTATCGAGTCATTCAACAAACACTCATTGAACACCTACTGTGTACAGGACGTGTAACCATGCATGACCACCCAGAGCTCTCTAGGTGGGGGGACATGGCATACGCAAAGGCTGGGAGATGTCTGGAGAGGGGAAAAATGAGGCCAAGAGGTGGGCAGGGCTGGCCCATGTAGGATTTTGTTCTCAGCACACTGGGGAACCTCAAATTGTAAGTTTTAAGATGCTTCCTTAGGACTCACATGATGAGCGGGGGCTGGCAGGGCAGAGTGAGACAGGGAGGTGCTTACAGGGACTGTTCAGGCGAGTGAAGATGGGACTCAGCCCAGGGCGGCAGAGGACACCCCAGAAAGGGCGACAGGGAGGCCCAGGAATTGCGAACTTCAACATGGGGGGCATTATTGTGCCAAAAGCTTCCTCTGTATCAACTGAACAAGGGCTGTAGTTTCAGGGAAGGGCTCTATGTGAATTACGGGGCGGGGGAGAGGGGAAGCTAAGTGCCTCAGTTTCCCCTTTTGCAAAATGGGACAGGCCTTTCCTGCAAGCCTTTAAGTAGCAATTCTTGGTGGCCTAATGGAAATTAGTCCCCACTGCCACCACCACAATGCACCAAGCCTGGCTGGGTCTTAAGAGGGCGTGGCATGTGTGGGTGGTGGGAGTGTTAGGGATAGCCTCTGCCAGAGAGTCCCTGTTCACTGTAGGTTTGAGATCGAAATTGAGCCCATCTTTGGCATCTTGGCCCTGTATGATGTGCGGGAGAAAAAGAAGGTAGGAGCCCCTTTCTTCCCTTTCCTACCCCAACCTTCCTCCTTGTTGCAGGGCAGTGGGCTTCCTGGAGGTGGTGGCCCAGCTGCCTTTCATGTCCCCAGATCTCAGAAAACTTCTACTTTGACCTGAACTCAGACTCCATGAAGGGGCTGCTGCGGGCTCATGGCACTCACCCCGCCATCTCCACCCTGGCCCGCTCCGCCATCTTCTCCGTGACCTACCCTTCGCCTGACATCTTCTTGGTCATTAAGGTGCCTGCTGGGGCTTGGTGAGGGGGTGATAATGGTAAACGCTAGAGGTGTGGTCCCTGCTTTCATGGAATAGGATGGACAGGACACCAAGAAGGGTGATCAGGTCTCTTGTGGGGGAAGCACAGGCAGTTGGGCAAACCCAGAGGAGGCTCCTGACCCAACTGGGGTGGGGAGAAATCACGGAGGGCTTCCATGGAGAGGTGAGAGCTAAGCCGAGACACATGAGTGGGTGGCCTGGGGAGAAACAGCGTCCTGGCACATGCAGATGGAATTTAGAATATTTTTTAAGTTGAGAATTTTTCAGTTTATTAGGGGAAGAAACACCTAGTTGGCACATTTGTGTGAGATTTTCTGTTTCTAGGAGTGGGCTCGAATTTCCTTCCCCGAGACGTTCAATTAGGTTACACTAATGACACTAACTGAGTGCCTACAGGGAGGCACTGCTCATGGTCAGTCAGACTCCATGGGGATTCCCACCTTTAACCTCACAGCAGCCTCAGGAGGTGGGGGTTGCCATGGTCCCCATTTTACAGATGGGGAAACTGAGGTACAGAATGGGTTAGGGACCTATTTAGGCTCCCACAGCCTCCAAGTGGTCAGGATTGGGATCGGGCCCTGCTTGGAGTGGCCTCTTTGTATACTAACAAAAATATAAACATAGAGAAAATCTGGAGACGTGGGTTTGGAGTGGGTTCAGAGGGTGGGGCAGGGGCACCCGGCCGGGCAAGCCAGCTACTAGTGCTCAATCTCAAGGACAGTGGGAGCCATGGGAGGTGTTGGAGCGAGAGCCCTAGCTGGATGGAATGTCTGAGGGCCCAGGAGGGGCGATTGGGAATGGGGTGGGAGGTTGGGGTCCGGGCAGTGCCTCACTGGCCCTGCCTGCCTCTCAGCTGGAGAAAGTATTGCAGCAGGGGGACATCAGCGAGTGCTGCGAGCCCTACATGGTGATGAAGGAGGTGGACGCGGCCAAGGTAAGCATGAGGAGGCCGAGCGGGGTGGTGAAGGGCAGATCCTGGATTCAGTAGGCCTGGGGCACTGATTTTGTGGGGTATGTGTGCGGGGGTGGCGGGTCTCCCCACAGAACAAAGAGAAGCTGGAGAAGCTGCGCCTGGCGGCCGAGCAGTTCTGTACCCGCCTGGGCCGCTACCGCATGCCCTTTGCCTGGACCGCAGTACATCTGGCCAACATCGTGAGCAGCGCGGGGCAGCCCGACCGCGATTCGGACTCCGAGGGAGGTGAGGAGGCGGGGCTGACAGGCCAGGGGCGGGGCTACTGGGGAGGGGAAGGCGCGCCCTCTGCTGGCCGGACTTGGTACAAGGTTGCGTCTCCGTGTCTCCCTGGCCCTCCCCGCCTCCTTTCATCTCTGCCCCCTCGGTCACCATCACTGCCTCCCCTAGAGCGCCGACCTGCTTGGACTGACCGCCGCCGGCGCGGGCCCCAGGATCGGACAAGTAGTGGGGACGACACCTGCAGCTTCTCTGGATTCCGCCCCGCCACGCTAACTGTCACCAACTTCTTTAAGCAGGTGTCGTGGACGTGGGGCTGGGGGAGGGTTTCCCAGGGACAACCCCTGTTACCCCGCTGTGGGTGCGTGGGCGCCCGGGCCCCCCGGGTCCCAGTTCACGTGGGCTTGTCCTGTGCAGGAGGCCGAGCGGCTCAGTGACGAGGACCTCTTCAAGTTCCTGGCTGACATGCGGCGCCCGTCCTCCCTTCTGCGGCGCCTGCGGCCCGTGACTGGTGCGTGGTCAGCCCGTAAATAAGAGCCGTCACTTCCATGCAGTCGCTCAGCAAACCCACACTGAGTACCTGCTGTGCCAGGCCCTGGGGACCCAATGGTGACCGTGATGTACAAATCCCTGATGTCAGGGGCTGGATCTTTAATGGGAGTCATAGCCAAGAAACATAATAAGACAGAGAGTGGGTCAAATGGGGGACATGATGGCAGTGGGGACATGGGTCCTGAGGGTGGAGCTGATCAAATGTGGGGGCAAAATGCAGCAATGGAGGGGGACCTCTGGCCTTGGCACCTGAAGGCCAGCCACTAGAGGGCATCATGGAAGAGCCAGAGCCCCAGCCCTGAAGCCCAAGAGGGTGGGGCCCGGGCTGGGAGGCTCCCAGGCAGGTACAAACGCGCTCCTCTCTCCGTAGCCCAGCTCAAGATCGACATTTCCCCGGCCCCTGAGAACCCACACTTCTGCCTCTCCCCGGAGCTGCTTCATGTGAAGCCCTACCCAGACCCCAGGGGCCGGCCCACCAAGGAGATCCTGGAGTTCCCTGCCCGTGAGGTCTATGCCCCCCACACCAGCTACAGGTACAGCCCCTGGGCCCAGCTGGGCACTTGAATGGGGGGTATTCATGTGTTATGCAAAGCAAGGCACTGCTTCTCCCAGACACACACAGACACCCAGAGTGAAATACCACTGCTCCGCTTTAATGGAGGGGTGTGTATGCATGGAGGGTCCCATGTCCTGCCTCCACCCCTCCTTGACCAGGCCATGTCCTCTGCCTGTGTCCCCGCCTGCTTCCGTCTCTCCTCCGTGGCCAGAAGCAGGCCCCAGCACTCTGGCCGAGCCCAGGGGGCAGGCAGCTCCTCTTCGTGCAGGGGCTGCGCGGGGCTTGGCAGCGTCCCTCAGTGTAGACTGGTCCTCAGGTGTCCCCAGGCAGGCTCAGGCTGGGAGCGCCGCTGTATGGAGTCTGGAAGGGAGATGAGGCTCAGCCAAGGAAAAGGGGCCCCCACCCGGGTGCCCGGCACACCTCTTCTCAGGCGGCCCTGCCCGTCCGACCCCCTCCAGTCTCACCTCTCCTGGATCTGTCGTAGCCGATGCTGCTGTGCTGCCATTTCCCGCCTCTGTTGCTGCACGTGGCCTGTGAGCACCCACACGATGTGGCTCTGCTTGTCAGCGTGGGCCTGTGGGGTCAGGACAGAAACCTCAGCTGGGGCCGACGCACCTCCCTTCCCCTGGCTCTGCCCAGGGCTGTCCACCCCCCAGCTGCATCTGTGTGACCTAACAAATCACTGCTGCTCTGTGGCCTCAACTTCCCCATCTGTTAAATGGGGATGACATAGGACTCGCTTCCTGGGAGGGTTGTAGGCATGATATGAATTATTAAGAGGCATGGTGGGTAGTTCCTGGGGTCTCAAGAAATACTACCAGTTACTCTCATGGTATACATTTGTTGAGTAACTTCCATATCTCCTGCCCTATGCTCAGTATGTTCTCTGTGTTGAGTCCCTGTCTCTGCTCTGAGACATGAATTGTTGCCCTTATTTGCAAATGGGGAAACTGAGGCAGGGGACGGGACAGGGGTTTTGCCCAGGGTCACATAGGTTAGGGGCCATGGCACTGGGAGGCTGATCTGGAGATGTCTCTGGGCCTCCAGGCTCAGAAGTGAGTTCTTCATGGGAAATCGGAGTCTCCGCTCCACCAGGGCTGGGAGCCTCTTACCTTTAAGGCCTCAAACTCTTGCTGGACATTGCCCAGCCAAGCGCCCCTCAGCTGGACTTCTAGCCGCTGCATGCTGTCCCGCAGTACCTGCTGTCCCTGGGCCACCTTCCCCAGCACCTGGGCTGTGGCCTCTGCTTGCAGTTTCAGAGCATCCTCCTCCATCTGATCAATGAATAGTGGATGTTAGGAGGACGACCAGCTTGTCTTTGCTTGCCTGGGATTGCTTAATTTAACACTGAAAGTCCTATATTCCAGGGAACCCCCCCCCCCCCGCCACAATCCTGGGCAAACCCAGACAGTTGGTTACCCTAGACAACTCTGCCACAAACTCCTACCCACCCTACAATGCCCCAACGGCAGTGCCCACCTGCATCTCCAAAAGGCTTGTGCGTAGCTCCTGGGCTGCATCCCGGCCCCGGCTGACCTCCTGCCCCAGAAGGCCCAGCACACGGCCATAGAGGCCCAGGCTGTGCCCAGCCTTTGTCAGCCGTGCCTCTGTGGCCCTGTACACGCCATTGAGGGCCTGACCCAGCTGCAGGGCCCCGTGGAAGAGGAGGGTCAGCTCCTCGTGTTGTGCCGGCTCCAGGCCCCCCGTGGGAGCTGCAGAGGCAGGCCGGGCCGCCGTGGCCAGGGCGCATAGTAGGCACAGTGCGAGCTTGGGCATGGCTGAGGCTCAGAGGGTGCGGCCACGGCGCCACTGCCGCCACCTTTTATGCCCCAGGTCCCCATTAACCCCCGGTCAATCGTTAACCGACCAGCTGGACGCCCTGGGTTGTGCAAGGGCCTGGCGGTGGCGCGACAGTTGCATCAGGTGAATGTCCGGTTAGTCCACGCTGAGATCACGCCGGCTGGGGCTTGGGGCCAGCTGTGGGCTGGGGGGGCACTGGTTGAGGACAGGCCCAGGCCCTGCTGGGGGAACCTGAAGCTCGGAGACTCAGTTTCCCCACCTGTGGAAGGGATGACAACAGTAACAGTAACCGTAGCAGTGAGGATAGTGAGCGTCTTAGCACTGATGGTTTGCCTGGCCGCGGTTCAGCGCCCTCACGGCGGCTGGTTTCCTCATGCCCTTCCCACGAGCCTGTGATGCTGGGGTCTGTGCTGGCCTGGTTTAAAGCTGGGGGAGGGGGGATACAAGGGGCAGAGACTCTCCCAAGACCGTGCAGCCTGACTCCAGGACCCCCGTGTGCCCCGGATCAGTGCTAGCTGCCATTTCTGCTCCTTGGATGACTGTGGGCAAGTGCCTCTGTCCCCCCGGCCCCCCTGTAAAATGGGAGGAACGTTCATCCCCCCTCTTTGGCTGCTTGGAGAAGTAAATGAGTTGTTTCATGCTGAGCGCTTAGAACAGAGCTGGGCCGGCAGTAGGTTCCACGTTAACGTTTGGTACAATCCTTGTTGCTCCCCTTGTTTCTCATTACTGGTATTGTTATGAAGGCTAAGCTGGGAGGCTCGATGCCCCCATTATACAGGTAGGGAAACTGAGGCCCAGAAGGAGGTCAGGGCTTGTGCAGAATTAGCCGTGGGAGAGAGAGGCAGAACTCTGACTTTAGCCCAGCCCTACTTCTGATTCTGGCCACAGTTTCTCCACCCAAGACACAGGACTCGTAACTTCAGTGGCTTTTCCTGGGGGAAGGGCAGTCAGGCCCCTGAGCTGAGGGATGGGCTGGTCAGCCCGGGTGGGGCTCGGGCCTGACTGTTGGCCTCCTGGGCCATGTTCTTGGAACCCCGACCCTGAGCACCGATCTGTCCCTGCTCGGCACCTCCTATGCCTCCTTAGTGCCCCCAAAGTCCCTCTGTGTCCCCACCCTCTGCTGTACTGTTCCCCCATCTATGCTCTGAGGGCGCATACCTGTCCCCCACTCTCTGCCAGTGACATCTCCTGCCTGGTGCCCGTAATTGCCCCGTATGCTGCCCTCAGTGCCCCAGCTGCATGACCGTCATCCCCCCGTGTCCCAGGCCTGGCTTATGCCAGGAGCCCAGCCCCTCCTGTCCCTCTGATGCCCCCCTGCCCCCGCAGGAACCTGCTGTACGTGTACCCACACTGCCTTAACTTCAGTAGCCGCCAGGGCTCCGTGCGCAACCTCACCGTGCGAGTACAGTACATGGCGGGCGAGGACCCCAGCCAGGCCCTGCCGGTCAGTGGCTGTGCCAGGGTGGGGGGAGGGTGGCGGGGGGGGGTCCCCGGTGGGCCCCTCACGCGCGGCCTCCCCCAGGTCATCTTTGGCAAGTCCAGCTGCAGTGAGTTCACCCGAGAGGCCTTCACCCCCGTGGTCTACCACAGCAAGTACGCGGGCTGGTGGGCCAGGCAGTGGCCGGGACACCGTGGGGCAGCCGGAGGGGAGGAGGCTGTGGCCAGGAGAGCCGGCGGGGGAGCCTGAGGCGGAGAGCAGACCGTGGGGCCAGGCAGCACCGGGGGCCGACTTGCAAGAGGGGGTGGGGAGGGCCAGGGGTCCCCGTCCCCAGCAAACCCCCCTGCCAGGTCCCCAGAGTTCTACGAGGAGTTCAAGCTGCGTCTTCCAGCCTGTGTGACCGAGAACCACCACCTGCTGTTTACCTTCTACCACGTCAGCTGCCAGCCCCGGCCGGGCACAGCGCTGGAGACTCCTGTGGGCTTCACTGTGAGCCCCCCACCAGCCCTCATCCCCACCCCCGGCCCTGCTGACCCTGCGTCTGGCCCCAGACCTGACCCCCAGCCTCTCCCCAGTGGATCCCACTGCTGCAGCATGGCTGCCTGAGGACCGGCCCCTTCTGCCTCCCTGTGTCCGTGGACCAGCTCCCACCCAGCTACTCTGTGCTCACACCAGACGTATGTGTCCTGGCCCCCTGCCTCCCCTCCCGATGCCTTGTCCCCCAGTAACCCGCCTCGTGCTCCCCAGTCGGTGCCGTGCCTTCCTTTCCATCAATACCCCTGGGAGCTTTGTTGCCCTCTGTTAGGGCCTCCGGGGCCCCTGGCTGCTCCGTCCCCCTCCTTACTGTCTTTGTGTGTCCTACTGTCCCCACGTGTCCCTCCCTGTCCCCCACTAGCCTGGCCTCATTACCGCCCCCCGCCCCTGTACTCACTGTTCCCCACTGCCTTTCTGCTCCGGTTCCCCATTCGCAGCCCTGCCTGCCTCCCTGACCACAATCCCCCCAGTAGTTCTTCCAGGGCACATCACCCCTATTAATGCTGTCACCCTCCCACTTACCCCTGAGCTGTCATTAATGCCCTGGGGGCCTCAAGTACTCCCATCATGCTCTTTCCCGATTCATTCCCTTCAGTAATGTCTACCCCAGGCCTCCATTGTCTGTTTCTCCGTTTGTACCCCAGGCTTCCAGCCTGCCCAGGGGATCTCCATAGTACTCCCTCCTATCTGCACCCCCCTGGGTTGGCACCTGGCTCTTCCCCGCCCCCCCCCCAGGGCTGTGCTGTACCCACGGTGTTGCAATGGCTGGGGCTGGGGCTGGTGGCGCGATCGGCCCAGGAGGGGGGGGGCCAGTGCCCACCTGGTGGGTCCCTCCTGCAGGTGGCGCTGCCGGGCATGCGCTGGGTGGACGGCCACAAGGGCGTGTTCAGCGTGGAGCTCACTGCCGTGTCCTCTGTGCACCCGCAGGTAGGGGGTGGGGGGAACCCAGGAGTCCGGCCCTGGGGTTGAGCAACAGTTCCCGCTGACCAGGGAGGCTGGCCTCAGGCCACGGACGTGACTTTGATCAGCGAGGCCCAACTCCCAGGGAAGCTGCTGACTCAGGCGGGGGCGGCCATGCCAGTGGCCATCCCGGCTGGGGCTTTGGGCCTTTGCATGGTCTCTCCTCCCCGAGTGCGTCCCTCGCCACTTCTGTGGTCACTCCCCCTCCCCCTCTCTCCTCCCTCCAGCTCCTAGCTCTTCCTTTTCCTCATTTATAATCAGTTCGTTGGTCCCCAGCCTTGGTTTTCTGCCCACTGAGCACCTCCACCAACCCTCCGGGGCCTTCCCAGCCATGGACCCCTGGCCCCCCCGCTCACCCCAGCTCCCCCCACCCCAGGACCCTCACCTGGACAAGTTTTTCACTCTGGTGCATGTCCTGGAGGAGGGGGCCTTCCCATTCCGCCTCAAGGACACTGTGCTGAGCGAGAGCACCGTGGAGCAGGAGCTGCGGGCCAGCCTAGCAGCCCTGCGCCTCGCCAGCCCCGAGCCCCTTGTCGCCTTCTCCCACCACGTGCTGGACAAGCTCGTCCGTCTAGTCGTGCGGCCTCCGATCATTGGCGGCCAGATCGGTAAGCGAGCATAGCCTCAGACCTCAGTTTCCCTATCTGGAAAGGGCCCCTCAGTCCCCTGGTCCTAGGTGCCCTATAGCCCCCTTATCTTTCTGGCCTCCGTTTTCCTTTCTGAAAAATGGCTCCCAGCCCCCTGGGCCCAGAGCAGGTGCACTGTGACCTTTGATTGGCCCCACGACCCCTTGGAAAAGTGGGAGATAGGAGGTTCCTTGGGGAGGTAGAAGGCCCTGGGTTTTGGCACTTGACCTCTGCTCTGCCTGGCAGTGAACTTAGGTCGTGGGGCCTTTGAAGCAATGGCCCATGTGGTCAGCCTTGTCCACCGGAGTCTAGAGGCTGCCCAGGATGCCCGTGGTCACTGCCCGCTGCTGGCTGCCTATGTCCAGTATGCCTTCCGACTGCCTGGCACTGAGCCCAGCCTCCCAAGTGGTAAGTGTTGGTGGGAGGGCCCTGGGGGACAGGGCGTATCTGGGAGGAGAGCATCCCAGTCAGAGGGAACAGCATGTGCAAAGGCCTGGAGGCCGTACAGATCTTGCTGGTTTGGGCAGCTTGCGAGAGAGAGAGTTTTTGTTCACTCCTCCCCTCACCCCCAGACTGGTGGTCTTTGTTGCTTGACTGGTGGGTCATTCAGCCAGTCAACAAGCATCTGCCATAGATGGAAGCAGAGACACAGCTGGGCTGCCCAAGTTCGAATCCGAGCTTTGCCTCCTACAAACTCTGTGACCCTGGGCAAGTGACTTCACCTCTCTGGGTTTGTTTTCCATTTGTAAAACAAGGATAATAATGGTCATCCCTTTATGGGGGTGCTGGTGATAGTAAGTGAGATAGTAATCCATACAGCAGGCTTGGTACAGTGAACGCTCAATACAGTTGGATTTTTTCTGTTTGGTAAGTAATTAATACTCACTGCTAACCCCTCTGGGCACTTACTATGAGCCAGGCACCGTTCTTGGGGTTTGTCTGTCTCCCCCAGATTGCTGGGAGGCAGCAGCCGTTAGCATGCCCATCTTACAGGCGAGAAGCCTGGAGGCTCAGAGACAGAAAGTGACTTTACCAAGGACAGCTGCCGGGAAGGGGCAGGGGGCTGACCGTCTTGCTCCATCCTCAGGGGCCCCTCCAGTGGCGGTGCAGCCTGCCACGCTGGCCCGTGGCCCTGGCCGCCCTGCCAGCCTCTACCTGGCCCGCTCTAAGAGCATTAGCAGCAGCAACCCCGACCTGGCCGTGGCCCCGGGCTCTGTGGACGACGAGGTCTCCCGCATCCTGGCCAGCAAGGTAGGGCGAGGGTAGGCCCTGGGGTCTCTAGCCTCAGTGGCCACGGCTGCCAGGTGGGCGGGTGAAGGATCTTAGGGTTGACAGAGGGCAGGACACGCCAGACAGCAGCATGGACGGAAGCTTGACTCTGGGCAGCAGGGCTGGTCTGTGGCTGTCACAGCTCGGGAGCTGGGACTCAGACTTTGCCCTGGGCTCCGCACTCCAAGGCCGACCCAAGGATGGGCGGCTGGAGGTTGGCCTGGTTGAAAGCAGCAGTGTGTTCGTAGCGGAACAGGTGCATATACTCACAGACCCCATGCATGTGGGTGCACAGGGCACATACATACGTGCCCTCCATGCACGGACGCCCACAGGAGCAGATGCGCGTGGACCCCACACACGTATGTGCACGTGCATTTGCCAGGATTGCGCGTGGATGCCCAGGGTGCGTGTATGGCCCCGGGCAGCGCTCACGTTTGGTGTTCCGTGCCCTTCTCCCCGCCTTCTGCCCATGGATTCTACCACTTCCCCGTGTGTCTCCAGGGTATCGACCGCTCACACTCCTGGGTGAATTCTGCCTATGCTCCAGGAGGCAGCAAGGCTGTGCTGCGACGGGCACCCCCTTATTGTGGGGCCGAGCCCAGACAGGTGCCCTCCTTACCTGCCCCTGCACGCGTGTGATCCCATCTTGGCATGAGCTCCTCCCACCTTCCTGGCTGTGGCCCACTAACCTAGGGGGGCTGCCTGAAGGAGGCAGCAGGCCCCTCCTGCCTTTGTTTAGGGGCTGTGAAGTCCGTGTTGTGGGCATCACTGTCATCTTAACCAGCCTTTTGCTGCCATACAGACTACAGCCTCAGGCAGAGACAGGAGGGACAGGGTGGTATGCAAATAGCATGCAAAGGATATGCAAATCCAGCCACTATAACCTCACTGCCTCGCATGGCCTGTTTCTCTCCCTTTAATCCACTCTGTTCAGGAGACTCATCTGTCCCCTTGACATAGCAATCCGAAGGATGCCAAAGGGCCGGAACTAACCCTCTGGGCTCTCCCTCCCCTCCTGTTTCAGGCAGACAGACTTCTGTGGGCAGCTCCCTTTACTCTGCCCCTTCCCAGGGATCTGGTGTTCTTTGTCTTCAGACAGACCTGGGTCCGAGTTCCCGAGTTCTCCCTCTGCTGTGGGCTCGCCCTGCGCCCGAGGCTCTGAATTTTCAGATGTGGTCAAGACTCAAAGTGTTTAGTGCAGCGGTCCCAAACCTGGGGACACATTAGGGCATCACAGGCAGGATTTTCTTGGGATAGATCTCAGTCCAGCCTGGCCGCTGAGCCGCCAGGTCGTCTGGGAGATAGGCACCAATCATACAAACACACGAGTGTGTAAGTGCAGGGTGTGAAAATGCCTGAAAAGAAACGAACAGCCTCCTCTGGGTGGTCTGGGGGCCTCTCCAGGGAGATGACATTTCTGTTGGGACCTGAGGGGTGAGACAGAGCCACCCAGGGAAGGGTGGCTGTTCCAGGTGGAGGGAAAGGCACATGCAAAGGTTGGGGACCGAGCTCAGAGCCCCTGAGGCACTGAAAGGAGGTCACCGGGGTGGTTTCCCTGCGCACTTGGCCCCAGACCTTGTTCCAGCTCCGTGCCTACCACGCAGGCAGCCTGCACTGAAGGCGGGCCGGGGGACTGTTAGCAGCAAGGGACCTTTTGGACAGTCTTCTGAGATTGCTGGAAATCTGGGTTCATGGGCCCTGCCAGCCCCCCAGCATCTTTAAGAGGGTCTCCCCAATGCCCTCATTCTCTGAGGTGTCAGCTGGGCCTCGAAGAGCACCTAGAAGGGGATGAGGTGGTGGGAGGGTGGGCATTCCATGCCGGAGGAGACCCTAAGGCTGGCCTTCACCATAGCTGGTCCGTCTGGTGTGTGCTGAGGAGCCAAGGCGCTGCTGGGGCTGTGGGAACCAGGGTCCCTCAAGTGCTGGGGCCTGGGCAGGTTCCAGGAGTCAGGCCAGCTCCGTCTTCGGGTCTCCTCTCCTTGCCAGGGAGCTCACCTCCCAACCAGCAAAGGAGGAGGGGAGAGGGGAGTGGGGGTCGCCATCCCCATTTCACAAATGGGGAGCACTGAGGCAAGCAAGGCTGGAACAGGGCCAGGCCTGGAGCCCGGGGCTCTCTGCTGCTCCTGCTGCATCTCGCTGGCATCTCCACTCACCTCTGTCCTCTTTCCCTCTTCTTTCTCTCTCCTCGCTTGGACCCCATGTCTCTACTCCGCTCCCCTGTCTGCGCTCCCTCCTCTACCTCGTTGCCCTTCTCCTCCACCCGCCCCGGCCTCACGGACTCTCTCCTGCTCTCTGACCTCACCCTCGATCTTCACCGCGTCCACCCCATCACTCCACCGCCTTTGTCTGTGCCTCCACCCTCGCCAATGGGCTCCTGTCCCTGTTCCCACCTCCTCTGTCCACCCTGCTGGGCATCCCCTTCTCTCTTTGTCATGCTTCTCATCCCCTCCCATCACCCCCCCCCCCCCACTTTCTCCTTGCCGTCTCCTCCCTCTCATTCGTGCCCCTGCGGTCTGTCTACACGGATACATCTGTGTCCCGTCCATGCCGACCATCTCCTCCCCGCCCATACCGCCGGCACCCTCACTAACCCCCCCTCGCCATCCCATCCTCTTCACCCCATCCCATCATAGGCCATCGACCGCAGCTCTAGCCGAACTTCTTCCTACCTCGAGGGCTCCTCCTTGGCCCCACCAGCCACCCAGCCGAGACCCACTGTGCAGAAGGTAGTGGGAGGCAGGGGGTGGGCGACTCCGTGTTGGCCCCGGAGCTCCCGTCTCCCCCGAAGCCCAGCAGGGTCTGGAGGGCCCAGGGAAAGGGTGTGCCGACTCCTTCCGCTCCCTCTCCTGCATGGTCTCCGGCTGCACTAACCCCGAGCCATCCCGCTGTATCCAAGCCCCGCTATGCCCTCCAGACGAGGGCACGGGGCAGGCTCCTCCGCTCTCTCTGACCCTTGCCCCTGCCCCCAGCTGCTGCACGAGGAGCTGGCTCTGCAGTGGGTGGTCAGCGGCAGCACCGTGCGAGAGGCCGTCCTGCAGCATGCCTGGTTCTTCTTCCAGCTCATGGTGAGACACCCTCCTCCCCACCCGAGAGCGAGAGACGCCCCGGGGAGATCCCCTCCTTGGAAGAGAAGCCCCTGAGATTACACCTAAGACCTCTGAGAAATGATCCCAAGAGACCCCCTATGTTGAGAGAGAAGAGACACCGAAGGGGATCTCTCCCTGAACAGAGGCCCCCTGAAACTTACCCGAAACCCCCTCCATGGAGAGATGACCCCCCTACCTTCCCTAGGAAATTGTAGAGACCACTGAGAGTCCCCCCTAACCAGTGAGGAGACCCCTCCCTCTCAAGAGATATCACCAGAGAGAGAGGGAATCCCTGGGATCAGACTCGAGACCTCTGCCCCAAACTCTTCAAGCGGTGCCGTGAGCCACCACTGCTAGATGCAAACCCTCTGCCCCGATCTGGTGGGCCATCAAACCCCAGTCAGGGCTCCCTCAAATCCCACTCCTTGAGCCCTACCTGTTGTCCTACCCACATACTTAGCCCCTGGAGACCTACTTCAGCTCCGCCCAGGCTCCCTCAGCCTCCCCACCCCTGCATCCTGCCTAGGACCCACTTGGGCTCCACCCACTGCTGGCTCAAGCCCTGTGTTAAGAGTCGGGGCACCCAGGACCCCTTATGCCCACCTCTAGCCACTGTGCCTTGCTACTAAGCACCACTCACAACCCCTCGGGCCCTGCCCCCTTCTGGTGAGCCCCCCTATTCAGTCCCTCAAGCCCTGCTCCACTCTCATCCCACCCCCAGGTGAAAAGCATGGCGCTGCACCTGCTTCTGGGCCAGCGGCTGGACACACCCCGCAAGCTTCGCTTCCCTGGGCGTTTCCTGGATGACATCGCGGCCCTCGTGGGCTCTGTGGGCCTGGAAGTCATCACCCGGGTATACAAGGTGTGCGGGAATGGGCCTCAATGGGAAGGGTCTGAGAGAGAACATAGAGCCAGCCAGGCAGGGGTACCATGAACCCCCATGCCAGATCGGTCTGTTCACTCAGCATCTCTTTCTTGAGCGCTGACTGTGTGCACAGTGCTTTGCCGGATGGTAGACACAGCAGTGAACAAAACAGACCCAAGTCCATGTTTTCATGGAGCCGACTTTTCGAGACTTGAAGGAGGGGAAAGAGCACTCTGTGCCATGGCTGGGGGAAGGGCCTTCCAGGCAGTGGGCACAGCAAGTGCAAAGACCCTGAGGTAGGACCATGCCTGGGTTGTTAGAGGAGCAGTTAGGAGGTGAGTGCGGCTGGAGTGGAGTGAGCAAAGGTGGGGATGGGAGTTGATGAGGATGGGGCCGTGGACAGAGCAGATCCATTGGCACTTAACACAGTGCCAAATACAGTAAGTGCTCAATAAATGGGCATTGATGTTCTGAGACGTGGATCATTGATTGTCCAGGTCCTGGATCACTAATTTCCAGTGTTCACAAGAGCCAGGTAGGCAATAATAATAATGATAATAGTAATAATATTGAGCATTTATTGAGTACTTACTGTGTATCTTAAACACATTAGATGGATCACATCATTAAAGTCTCCCAACCACCTCCATGAAGTTGTCTCCGTTTTACTGATGGAGAAATGGAGGCAGAGAATGATCAGGTAACAACCTGACACCACACAACTGAGAAAGGGCAGAATGGGGAATGGGGATTTGAACCCAAGCCACCAGCTCCAGAGCCCACACCCTCACCACCTGGGAAGATTGGGGCTTAGGGTGGACAAGAGGGCATGTACCCACTGGCTGTGGCCAGAATGCCTGATTCTTCAGAAGAAATGGAACTTCTGGATTTGATAGGAACTTTCCAGATTTTTGAAATGCCAGCCCAACCCAAGTCAGCCCTTGTGCAATCTCCCATGACCTCTGGGCTGGGCTCAAAGTTCTCGACCTTGTTCCACTGGAGCCTCCCCAAGGGCTGGTATTCCTAGGGGCTGAGCCAGACTGTGAGGAAACCACCCTGAGAATGGGCCGCAGGGAGGAATGACGCCCCCGAGAAGCAGCATCGTCACAGCTGCTAGTGGGGCATCAGTGATTGACCAGAGTGGTTTCCTTGCTTCACTCGACATTATTGAGCACTGACTACCAGGCTCAGTGTACTAGAAAGACCCAGTCTCTGCTTCCCTCTGGACTCCGAGCTAAGGCAGGTTTTATATTTTGTTTCTTTGGGTTGCAGGGAACTGAGGGCCACCGAGGCTAACCGCTCTGTGGCTCATGGTAGGTAGCATGAGGGCAGAACAAGCATCATCTAGGCCTCAGAAGCCACAGCAGCCGTCCTGCTGTTCCTCACGGTTGCCAGGCACATCCTGCCCCAGGGCCTTTGCACTTGCTGGTCTCTCTGCTCAGGATGCCTTTCTTGTCTTGGCTGTTTCCCATCTTTTGGGCTTCTCTCAGAACAGCACCCCGTTCAGTTTTCTTCAAAATACATGGAACTATCTCCAATCCTTTTATTTATTGCTGCCTTCCCCCCACACAAGACCGTGAGTTGGATAAGTCACAGGGACCATGTCTGTGCCTTCACAGGGCGTGGCACATAGTAGATGCTCAGTATCGTCTTGTTAAATGATTGCTGAGAGCGTTTCAGTTAGGGCAGAGTTTAATTTGCTTGAACATCATCACAAGTGGTTTAAATGTGACCAGAGATTATTTCTGAGCATAGGTGGGTTGCAGGGGGTTCCACGGTGTGGGCCTGGCCTCATGGTTCACCATGGTTCCAGCCACATGAGGCGTAGCAGGTGGTGGGAACAGGAAGACCTGTCGCCTCTGTATAAGTGACCTTATCATTTCTTCCCAAACCCCATTGGCCAGGACGTGGTCACGTGGTTACTATCAGCCACAAGGGAAGCTGGGAAATGTAGTCTTTACCTAGCTCTGACCTGTGAAGAAGGGTTTCAATACTCTGAGCGAGAGAGGACTTGGGGGAGGTCAGCAGCCCGTTTCTGCCATCCATATTGTATTATTCAAATCTAATGAAAGGAAAGAAAACAATGTTCTGAACAGAATCCTGAGGAGTGTTGATATATAACCGTGGGAGAGGGGAGGGACAGAGGGAGGAGGACAACCAGGAAGGCCAGGTGTATCTGGAGCCCAGAAATAAGGGTGTGTCAAGAAGCCCCAAGGCTTTGGGACAATGACACGGCTCCTGGAGGTCACTGGTGGCCTTTGTGGGAGCCAGGCCCAGTGTGGAGGCTGAGGCTCAAGGGGACACGTGGGCGTGGGCTGATAGGCCCTTTGCCCCCAGGATGCAGAGTTGGCCGAGCGCCTGAACGCCAGCCTGGCCTTCTTCCTCAGCGATCTGCTGTCCCTGGTGGACCGCGGCTTCATCTTCAGCCTGGTCCGGGCCCACTACAAGCAGGTAGGGATGGGCATGCTGGGAACGGCACCCTTGCAGTGACTGACGGGGTGGTGGGTGTGATGGGCAGAGGAACATGAAGGTCGCCCGCTGACCCTCTCCCCCACAGGTGGCCACGCGGCTGCAGTCGGCCCCCAACCCAGCGTTGCTGCTGACCCTACGCATGGACTTCACCCGCATCCTGTGCAGCCACGAGCACTACGTGACCCTCAACCTCCCCTGCTGCCCCCTGTCGCCCCCGGCCTCGCCCTCGCCCTCTGTGTCCTCCACCACCTCCCAGGTGGGCGGGCCTCACTTCTGGCTCCTCCTCTTGACCTAGGACCCCTGGCCTTCAGCCCCCCTTCTGTGGGTCTCTCATTTGTCCATTTCAGAGTGGGCCACTGCCCGGGTAGTCTGACCCTTCACCTCTGACCCCTCACTCTTGGCAATTTCTTAGGGAGGGGAACCAGCTTCTTATTTCTCACCCCTAAATCCTAATTCCTGCCTGGGGTTCGATTTGCTGTTTCTCTGACTTCTGACTTTTGACTCCAGGCCCTGTCACCTCACATATGGGTTAATGCCAGTCTCTCCCCTCTGACCCTTGACCCCGGGCCTCCCGCTATCCCTGCTTTTTCCTCCTACCCTCTGCAGAGCTCCACCTTCTCCAGCCAGGCCCCAGACCCCAAGGTAACCAGCATGTTCGAGCTGAGTGGGCCGTTCCGACAGCAGCACTTCCTGGCCGGGCTCCTGCTGACAGAATTAGCGCTGGCCCTGGAGCCCGAGGCCGAGGGGTGAGCACAGGCCCGCTCTGGTCCCCGGGCTGGCAGAAAGGTCCAAGAGCCACATCTGCTCCATCCTGAGCTCCTTGCTCCCCGCACAGGGCATCCCTGCTGCACAAGAAGGCCATCAGCGCTGTGCACAGCCTGCTCTGTGGGCACGACGCGGACCCCCGCTACGCCGAGGCTGCTGTGAAGGCCCGTGTGGCTGAACTGTACCTGCCGCTGCTGTCACTTTCACGGGACACGCTGCCACGCCTGCATGATTTTGCTGGTCAGTGGGCCAGGGCAGGACAGGGCTACACGATCCAGGGGCTTCACTGATCACACCGGCTCAGGTCGGGAAAGGCGGGGAGCAGGGTTAGGAATAAAAGCATGGGCGGTAGGGTCAGAGGAAGAGGTTCCAATGTGCTGCTGTGGGGCCCCAGGCCAGCCCTTAACCTCTCTGAGCCTAAAGATTTCTCACCTGTTACATGGGGACAGTGGTCGCATCCACTACTTCCTAGGGTTATTTGAAAATTTGGGGAGCAGTGTACTGAGGCACTGTCACCCCCTGATAGGTGAGGAGGGGCAGGTGGGGAACATCGGTGTGAGGGGATGGTCAGAGCCCCATGTTCATTCCATCACTGCTATTTAACATTCATTGGCACCTGGGGGACAAGGGACAGGGGACAGTTGGAAGCATAGACTTAGGCTTTCTGGGTGGATCCCCTTTGTCATTTGGGGAAAATTCTCAGTCTTTACCTCTTGCATTTTTTTTTTTTCTGCCTCATTTTCTCGCTTCTCTCCTTCTGGGACTCCAATTACACGTATGTTAGACCTTTCGATCACGTCTCACGTGCCTGCTGTGCTGTTCTGTTTTCTGTTACATTTTCAGTTGGGAAACGTTCCGTGTTTGAGTGTGTTTGAGCTCACTGCTTCGGTCTTCTCTGGCTGCGTCCAGTCTTCTGTTAACCCCATTCATGAGTTCCGAATTTCAAATGTTATGTTTTTCGGCCATAAAATGTTCGCTTGATTTTTGCGCACGTTTTTGTAGATCCCAATTCTCTACTGAAATTGGCCATCTTTTTATCCACGTTTGTCCATCTTTTCTCCCCTTGTATTAACATCCTTGTCCGCTAACTCCAACATTTGGTCGTCTGTGTGCCTGCTTCTGTTGTCTGTTTTTCTTCCTCATCAATTATATTTTCCTGCCTCTTCCTACATCTTATAATTTGCTACCGTATTTTGGATGTTGTACGTAAACGAATCATCGGGACTGAGGCAATGTCATCTTTTCCCAGTGACAGCTCTTCTTTTCCCTCCCTTATGCAGATAGGAAAATGGGCTAGTCACCTCAGTCTGGTCAGGAACTGAGCTAGGTTAAGCTGGGCTGGAGCTCTAGTTAAACTCAATCGACCCTTTGTTTTGAGAATCTCTGGGGTGAGACCAGTTCCGTATTTGTTGGCAGCTCTGGTCTCTGGTGAGACTTTTTTTTTGGTCGGGGGGCTCTGGGGGTTACTCTTTTAAGATCATAGAGTTTGGAAGCTGACTCTATCTCTACCATTTACCTGCTGTGTGACCCCAGGCAAGTGACATAATCTCTCTGTGCCTCAGTTTCCTCATCCATAAAGTAGGGATGATAAAAGCATTTATTTCATAGGGTTGTTTTGAAGATGAAGAGTTAATATCTTCCAAGTGCTTAGAATGGCACCTGGCACATAGGAGATTCTATCTAAGTTCCGATTGATGCTATAATCATAGTGGCAGCTTTTATTATTAATTATTATTATTGTTATTCCTGCCATTGTTCTCATCATCATCATCATCATCGTAGTAAACATTTACATCTCCTTTGGGCCAGGCCCCATTCTGAGTGTGGAGCATATGGCAGTAGCCAGAGCAGATATAGTTCAGGCCTGCGTCATCTTACAGACAATTATATGATAAATGTACCTGATTGTAAGCACAAAAAGTGAGCTCTGAGAATAGAGACCTGGAGACTTCACCCTGGGCTGGGGGAGCGGTATCAGGGAAGGCTTCCCTGAGGAGGCGAACTTTGAGCTAGACTATGAGATAGAGGCACTACTTACCAAGGGCTCATTCTTCTGTCCCCTTGCCCCCACCCCTAGAGGGCCCAGGTCAACGATCAAGACTGGCCTCGATGCTCGACTCAGACACAGAAGGGGAAGGGGACATCGGAGGCACCATCAACCCCTCAGTGGCGATGGCCATCGCTGGTGGCCCCCTAGCCCCTGGCTCCCGGGCCAGCATCTCCCAGGGCCCAGTGGCAGTGAGTATGGGGCTGGTCCCCAGAGACACCATCTAACCTGGTAACAGAAGTTACGTAAGGATATGCTGATAGGCCAGTTCTCATCACAGTTTGGAGGAAATGAGAATCAATTCCATCCCTTCTAAGCACCCTCTCCCCTGTTTGGCCCCAGGCTTCTCGCTCAGGCTGTCCCCTCTCTGCCGAGTCCAGCCGGACCTTACTGGTGTGTGTGCTGTGGGTACTGAAGAATGCTGAGCCCGCCCTCCTGCAGCGCTGGGCCGCTGACCTTGCCCTCCCTCAGCTCGGTCGTCTCTTGGACTTGCTATACCTTTGCCTGGCTGCCTTTGAGTACAAGGTGTGGGGATGGGGGTGGGGTGGGCCAGGAGACTGAGTGCGTGGACCAGGCAGGGGTGAACTGTCTTCACGCACAGGTTCCTATGGGTTTGAGGGTCAAGGGGTGGACCGTTTCTGGGCTGAGCCAAGGAGAAAAGGGAGAATTGTCTTTGTGAATAGAATTTGGAAGGTGCCAAGGCCTTGAAGTAAAAGGGAGAGCTGTGTCTCCAAGCACACGATCCTCGAGGTCAGAAAGGCCTGAATGAGTGCGACCAGGCAGCCTGGGTCCCACAGGAAAGGGCAGAGTCAACCTGGAGCCCGTTCTCCGTCCTCACAGGGGAAAAAGGCCTTCGAGCGCATCAACAGCCTCACGTTCAAGAAGTCACTAGACATGAAGGCCCGTCTGGAGGAAGCCATCCTGGGCACCATCGGGGCACGACAGGAGATGGTCCGGCGGAGTCGTGGTGAGAGCGAGATGTACCCTGTGCACGTCCCCACCGGCTGCTCCCAGCCTTTGTCCGAGGGACCCCAGGAAGGGGGCATCCCTACCTCTGTGTCTGCCTCACCTTTCCCAGAAAGAAGTGTGTGCATCGTCCTTACGCACGTGGGTGTCTGCGTTCCCTGTCTGTTCTCACATCCTACATGTTTAACTGTGTTCGCTTAGCATGTATGTGTCACCCGGTGTCCTCATGGGTTACCCACCTGTGCACCTTAATGCCTGAGCCCTTCTCCTCATGGTCACGTGTCCTTACGTTTTTGTCCATCTGTGAACACGCGCCTGCGCGTCTCAGAGAGGAGCCCTTTTGGGAACCAGGAGAACGTACGCTGGCGGAAGAGCGTCACGCACTGGAGACAGACCTCGGACCGCGTGGACAAGTGGGTGTGGACAGGAAGTAGTTTGCTGGGCTCAGACCAGTTTCTGGAGAACGGGTGCCCCTAGAGCAGCTAAGGGAGAAGGAGAGAGCTCAGCCCCCAACCCCCCTCACCCTCTCCAGGACCAAGGATGAAATGGAACATGAGGCCTTGGTGGATGGGAACCTGGCAACCGAGGCCAGCCTGGTGGTTCTAGACACACTGGAGATCATCGTGCAGGTAGGGCTTGAGCCAGCATCTCCCTGACCTCTGACCCCACCACTGTGCCTTGTGATCTCTGACTCTAGAATCCCTCTTTCCCTGACCCCGGAAGCAGCTCAGTCCCTAACAGCTGGCTCTGACTCCCTACCCCCCACCCCCCACAGACAGTGATGCTGTCAGAGGCCCGGGAGAGCATCTTGGGTGCAGTGCTAAAGGTCGTGCTGTACAGTCTGGGCAGCGCCCAGAGTGCCCTCTTCCTGCAGCACGGCCTGGCCACACAGCGAGCCTTGGTGTCCAAGGTAAGCCCCACTCGACAGGCAGGGCTCTGGGTAATCGTTGTAGCCCACTGAGCACCTACTATGTGCTCAGCAACTTCATGAGACAAACACTCTTTAGCCATAGCTTACAGAGGAGGGAACCGAGGACCAGAGCGGCAGAGTCACTCACCCAGGGTCACACAGCAAGGGGTTAACCCCGCGTCTGATTCTAAAGCCCCCTGTGCTTGGCCGGAGGGGGCAGAACACAGACGCCCCTGCCAATGTCCCCATCAGGGACCTTCCGTGCCAGGTCGGGGAGGGGCTGACCGGTGTCTGTGTTGCCCTGGGGGACAGTTCCCAGAGTTGCTGTTCGAGGAGGACACCGAGCTGTGCGCCGACCTCTGCTTGAGGCTCCTGCGACACTGCGGCAGCCGCGTCAGCACCATCCGCACTCACGCCAGCGCCTCGCTCTACCTCCTCATGCGCCAGAATTTCGAGATTGGCAACGTGAGTGGGCGCAGCGGGCACAGGGCGGGGTCTACCCAAGGTTCTGGCAAGGGGCGGGGGGTGTTGGTGCAGTAGATGGACAGTGGGAGGGGAGAGGTCGGCACGTCGAGCGGGCCCTGGGGGTGAGGGTCCCAGGCTCGCGGGTGTGCTCTTCCTCCCCGGCTCCTCTTAGAACTTCGCCCGCGTGAAGATGCAGGTGACCATGTCCCTCTCGTCCCTGGTGGGGACAACGCAGAGCTTCAGCGAAGAGCACCTGAGACGGTCACTCAAGACCATCCTCACCTATGCCGAGGAGGACGTGGGGCTGCGGGACAGCACCTTCGCCGAGCAGGTGACACCGCCGGGCCCCCCGCAACGCCCTCCTCAGCCGGCATCTTCGCTCTGCCTGCTTTGCCCCCAGCCCCGCCACTAGGGCTCTTGGTCCCGTCTCGATGCCCTCCTTGTCCCTGGCCATGCCCCTGCTGCAGGTCCAGGACCTGATGTTCAATCTGCACATGATCCTGACGGACACGGTGAAGATGAAGGAGCACCAGGAGGACCCGGAGATGCTCATCGATCTCATGTACAGGTGCGGAGGGCCGGGGCCCTGCAGCTGTTCTCGGCCGCAGGCAGGCAACGGTGGAGCCGGTGGGGAGCGGGACAGGTGAGCAGGCAGGAGAGAGCAGGTGAAGGGACGGTGAAAAGGGTGCCAGGGGAACATATTGGAGGACGGGGGACGCCTGGGTGGCTCAGTCGGTGAAGCATCTGCCTTCGGCTCAGGTCGTGATCCCGCTCCGTGCTCAGCGGGGAGCCTGCTTCTCTCTCTGCCTGCTGCTCCCCCTGCTTGCGCTCGTCTGTCTCTCTCTCTATCTGACAAATAAATAAATAAAACCTTGAATAAAAAATTGGAGGACGACAGAGAGAATAAGGACAAGTGAGGGGGACAGGTGGGAGAGACAGGTGAGGTGCTGACAGGTGATGGGTCAGGGGGCAAGTGATTTGGAGGAGAGGTGAGGGGCATTTGGGAAGAAGTAGGAGAGTGGGAGGTGGGGGACAGGTGACGGAGCTAGGGGAGGCACGGGGGCGAATGGGAGGTGGGGGCCTGGTGTGTGGTGACGTGGTGCAGAAGCGAGGGGAACAGGGGCGTGGCTTAACGTTCCAGCTGAGGAGCCTGGCTGGTGAGCGGCACCGATGGGGGAGGTAATGAGCAAAGGTAGTGGACCAGTGAGGGGTAGGCGTGGGGGCTAGGCGAGTCCCCATCCTCTTCACCACCCCCACCCATATGCCAGGATTGCCCGTGGCTACCAGGGCTCCCCCGACCTGCGGCTGACGTGGTTGCAGAACATGGCGGGGAAGCACGCGGAGCTGGGCAACCACGCGGAGGCCGCCCAGTGCATGGTGCACGCTGCCGCCCTGGTGGCCGAGTACCTCGCCCTGCTGGAGGACAGCCGCTACCTGCCTGTGGGCTGCGTTTCCTTCCAGGTGAGCTGCTGGGGGCAGTGGGGGCCCTGATGGCCAGGGGGTGGCACTGGTAGGCCGGGGCCGGGGCCTGATGCCACCTCCCACCCCAGAACATCTCATCCAACGTGCTGGAGGAGTCTGCCATCTCCGACGACATCCTGTCACCTGACGAGGAGGGCTTCTGTTCCGGGAAGCACTTCACGGAGCTGGGGCTGGTGGGGCTGCTGGAGCAGGCAGCAGCCTACTTCACCATGGTGAGGCCCGCGGCTGGCCGCAGAACGCAGGGCTCGGGCCCGGGTGGTGTCATCAGCTCCACTGACGGGCCCAGTACCTGCTCCCGGAGGCTGCGGGTGTAGCTGCTGCCTGCTTCCTTTCTGGGCAGGGGATTGACTGAGGACCAC
Organism: Ursus americanus; assembly: GCF_024610735.1. Taxonomy (NCBI): domain Eukaryota; kingdom Metazoa; phylum Chordata; class Mammalia; order Carnivora; family Ursidae; genus Ursus; species Ursus americanus. Next base: position 52,049,626 of record NC_142140.1, read on the forward strand.
GGGGACCCAGACGAGCTCGGGTTACCTGCCTCTCTCCCTGTAAAACCCTTAACACGTGCCCTGGACGTAGTCAGCCTGCCATACACTCAGCCGCTATTAAATTTTTTTTTATTAGAGAAAATTTCGAGCACACATAAAAGAAAAGGTTGCACTACCGCCCCCACACCCAGCACTCAAATCCAGCAACCAGTCTTTATGTTCTTGTTTCAACTTTTCTTTGCCTCTAGTTTTTGGTTTTGGTTTTGGTTTTTGATGGCTTTTTTTGTTGTTGTGTTATGTGTTTGTTTTTTTGTTTTTTGGGGTTTTTTTTTGTATATACATAAAAAGACAAGATCTTAATTTTCACAAGTTGATTGATGAAACCCAACATGACCATTCTGCCGGAGGTTTTTTTTTTTTTTCAAACCTTGCCTACTCAGTGTGGGCTGAGGACCAGCAGCATGGGCATCACCTGGGGGCTTGCTATAAATGCAGAGTCCTGGGTCCCCAACCCTCTGAACCCTACATTTTAACAAGATCTCAGAGAGTCCTGTGTGTGTTGGAATTGGAGAAGCTTTAAACAAACCCTACCCATCACACCGTCACCCACACAAGTACCTCCCTGTGCAGCCTCACTGATGAAATCCTTTTACGCAACTCTTTAATACCAGTCTGTGCTCAGATTCCCTGATGATCTTGAAACAATTTTCTTTTTGCAGTTGGTTTGTTTGAATCAGGATCCATAGAAGACCCACAGTGGCTGTGACTGACAAGTCTCTTAAGGCTCTTTGAATCAAAGAAAGAAAACAAGAACAAAAGATAGGGCATCAATTCGCCACTTTTTACGATAAGGGTTTTTAACGTTTTCCTTGATAGGTTGAGGCCCAGGTGTTGTATTGTCCGCTGTTGTAAAAAGGTTTTCTCCAGTTTGATTGCTTGTGTGAAAGCAAGTGGGTTTTCCCCTGCATTTCACTTGTTGGAGACCCCGGCTTTGTTCCAAGGGGTTTTCTGGCCCACCCAGGGCTGGTTGCATCCCTGTGGTGTTGCTTTACCTGTTCCTCAGTCCCCCGTGTTTATGGAAATTGGTGATTAGATCTGGAGCCCTACTCAGATTCAGGGTCAGGTTTTCCAGCGAGAATTCTTTTCTGTGCTGCCAGCCCCCTAGTGGGGTTTTCATTATTGTCATCGTGTTAAAGGCTCAGAAACAAAAGCCTTGGGAATAGATCGGACAGCAGACACAGACCTCTCACAGTTGGTCAGCAAACATCCCAGGGTGCCTTCTGTGTGCCCAGTTTGATGCTGGCACCAGCTGTGAGTGAGGGGCACTTAGCAGTGGCCATTACCACGTGCCAAGAGGTAGTTGGGTGTGGAAGTCTTGGGCACCAGGCCAAAAGGGCTGGTGTTCAGGTCCTGGCCCTGGGGAGCCATGTCTGAGTTTTAGTTTTCTGAGAAATAAAAACAAAAACAAACCCCTCCTCTCACAGATGAAGGAACATGGGTAAAGTATAGGTGTGCACAGCACCTGGTCCATAGCAAGCACGGTAGAGACCACGAAGGGGTCTCTGGGGGCTGAGTGGAAAGACTGGTGTCCCATCTGGGGTGGGGTGGTCAGGATGGGCTTCCTGGAGGAGTTGATGAAAGATGGAGCCCTAGAGGATGGGCAGTTGCACAGAGGGTGGGCTGTTCCAGGCAGGAGAGAAAACTAGGGAGGTACTGGGAATCCTGATGTGCCCACACCCCCAGGGCGGGCTCTACGAGGCAGTGAACGAGGTCTACAAGACCCTCATCCCCATCCTGGAAGCCCACCGAGACTACAAGAAGCTGGCTGCCGTGCATGGCAAACTGCAGGAGGCCTTCACCAAGATCATGCACCAGGTAGGCCCAGAATGCCCTCTCAGAGCCTGCCCTTGGCCCTACCTCCCACCTCACCACAGCTCAGCTGACCCTGACCCTTCTCTCCCCCACAGAGCTCTGGCTGGGAGGTGAGTCAGTCCAGGGGCCACCTGCCTCTGGGGCCCCCCTGTGATGGCTGGTCAGCAGTGGTCAGGGACCACCAGGGGGTGCTGGAGGAACATGGCTGCCTGGCCGCAGGGGCTGGTGCTCAGTGGGCAATGACGCACCCTCCGCCTTTTCCCCCATTCCCCCAGGTCCCCCTCCCTGCCCCAGATCCCAAGGGCAGCCTGTGACTCACCCAGCTGGGAGCTCTCCAGAGACACCCCTCCCTCCCCTTGGGCTGGGCCAGCTTGGTCACTGCCTGTAAGAAGGGGCTCTGACTCCCTCCTTGTCTGTCTCTGTGTTCCTTTTTGTCTCTGTCTTGTGGTCTCTTTCCCTCTTTCTCTCCCTGTCTTGCTCACACTCTCTGTCTTTCTGGATCTCTGTCTCTCACTGTCTCCCCCAGCTTCTCCCAGGATCTCTGCTCCTCATTGCCATCTTGTGCTCCCCCTCTCCCGCCTCTCCCCGACTTGGGTCTATTTTTAGGCATCTCCTAGTTTGGGGAGAATTTTCTGGCCAAAGAAGGCAGGAACCCAGAGCCAGGATGCGAGGGCTGGGTGGGGGCCGGGTAGGATGGGCAGGTCCCCTCCTTCCCCGCATCTCTCTTCTCTGCCCGAAGAATGGTACTCATGGGGCAGCATAACCAGGACCCTGGGGGTTGGGGGCTCTCACCTCTGACCTCTCCCATGACTTTGTGTCTCCCTCCCCTACCACACTACCCTTGTGCCCGCCCCATTCTGCCTGGATCGGCCTTGGTGAGTGAACGTGGAGCTACGCTCTTCCTTTCTGGCGGAGGGTAGTATACCTGGTTGGGGGGGGGGGGGGGAGTGCCCTGAAACGAGAGAGCCAGAGCCTCTGTCCCAGAGGGCTATGCATTTCCTCAGCCACTTAAGCATTTATTGAGCACCTGCTGTATACCCAGCCCTGTAGGCACTGAGGACACAGCTGTAAGCAGTAGAGCCCTAGTCCTAATTTCATATTGAGACCCAGACTCTGAAGAACTGCACGGGATGAGAGGGATAATCAGAAAGTAGGGGCTTGTGTTGGGCGAGAACAAAGATTTGGGGAGGCAGGGACAAGGGTTGGGGAGAAAGAGGGTGTGGGCAGCTGGCCATCATCTGGGTCTCAGGGTCCCCCCAACTGTGCCTATGACTTAATGTTCTTGCGGTCTCCCTGGCCCTGCCCACTTTTTCTGCACATGGGCCTCAGGGCCATGCATCCCCGGGGCAAGGGGGCCTCCGGAGGGGCATCCCAGGCCACAGCTCCCCTTCTCACAGACGCAGCGCGTGTTCGGGACGTACTTCCGCGTGGGCTTCTATGGTGCCCGCTTCGGCGACCTGGACGAGCAGGAGTTCGTGTATAAGGAGCCGTCCATCACGAAACTGGCTGAGATCTCTCACCGGCTGGAGGCACGTCCCCGCGGTAGGGGGTAGACGGGCACTGGGCTGCGCTGGGCGGAGTGGGGGTGCTGCTACTCTGTGGCCCCGAGTCAGCCCCGTGTCCCCAGGAGTTCTACACGGAGAGGTTTGGGGAGGACGTGGTCGAGATTGTCAAAGATTCGAACCCCGTGGACAAGACCAAGCTTGACCCACAGAAGGTGAGGGCTCCTGACCATCCCAGGGGACCCCCAGATCCTATCTTCAGGGAGACTCAAAAGTACTATTTCCTAGGGATGCTCAAATCCTATTTCTCTGGCAAACTTCAAAGCTTATCTCCCTTGGGGACCCCAAATTCTTCTTGTTGGGAGATTCTCAAACATTGAGATTTCGGGAGCTGTGGGACCCCAGATTTAAAGCTCCCAGACCCAAGGAAGTCCACATCCCCTTTCTCCAGGGATGGGGCCCTGCAGGGAGGCTGGCAAGCCCCAAGTGTGTGTACTGGGGCTGTGGGAGCCTCATACCTGAGCCCCGCGTCCCAGGCCTACATCCAGATCACTTATGTGGAACCGCACTTCGACACCTATGAGCTCAAGGACCGGGTGACCTACTTCGACCGCAACTACGGGCTGCGCACCTTCCTGTTCTGCACGCCCTTCACACCCGACGGGCGTGCGCACGGGGAGCTGCCGGAACAGCACAAGCGCAAGACTCTGCTCAGCACAGACCACGCCTTCCCCTACATCAAGACGCGGATCCGCGTGTGCCACCGGGAGGAGGTGGGCCGCGCCCCGGGCCCAGGGAGGGAAGAGGCAGAGACCCCAGATCAAGGGAGGCCCGGGTACCCCAGACCCAGGTTGGGGAGGTGAGAGGACCCCAAACTCCAGCTCCCAGACACCAGTCTTCAGACTCAAACCTCTACTTCCAGACCTAGCCAATCGGAGGCTGGACCAGAACCAGACCAAAGTCCCCAGAGCCAGACATAGGAGGCTGAGACCAGACCCCGCAACCCCCTCCACCCCCACCAGACCCACGCAGGCAGACGTCCCCACACCCTGTTCATGACACGGCCTCATGGAATCCCTCTCCACCCGCAGCAGGGGTCCAAGCTGCCCTGGACTGGCTTGGGTCAGGACATCTCCAGGCCCCAGCCAGTGCCAGCCAACCCCCCTCCCTCCCCACAGACGGTGCTGACACCAGTGGAGGTGGCCATTGAGGACATGCAGAAGAAGACACGGGAGCTGGCTTTCGCCACCGAGCAGGACCCGCCCGACGCCAAGATGCTACAGATGGTGCTGCAGGGCTCTGTGGGGCCCACTGTGAACCAGGTACAGCCAGGGGGCAGGCAGGCTGCCTGAGGCACCCCAGCGGCCATGCAGACACTCTCATGAGCCCCTCCCTCCCTGCAGGGCCCCCTGGAGGTGGCCCAGGTATTTTTGGCAGAGATCCCAGAAGACCCCAAACTCTTCAGGCATCATAACAAGCTGCGGCTCTGTTTCAAGGACTTCTGCAAGAAGTAGGCCTGACCCCCGCAAGCCCCCCTTATGGGCTCTTTGCCTTCCTGACCCCATACAGCCTCTCTGTGTCCCGGATGTCCATTCTGGAGTTCCCACCTCTCTGGCTCTCATTAAGTCTCCCCCACCTAACAGACTCCCATTATAGCTCCTTACCCCACCCCCGGACTGCCCCCCACCTCCAGTCCTGCTTTCTCGGGACTGTTAGCCCCCGAGCATCTCCTGCTGTCTGTCTCCCAGGTGTGAGGACGCCCTGCGGAAGAACAAGGCCCTCATAGGACCAGACCAGAAGGAGTACCACCGTGAGCTGGAGCGCAACTACGGCCGCCTGCGGGAGGCTCTGCAGCCCCTGCTCACCCAGCGCCTGCCCCAGCTGCTGGCGCCCACCACTGCGGGCCTCAGGTGCCTGACCCCGGCCCCCCAGCTGTCATCGAGAGGGCAGAGGCGGGCACAGACGGGTGCTGGCCTACATGGGCCTGTCAGCACGCACGCTCACAGCTTTGCACAAACATGCAACTATGGGGACGTGCATGCATGCTGCGCCGGCTCCGGGCAGCCACTTCAGATCCTGGCTAGGTCATTTCCCAGACACGTGACTTCACCTTCCTGAGCCACGATTTCCACATCTGTAAAATGGGCAAATTCTTAGTTTCATTGGTAGATTCCAAGAGAGATTCTGTGAACCCATAGCCAGAGCAGAATGGATGGAAAAGGAGTAGAATTCTAGAGGGATCTTTGGAGGAGGAGGAGGAGGGGGAGGAGGGGAGGCTGATGAGCACTCTGGAGTTGGCCATGTTGACCCACCTCATCCTTCCCCCAGGAACTCCTTGAACAGAGCAAGTTTCCGGAAGGCCGACCTCTGAGCTGGCGTGGCCTGAAGCCACACCCAGAAGAACCATCGCCATGGCCTCAACTGTCTGTGCCTTCCTAGGGGTCTCCCCCACTGCGCACTGGGCTGTGGGGTGATCATACTGCACACGGGGCTGGGCCCTCTGTTCCTCTGTCTGTTCCCATCTGTGTGCACTGATGCTTCTTACCTTTTCTAATTTAAAGTGGTTTTCATAAGCAGCCTGTTTGATGTGGATCCTGGGAAATGGGTCACGTGCGCACGGTCTATCCAGACACCCTGATCTTTGACAGACTCTGAGAACTCAGTGGGTGCCAGGAACACAGCAGTGACAACAGACGCGAATTCCTGCCCTCGTGGGGCTGACATTCTAGGAGAGGAGGCAACACACAAATAATGTCACATGCCCGTGGGGAATAATAGTGACATTAATTAAACCCTTGGCAGAGTACTCAACCCTGTGCTAAGTGACTCCTAAAAAGATACCACCCCATTTGTGGGACCTTTTGGACCGAGGGAACTCCGTTAGGCCCATATCTCCTTGTTAGTGAATTTTCTCAATGCCATTATCAGGTAGGATGCATTCTTAACCCCGTTTTACAGGTGAGGAAACTGAGGCATCCAGGCAGTTAGAGGCTTTGTGGGTCAGGGATTGGAGCCCAGGTCCGGTTTAGCCATTGCCTACGCAGCCTCACACTGACCCAGCCCCACTCCCCACCCCGCGGCAGTCACGCCACCCCGTACCAGGCCTGTGCTGGGCCGCTTCCAGACCTCGGCCGGCGGTGGGGGGAGGGGTGACCTCCCGCCGCCGCCACCGCCCGCGCCCTCCCGGAGCTGGGCCTCGGCCAGCCCCGCCCCCTCCCGCCCCCCACAGCGCCCAGCTGCAGCGGTGGCGGGGACTGTCCTCTGGGGACTCTGGGAGGAGGGGCGAGAGGACGACACCGGACCCCTTGCGCGCGCGGGCGCGCGCACACGCGCGCGAGCGCGCACACACACACACACACACACACACACCCACCCACCCACCTGCGGTCCAGGTGCGATCGCGTCCTCCCGGCGTCCCCCTCCACGGCGGCCCGGGCTGCGGGCGCCTGGGGGCGGGGCCGGCCGGAGGGGGCAGGGCGGGGGCGGAGCCACCGCCGAGGGCCGGGCGGCCGGGCGGAGGCGCGCTCAGGACGCACGGGCGGCGGGACGCAGGGACGGCGGCGGCCGGAGCGCGCGAGGCGAGTAGGACCCGAGGTTGGGTCGGGGTTCGAGTCCGGTTCGGGTTCGAGCGTGGTCCCCACCCCACCCACTCCCAATCCCGGGGCGCGACCTCGCCGCTCTCTACGAGCCGCTGCCTCCAACTTCACGGTCTAGGTCCAAACTTTCCGGACTTTGAGTGTCTCGTTCCCCGCGTCTCTGTCCCTTCCCTGTCTTTGACCCCGTCCCTGCTTCTTTCCCCCGGCCCCATCCTTCTCCATCTGTACCTCTCGCCCTGCCCCTTTCCCGCATCACTGCCCTCCCTCTGCCCCTTTCCCCCATCTCGGTCCTCCTCTTTCCCTCTCTACCCCCACTCTGTCCCCCCTCGCCCTCCTCCGTGGCCAAGCCGAGCCGGGCCCCAGATGGCGGGAAGGCGGCGGGGCGTCCGGCCGGGCTGGGCCTCGGCCTGGCGGCTGGGCCGGCGTGGGGAGCGGCAGCTGTTTGCCATTAGCCGGGGACCCCGCAGGCCCCGCCCCTCCCTGCACGGGGCGGGGTCACCCTTGCCCCCATCTTTGGGGCGGGGAGACCCCAGAGACGTCCGGGTTTGGCTTGGAGCGGGGGGTTTCAGGGACCCCCGCTGGACATTCGGGCCTGCCCGGGACCCCGCGCCCCCTTACCTGTCCCCTCTCAGAGTGTCCCGCCTCCCTTTTTCTCCATCTCTCTCCTACCCGGTATTTCCTTTTCTGTACCCCAGAGGTCCCATACAGGGAGAGGGGCTTCAGCCACCACAGTCTCCACCTCCATCTGCTTTCTAGACCTCGAGTCACCCTTGCACATAGAGGGTGGTCAGATGACTGGAGACCCTCAGACCTCAGTCTTTGTGTCTGGGGAAATGGGCAGAGGGATGCGGAGTTGGGAGTGAGGGTGGTGTGGCCCTGGCAGTGGGGAATCTGCCAGGCTTAGGTTCAAGTCCAGACCCAGACACTTCCCCCTCTGGAGACCCTGGCAAGTCACTGGACATTTCTGGGCCCCCAGATTCCCTGTCTCCAAAATAGGGCAATAACTGTGTGCCTGATGGGAATGTTGTGATCAAATGAGCAGCTGGGGTGATTATTACAGTTATTACTATTATTCACCCCACCGCTTTTCACCTCCAGGGGCCCCCACAGGCTTTTCCAATTCTCCTTCCTGCCATCAGTCTCTCTCTGGTCTCCAGAAAATACTTTTGATACCTTCCCAGTGTGTAGGGGGTGAACCTCCAAGCAGGTGGAGAAGCAAATTTCATACAATTGGTGACTGTGCTCCAGGAGTTGAAAGACAGAGACGTGGAGAGAGAGGGAGAGAGAAGTGGAGCGAGACACAGACGGACGTGGAGAGACGCGGAGAGACGTGGAGAGACTAAGCAAAGACACTAAGCAGAGGCGAGCAGAGTGTGAGACGAGGACAAGCTCGGCCGCCTCCTGAGCCCCAGCCCCGCCTTCATGCCCGGCAGGTGCCCCGCCTGGCCCATCCTCCCAGGTACCCGCAGCCCTGGCACCCGTACACCAGAAAGGGTCCTCGTTGGTGGACTGGGCTGGGGCCTCTGGAGCAGGGTGGCTAGAGGTCAGACAGCAGAAAGGACTGGCCAAGCTCAGGCTGAGTCGTGGGGACAAAAGTGCCCTGGCTGGTCTCCCGGGCAGAGGAGGGGTTAGTGAGAGTCTCTGATTGTCCCTCCCTTTTGCAGCTTCCAGGCACCCTCTCTTACTTCCTCCCCCCCCCCACCCCCATGACTTCCCTGGCCACCACCCGGCCTTCTATCCCTGCTGCGCCCCTGAGCCGGACGCATCCTGGGGGGGCAGGAAGTTCTCGTGTAGCCCGGCAGCGAAACTGTTTATTTTTAGAGAAAATTGTTTCCATAAAGAGGAAAGGCTTTGCTCCTCACTGCCTCCCCCCAACTTTCCCTACCCCCCTCACTCTAGCTGGCCTGACCCAACTCTGCTTTGGGGTCCCCTACCCTGAGCTCCATCTCTCCTTGTGCCCCTGTGTCTCTGTGTTCTAGGATCCTTGCAGGAAGACTGTCCCCCACTTAGTGCCCCAGCCCCCTGCCCACCTCAGCCCCCATCTGTCCCTGTAGCCAGCTTCTGGCCTGGGCTGAGAGGAGGGGTGCAGGAAGGGTGGGGCCTGTCGGGCTAGGGGCCCCCCCGGCCCAGGGCCTTGTGGAGGCGGGGCTGTGGGAACAGCTGGAGCCTGTCCAGGGGCTGGACAGATGTGCAGGCGGGCCGTGAGGTTTGGTTTCTTTGTTCCAGGCCGCGGGGGCCCTCCCCCCACCCCTTTCCACAAGCCAGGCCGGGTGTGTTCCTATGAGAGGGTCCCAGACTCGGGGAAGAGGTGGGGGATGGGAGGGGGGCAGTTGTGGGGGAGGGGTGCCCACATCCCCCACTCCCGCAGACTTCTCCTGACTGCAGGCTCCAATATCCCCTCTCCCTAGGTACGCCTCAGCCTGTGCTGCAGGTGATCTGAGTCAGAGACCCCCCCTCCCCCCTGTGACTCTTGAGGAGCGTCTGCAGACCAGAGGATGGCCCAAGTCCTGCACGTGCCAGCCCCCTTCCCAGGTCAGCGGTCTCAGGAAGAAAGGGCCCTGTTTGGGGTCTGGGAGAAAGAACTGGCCCTGCCTCGGGGCGGGCCCGCAGGGTGGGCAGTGTTGAGGGTAGAATACAGCCCTGCCCTGAGGGCCTGAATGAGGACGTTTTTGGCTCTGCCCTGGAGGGTCTGATGGGGGAGACAGTCTTTCAGGGAAGGGGTCTGGTCTGAGTAGAGATACAGGTCCCTGTCCTGGGGGTGTTGAGGGAGTAGGCACAGGCCTGCCCTGAGGGTTTCTGAGGGGGTGACAGGGCCTTGCCCCGAGACTGGAGTCACAGTGGAGCACCCAGTGGGCTCCCGTCCCTTGGGCAAATAAACCCTGACTCTCCCACGGACGTGGGTCTTCACCCTGAGGAGGGGACAGCAGTGTTCAGAGGCCCTGGTCTTTCTTCACGCCCCAGGGACCCCGGGTCCAGCCTCCCCACCCGCCTTCCCTGCCAGGGAGCCTGACCCACCATACTCCGTGGAGACGCCCTACGGCTACCGCCTCGACCTGGACTTTCTCAAGTACGTGGATGACATCGAGAAAGGCCACACACTCCGGCGCGTGGCCGTGCAGCGCCGGCCGCGCCTCGGCTCACTGCCCCGCGGTCCTGGCTCCTGGTGGACATCCACCGAGTCCCTGTGCTCTAATGCCAGCGGGGACAGCCGCCACTCGGCCTATTCCTACTGTGGCCGCGGCTTCTACCCACAGTATGGTGCCCTGGAGACCCGAGCCGGCTTCAACCCACGCGTGGAGCGCACCCTGCTGGATGCCCGTCGCCGTCTGGAGGACCAGGCGGCTGCGCCCCCTGGCTTGGGCTCCCTGACCCCCAGCGCAGCAGGCTCCACGAGCTCGTTGGTGGGCGTGGGGCTGCCACCCCCGACGCCACGGGGCTCGGGACTGTCCACACCTGTGCCTCCCAGCGCCGGGCACCTGGCCCATGTGCGGGAACAGATGGCAGGTGCCCTGCGGAAGCTGCGGCAGCTGGAAGAGCAGGTGAAGCTGATCCCCGTGCTCCAGGTGAAGCTCTCGGTGCTCCAGGAGGAGAAACGGCAGCTCACAGTACAGCTCAAGAGCCAGAAATTCCTGGGCCATCCCACAGGGGCCCGGGGCCGCAGCGAGCTCTGCCTGGACCTCCCAGAGTCCCCCGAGGACGCAGTGACACTTGAGACCCGGAGCGTGGGCACCTGGGTCCGGGAGCGGGACTTGGGTGTGCCCGACGGGGAGGCAGCCCTTGCCGCTAAGGTCGCTGTGCTGGAGACCCAGCTCAAGAAAGCGCTCCAGGAGCTGCAGGCAGCTCAGGCCCGGCAGGCTGACCCCCAGCCCCAGGCCCGGCCACCACCAGACAGCCCCATCCGCGTGGACACTGTCCGGGTGGTAGAGGGCCCTCGAGAGGTGGAGGTGGTGGCCAGTACAGCCGCCGGGGCCCCTGCACAGCGGGCCCAGAGTCTGGAGCCCTATGGGGCAGGGCTGCGGTCCCTGGCGACGTCTGGAGGGGTTGAGAGCCCTGCGGTGTTCCGTAGCCATGAGGTGGTAGAGACCGTGTTCCCAGCATCCACTGCGCCCACTGGCAACGTCCACCTGGTGAAGAAGATCAGCATCACGGAACGAAGCTGCGATGGGACAGCAGGTGAGCCATAGTGGATGGGGGAGGATGGTGGGAGGTCCTCTTTGTTCCTATGAATGCCAGGGTCTAGCCCCAGCCCTGGCCTTCCATGAGAGCAACCACTCTGGCTCTCAAAGCCACTATCTCTTTACCTGCAAAAAGGGGACAGTTGTGCCACCGATTCTGTGCTGTAGGGAGGCATGCAGAAAAATTAGGTATCTGATTAAGTGTGCGTCTTCATGACTAATATGTTGTAAGTATCCAGAAAACAAGAGGTATTTGAGGGAGGGTCCCTAAGACTGTTGGTTTTTGGGGCCAAAAAACCCACCCACTTTATTCAGTAAATGGCAGAAACCGATTTCAGACCAGTCTAGACAATGAAAAGGAAATGTGTTGTTCATGTAACTTAGTGACAGCTTCAGGTATAGCTGGATCTAGGTGCTCCAATATCAAGGATCTCTAACTCTTCATCTATGCACGTTGGAGTCTTAGGTGAGTGAAAGTGGTCCCACCTCTCCAGGCATCTGTCTTTCCATCTCAGTGGAAAGGGAGCCTCCCAGTCCAAATAGTGCTAATAAAAAATCCCAGGGGTGTCCCTCATCGGCTGGTGGCAGTCATATGCCCATCCCTGAGCCAATCATTGTCCCTCACTGCCCAACCCCAGATCCTGGGAGTAGAGGAGCCCCACCCAAGTCCTGTGGCCTTTGAGGGAACAAAGGGATGTCCCCCTGGAGGAAGTGCTGAGTCTTCATGCCAGGAAAGAGGATGTGGGATCTGCAAAATGACAGCTGCCCCACCACTGCCACCCTTAGGCTCCTGGGAGAAGCTGTGGGAATGATTCATAATAATGACAGCTGTTCTTTATCAAGTGCTAGCCTGCTGCCAGGTGCTATGCTAAGGGTTTCGCTCATGGAAGGCTAAAGAGTATGGGCTTTATAGTCAAGCCACCTGGGTTCAAATTCGACTTCTCGATGTAGCCCTAGGTGAAGGACTTCACCTCGCTGGGCCTCAGCTTCCCGATCTGTAAAGTGGCATAGCGACAGCGCCTCTAGGACTCTTGTGAATTAATGCGCACAGTGAACCCACAGTCCCTGCTTGTTGCTGCTTCTGTTGATCATTTTCAGGCCAGTTCTGCTTATAACAGGGGAAACTGAGGCTCGGGGAAAAGCTGTACTTGCCCCAGGTCACACAGCCAGGAAGTGGCTGAGCCAGGATCTAGACCAAGGTCAGCCTGAACCCACAGAGGGCTCAAAGGTGCAGCTCAGGTCCTCATCCCAGTCTCGAATGTCAGAGCCCCATGGAGGGACCCGAGGGCACAAGCTGGAGGGTGGGGACCCAGCTGTGTTTTCTTGCTTTTTCCATGTTGTTCCTGGCCAGCTCAGGACACCACTGCTCTGTTCTGTGTCCATCGCAAACACCCGGCCCTTTGACTCTGGCCCCCAGCCAAGGGCCCTGCCCGGCTCAGCCTTGGGATTTCCGAGAGGCGGACTTCATTCCAGACATGCCACCTAGGGCAGCCATGGGGCTGCCTGCCTGCAGGACACACATAGTGATGTTCCCACTCTGTGCAGGCTGCTGCCCCCAAAAGTTCTTCCTTGTGTCTCACTTAACTCCTTCTTGCTGCAGCCAGCCCCAGTCTCTGCTTTGCTTGGGCAGAACTGGAGTGTGCCACTTCATTTCAGTGTCTTCTCATTCAGCAGACTTTTATCGAATGTTTGCTATGTGCCAGACTCTTCTGGGCACTGGGGACGCAGCAGTGAACAAGCTAGACGGAGCCCGTGCCATAAACAAGTGAAGCCGCATAATAAGTGAAGAAATACCATCTCAGAGAATACAGATAAAGCAGGGGTAGATAACACAGGGGCACGGAGCAGGCAGCAATTGGATGGGGTGGTGGTCTGGGTTCCAGTTCTGATTTCCCTGCTCCCTAGTTCTGCGCCCTTGAGCCGGTTACTTGACCTCTGTGTGCCTCACTTGCAAATCGGGGGTCCTGACAGCCCAGGGTCACCAGATCAGTGTGAGGTTTCATGCGTCAGTTTCTATCAAGCATTCCGTGTGGCATCAGGCTGTTGGCCCTTTAAACCAAGATGTGAAAGAGAAGAGGCAGCCAAGTGGCCCAGAGGTGGGAAGAAGACTGTTCACAGCAGGGACAAAGGTCCTGAAGTGAGGAAGGCCTGGAGCACCTCAGGGTGCAGAACCAGCTGGAATAGGTTGAGGCTGGAGAAGCGAGGTCCAGAGGTACCAGAGCATCAGAGGGGGTCCTGCGGGGCTTATAGACTGGGGAGGAGCACTATGAAAAATGAAACAGCTTAACACGTGTTTGGACCATGTGTTTAGGTCGGCCCGCTTGATGGGTAGGTCCGGGAGTACTCCCTGGAGGAGGAGGCAAGGAGGATTTCTCTGACATCTACAATTCCCTCCCTGCGGCAGAAGGGCGGGGAGGGTGAGAAGCAGCCCTCACCTCAGGCTGACCAGGGTGGGTAGGGCCGGTGGCAGAGGCCTGGAGACCTCACCAGTCCCATCCCCCCACATTCCGAAGGCACCGCGGGGAGATCACGGGGAGAAGGGGCAGCTGGGCATGTGTATCTGTGGGGGCTCCAAGGCTTTGAAATTTCCTTTGCTTCCATTCGACACATATTCCTATGACAGCGATTCATATTCTTTGTGGAAAGTTTGGGAAGTAACAGAAAAATCTGGAACACAAAGCAAAACCCCCATAAACCCACCACCGCCCAGACGCAGCTGTTGTCAGCACTTCTTCTTTCCTTCCGAAATTTTTAATGCAGAAAATAATATGTATTTTTCAAGCCTGGCAACAGGGAACCGATGCTGGTGGAACGTGTTGTCTTGCGTTATTTGGCTTTTTAAAAGCAGTTAGGCAGCCTTACTAAGGGGCCGGGCCATTTTTAGACGCTCTTTTCTTTTTTTTTCCATTTACCTCTTCCCAAGCCACCCGGATGCGTGGGTGGTGTTTTCATCCCCATTTTACAGATGAGGAAACGGAGGCCCAGGGTGGTTGCCCATCGTTCATGAAGCCAGGGTTCAAACCCCGCCTTTGGTGTGTTGGATTTAACCTGATCCCAGAGGCGTTTCTTCTCATCATTAAAAATTCCTGGGATGCAGAATTTACGGAGGAGCCACGTCGATCTTTGCGGTCCTCTGTGCCACGCAGATGTCCTTCTGCGGAAACCCCTCACGTCTTCTGTTTTCTCAGCAAGGTTTCTGGAAAACCATTTTTTTAAAGGTTTTATTTATTTATTTGAGAGAGCGAGAGAGCGATAGAGCGAGCACAAGCAGGGGGAGGGGCAGAGGGAGAGGGAGAAGATCCCAGGACCCTGGGATCCTGACGTGAGTCAAAGGCAGACGTGTTTCATCGACTGAGTCCCCCAGGCGCGCCTGGAAGACCAGTGTTGAGGCCCATGACGTCTGTTGCCAACTTGCTTTATTCCCCTATGGCCTCACTCCTCCCTTCCCACACTGGGTGGTGAGTGGTTTACATTTTTAAAAATTTCTCTTGGCCCGAAGGAGGCCCAAACCGAGTTTATCTAGACTGTTAAGCTCCCAGCGCCCAGCTCCCTCGGGCTGTGCACGCCAGCTCTCTCTCGTTTTGATTCTTTCTCGCCCTTCACCTTCCTCCCTCAGTGCTGAGGGTCAGTAGATACTTTCAGCTCCGTGGGCCAGATGATCTTTGTTGCGATGGCTCAATTCTGCTTGGTTCTTTTTTTTTCTTTAAGCTTTATTGCCGTGAGCTTAATATGCAAAAATTTTTTTGCATATTTAATGTGTGCATTTCGATGAGTTTAGTGCCTCAATTCTGCCTGTGTAGCATGTCAGCGTGGACAGTATATAAACGAAGAAGCGTGGCTGTGTGCAATTCAATTTCATGTAATTTTCACATGTCCCAGATAGCATTCTTCTTTGTTTTTTCCAACCATCAAAAATGCAAAAATCGTGCCCACGGTCCGTAGTTAGCCAACCCCTGCTCTATGCCATGCGCACTCTACCCCGCCCCCAGCCCATGTAATATCATTCCTTGCAATCCACCTTCCAAAAGCTTATTTAGACATTTTAGTGTCCTTGAAAAATATGCTGTGTGCATGCTTGATTTCCTAAAATGGTATTGTGATTTCCGAAGAAAAAGTCTTGCTGTTTCTTCTTCTTTTTTTTTTTTTCCTCTCTCTGCACAGTCTTTTTGAACTCTCCATCCTGATGCTTGTACATTGGGCTTGTCCCTTGTAACGACCGTGTCAGCTTCTGCCCTAGGGGCGTGCTCCACTTTTCTTATCCGTGCCCCCTCGGTGGGCACCTGGGTGACTTCCAGCTCCTGGCTGCCGCGAGCAGTGACAGCGCTGTCTTCGTGCGATGCCTCCCCTGAATCACAGGGAATTCATCACTTCACTCCACGTTTTGTCTGATCCTTTCTGGGAGAGCTCTCCCTGTCCACACTCCCACCAGCCATGCTTAGATCCGAGGTGCCCATTTTCCCCCATACCCACCGGCATGAAGTTTTCTCTCATGTTTTGCCCATCGACACTGGCGCGTAGTGGTATCTCCTTGTTTTAATGCGCATTTCTTTGATTTTTTGGATGAGATTGGGCATCACCATACATGTTTAATAAGATTCCTCTGTGAATCACTTATTTGTAGCCTTTGTCCATTTTTCCTTGGGCAATTTTGAGAAGTTCTGGCATATTCCAGAATCGAGGTTGGCAACTACAGCCTTTGGGCCAAATCCAGCCCACTGCCTGTTTTTATAGGCTCGCAAGCTAAGAATTGTTTTTATGTTTTTAAATGCTTGAACAATATGAAAAGAAGAACAACATTTTGTGACATGAGCAAAATTATATGAAATTGAAATTTATCATGATACAGCCTCGCCCACTAATTTGCATATTGTCCAACGCTGCTTTTGCAACTGACACCCTTATGACTCACATTAACTGAGAATAGTTATTGTCTGGCCCCTTACAGAAAAAGTCTATTGAGTCTTGTTCTAGAAGATAATCCCTTGGTCATTTTTGGCATTGCGAATATCTTCCCATAGTGTGTATTTTTCTATCATTTAACTTTTGTCCACGAGGGTTGTTTTTTGTTTTTTTTAATCAAATAGAAATCTTCATGTCGGATACAGTTAAACCCATCATATTTTTCTTTTTTTGTTAATTTTTAATTTTTTTCAGGTTTTATTGAGATATATTTGGTATGTAGCATTGTACCCATTCAAGATATACAAATGACGATTTGATATTTGTATATATTGCAAAACGATGACCGCAGTAAGTTGAGTTAACGTCTGTCAGCTCACAGAGTTACAAACTTTTTCTTGTGATGAGAACGTTTAAGATCTACTCTCTTAGCAACTTACAAATGTACAATACAGCATTTTTAGCTATAGTCCCCATGCTGGACAGGACATCCCCAGGATTTATTTATCTCATAACTGGAAATTCCTACCTCTTGACCCCCTTCTCCATTTCCTCACCCCCTGCCTCTGGAAACCACCGATCTGTTCTCTGCATCCAGGAGTTTGGTTTTTTCCAATTCTGCATGAAAATGAGATCATCTCATATTTTTCATATGTACTTTGAGGTTCGTTTGTTTGTTTTAGAGAGAGAGTGGGGAATAGGGAGAGGGATAGAGAGAATTTTAAGCAGGCTCCACACTCGGGGAGGAGCCCGATGCTGGGCTTGGTCTCACGACCCTGAGATCATGTCCTGAGCCAGAAATTAAGAGTCAGACACTTAACTGACTGAGCCACCCAGGTGCCCCATCTTTGAGGAATTTTTAAAGGAATCGTTCCCCTTCCTGAGGCCCCCGATATTCTGTTACATTTTTTCCCTATAGCTTTTTTTTTTTTTTTTTTTAAAGATTTTATTTATTTATGTGACAGAGAGCCAGCGAGAGAGGGAACACAGCAGGGGGAGTGGGAGAGGAAGAAGCAGGCTCATAGCAGAGGAGCCCGATGTGGGACTCGATCCCGGTACGCCGGGATCATGCCCTGAGCCGAAGGCAGACGCTTTAACGACTGCGCTACCCAGGCGCCCCTTCCCTATAGCTTTATAGCTTCTGGAAGCTACATTGATCCTTCAGAGTTTTTGTGTTAAGGTGTGAGGTAGGGATCAAGTTTGATTTTTCTTGGGTCGAGTAAGCTGCTTTTCCCAGCATCACACCCCAGAGACCACCTTTCCCACTAATTTGTGGAAACCCCTTTGTCTTAATGCCAGCTCCCTCAGCTGGGGCCTGGGGCGTCCTTCTCGTCTTTGTTCCTTTGGCCTGTTTCTTCCCTCAGCATGCCTGCTGTCTGGGCCATTGTGGCTGTTTGGAATGTTTTACTCTCTCCTCAGCCAGGTTCCCCATCTTTGCCCTTTTTTGTAAAGTTGTCTTAGCTGGTCATGGACTTCAGTTCCTCCGTAGAAACTGTGGTATCGTTTTGCCCCTTTCCTTACTGGAATGACAGTAATAGCTATGATCAGTTTTATTACTGTTATTGCTGTTTTAGCATCGCAGTGTCTGACTTTGAACTCCTCGTGCTTGGAGGAGCCATCCAAGCTTTTAGAGACAAGGCCTGTTTTTCCCTTGAGAAAGAATGGGCTATGATGCTGCTCTATTTCTTCTTTTTTTTGCCTCCACTTTTTAAAAATTGTGGTAAAACACATGTAACATTAAACTTAGCATTTTACCCATTTTTGAGCGTCTGGTTCAGTAGCATAAGTACATTCCCACAGTTGTGCAACCATCACCGGCATCCATCCCCAGAACTTTTCCATCTTCCCAAACTGAAACTCTGTCCGCGTCAGACACGGACTCCCTGTTCCCTCCCCCGGCTCCTGGCGCCCACCATCCACTTCCTGTCTCTGAGAGTGTGACTCCTCGAAGGACCTCACATAAGTGGAATCCTGCAGTATTTGTCCCGTTGTGACTGGCTGCTTTCACTGAGCACATGTTGTTTCACCTGGTTTTTTGACCCTTCCTGGTTTTGAAACGAGGAGTCCGGAGTTTGGGGCCAATCACTGAGAGATGGTGAACTGGCCCGCGTGCCTCCTGACACATCCCACTGGGCCACGGAGTGATTTTGTTTGTTTGTTGGACGTGAATTTATTGACAAGAGTTTAAAAAAAGGAATCAGGAGATCCACATAAAAACCCCAGTGTGTTTGCTTCCCCACAGGGGCTTGGGCTGCGGCTCTGGAAGCTGCCGGGCCGGCCACACCCTGGGCTGGCCGCCGCAGACACATTTGTGGCTGTGTCTCCTCTGTTCCTCACGCTTTGCTTGTGCTGACTGTTGACTCTCTGTTCTTAACTCCGGACTTGAGGAAGTAGTCGCTGTGTCTGTCAAAAAAAAAGTTGTAACCGTTAAAGAGAATTGAAAGGAATTAGTCTGCAGAGCCCGATGGCCAGGGGTAGAAATGAGACGTCCTGGGGAAGCCACATGTGGCCTGGGGGAACCTGAGCAGGTTCTGAGATGGGGACCGCCACTCACGGTGGCATTTCTGTTTCTGGCTCCAGGCTGGTGATGCCGTCCCTGCCGCCCCCACTCCCACATGGGCAGTGGGCACCCTTGGGACCTAGTGCCCACAGAGCCCTTTGTCCTCTGCCCAACCTGGGTGGTTTTTTCAAATTGTGGTAACGTGTGCTTAATATAAAACCATTTTAACCATTTTATTTTATTTTTATTTTTTTAAGATTTTATTTATTTATTTGACAGAGAGAGAGGCAGCGAGAGAGGAAACACAAGCAGGGGGAGTGGGAGAGGGAGAAGCAGGCTTCCCGCCGAGCAGAGAGCCCAATGCGGGGCTCAATCCCAGGACGCTGGGATCATGACCTGAGCCGTAGGCAGACGCTTAATGACTGAGCTACCCAGGCACCCCTATTTTATTTTATTTTACTTTTATTATTTATTTCAGTAGGCTCCGTGCCCAGTGTGGGGCTTGAACTCATGACCCTGAGATCAAGAGTCACATGTCCACTGACTGAGCCACCCAGGCGCCCCGCCCCCATCTTAACCATTTTAAAGTGTCCAGTTCAGTGGCACTAAGCACATTCACATTGTTGCGTGACCATCGCCACCATCCATTTCCAGAACATTTCCATCTTCCCAAACTGAAAATCTACCTGGATGGGTTTTTTTTTTTTTTTTAAGATTTTATTTATTTGAGAGAGCACGAGCAAGCTTGCGCGTCCGTGTGAGTGGGCTGGGAGGGGCAGAGGAAGAGAGAGAATCTCAAGCAGACACTGCACTGAGCACAGATCCCGACCTGCGTCTGGATCCCATAATCCTGAGACCATGAACTGAGCCGAAAACAAGAATCAGACGCTTAACCAAACGAGCCACCCAGGCGCCCCTCCCTGGGTGGGGTTTTAATTTTTATTTTCTGGAGCCCCTGGGTGGCTCAGTCAGTTAAGCGTCCGCCTTCGGCTCAGGTCAGGATCCCAGCGTTCTGGAATCGAGCCCCGCATCCGGCTCCCTGCTCAGCGGGGACTCTGCTTCTCCCTCTCCCTCTGCCGCTGCTCGTGCTCTCTCTCTTGCTCACTTTCTCTCAAATAAATAAATAAAATCTTAAAAGACAGTATTTTCTAATAGCCCTTATTGTTTCTTTTTCCTGATTGTTCGTTACCTGCTTCAAGTTCAGAAGAAGGGAGCTGTGGTATCCGTAACGCAACCTTGCTTTTGTTAAAATACTAATAAATCTTATCAAAACAGTGCTTACAGTTCTCTTGAATTAACAAATGATCTCAAGGGGCACCTGGGTGGCTCAGTCCTTAAGTGTCTGCCTTCGGTTCAGGGCGTGATCCCAGGGTCCTGGGATCAAGCCCTCTCTCACTCCCCCTGCTGGTGTTCCCTCTCTCGCGGCCTCTGTCAAATAAATAAATAAAATCTTTAAAAAAAAACCAAAAAACCAAAACAAACAAAAATGATCTCGAGCACTATTGACGTGCAGGCATCGTTCCAGGCCCTGTCCCCCCGCATTGCTATCTTCAGTCTGCACAGCAACGCCATGATGAAGGAAATGGCATTCTCCCGAGGCACAGGGAGGTTAAGTGACTTACCTAAGGTCACACAGCTTGTCCATGGGAGAGTTGAGTGCCTACCATGAGGGGGCCCTTGGCTGTGATCAAACCTTGTTTCCAGGCAACACTCAGTGTGATGTTGGAGGAGGGGTCACAGGCCAGGATTGTAGAGTCACAGTGTCTTCCCTGTCCCTGACCAACTGCCCACGCAGACAAGAGACTGCTGTTGGAATCAGATTCTGCTGCTCATTCACTGGGTGACCTCAGGCAGCCTTCTGTGCCTCAGTTTCCTTATCTGTCACAATCAGAATCTCGTGGGCTGGGAAGATCTGATGCAGTGACTCCAGCCGCAGCGCTCCAAGTGCCTGGCCCGGGGTGTGTGACCTCGAGGAGGCAGCTGTTATTCCAGTTGTCACCCACAGCGAGCACCTCTCTTCCTGCCCCTGCAGGGCTCCCACAGGCTCCGGCAGAGTCATCCTCGTCAGCCCCCGGGGTGGCGGCGACCCCCCTGGCACAGCCCGAGAAGAACGCAGGTGGCATGGGCGCCCGTGAGGGTGCTAACACAGAGCCCACCAGGCCAGCAGCGTCGCGCGAGTCAGAGGAGGCGGGGGGCGCAGGTGAGTGAGGGTGGCCACCGAGGCGGACGGGGCCCCGGAGGCCCGGGCGCAGGGTCTGCCTTTGGGAGGTTCTTACTACACCACCCGTCCCCCCAGGCGAGCCCCCGGCAGGCGTGCGGTCCATCATGAAGCGCAAAGAGGAGCCCGCAGACCCCGCGGCCCACCGGCGGAGCCTCCAGTTTGTGGGGGTCAATGGCGGGTGAGAGGAGCCCCCCACCCCACGCCCCCACCCGTTCCTCAGCTTCTACCCTCCTGTTTGTTCCTTGGTTTGCTCACATCCGAGAACGCTCTCTGGTCTGGGCCCCTTACTTTGATTCACTCCTTTAACCAAGGTGCAGTAGACGGTTGGGGACACCGAGGCACTCCGGGGCCGGATGCCTTCTGGAGCACACACAGCGACCAGGGTTCAGCCCCGGCGGTCAGTCCCCCAAGCCTGTGCTGTGGCTGCTGCCCCGTGCTAGTCCTCGGGAGGTGCCGGGCTCGGCTTCCTGCCCTGATGGAGCTCCCGGCCCAGTGGGCCCTCGGGCGCTGGCTGGCAGTTCAGACCCAGTGTGGTTGGAGCAGCGACGGGGGATGGGGACGTGCAGGCAGCGCGGGGTGTTGGGGAGGCACTAATGTCCCCAGGGAAGACACTGAAGGAGGGGATGAGTGTGCTGCGGGATGAACAGGGGCTAGCAGAGTGAAGAGTGGGGGTTGGGAGGGCACTCCCGGTGGAAGGCGCAGCCCAGGCAAAGGCTCAGAGGTGGGAGGAAGCAGCGACATATGAGAGAAGCAGAAGGCGTAGGAAGAGGTAGACAGGGATGGTCTGGGGACTTAGAAGGCCAGGCCCAAAGCTTAGACTTTGTCCGGAGGCAGCAAGAAGCACAAGAGGGACCTGTTTGCAGTGGGGTGAGGCTCTGACGCAGTTAGACCTGTGTAAGGGGCAAAGGGGGACGAGGTATGAGGAGTAGAGGCTGAGAGCGGTATTTCTCCCTGACCCACCCCGAGTATGACCGCAGTCCCAGCTGCTGTTTATGGAGCAGTTACCGTGTGCCGGGAGCTGTAAGGACACCCCCGCAGCCCTGTGAGGCTGCTACAGCCATCATTCCCATTTAACAGATGGGGAGACCGAGGCGCAGAGAGGTCAAGTAGTCCAAGCCCAGGTCCTGCCCCATCTGTTGCGTCTCCTCACTCCGCCCGTCCTTTCTTCCCAGATACCAGTCCTCATCTGAGGACTCCAGCACAGCAGAGAACTTCTCAGACAACGAGAGCACAGAGAACGAGGCCCCAGAGCCAGAGGAGAGGGTTCCAAGTGTGGCCGAAGCCCCCCAGCTCAGGCCCTTGGGGACGGCGGTGGCCAAGAGCGGCCAGGAGGAGTGCCAGCTGTCTCGGGAGTCTCAGCAGGTGCCCGTGGCGGAGGACGCGTCAGGAGCGAATGCGGAGGAGGAGATCCGGTCAGTTTTCTGTGTGGGAAGGACTCAGACGGGGTGAGGTGGGTGACCTCTGCCTCAAATCTCACCATTCGTGCCCTCTGAGGGAACCTCCCAGCAGTCGTGCACACCTTAGTCTGAATTAGCGAACCAGCACTTTCTCCTGGCCATCCGAAGGTCTGCAGGCTTTGATAAAGGGCCTGATGCGGGCAGTTTGGGCTGTTGGGATCAGAATTGAGGGGGCAGGCAAAGTTTGTCCTTATGCCACACCTGCCCATCCCACTGGTGTCTTTTTTCCCCCTGATGAAAAATCTGCCCTCAGGCAAAGATTTTCTCTCCACCACTGCCCACTTGGGATAAACCTGAGCCTGTGTGTGCAGTTTCACTTGGGATCTGTCTGCTCTTCATGTCTGGGGTCAGCCGGGAGGCTGAGGGGAGTGCTCCCAAGATAAACGTCCCTCCTGTCTGCCCCTGGCAGGATGGAGTTAAGCCCCGACCTCATCTCAGCCTGCCTGGCCCTGGAAAAATACCTGGACAACCCCAGTGCCCTCACTGAGCGGGAGCTGGTACGATGGGGCCCTGGGCCTGGGTCCCCTCCTTCCCTTCCACCCCCACCCCAGCTTCTCATCCACAGTGTCTCCCTGTGCCGGCTTCGAAGGGAGTCCGGGATCCAAGCCGAGAGCTTGGGTGGTCAGGGGCCCTGGAGAGGGGCCAGGGGGGTGGGAGGGGCCCGAGGATGGTCACCCGCCCA
Organism: Ursus americanus; assembly: GCF_024610735.1. Classification (NCBI taxonomy): domain Eukaryota; kingdom Metazoa; phylum Chordata; class Mammalia; order Carnivora; family Ursidae; genus Ursus; species Ursus americanus. Next base: position 52,072,509 of record NC_142140.1, read on the forward strand.
CAGTCCTGACCTCCCGTTCCTGTAGTTTTGGGGGCTTGAGGGAAGGCGCTGCCACATTTCTCTTTACGGGGGTCTGTATGTGGCGGGATGGATGCTCACGCCTTCCCCGGGGGCACATCTGGGACTGTGGTGCCTGGAGTCCCCTTTAGCGTCCTTGTCCAGGATGGGGATCCCACACTCTAGTATCAGGGGCACATCTGGGAGGGTTGCCCACGCTTCTCCTTCAGGCTCTGGTTCAGGAGGGGGTGTCCACACCCACGCTCCCAACCTGCGGCTTTGTCCAGGGTGGGGGGTGGTGGGGAGCCGGCTGCTGCCACCCTCATACCCCCTCCCCCACCACGCCCAGAAAGTGGCCTACACCACAGTGCTGCAGGAGTGGCTGCGCCTGGCCTGCCGCAGTGACGCCCACCCCGAGCTCGTGCGGCGCCACCTGGTCACCTTCCGGGCCATGTCAGCACGCCTGCTGGACTACGTGGTCAACATCGCCGACAGCAACGGCAACACGGCTCTGCACTACTCTGTGTCTCACGCCAACTTCCCCGTGGTGCGGCAGCTGCTTGACAGCGGTGAGCCGGACAAGCGGCCCCGGCGGCTGTTTGATGGTCTGATGGCGGAGACGCTGCCCTCTCTGTCTCTTGAGGACATACCAGCCTCCCAGTCTGGTGGGGGAGACACTGTCCTCCTTGCTGATGGAGGAAAACCCCCCTTCCAGTCTGGTGAGGGAGGTATAGGCCCTACACACAGCCCCAGCATACTGGAAAAGAGAGACATGGTCTTAGGGACAGCATGTAGAGCTTCCAGCCCCCCAAGGACCCCTGTGTGATGAAGGTGACACCTCTGGAGCCCTGGTCCAAGAGAAGGACACAGCCTCTGGGACTGAAAAGATACGGTCCTTGAATAGGCAGGGAAAAACCTGTCCTTCCCTGGTCTAACAGGGAAGACACAGCCTCCCAGACTGATGGAGGAGGCAGAGCCCACAATCCGACGGAGAAGATATAGGCCAGGCTAAAGGGGACTGGCTCTTCCAGATCCGTGGAGGAGACACAACCCCTATTCTTAGCCCTAAACCTGGGTGCCAGCGTCAGAGTCTCCAGGCTGATAGATGAAACACAGTCTCCCCCTTAGAAGTCCCTCATCTAATGGGGCGCATAGTGGGGGTGGAGACCCTGGGGCAGGATGGGGCTCTCAGCCTGAGAGAAGGGAGGAATCTGGCCACTGGTGGGGGAGATGCTGCCTGGTTCTCATGGGCGCTCCCCCAGTTTTGGGGTCTGAGGGCCCCGTGTCCTCCTTGCCACCCCTCCCCCCAGGTGTATGCCAGGTGGACAAGCAGAACCGCGCTGGCTACAGCCCCATCATGCTCACCGCCCTGGCCACCCTGAAGACCCAGGATGACATCGAGAGCGTCCTGCAGCTCTTCCGGCTTGGAAACGTCAATGCCAAAGCCAGCCAGGTACAGGCCATCAGTGCCACAGACCCAGGCAGCCCTTCCCCTGACTAAGTCCTGGCTGTGCACCAAGCCCACATGTGATCTCATTCCATGCCCGGGGGAGAATCCCCGCTCCCCAGGCAAGGAAGCCAAGGCTCAGAGAAGCACCCATTTCCTCAGGGTCAGGACGAGAGGAGGTGGGATTTGAACCCAGATGGTCTGGCTCTAGGACCCCATTCTTAATGACCTGCCTGCCAGGCTGCCCCTGATACAGGGCCTTCTGGTGGAGACGGGGTGGGGGGTGCGGGAGGGAGCCTCCACCTTTCTTAACCCGACACCATCCCACATCCTGCTTGGGAGTTCAGTGAGCCGCAGCTGGACGCTGGGGTCTCAGGTGGTGGACAGGCGGGCACAAGTCCTGAAGTTCACTGGCCAGCCTGGAGCTCTGGGAGCTGAGAGCATTTCAGGCAGCACGGCGGCTGGGAGCGGGTTTGGACTCAGGGGTGGCAGAAAGCCACCAGCAGTGGCAATGGCCTGCTTTCCGATTTGAAAGATCTCTCTTTGGCTGTGTGCTGGGGAGAAGTCGGGAGGGTACAGAAGTGCCTGGGGTGTGGACAGGCCAGGACCCCGTGGGGATAGCAAGAAAGGGAGGGATTTGCAGCAGCTTAAAGACCACAAAGGAGAGAAGCAGGGTGCTGTCCTGGGGCATAAGGAGCAGACCCTGCTGGCTTTTCTTTCTTTTTTTTTTTTCTTTTAGATTATTTATTTATTTATTTGACAGAGAGAGAGAGCATACATGCAGGCAGAGGGAGAAACAGGCTCTCTGCTGAGCAGGGAGCCCGATGCGGGGCTTGATCCCAGGACCCCCTGGGACCGTGACCTGAGCCAAAGGCAGACGCTTAACCGACTGAGCCACCCAGGTGCCTACCCTGCTGGCTTTTCTATTGATTTAGTTCCTCTTTAACTGAAAACAGTATTTCAATGGTTTACTTATTTTAACTGCGGTGAAATACACATAAGATTATCCACTTAGGGGCACCTGGCAGGCTCACCTGGTAGAGCACGTGACTCCTGATCTTGGGGTCCTGAGTTTGAGCCTTAAAATTTTTTTTAAAAAAACAGGGCGCTGGGTGGCTCAGTAATTAAGTGCCCAACTCCGATTTTTTTTTTAAAGATTTTATTTATTTATTCGACGGAGATAGAGACAGCCAGCGAGAGAGGGAACACAAGCAGGGGGAGTGGGAGAGGAAGAAGCAGGCTCCCAGCGGAGGAGCCTGATGTGGGGCTCGATCCCAGAATGCCAGGATCACGCCCTGAGCCGAAGGCAGACGCTCAACCGCTGTGCCACCCAGGCGCCCCCAGTTCTAGATGTTTTATATAAATAGAATCACGTAGTATGTGTTCTTTTGGGTCTGGCTTCTTCCACTGAGCATAGTATTTTCAAGGTCCGTCCATGGTGCGGTGCACATCGGTCCTTCATTGCCTTCTGAGGCTGAATGAAACTCCGTAGAATGGGTATACCGCAGTTTGTTTTTCCATTTATCCACTAATGAGCATTGATTTGATTTTCATTGAGGTTCAGCTGCCATACGGAAGAGTACAAATCTTAGCTCAATAAATCAGTACATCTACACTGACACCTGGGAGCGAGGAACCTGCTTTAGTTGGGGATGGGAGTGGGTAGGCACGTAGCACCTCCGCAAAGAGGAGACATTTAAGCCCAGACGTGAGGGATGAGAAGGAGACAGCAGGAGGAGGAAGGACCAGCACGTGCAAAGGCCCTGTGGTAGGATGGATTGTTTGAGATCTAGAAGGAGGCCAGCAAGTGGGGATACCATTACCACCACAGTACTTGGGAACCACGGAAGGTTTCAGAGCAGGGGCGTCATGCCTCAGGGCCCCGCAGAGTCCGTAAACCTGTTCCTTGCCCTGCCCAGGCGGGGCAGACGGCGCTGATGCTGGCCGTCAGCCACGGGCGGGTGGACGTGGTCAAAGCCCTGCTGGCCTGTGAAGCGGACGTCAACGTGCAGGACGATGATGGCTCCACGGCCCTCATGTGCGCCTGCGAGCACGGCCACAAGGAGATCACGGGGCTCCTGCTGGCTGTGCCCAGCTGCGACATCTCACTCACTGACCGTGTGAGTCCTCGGCCCAGGGCGTCCCGGGGAGGGCGGGAGCACCACTCAGGGCCTTGTCATAGCAGCGGGTGCTTTACAGGATGGGAGCACAGCTTTGATGGTGGCCTTGGACGCCGGGCAGAGTGAAATCGCGTCCATGCTGTATTCCCGCATGAACATCAAGTGCTCGGTGAGTGTCAACCCTGGTGGGGCGGGGGGGGGGGGGCTCTGGGATGGGGACAGATGGCTAAGAAGGGCTGGTGCCGGATGGGGCCCACGCTCGTTGAACCTTCCTGGTGTCCCCGTGAGGAAGTGAGGCACGGACAGCTGAGAATGTATCATGGTATTTGAACCTGGACCTGTCCAGCTCCCAGTGCATGCTGGTAATTACCATTCCCTCATCTGAGAAATATTTACAGAGCACCTACTGCATGATGGACCCTGGTGGCCACAGCCCCGAACCAAACAGGAAACGGTTTCTGCCCCCACAGAGCAGGCAGATACAAAATATAGAAATCAGTGTATCCTAGCCAGGTGATAGTAACTGCTGGAAAGAAATCTGAAAGAGGGTAGGAGGGACAGGGAGAGAGACGGGGAGCTACGGAGGACTGGGGGGATGAGTTGTGTGGCTGTCCAGGTGGAAGGAACTGCCAGTGCAAAGGCCCTGAGGCAGGAACGTGCTTGGTGTGTTTGAGGAGCATCAGGGGCCCCCGCGGGAGGAGATGAGAGCAAGGAGGTGACCTCGCAGATCCTGCAGGCCTTTGTGGGCCACAGCGAGGACTTTGGCTTCTACCCAAAGCATGTCAGTGTACATTCAAGGCCTTGAGATGTCTCACTGTAAAGAAGCCTAACCTGTGTCTAACTGGGCATTTCTTGTATTTGAGCACAGAAACCAGGGTGTTTAAGAAATGACGCCTGTTAGCACAGCACTCTCTGGAAGCCTAAGAGGAGGATAATTTTGATATTTGCTGTATCATAAGTGCCTGATGGAGGAGAGAGCCATTGCAGTCTGAAGGGGGAGATGGGCACTCCTCATAGGTCCCTAAAGCGATACCCTTGTCTGATGGAGGAGATAGGCTCTTCCAGTCTGATGCACCGTGTTCTAGGTTCCTCTCAGCCATGATTTCTCGAACCTTCCACAAGAGCCTGATTCAGCTGCATAAAGGACTGTTATCCTTTCCGTTTTTCCAGTGGGGAAGCTGAGGTTTAGAATGGTTACACCCCTGGCCCAGAGACTCACAGATAGGAAGGGGTGGAGGCCCCGGGGCCATCTGTCTCCAGACCTTGGGCAGAAAACTCACCGTTCCTTCCTCCTCACTCCACCTTGCACTTGCCCTGGTCTCCCTGAGGCACATCTGGGGCCCGGCTCAAGGGTGGCATGGAGGGCATTGACCGCAGTGACCCCCCAAATAGTCCAGGAGAGTGAGGGTCACCAAGATAAGCCTTCCATCACCCATGTGACTTCCAGGTTCTTACCGAGGCTCTGGGTTTTCCCAGCTTCATTCTCCAGGGTGTTGGGACACCTGGGACTCAGTTGTGGTGCTCAGGGCATCACCTGGGGATCAGCTAAGCCTCAGTTTCTTCCACTGGAAGATGGGGGTGATAGGACCAGGTCATGAGCTGCTATCTGATGTGTGATCTTGCTCCCAGGGACCCCTGAGGGTCAGACCCCAGACCTCCATCATTGTCCACCTGGACCGCTGCCATCGCCTCCACCCTGGCTTCCTGTCTCCCTGGCTCCCACCCTCACTGCTACCTCCAGTCTCCAGGGGTCACTGTAACACCTGAGTTAGGGTACATCCGTCCTTGGCTCACAGCCCTCTGTGGCTGTCACCCTACTTGGAGAAAAAGCCAGACTCATCCCCAGAGCCCACCAAGTCCTGCACAAACACCGTTACCTCCCCCTCATTCTCTTCCTCTGCCCCTCGCTCAGTCTGCTCTGCCTCTCCGCTGCTCCTGCCTCAGGGCCTTTGCACTTGCTGCTTCCTTTGCCGGAAAGACCCACCCCTCAACGTCACTCGGCTCAGAAGGCCCCCTGCCCTGACTACCTGCTCTCCACTTTCATTCCCCCTCCATCCTTTGATGAAAATCCTCCTCGGCATCCCTCGCTTCTCTGAACATCCCCTCCTTGCGGCCAAGAGACCAAGTTCTCTTGTTCATTCATCTCAGCCCCAGGGCCAGCCAACCTAGTTGGCGCCTTGCAGGCACTGGAAATGAAGCCAAACAAAAAGAATTCTCTTTCTTGTTTCAGTTTGCCCCGATGTCCGATGACGAAAGTCCTGCGTCATCCTCTGCCGAAGAGTAGCCGTGACAGAGGCCAGAGGCACCTTTGCTCGGGGCCAGCCAACCCCGGAGCCAGCCGTCCCTCGCCCCTCGTCCCCTCCCTCGCAGCCCCCACGCCGACCCACCAAGGCCCACGTCTCAAAGGCAAGTGGGTTTTTCTTCCGCTTCCCAGGAGGAGCCCCCGGCAGCACCAAGACTCCAGCTGGAAGCGGGTTTTTCCTGGTACGCCAGTTCAATGCAGCCGTGGCGCAGACTGGAGCTGGAGTCTGACATGAGTTGGCGCCAGTGGCCGGTGCTGGGGCATGGGTTTACGAAGAACATGGAGAACCATCAACTGGCAATTATGGATGGAGCAGGGTGAAAGGGAAAATACTGTATTTTTGAGTCATTATCGGGGGGGGGGGATCATATTCCCTGTTGCCAAACTTGAAAGTCACTGGAATCACCTATTTTCATTTTAATCCTGAATGTTCTTATGCACGGGTCACGTCTGGAGTGGCTTAACGCCCCCCCCCCCCGCCCACCCCACATTTAATTGTCTGCTATATAATAGTGTTTTGTCCACTCCCCCCAGACCTCTCTTGGGAGAATTTTCTTCTGGTCTCTTCACAAAACAGGTTCTGTCCTTGTCACTCAGGGCAGGAAGCTGAGTCCTTCCTTCTGCTTTCGAGTAAGGGGGCTCAGGACCCAGCAGCCGAGATGTGTGAGCAGTTCACATCGAATAAATCACCCAGAAACCCGTCCCCTCCCTGCGTGGAGGCCCTGGCAAATATTAATTTTCCTAGAAAATCCTTCAGACCTGGGGATGCAGGAAATGAGTCCAGTTCCCAGAGCAACTGCTGAGTCCCTGGGCTTAGACCCCTGGTAACAGGGCCGCCCTCAGCCTCCCCAGACTCCAGAATTTCTCTCCTTAAAGGGGGGGGGGGGGGCGGGGAACAGGGCATGCGCTTGCTGGCAAAGCATCGGGCAAGCTCCAAAAACTCCATGTGTGCACAATTAAAAGTTGGCTGCCCCCGAGCGCTCGCAGTGCAAACTTAAAGAGACAGGGCTTTGCCGAAAACCAAACAAGGGCCAGCTGGGTTGTTTTTTTTTTTCCTTTCCTTTTCTTTCCTTTTTTTTTTTTTTTTTTTTTAAACAACCTACAGGCTTTCCGGAGCTGCCTGGAACAGAGCCTGCTGGAAATAGGGCTCGCCAGACACACACAGTTTCCTTCATGGCCTGTTTTGTCCCCCAGAATCTTAACATAGTTTTCTTTCCAGTTCCTTCCTTTTGTGAACAGCAAACAAAAACAAAAACAAAACAAAACAAAAAAAAACGGGGGTGGGGGATGGGTTTGGAGACTTGAGAAGTGCCTTATGACAGGGAGTGAGGTCCCCAGCCAATAGATGTCCCGTCCCCTGTCGTCCGGTTCTCTCAGCTCAGCCGCCAGGGTTGAGGCCAAACCACAGCCCTGAGTGCTTGTGTTCATTCAGTAAAGCGAGGCGCTGGCTTCTCTCCTAGAAAAGTGGGTTTCTTGGCTTGATGGAGTCTGGCTTGCTTTGATTTTGACTGAAGGGAGGTACTGAAGACAAAAGAGCTTGGACGGGCAAAGGAGACACCCTAGGTTGGGTGTGTGTGTGTGTGTGTGTGTGTGTGTGTGTGTGTGTGTGTGTGAGAATCAGAGAAAACAAAACCAAAGCTGACTGGGGACGGCGGCTGGTGTGTGACGGAAGGCCGCAGCTTTGGGCAGCTTTGAGGAGTGGTACAAGAGCTGTGTGCCCGTGTGTCCGGCCCTAGAGCCAGCACTCAGTTTATTTTAAGCTCCTAGAAGCAGCTCATCGACAATCCACCCCCCTCCCCCAGATAAGTCCGTATTTATCCCTGCTTTCCCTTCCCCTGCCCGTGGCGCTTGGTGTGCGAGGCTCCGGGGATGTCCCGCCTTTGTCCCTGTGCTCTTCTCACGTGTATTCATGACCTTGAACTTCACTTTCCGACCACGGTACGTCCATAAAGACAGTATTACACTTACATGAAGTATTCCTTTTTGTAACCGTAGAAGGTAAAGGAATTTAATAAAGCTACCTTATGATAATGTCCACGCATCAGCGTCTGGCCTTTGTCTCACTGTGCTCCTCTTTAAGCTTTCAGATAGATCGCTCTTTAAAAATGGACTGATTTGGGGGCGCCTGGGTGGCTCGGTCGGTGAAGCGTCCGACGCCGCGGTTTTGGCTCAGGTCGTGATCTCGGGGTCACGGGATGGAGCCCCGTGTCGGGCTCCACGTCCAGCGGGGAGTCTGCTCCGGGAGTCTCTCTCTCCCTCTCCCTCTGCCCCTCCGCCCCACACGTGTTCTTTCAAAAAAAAAATCAAATTAAAATTAAAATGGACTTATTTGAAACAACCTTCAAAGCGACAGGAAAGTGACAAGAATAATACAGTAAACTCCCTTCTCTGCATGACACAGGCACTGTCCCAAGTGGTTATTTCCATTTAAATGTAAATTAGTTATAATTAATTTGTGCTCCATAACCACACGTGCCTGGTGGCCACCGAATCAAACTGTGGAGATACAGGACATTGCCACGTTTGCAGAAAGTTGTGTTTTTTTAAAGATTTATTTATTTATATTATTTATTTAGAGCGAGCACGAGCAGGAGGGACAGAGGGAGAGGGAGAGTCCCACGCAGACTCCACTGGGCGCAGAGCCCAACACGGGGCTCAGTCCTGCAACCCCAAGATCAGAACTTGAGCCGAAAGCAAGAGTCAGATGCTCAACCGACGGTACCACCCAGGCTCCCCGCAGAAAGTTTTAATGAACACCCGCTGTGAACACCTCAGAAAACATCTTTACTGATTTTTTTTTCCTTGTGACAAAATAATTCATTGTGACCATAAAAGGCAAAAATCTAAAAATACAGAAATGTTTGGCACAGTGGAAGGTGCTGTGGTCCCAACTGGTTGAAATGCCTGCTGTCGTCGACAAGGTGGGCTATCTCCCGTCACACCTTTTTCGGATAGGTTGGATCTTTAGAATTTTGTTTTGCTGTTTGATTTTTTATCGAGGTATCCTACGCATATGTTTTGTGCACAGATCGCGTACAAAAGTGTATAGCTTTATGGCTTTTGGCAAACAATATCCCTGCGTCAGCGACACCAAGACCGGAAGTGGAGCATCCTCCCTGCCCGTCCCTGGGTCCCTCCCCTCACTTCCCCCAGGGGTGACTGAAGATTGCTCTCCTTACCTCTCCTCTGTTTTTCCTCTGGACCTTTCCACCATGAGATCATGGGGGGCTTTCAGAAGGTTTTGGAAGTCCCGGAAATTTATGTAAAGTTATGTATTTCTGAACTGAAGGTCTACTCCTGTCAGTTTTCCAGAGGGGTCTGTGAGCCAAGAGGCCTTCCAGAAATAAAAAATACTGTTGCTCACAAGCAGTCTCCAGGGACCATCTTGTTGTCTTTGTGAGCTTGTGCAGCTCGTGTTTAAGACCCCGTTCCTCAGCACCACCCGGCTTCTTGCTTTGCTTTTTTCTAATATATGTGTTTTTATTTTTAGTTGTAAAATATTCATGATGCTTACCATGTAAGGCATTTTTTAAAGATTTTTTTTTAAAGTAATCTCTGCACCCAATGTGGCGATCGAACTCACAACCCCGAGATCAAGAGTCACACGCTCCACTGACTGAGCCACCCAGGCGCCCCCCATCGAAGCCATTTTAAAGTGTCCAGTTCAGTGGTATGAAGCACACTCACACTGTTGTGTAACCATGCCCACCGTCCATCTCCAGGACTCCTTCCTCTTCCCAAACTGGAACTGTGCTCATTAAACACCGACTCTTCACCACCCCGGCCCCCACCCCACCGGGCTACTGTTGGTCCACTTTCTGTCTCTATGGATTTAATTACTGGAGGGACTTCAAAGAAGTTCAATCATGCAGTGGTTGTCTTTCTGTGACCAGCTTACTTCAGTTAGCACAACGTCCTCAAGGTTCATCCGTGTCACATCTGTCGGAATTGTCTTTTTAAGACTGAATAACATCCCTTCGTATGGATACACTGCATTTCGTTCAACCGTCCACCTGTTGGGCTACTGTAAATCATGTTGGGTGTAGAAATATCTCCAAGTTCTCGCTTTCAATTTTGGGGCTATATACCCAGAAGGGAAATTGCTGGGTTATTCCATTTTTAATTTTGTGAGCAGCTGCCATACTGTTTTTCATAGTGGCTGGACCATTTTATATTCCTACCCACAATGCACAAGGGTTCCAATTTTTTCCCCACCACCCCCCAGCCCCCCGCCCCCACAAATACTTTTTTTTTTTTTTAAATAGTCCCCATCCTAATGGTTGTGAAGTAGTTTTTGCTTTGCTTTTTGGAAGGGAGGTGAGTGACCTTTTTTGGCGGGAGCATTTGTATCTGTCCGGCTACGGTTGTGCAATCCCAAATGGCTTATCTCGTGAACAGCCCACCCCAGTTGATAAGAGAGAGCTATCATTAGCCCATGGTTTAGAAAGGTTCAGAGCTTGCCAAGGTCACAGGTAATCTGCAGAACCAGAAACTGAACCCCTGAGGTCTTATCTCATTATTTCACTCTGCATCGTTAAGTAATCCACCACCTTTAGTCACGAGAATGTGAGCCCCTGCCACCAAAGGTCGCACAGCCCAGGGTGACATACCAATCCTAGCATAAATGCTCAGCCAACAGGAGGTGAGCGTTGCTCTCAGTGAGTGCTGACTCTGGGGACCCAACTCCACGCCCATTGATGTTTCCGTGAGAGTGCTAGCTACCCCATGAGACAAAGGCCGGGGAGCTTCTTAACCTAACCATCTGGAGATGGCCTTCTGGGGTCCTAAACCCCAAATAACGCACAAAATCCAAACGTGCGTGGATGTGGCATGCGTTTTTCGAGGAAGAGCCTGTGTCCCTGCTTTGATCAGATTTCAAAGCGATCTGTGAGCTGGGTAAGACTAAATCAACCTATCAGCCCTAAGGGTGTTCCCAGCCCCATGACTGCTGTAAAAATATAAAAACAGCCCTGGGGGCGTCACAAAAAACAGTCCCTTGAAAGTGAGCTCTGGGGGCGCCCGGAAAAGAGCATTCGACTTTTGATCTCAGGGTCGTGAGTTCAAGCCCCGTGTGGGGTGTAGCGATGACTTAAATAAATAAAACTTAAAACTTAAAAAAAAAAAAAACTTAAAAAAGCTCTGAGGAAGAAGGTGGCCCCAGGTGTGGGGTCGGGGACCTGTCAGAGTCCTGATGGTCAATCAAAACCACATTTCCTGACCGCTCTGTGGTAGCCTCTCTCCTTCCTCCGTGGCTGTGCCGTCTCTGTTCTGCTGGCTTCTCCTCTTTTCTACAATTTCTACGGTCGGAGGATCTCAGTGCTTGATCCTTGGACCCCCTCCTCCTTAGTCTCTCCCATGGTGGTGGCACCTGGTGTCATCTGCATCTGGACCACTGGCTTTTCATTCCCAGCCTGAGTGTCTCTATAGACTCAGAGCCAAGCCACCACCTTCTTGATAGTTCCATGCGGCCATTCCCCAGCTACTAAGAACTTCCCTAAACCTTTCACTTCATGGAGCCCCTCCCGCCATGCCTGTTCCTCCCCCTCTTGGCCACAAGCACCACCACCCATCCAGATGTTTGGGCCACAACACCCAGGAAGCAGCTTCTTCCTTTTCCTCATTCCGCATATCCAGCCGGCCCCAAAGTTCTCTGGACGCCGGAAGATCTGGAAGCCAGTCCACTCCATAGCGCTCTCCTACTCAGTGCCTTCCAATGCTTCCTGTTATACCGAATCAAGTTTCAGGGCCCCTGGAAACCCTCTCCCTACTGCACTCCAGCCACTCGGACCTCCTCAGTATTCCTTAAACAAACTAAAAATTTCCCCACTTCACTGTCCTTTGCACAGGCTCTTTCTTCTGCCTGGCGCTGGTTTCCCAACATCTTTTTATCACTCAGATCCCGGTTCATGGTTCATATGTCCCCTGCCGGGGGAGTCCATCCCTGTCCCTGACCACATAGCCTCAAGTCACTTCCTTCCCTGCCCCCAACTCCAGTGACGCTCTCCTAGACCCTGCTGGAGTGCCTTCAAAGCACATGTTCCTCTCGAAAATGATCCTGTTCGTTTGTTTCCTTGTTATTGTGAGGTCTTGCCACTAGAGCAGTGGCCTTCAGTGTTTTTCATGTGACCTACAGTAAGACGGAAATTTCACCCGTGACCCAGCAGCCCAGGTGTTAATGGCTGCATAACAGATTATTCCCAAATTTACTACCTTTAAGCAATGGCATTGATCTTGCTCACAGATCTGCAGTTTGAGCAGAGCTTGGTGGGGACAGCTCATCTCTGCTCCTCTTGGTGTCAGCTGGGATGGCTCGAAGGCTGGGGGGCTGAAATCATTTCAGTGCTCACTCACTTGTCTGGTGGTTGATACTGGCCTCTGCTGCGACCTCATCTGGGAGACTCTTTACAGCACCTTGGGTTCCTCACAACATGGCAGCTGGGCTCTGAGAATGAGTATCCCAAAACTGGGAGAGGGCAAGAGAGCAAGAGAGCACAGCTAGCACCAGGCAGAAGCTGCATCCTAGCTTCTGACCGAGGCTCGCAATTCAGTCTCCTTTCTGCCACATTTTATTTGTTGCACAAAGTCCTGCTGAAGTTCAAAAGGAGAATGAAAGTCTGCCTCTTGACAGGGAGTGGCAAGGTTGGAACTATTTCCGTAGCCATTTTTTGGGAAAATATAATCTGTCACACCCAGTACACAAATGGAGATTTTGGAGTTTCCCAAAACAATACTTAACTTTCTGTACACAATGCACTGATTTTTCCCCCATTGTATTTTGTAGAAAATGCTGGTCATGACCTGCTGAATTGATTTTTTACCTCGGTTTGAGAAATTTGTCACGTAAATGGGCACCCCTAGGACTTTTCTTTTCTCTACTATAACCTTTGACACAGCATGGTGTTTGGTGCCAGTGAGGCTGGCTATCTCACCTGCTAGTGTTCTACGTAGGTTTTATTTAACGCCTTAATATAGTGCTCACTGAATACCCAGCACCGTCCTCGCTTAATCCTCACGCCAACCCCTAAGTCGGTACTATTATGACCCCCATTTTACTGAGGAGGAAAGGGAGACGCAGAGGGATGAAGTCATTTGCCCAGGGTAACAAAGCTAGTAAGTGGGATTCGAACCCCATAAATCTGGTTGCAGACTCCATTTTGCTATGCAGGCTCTTATGGAATTTATGTATTTATTACGTTGTGAGTACCCCACGCACACTCTATAGAAACGTCAGCTCCACGAGATGCAGTCCAAGGCTTCGCCCCCAGAACCCCGCCCTGGATGCAGCTGGCTGTCTATAGCTAAGGAGACAAACAGCTTCAGTATCTGCCAGACGCTTTCCAGCCTGCGCAGGCGCATCACGGAGGACTCCCGCAGGCAGACACACCCCCCTCCCTGCGCCGATTGGCCATTGCCGGAGACTGACGGAGGAGTCGGCGCAGGCGCACTAGGCCAGACCTGATGCTACCTCCAGCCCGTTCCCTGATGACTGATGGAGGATCAAGCCAATGGAAACGGAACTCTTCGGAAAAGGGGCGTGCCCTGAGGGCAGTTAAGTTTGCGCGGGAATGGTCCTGGAGTAGTCATGGCGGCCTTCCGCGACATGGAAGAGGTGAGCCAAGGGCTGCTGAGCCTGTTAGGCGCCAACCGCGCGGAGGCGCAGCAACGGCGGCTGCTGGGACGCCACGAACAGGTCGTGGAGCGGCTGCTAGAGACGCAAGACAGCGCCGAGCAACGGCTGCGAGGTCAGGGCTGGGGCCGGGGGCGGCCGGGACCCGGGCCCACGTGATGGCAGGGGGTGGCAGATCCGCCTGGAAACCCTCCCTCCTGGGCGCCCCCATCTGTGCCCTATTCTCCCATGGACGCTGCCCTCTCTGAGCCTCAGTTTCCCCGCCCATGAAATGGGCTTCAGAATGGCAGCCACCTCCCAGGGAGTTAGTTGGTGAATATAGGAGTTCGCAGTGTCTGGCCCAATTCTGAGCTTTTCGTGAGCAGGAGCTGGGGGAACTCAGGGTCCGAAGTGGAGCTCAGGAGTCAAAGCGCTGGGTTTTACTCCCAGCATCCCTACTTACTGAGGTTGGTCAGCTGTTTTATTGAGCACCTGCTGTGTGCCAGGTAGAGTGCCAGCCCTGGGTTGGAAGCAGAGAGCAAAACAGACAAAATCCCTTAGAGGGTTCTTAATGCTAGCGAGGGGAGGTCAGAGGATAAACAAGGAAAATGGGTAAGTCAGGAGGTGATGGAATAAGGAGATATATAGGACAGAGTGGTGATGTTTTGGGGCTGGTCAGCGAAAGCCTTCTGAAAAGATGATGTTTTAGCAGAAACCCCAAGGAGGCTTGGGAGGGATCCAGGGCTATGGTGAAGATTAAATAAGTTGGTGCTAGTAAGGTGGCGCCTGCTTTAGGTGGAGAGAACAGTGGATAGATAATACAATTTATGTGGAATTGAAGACACCATCAAATGTAAGACTCTTAAAGCTAAGGGAATAAAGCTTTGCTAATAAATATCTTAAAATGCTGCAGAGAGGGCTAGATCAAGCCTCTCCCACAGGTGAGAGGGGCTTGCCCAGCCTCCAGCCGGGATTTCAGGTGACTCATGAGCCCTGTAGCCCCAGTCCAGTGGTTGCCCTCTCAAGCCTCAGTGTCCTCATCTGTGAAATGGGACCGCTGATAGCACTCATTGTTTCTGTTCTTCTCAGTGCCAGATTTTTATTGCTTTTAAAGCTACGATTTATTTATTTATTTATTTATTTATTTATTTATTTATTTATTTATTTATTTTTTGGTTGTAAAATTGATAGAAGACTTACCATTTTAGCCATTTTTAAGTGTCCAGTTCAGTGTGTGGTTAACATCACATTCACGTCATTGTGCAGCCATCCCCACTGTCCGTCTCCAGAACATTTTCATTATCCCCAACTGAAACTGTACTCATTAAACACTGACTCCCCATTTCCCCCCCCTCCCAGCCCCTGGCACTCACCATTCTGCTTCCTGTCTCCATGAATTTGACTATTGTAGGAACCTCATATAAAGTGGAATCCTGGAATTTTGTGTCTGGCTTATTTTCTTTTTATTATTATTATTTTTACAGTTCGTGTCTGGCTTATTTCGCTTAGCACAGTGTTGGTTTTTTTTTTTTAAGATTTTATTTATTTTGATGAAGAGGGAGAGAGCACACAGGCAGGAGGAGCAGCAGGCAGAGGCAAAGGGAGAAGCAGACTCCCTGCTGAACAGGGAACCCCATGTGGGACTCAATGATCCCAGGACCCTGGGATCGTGACCTGAGCTGAAGGCATGTGCTTAACTGACTGCGTCACTCAGGCATCCCTTACTTAACAAAATGTTTTGTGGATTCATCCATGTTGTAGCGAATTTCCTTTCTGAATAATATTCCAGTGTATGGACATACCTCATTTTGTTTGTCCATTTATCCATTGATGGACAGTTGGTAGCTTCCAGCCCCCAGCTATTGTGAATAATGCTGCCATGAACATGAGTGTGCAAATATCTCCTTGGGTCCCTGCTTTCAATTCTTTTTTTGTATTTTCCCAAAAGTGGAATTGCTAGATCACATGGTAATTTGATATTTAATTTTTTGAGTAACTGTCATCCAGTTTTCCGCAGTGGTTTTGGTGCCAGGGTTTTTTTTAAATGCCTTTTTACAGTTAGGTTTCATGCGGAGATGCTGTTTGGCTTGAGACTGAAATGACCTAGAAGCTAGGCAGGGGATGGCTTGGGGGAAGAGTGTTCCTGGCAGAGGCGACTGCAGATGCCAAGGTCATGAGGTGAGAGTGAACTTGGAAACCCAGGAGAAAGTGGTGAAGGTGGGGTCTGCCAGAGCCAGACCCTGCCGGCAGTGAGCCCCCAGGAGGAGTTCGGAGGTTGTTCTAAGTGTGGTGGATGCCCCAGTCAGAGTCTTCCCCTTCTCTCCTCCTCCTCTCTCTTTTTTCTCTCTTCTCTCTCCTCCCCACTCCATTCACTCCCCCTCCATTGATGGTTTGGGGAGAAGATGGCATCACCCAGACTGCCTGAATTTTAGCAGAACGGATGGAGTTGAGGCTGGGGAGACAAGAGGCAGGGTACCAGGGAGCTGGGATCCAGTTCCGATCCAGGCCTCAGACCAAAGTGCCTGTGGACAAGTCACTGACTATCTTGGGGCTTCTGTCCTTCACCTCTCCATGGGGGCAGGGCTTGTGAGGGAGGAGGGTACTCCCAGGGAAGAATCCAAGGAGACTCAGCTGTCTGTGGGGAGGGTGAGGGGAGAAGGGGCAGGAAGACTGCAGAAGAGAGCCAGACCCTCAGCTATCCTAACAGGAAATCAGCAGGCACTGTTTAAAACAGATAAATCAAGAAATAGCAGCATAAGCAAATTATTTAGAAATGTGAAGGTCAATGCCAGAGAAAACAGTGATGAGTTGAAAGTGGCTGCTTCAGAGGGGTGGAGAGGCTGGGAGGGGGGTGCCTGTATGTGTTTAAATTTTCACAGCCATATACATGTAATATTTTGATGAAAAATTAACTTAATGTAAGTTTGTAAACACTTAAACGCCAGCTCTTGGGGAAGCATTTCCATCTGTGCCTTCTCTGAGTTGGAGGGTTTCTCCAGCTCTCTGGGAAGGAACATGGTAACCTTGTTAGGGTGTTTTTGATCTTTCTGGATGTTTTGTTCAAAGCATGTTTATTCTGAGTAGGTGCTGGCAATCTATGGTGCATGTAAGATGCAATCCCTGATTCGAGGAAGAAAGAGGAGGAATGAATCGTTCTGTGCTGGAGGGGCTGTCATGGAACCATGGCCGCACCCTAGGGGGGAGAGGAGAGTGTCCAGCTGCTCGAGTTGTGCGTTGCCCAAGAGGTCTTGAAGGCTGGGTCCAGGAGTGCACAATGGGCAGGAGCACAGCGGCATCCCACAGAGGACAGGCAGGTGGAGGCCCGGGCCTGTGAAAAATGGGGGTTGTTTGCAGAATGATGAGGTGTCTTTATGGCCAGAGCAGAGAGAAGAGTCTATGGTGGGGTGAAAAGCAGGGAGAAAGGCTGTCAGGGAAGTTGAAGATGCTCGGAGGGACCTGGTCCTTATCTTGGAGACACTAGGGAGCCATGGGTAGTCTTTGAGCAGGGAAGAGACTTCACATTTGGTAAGGCAGCTGCACTGGAGGCAGAGAGCAGAAGGGATTGGCAACAGGAGAGACCAAAGCGGGGAGTGAGGGGGAGGCTGTTTGGGTGGTCCTGGAGGGACCTGTGAAGGGGTTGCTGCTGGCCAGGAGGAGGGGACTGGCCAGGCCTGGATCACTGATTGGATGTGGAAAGTGAGTGCCAAGCTTCTTGCTTGGGCAACAAGGTTGACCGTGACATTGTAAGTTAAGACCAGGTATGCAAAGAAGGACTGGATTGATTGGTTGATTGATTTCATTATTCATTCATTCGTTCGGTTTTTTTTGGTGGATTCAAATGTGTTTTGGTGAAATGGAAGCACTTTTGCAAGGTCCGGGTGGAAGTGGGTGGTGGGCTTTTGGAAATCGGACCAGCAGGTTGGGGAACCATAGACAGGGAAGTGAGGAGTGGCTGAGGCCTCGGGCACATGAAACCCCCCCCTCCCGCCTTTGTCCTCAGGCTCTTCTGGGGCAAGGGCAGACCCTGGAGAAACCGCTTTGAAGGGCCTCAGGCTTCTCTCCCCCACCCCCCCCCCAGAGATCCTGGCCATGGAGGAAGAAGTGGCCCAGAGCCTTCTTGATGCAAAGGAGCGGGCGCACCAGGGGGGTGTTGAGTTGCAGCAGCTCCAAGCGGAGCTTCAGAAGGCCGGCGAGGACAACACCCGTCTGAAGGCCAGCCTCCTATATCCTTCCCTGTGTGTGCGCGGACGGCGAATCTCTGGGCTTGGAGCCAGGGGCCCTGGGCCCCCCACAGCTGGCATTAGTGCGGGCAGCCCCCCTCCAGAGCGAGGTGACCTTAACCGCCTGCTTTACTCAGCTCACCCGAGAGCTGGAGGAGCTCAAGGAGATCGAGGCCAGTCTGGAGAGACAGGAGAGGGAAGTTGACGAAGACACGACCGTCACCATCCCTTCAGCCGTGTAGGTCCCTCCAGTGCGCGGGGTGGCGCGTGCCCGTGGCTGGCGCGGTCCTGCCGCTATGTGGGGTGACTTTCTTTTCTCTCCGTCTCTTTTTTGTGTTCTCCTACAGGTATGTGGCTCAACTTTATCACCGGATTAGCAAGATTGAGTGGGACTATGAGAGTGAGCCGGGGATGGTCAAAGGCAGTATCCTTTGCGGAGAACGTGGAGCCCCGTGCGCCGCTGGTGGCGATGTGGGTGTGGAGCCACTGTGGACAGCAGTCCGCAGGTCCCCCAAATCCCCAGAGGCTCCCACAGTCCCCCTTCTGGGTATAAACACAAAAAAATGGAAAGCAGGGACTCGAATGGGTATTTGTACACCTGTGTTCATGACTGCATTGGTCCCAACAGCCAAAAGGTGGGAGCAAGCCAGTGATCGAGCGGCAGATTGCTGGGTAAGCACACTGGGGTGTGTCCATGCCACAAGGTAGCATTCCACCTTAGAAAGGGAGGACGCTCTGGCACATGCTAGAACATAGATGTACCTGGAGGACGTGATAAGTGAAACCAGCCAGACACAAAAATGAACTGCTATCTCATTCCACGGACAGGAGGTCCCTAGAAGAGTCAAAGCCACAGAGATAGGAAGTAGATGGCAGGGGGAGGGGGAGGGGAGTCCATGTCCCATGGGGACAGAGATTCAGTTTGGGAAGATGGAAAGTTCCAGAGACGGATGGTGGGGTCCCAGGGGCGGGGGGGGGGGGGGGGCTGTGTGTGTCTGGCTTCCTTACATCTGTGCCCTCAGTCCATCACGGCCCCAGTGTCGCCCAGCCTATCCACCTGGACAGCACCCAGCTGTCCAAGAAGTTCATCAGCGACTACCTCTGGAGCCTGGTGGACACGGACTGGTAGCTGGGAGTCTCAAGGCCACATCTGCACACAGCACGAATCAGCCGTGGTGGGGGGTCGGTGCCTCAGTGGTCAGATGAGCTGAACATTAAATGTTTATACACAAGTGGGTTTCTTTTACTGGATTTCTTTTGGCCTTCGGCCTCAGTGCTGGCCTGGCCTTGGCTAGGTAACCACGGAGGATTGCCCTCGGGGCCGGACCCGCGGCTTCTCCTCCGTGGCCATGCTGTGCAAATGGTGCCGTAGTGTGCAATGACTCATCCTGCATCTTTGTCATTTGTGATGCAAGTTGGGCCCTTTTGTATTGACTCAGGGAATATCCTTGAGTGCCACTGTGGGCCCAGAGCTGGAATTTGGAGGCGGTGGCTGGAGCCCTGGCAGTCCCGTCGGCATACGTAAGGAGGGATGCAATCTAGGGTCGATGGGAGCCTGGTTCCCTGATGACCGTGGAACTGGGTATCAGCACCACTGGACTTTTTCTTTTTTTTAAGATTTTATTTATTTATTTATTTATTTGAGAGAGAGAGTGTGAACAGGGGGAGGAGCAGAGGGAGAGGGACAAGTACACTCTTGGTGGAGCACAGAGCCCGATGCAGAGCTCAGCCCCACGAACCTGAGATCATGACCTGAGCCAAAATCAAGAGTGGACGCTTAACCAACTGAGCCACCCAGGAGCCCCTGGTCTTTTTTTTTTTTTAAGTATGCTGCACACGGATCATAGAGCCCAGTATGGGGCTTGAACTCATGACCCTGTGATCCAGACCTGAACTGAGATCAAGAGTCAGACACTCAACGGACTGAACCACACAGGCGCCCCAGCACTGGACTTGTCTATGTTTGTGTGGGCCACTGTTTTTTTGTTTTGTTTTTAGTTTATTTATTTATAATCTCTACACACCCAACAAGGGGCTCGAACTCACAACCCTGAAATCAAGAGTCACGTGCCCCACTGACCGAGCCAGCCAGGCGCCCCACAGCTAAAGTAAATCTAACTGAGGCAGCCCACAGCCCAGGCCAATCTATGTGTCCCCTTTCCCCCAAATCAGTGATTTGGGGTTCCACGAAGAAGGAGAAGCATATGGCCAGCCTGCCTGCCTGAAGGTAGAGAACAGGAAGTGGGTTCCCCTCACATCTGACTGGTTGCCTGCTACATACAGCCTGGTCAGATTTGCTACGGTCACACGAGCCTCTGGGTCCTCTGGTCTGGGATTTCATGCACGTCCACGTAACTGAATTATTTCTAGTAGGTGCAATGTTACAGTGTTTTTTAATTGGCGAGGAGGCCTTCTAGGCAGAGGGAGCAGTAAGAGTAAGTTCTAGCAGCATCTGAGCACATCATGGGCACTAGACACAGTCCACTCAGGTCACCCTTGGAGGTTCTGGGTCAAGGAAGCCTGCCTGTCAGGCTCTAGGGAGATGGACCAGTTCATTCGGTTCACAAAGATTCCCAGAACCTCAGAGGCCCTGTTTTTATGCCAAGGGCTTGGCTTTACGTGTTCGAGTAAGTGTTCTCACAAGCGCTCCTGAGCTGTTTTCATTTTTAAGATCGGTAGGGTCTTTTCTGGCAGGAGATGGGCACAGAGCGTCCTGTTTGGACCATGGGCCTCCAAAGGGCAAAAGACTTGAACTTGACCAGGGTTTTCCCACCTCAGGGACATCAGGGCCAGTCGTTCTCCGTGGTACAGGCTGTCCTGGACGTTGCAGGACATTTAGCAGCATTCCTGGCCCCCACCCCCTAGATGCCAGGAGCACCCCCTCAGTCATGACAAACGTGGAGCACACATGAGGCAACGTAGCCCCCCCTTGCCGCCTCAGCCAAGACCCAGCCAGGCCTCCACACGTGGTTGACGGAGAAGCTGCTGTCACCCTGATGGGCGTTCCTGCGCACACACTGGCCTCCACCTGCTCCACCGGGTGGGGGAAGGTGTTGGGAGTGCGCCCCGCCCCAGCGGCCCCGAGAGCATGTGAGGGTCAACCCAGCGCGGCTGGGAGCTCGGGGCAGGCAGGGAGGCGTGCATCCTTGCAGTGGGCGAGCAAACCCGCAGACTATCAAGGCCGCAGGCGCAGAGTGCCTGGGACAGCAAGCAGGTGTGGGCGGGAGGCTGTTACGGACCAGAGCCTGTGAGTGCCCTTGGCCCAGGCCCAGGCCCTAAAGCCCTCCATGGGCCTGCTCTCCCTCTAAGCAGTTGCTTTGCTTGGTTCTGGGAGGGGGCCAACGAGATTTTGGCCTGCTTGGAGATCGGTTTCCCCAAGAGGAAGAAGGTCCCTTCAGGGAGGCTATGTGAACCCAGGCGCAGAGTGGCCGTGTACCTCCGTCTACGCAGGCAGCCCCCCGGGACTGGCCCAAGGAGTGAGCAAGCGGGTAAGGAACGCGGCCTGGCGGGCGGGTTCAGGGAGGTGCCTGAGCCCACAGGGGCCTGGAGAGGCCCTGGCCCTCTGCATGCCTGCGCTCTGACTCACCGCCCGGGGCTGGCTGCATGCCTGGGACAGCCGGCAGGACAGCCTCAGGCCCACAGCCTCCAGTGTGCACCCCTACCCCCGCTCCTGTGCGGCCTTCCTCTGTGAGCCGCCCGGCACTGGTCACCAGCTCTTGAATTCTGGACGCTGGCCACAGGCCTGCTGAGTGTTTGGCCCAGCCCGGCCAAGGGAGAAGCGAGATTCGGGTCCCCAGGCCCGGGCAGTGGGGAGCCAGGTCCCTGCCCTTGTGCCCCTACCGCTGGGGCTGGACCCCCCTCCTCCTCCTGCACCCCGTCAGGGCCAGCGCGGGCCCAGCGCCATCCCAAGCCAGTAAAGAGTATTCATCTTATAGATGGGGTGCCAAGCATGGAACGGTCTGGTCACAGGACAGTGACACGGCTGGAGTCTGAACCCCCACAGTGGGGCTGTGGGGTCCGTGGAGGAGCCTCTCGGCTTCGCCGGTGAGAAACGGGCTCCGAGGTGGGGCCCTTTCTCAAGGTTCCCCGGGTAGAAAGAGGCCAAGCAATGACGAAACCACGCCTGTGTTGTTGGAACCGTACCGCTGACGTTCCAGATAAAGCCATCACGGAGAGGTGGCCGTGAGCCAGACATCCGAGTGCCCAGCTGACCTGGCTTGTAATTGGTGTTTCTGGGGAAAAGAGCCCAGGGAATGGTGCGGGAGAGCTCAGGCCCCCACACTGGGCAGTCGCTGGTCAAGTCCCAAGCTGGCTGCCCCCGAGGGGCCCACTCAGCTGCTTCCTCTAAACCCCCAGGCCTTTATCGCTGTGGGTGGGTCCACCCAGTGTCCCCCACCCGCAGGCCCGGAGTGAGCTGTGGTCAGAGCTCTTCCTAGTTTATAGATCAAGGGGCAGGCCGGCGCGTGTGCCTGGGGGCCGGGGGTTCAGGGGGCCAGGGCTGGATTCGAACCTCCGTGGTTGGATGTGAGGCCGTGGCCTGATCTCTCTGGACTGGCTGGGGAGGGGCCAGAAAGACCGGTTGCAGGGTGTCCTCATGACAGTGCTTGGGTTCCTGGGGACCCTCTGTGTGGTCCCAGGACCTCCCGCAGCCTCCCCGGCTGACTCAGAAATGTGGACTGGGCATCTGTGACCCGCCGGGCCACCCCCCAAATCAGGGAGCCATACTCCAGTGGAAGCCAAGACTAATGGGTCAAGAAGGAGGAAACTGAGTCACAGAGAGTACACCAGTTATTTGTGTTAAGTTCTCACAGCTGATGAGTGGCAGAGCCAGGGTTTGAAGTGGACTCAGAGTTTGGGCACTGAACTCCAGCTCTCAGTTAGTGATAAATGCTGTTGCTGTTGGGGGCTCTGTAGGAGGCCCTGGGGTGGAGGGGTCATTGGAGCCCAGACTTGAGCCCCCCAGGGGACAAAAGCGTGGGGACTGTGATTCAGGCAGAGGGAACAGCAAGGGCAAAGGTGGGAGTTCAGGGCTAGCAAAGCGGCCTGCGGGAACCGTGAGGCCTGAACCTTGAGGCAGGGGGCTTGATCCCACAGGGCCGGAAGTAGGGAGTGGTTGCTTGATCACGCTGGGCCTGTAGTCCCCAGTAAGATCCACAGAGGATTTCAGGTTCCAGGCAGGACAGGAGTTGGGGCCCAGGAAAAGGGAGCCTGATGACAGCCTTTTAGCACAGGCCACCTTGCAGTAGCCCCATGTTTCTAGGCGGCTGCTCTTGCTGTGAGCCCCCAAGCTCCCCCCTCCATCCCAGGCACAGCGTGGGAGCTAAGGCCGGGATAAACAGAGCAGCTGGGCCTGGGAGGGTGGGGCTCCAGTAGGAGGGAGCCCCTCCACTGAGGGCAGGAAGCAGGGCTGAAACCCGAGCTGCCTGGAGTGGGGGCTGGACCAGACCCAGGAGTCCCCAGGGCTGCCCCGCCTCCACCCCCCCCCAGCTGCCCCGCTCCGTGGGGTGGCTGATGTGACCAGGGCTCACCCACAGTCCGAGCCCTCAGCCTCTCCCTCATCCCTTCATCGGAGAATTCACTTCCTGGGGGGACTGAAGGAGGCACTGACCCCCACAGTGGGGGAGGGGCTGGCTGGGGAGGCTGCTGGGTGAGGGCAGCCCTCCCCTCTCCCCTCTCCCTTCTACCCCTCGGACCTGGGCTCAGCCCCCAGGCTCCAGCCTGACTCACCGCAGGCAGCTGTGGTTTGGGCTGCCGGGTGGGGGTGGGGGGGCAGCAGAGGACACGAGTTGGGGGTACCAAGCTTAGGGGAGCAGCTTCCTCCCACCGCCAACCCTGTCCTGGCCAGAGCTGCTGAGCGCTCCGAGCCAAGGAGGACAGGACTGCCAGGCCCCCACCCTGTCCCAAGCTGCAGAATGCCTCTACCCTGCACAACCAGCACCGTTGCCGTGCTCTGGGGCTGAGTCCACGGACCGGGGGGTCCGCCTTGGGGCCTTCCAATATGGCACCCTGTTCTGAGCCCTAAGAATCCATCCCCTCTACCCCTCGCAGTCAGTAGGGAAAGCCACAGGGTGGCAACTAGGTACCCCCCACCCCGGAGCCGCGGCAGCTGAGCCCAGTGACCCGAGCTTCCCCTTTCCCATCTGTGAAATGGGCGCTGGCTACTGTCCTCTCCTCAGGACCACACTGAGCAGATGAATTAATGCCTGAGAAGGGTTTGCTCCTATTTCCCTGCCACATGCAGGGGGAGCCAAGGAAGGATTTCAGTGACCAGTGCTTTAACAGAAAACAGCCAAAGCCAGATACCAGAAGCTTCCATCATCTCACGCGTGCCCTTGGCCAAGGGACCCCCCCCTCCCCCGTCCTGCCACCTTCCCCTGGAGGCATCCTCGGGTCACCTCCAGGCCCCTCCTGTTTGCCAAGCCATTTACGCTCATTTGCCCTGTTTGCCACGCGGCTGAGCATGGCATCAGTCAATCACACAATTATCGAGCGCCCGCGTGCGGGCCCTGGACGCTTCCTGTGCAGGCTGTTCAGTTTTCACCCCCAGAGGCATTTTGGAACCTTCCCAAGACAAAAGGCGGAAGGAAGGAAGGAAGTGCCACCCTGTGGACACAGAAAAGATAACAGGCCCTTAGCTCCTGGTGTCCCTCTCCAGGCATGCGCAGAGCCCCCGACACGCTCTGAGCCTGGGAGTGGGAATTAGCACTGGCCCCAGGTTCAGTTGGGGAAACTGAGGCTCTCGTGGGCCCGAGGTCACCCATCTCAACCTAGGTGGCCTGGCCCAGGTTGTGCTCCTTCCCACCCTACTGTCTGAGTCGCCCCCTCCCAACCTGTTCCTGCTCTCCCTCCCTTTGCCCTGTAAGGCAGGGGACCCCATTCCCCAGGTCCTGTTGTGTTCAGTCAACGGGGGCCGCTGGTGGGAGAGGGCACCAGGAGGAGGGGAGAAGCTGACTCTCCCTTTTTTCTGCTGTACACAGTGTCTCCTGGGAGGCTCCCACCAGCTCCTTCCTGGGTTCCAGGAACATCAGCCCTACCCTACACTGTTGCTTATTTCTGGCTGCCTCATTGTTCCCCGATTTGGTCTTTAAAAACATTACCAGTTAGTATTAAATTGTGTTCCAATATACATAACATCAAATTTACCATCTTAACCATATTTAAGCATCTAATTCAGGGGCATAAATACAATAACATGGTTGTGCAGCCATCGCCGTCATCTCCAGAACTTTCTCGTCTTCTCAAATTGAATCTCTGTCCCCACAGGACGCTATCTCCCCACCCCCCTCCCCCAGCCCTGGCGCCCATCATCTCCTTTCCCTAAGAATTTGACTTCTCTAGGGACCTAGAGTGGAATCCTAGAGTGCGAGGTGGTGTGTCATTACAGTTTGCCCCATTTGATCTTTTTACACGTAGTTCCCCATATTAAGTTCAGTCTGCTGAACTGCTGTGTTCTTGGCCACACCCCAACAGAGCCGCCTAGACTACTTGTGGTTTGATTTGCTGGGCTCAAGGAAGGGGGTCTCAATTGCCTACAGGTCCAGACTCCAGTAAAGCCGGGGTGCACAAAAGAATGGGGACGCACGTAGCCCAATGTTGCCACTACGGAACTTGAGAATTTGCCAGAACTCATGGTTATTTGGATTTGTGTTGTTAAATCTCTCGTTGTTTTATATCTTAGCAATTAATTTCATAGGTGTTTATCCTTTGTCTCTTCCTTTAAGAAAACCTCACATCAACCACTCCAGGAGCCCAAAGGGTTTGAAGGGAAGCTTCCTTCAGAAATCATGTGTTGATTGAACCAGGTGGGAAGGTCTCTGCCCCAGCCACTCTTCCCCCAGTTTATGCTTCTGGATTCAGCTCCAATGTCACCTCCTTAGAGAATCCTTCCCTGAGCCCTCCTGAAAGCAGTCCTCTCCCTGCCAGTCACTTCTCGGTCCCATTACCCTGTTTAAAATTCTTCTCTAATATTCTTCTAAAATATAGTCGTATCTATTTCCCCTTCTAAAATGTCAGCTCTTTGGGGGTAGACTCTTACTTCTTTTATTCACTGCAGTGTCCCACATGCCTAGACCGAGACCCGGCATACAACACAGGTGCCCAGCTGACGTTCGTTCTGTGAATGAGCCTGCAGATTTAGCAAAACCCCAATTCAGGGGTCCCGAGCTCTGGGGGAATGTTCCCCTTTCCCAGATCCATCGCCTGGGATGTCCCACCCACACACAGACGGAGGAGCCCACAAACCACAGGAAGAAAACAGTCCAGGTTTCGCCAAGCGGTTCATTTAAGAAATTTAATCGATCACAGTAAGACACTCAGGGTATAAAAACATTCTATACAGTGGTTTAAAAAGCGATACCCATCCCCCCCAAGCAACACACCATATATACAACACAGACACGATTCTCCTGAAGGGCTTTGCGCAAATCTTTGTACAAAAAGAAGAGGCGTCTCAGAGACGACTTCCCCCAAGGCAGAGCCCCCGGAGGGGGTCAGCAGTGCAGCAACCAGGGTTTGCAAAAATAAATAGATCTTTGTTTCATATATATGTGATAAATGTTTAACAAATATACAAAGTGCAAACATAACAAAAAAGCCCCCCCCACCCCATGATCTGTACAGGGGATTATTTACACGCTTTCACAGTTTCCTACGGGGTAGGCACAGTGTTGGGTGGTCATGCAGTGAGCAACGGGCAGGCCCTGGACATCAGGCAGGAAGCCACAGGGGGCTGCCTCTTCTCTCTTTGGTCGTAAATGTGACATGGATGATATTATCGGAAAGACGGTTTTGTTTAAGAAGTCCCATAAAATGACCAAGCCCAGGGGAGGTCTTACAGGGCTAAAATGCCATGCACATTTTCAGGGGACACCCGTCAACGACAGCTACCTTGCTGGGGAAATTAATGGCTTAGGGGCATCTGCATAGAAGCGGAAACACTAGTGGGATAGTCATGACGGCGGCCTTGAGGCGCCTGGTGGGGGAAGAGGCCCCGAGATCTCACATTCATCCACGCGGGCCCTGGCCCACCCGGGAGCCCATCCCAACCGGAACAGAAACCAGTGCAAAATAGTAATGTCAACTTTACACGAGATATAGCCCTGAACTAAAAAAAAAAAAAAAGTGCACGGGGACCCGGAGAGGGCTGGGGCAGGCACAGGGGCTGGGGTCCAGCCCACCACACCCAGACCACAGGATGCTCTTAGAGGCTGGAGGCCGCTGTCTTCACGCATCAGCTAAGTGGGTATCTCAGGCACTTAATAAATATTAAGGGCAACCGGTGGCTCAGGCTTACCCTGGGAATGGTGGAGGTTTTGGTGAATGAATGGGGGTCCCTTGGCCCCACCCCCGGGATGCTGGATTCGGCCAGGTCAAGATCGATGCCGGTGCTGGCATCAAGAGAGGGTACAGACCTCGCTTGGAAAACGCGAGTTTGATCCAGATCCGAGGGGTAGCAAAGCAAAAGCGAACTCTGGCTGTCCGGCAAGGGAGAGGGGAGTACGTTTACTCCTGAGTTTGGGGGCTCAGGCTAGGAGGTGGGGGTAGAGCAGCTACCCAGGACCTTGTGGGTAGGGCCTGCTCTCTCGAGTTCCAAGCCCCTTGCCTTCACTCCTGTGTCCCTCTGGCAGTCCCGCAAGGTGGGGAGAAGGGAGCAGTCCCTGGAGAGGGCAGAAATGCACCCTCCCCAGCTCATTCGGCCTTCTCTTCTCCACTGTTCATAGAGGAAGAAAGAAAAAAAAAAAAAATCCCAACCCAAACCCGTTGCGTGTGCGCCGTTAGAAGCCCGTTCTGCCTCCCAGACGAATAAATATATAGAACAAAGCTCTGGCAGGACAGGCCAAGCGGCTGCCGGTGCTAAGGCTGCGGCCGCCAGCGGTGCTTTGGGTTCACTTCTGATCTTTGCATGAGACGGGAGGGCGTCAAGGTCTCAGGAAGGGTTTGGGGCAGGTCAAGGGTCCGGGGAGAAAGTGTTCTTCCTGCCCGTGACTGGCAGCAGGTTCGGGGGAAGGACAGGACTTGAGGCGGCAGCTCACGCCACATCATCCTCCAGGCTGACCATCTGTCTCTGTCAACAGCAAGATAAACGCCGGAAGCGATCAGTCCAACGCTCCGTAAACATGGCCAGTGGCCACCCACACCTCCCTCCCTCCTGGTCCACCCGGGGGGCCGGCCCCCCCATCACTGGCCTGGACCCACACAGCAGCCTCCGCCCTGCTGCTCTTGGGGCTCCCGACCTTGGCCCCAGTCTTTCCCCTGACAGCCACCAGAGGGCGCCCGTGAGCCCCAAGTCAGGCCAAGCCCAGAACCCTCTGCAGGGCTCCCATCTTGTTAGAGCACAGCCACGGTCCTCCCGGAGGCACCCAGGCCCTGCTCCAGGGGCCTGGTCCCTTCCCTTCCCTTGGCTCCTCCCTCGACACCCCAATTTTCAGCTGCAGCCACACCAGCCTCCGGGCCTAGGCAAGCCTGCTCCAGCCTCCTCATCTAAGCTCTCCCTCCCCACTCCCAGCCCCCACTGGCTTTTTTTTTTTTCCTCTTTTCTTGATGCTGCCCCCCCCACCCGCCCCGAAAAGGGCTCCGGAGGGTCCCCGCGTCCTGGGCGGGCCGGGGCTCTCACCGAAGGGTAGGTGTAGCCGTCCTGGCTGTAGCAGATGTGGACCTCGTCCTCCGTGGTCTTCTGGTACACGGGGTTGTCGAAGTTGATGCTGTTGACGCTCTTGAGCCGCCAGTTCTTCCAGAGGAGGAAGGTCCCGAAACACAGCAGGATGAGCAGTACTGCGGGGGACATGGCCGGTCAGGAGGCCGCCCTGCCGGCCGCCCAGCTCAGCCCCCCGGGTGACACGGCCCGCAGACTCCTGGCCTTTTGACCTATACAGGGTTTTTTTGTTCTGAATTCGAAGCCATACTTGTCCACTGGGGGAGAAAACCTACCTAAGTGCATAACAAGTCTCTAACTCGAAGCCCACGGCGACCCCCTCGCCCCAGAAACACCCCACTGGGGTTGACGCGTCCAGGCTTCCTCTGAGTCACCACATGCGGGGCCTGCCCTCTCTATCGGCGGGGCCAACGCTCTTTTCCTCTGTCCGGGTGCTCTTTGCCTCGTTTCTAGTGGCCCTGGGGTGGCGTTCCCAGACCCTCCTCGATCCGGGGGACAGCCAAGGGCCCACCCAGCCCAGATTTGTAAAAAATTCTGGCCAAGGGGGTGCCTGGGTGGCTCAGTCAGTTAAACGTCTGCCTTGGGCTCAGGTCATGATCCCAGGACTTGGGGACTCCCCAAATCGGGCTCCCTGCTCAGCAGGGAGACCGCTTCTCCCTCTGCCCCTCCCCCTGCTCCTTCTCTCTCTCTTGCTGTCAAATCAATCTTCAAAAATAAATTAAAAAAAAAATTCTGGCGAGGGCTCAGAGGGTGGGAGAGACTCAGGCTCCATTGAGAAAACCTGGGGGGGATGCCACCTTTGGGCACCTGGCGGGGAGACGAGCGCCCCACTGCCATGTCGGTCCACTCACAGCCAGGCGACTGTAAGGCACTAACGTGGTCTCCGAGAGCGGGCTGGGTGTTGAGGGACACCTCGAAAGGATTTGCTCAGAAAAGGAAAAACGGCGGGGGGGAGGCAGAACTCCCCGAACTCCCCCTGCAAGAGAGCCGTTCGCCAGGAGGCGTCCCTCAGGCGGCGTGAGGTCTTCCCTGCAGCTCCTGTCCCTGCACACAGGGACGCGCCCCCTGCCCCAGCTGAGCACCAGCGCTCGCTCGGAGCGGGTGGGAGGCTTCGGCCTCGTCCAGCTGCGGCCCCAGGGCCCACAAGCGGCCTTGGCACACAGCAGGCACTCAACTGTATTGGTTGAGTGAATGAAGCCAGAAAGGGGGCCGCCCCAAGCCTGGAAGAAAAGGCAGACCGGCCCAGCTCGTGGGGCAAGGCGGTCATCCTGCAGGAAGCCGGGGTTGGGGTGGGCCTGGCCGGCAGGCTTACCAATGGGCAGGATGACGTACAGAGCCCCCACGCTCCTCGGCTTCTCCTCGTCTCCTCTGCTGGCAGCATCGCCCAGGGCTGCACAGGCAAAAGGACAAAGCAAGGCTCAGATCCACGGGGAGGGCCAGGGAAACATGGCAGGTGTATGACAACGCCACACACAGAAATGCCTGACGCCTCCTAGTGCCCTTAAATGTTCAAGGGAGGGGAGCCCGGATGGCGCAGTCGGTTAAGCACTGGGACGCTTGATTTCGGCTCAGGTCCTGATCTCAGGATCATGAGATCAAGCCCCGTGTCGGGCTGCATGCTCAGCATGGAGTCTGCTTGGGATTCTCTCCCTCTCCCCTTGCCCCTCCCCCTGCTTGCACACACACACTCTAATAAATAAATCTTAAAAAAAAAAAAGGTTCAAAGGAACTTGGAGCATCTCCCAGGTTTGAGAGGCATTACGCTGGGGCCTTATTCATTAGCAGTCAGGGCCATGGGACTCGGAGCAGATTTAAGAGAGCTGCTTAGCCAAGTGTTACGAGGCTCTGGGGAAGAGGCCCCCCGTCTTTGAGACAAAAGCCTGCAGGTACATTCCCAGCAGCTGGTGAGGTCACTGGTGGAGTTTCTCATCCTGGTTCTGCATTTGATGGAAACGAGACAGGTCTGGGCGGGTCGGCAGCCCCCCGACTCCGTAACGTTCAGCGATTCCAGGGCCGGCGTGGACTGTACCAAAGCGCCACAGTCCTGTGTCAGTCCACAGTTCATCAATACTGGGGAGACCTCATTACCTAAGCACACGTGTGCACCTGCGCCCTGTGAGGGCCCCATGCAAACCAAAGTTTCAAGTCCTCCAAACAGGCAGACAGGCCGGGGGGACTGAGGAGCCACACCTGGGCCACGGGACGCAGGTGAGCAGTGACGGACATCAGTTATATTCAAACCCACCTGGGTTTGAATTCTACTGGCTGTTGTGTGTGTAGAGAGTTTATACTGACTTTTTTACATTTGCACATATTTAAGAAAACTTCTTAACAAAAAAAACTCAAGGCAGCAGCAAGGTCCTTGAGAAATTTTTCCCTTAAAAGGGCTCCTTTGCCCAAAGTGAGAAGCCCTGGGTGGGCCCGTCTGGGAAATGGGTTTTCAAGTAGTGGCTCCCCCCGCACCCCCTGCAGCAAAAAGGTTTCCTAGCCTCCCTCAACCACAGCAATTCCTGCTTTACCTTATTTATGGTTGGACATAAGCTTCAGTTACTCTGAGGGGCAAAAAATGTCTGAAACTTGCTGATGTGCCCCCCTCCCCGCCTTTTTTTTCTGGCTAGAAAAATCTATGAGCTCCATTTTTCTGGCCGCTCAAATTCCAGGGCTAGCGCCCTCTGGTGGGCAAAGAGATGAATGGCGGGTCTCCCATGAATTCACGGAGAGCCCCGCTGTGACCTTCCGGAGCCCAGGCCACCTTCTGGATACCCAGCTCTGAACTTCTGGAGCCCAGGCGGGGCTGAGGAGAGGCAGGCACTCACCGCTAGCACAAAACTTAAAAGTCTGTCCCCACACCCCCTTGCCAAAAAAACCTTAGTAACTGAGTAATATTTCGATGTGTTATTTTTTAAAGAAATAAACATGAAGGCCGATACCTCATGATAACAAAGTGTCAGACTTTTAGGAAGACAGGCTCTGTCTCCGCACTTGCCTGACCCTGCCTCACTGGGACCCTGGCTCTGATCAAACTATATTTACACGACCAGGTGTTCGGCCCACGGCCCATAATTTGGTGAATTATTTGAAAAAAATTACGCAGTAAAATAGGATGTAAGCCCTGGGTTTTTGGTGCCCCCTCCGATGCTGCCCTGAACAGCACCTCACCCGCCTCACCCCAGCCCTTGCCCTGCTGGGCAGACACCTGAAAGCAGGTCATCGAATGGGCCTTCATAACATTTCAGGCTCCCCGGCCTCGGCTCGGGACGACTCTGGGATAAGCCTCCGCCACGCACTCCAGCACTCCACACGCCGGGGCCCACGCAATCCCCCCGCCACCAGGAGGTGGGCAGGCGCTGTTATCAGTCCCATTTTATAGATCAGGAAACAGAGGCTTCTGGGATGCACAGGCCACGTCAGGAGTGCAGGGGCAAAGCCTAAACCCACTCTATCCCTGCCCCAAGATCCTCTTGGCCTCTGAAGGGCCTGTCTGGATGCTTGAGCTATAAACCAGGGGCCAGGGCGGTCCCCGCTTTTACCGTGCTGGGACATCGTCACCGTCTCTGCCGTGGTGAACTCAGGGCTGGCCGCGGGCCACGGGCTGGCTGTGTGCTTTGTCTCCACGGCTGTGGAGCGGACCGTCGGCCTGACTGTGACCGTGGAGGTACCCCGGGTGGTCGTTCCAGGTTCCGCCCCTGAAAAAAGAAACATTTCCTGAGGGCCCTGCTGCTTGTGACAATGGTAAGTGGTACATGCCGTTGACCAAAAAGATATAACTGAAAACAGGCGCCTGTGTGGCTCAGTCGGCTAAGCGTCTGCCTTCAGCTCAGGGCAGGATCCCAGGGTCGTGGGATCGAGCCCTGCGTTGGGCTCCCTGCTCAGTGGGGAGTCTGCTTCTCCCTCTCCCTCTGCCTCTCTAATTGTGCTCTCTAATAAATAAATAAAGCCTTAAAAAAAAAAAAACCTGAAAACAACTGAAACACACGAATGTCTATGTTGTTATTATTTGTTGTAGTTCGAAAGGGAGATTCACAAGTATTACAGACACACTGGCCCCAAACCAAGACTTTCTCTGAGGATGAGAAAAGTTGAACAGGGGGTCATCTCCTCACTCGATGCCCATGTCTAAAATCAGTCACCTCGCAAGGGGGCCAGGAGAGAGTAAACCAGACATCAAAGGTGAACAGCGTGTGTTTAAATGCCTGGCACAGAGCTCATGTGTCCCGCATGACAAAGGCAAACTACGGTTACCCCTACAATGGCCCCCAGGAGCCTCAGTCTCCCACTGGACAGATGAGCAAAGAGATCGGCAAGGTCAAGTTGCAGGACTAAGCCACAAGGGTGGCAGAAGAGGGACGCTCGCCCAAGCAGGCTGCTTACCTCTACCTGTGAGGCAGCTCCTCATGTCCTTGGCCAGCAGCATGCCATCAGGGCAGGCACAGGTGAACTTGGGCGAGTGGGGGTTGATCTGTGGGGCCGGGAGACACAGGTACTGGCAGCCACCGTTGCGGAGGGTGGTCCTCTCACACCAGTTCACCCCTGAGGTGGAAGAGGCAGGGAGTTAGGGGAAGAACCAGGATAGAAAATTCTAGAAAATTCCAGAACACCAGCAGGGAAGTGGAGGGGGGAGGTGGTCGCCCCATCTTTACCTCTTGGCTGTGTGAGGTTGTGAAAAAGGACAATGTCCTCTGGAGACAACAGGTTTTCTGCCACCAAATTAATGTCTGAGCCTGTGAGACGGTTGGCACTGAAAATGGCTTCGTTGATGATGTCTGTCCAAAATATTTTATCCTATGTGGGCATTAAAGAAGATAGCAGATGCCATTAATCGAGGGCACAGGACATAAGAATTTCTGGGAGGAAGCAGTACTGCGTGGTACGAGCCTCATTTCTTTCCTTTCTTTTTAAAAAAATTTTTAATTTTGTAAAATATACATGATCTAAATTCGACCATCTTAATCCTTTTTAAGTGTTTTCTGTGGCATTAGGTACATTCACGTTGGTGTGCAACCATCACCACCATCCATGTCCAGAACTTTCCATCTCCCCAAACTGAGACTCTGTCTCCAGGAAACACTGACTCCCGTCCCAGCCCCTGACTCCCACCATCTACTTCCTGTCTCTGTGGACCACGCTCCTCCAGGGACCTCACAGAAGTGGGATCAGAGAGGATTCATCGTCCTGTGTCTGGCTTAGTTCCCTCCAGCTTCCTCCATGTTGTGTGTGTTAGAAGTTCCTCCCTGTTTCCTGAATCGCATTCCGCTGTATAGATACACATTTTGTTTAGCCCTTCATCTCTGACGGTTGCTTCCATCTCTTGGCTGCTGTGACTCACGCTGTCTGAACGAGGGTGCACGAATGTAACAATGTTTCCCCCTTTCCCAACTGCGGTTGGCCCCCTTTCCTCTCTGTAGGGCGGTTAGCAGCCTCCTAGACCTCTACCCACGAGGTACCAAATACAACAACCAGAAAGTCTCCAGAAAGTACCAAATGTCCCCTGGGCCTCAGGATGGCCTCTAAGTGAGAACCGCTGCTTTAAGACTCTTAGGGTGAGAGGGGCGCCAGGCTGGCTCAGTCCAGGGGAGCCTGTGACTCTTCATCTCAGAGTCGTGAGTCTGATCCCCGTGTCGGGGGTAGAGTTTACTTAAAAACAAAAACAAAAACACCTCTTTCGAGGAGAAGAAAATGGAAATAACTTCCATTCTCTAAGTTGGTCCTGGCTTGAATGAGCCAGACCACGTGGGTTGACCCGTCAGCACGAGCACTTAGGCCTCGCACGTGAGTTGCGCTCAGTAACCAGCACTCAGATGTGAGTTCCCTCGAGCACCAAAGGAGCAAGCCCTGGCTCCCGGCCCCCACCTCGAAGATGGCCAAGGAGAAGGGGTGCGCCAGCTTTTTCTTGTCCTCCAAAACGGTCTTCCGGTTCCCGCCGTTGACATCAATGCTGGAGATGGAGTGGAGCTTGGAGTCAACCCAGTAGAGGCGGCCACCAGAAAGATCTAGAACCCACAGGTGGATAAGGAAGAGATCACACGCCGATGCCAGAGGGGCCGGGGCCTGGGCGCTCCACTCTCCCCAGGAAGGAGCCCCCCCCAAGGACCTGGCAGAGAGGTGCCCCTAAAAGCAGCCCCAACTGCACACCTCCCTGTGTGAGGCCAAACCCCACGCTGGTGTGGTTTAGTGTCAGGTTACAAAAAACTCAGGAAGCCGCATCTCCTTCCTCAGGTGCAGCCTGGCCACTCCCTCCTCTCCTCCAGACAGTGCCTGACCCCAGAGACCCAGGTCCCAAGGACATACCCAGGGTGATGCCATTGGGCCACTGGATGTCTTCCGTGACGAGCGAGTAAACGTCAACACCGTTCAGACCCCCCTTCTTGATCTCGGCAGGGGTTCCCCAATCCGTCCAGTACATGAAGCTGGGGGGCGAGCGGCAAGAACAGCAGGACGTCAGCCGGGGAGGCTCCCGTCTACCCCAAAGAGCAGCTCCCAGCTGAGGCAGCCAGGCCAGGAATTGTTAAGACATCCTCCCAAAGAGACCTCGCACTGGTTTCTTCTGCTACCCTAGCGCATGCAAACTGGTGAGGCCTGGCAGGATTTTAGAACCTTCGAGAACAAAGGGAGATTTTTTTATTCCAATGTCTGGACTGAGGCCCTTAATTTGCACCCTCGACAGTGATTTCTGAAGGCTTTTATACATTTTTTTCTTTTCTTGGCAAGTTTTGTTTTTGCTTTGATTTTAAAAAATTTTTTAATTGTGGTAAAACACATAAAACATAAAAGTTACCATCTTAACTACTGTTAAGTGTCCAGTTCGGTGACGTTAAGTACACATACACTGTCATGCAACCATCACCACCATCCATCTCCAGAACTCTTCCATCGCCCCAGACTGGAACTCTGACCGCACGAAGCACCAGCTCCTCATTCGCCTCCCCTGACCCCTGGCTCCCGCCACTCGGCTCCCCGTCTCCATGAATGGGACCCCACTAGGGACCTCATGTAAGGGCGCTCATACAGCACTTGTCCTTTCGTGCCTGGCTGCTTGCGCTCCGGATAACGGCCTCGAGGTTCATCCGTGTCGCAGCAGGTGCGAGGAGGTCCTTCCTTTATAAGACTGACTACAGTTCTGCCCGTGGCTAGACCGCATTCGGTTTACCCTTCAGCCATCGAGGGACGCTCGGGCTGCTTCGGGCCCCGGCTGCTGTGAACACGGGGCTGCAAACACCTGTTCGCATCTGCATTCGCTACACTTGGACGTGGGTCTCCGATGGCTTTTAAGCCTCTGAAGAGATGCTCAAACTCACTCACAACCAGCCACTTACAAATACACTGAAAGCCCCCCTCCCCACTGCGACTGGCAAAGACCTGCTGTTGACCGTGAGCGAGACGGGCGCGCGGGGGCGCTAATGGAGGCCGGGTTTCACAAAGCAGGTTTTCAAAGGCAATTTGATGCTCCCTCCACGCACGTACCCTCGGACCTAGTAACCCAACTTCTAGAATGAGGAATCTAGAATTGACAATCCTGCAGAGAAATTGCAAGTGACTCGCCTTTGAAGGTATTCAAAGGTATTTGCAGCCTCTTTGTGTGAGGCAGGGGGAAAACTTAATTTCCAAGCGCTGGATACAAAGTAAATCATGGCTCATCCAGTCAACAGGGAATGAGCCCCATATGCCAAATGACAGAGCCAAGGGGAGAACAGGGTCCAAGAGGGCAATCCTATGCTACTCTACCTGGGGGGAAAAGAAACACAACAGTAGACACCACACACCCACCCATGATTTGTATCTAAGGGGTTATTTCTGCGAGCCTCTCTCTTTCTTGGCAGCTGGGGGGCTAAATTCATTCAACCGAGTGTCCCTCTACCAAACGAGAATGTTTGTGGGCCCAGGCCCACCTTCAACTCAGGGTCTGTCCCATGTGAGTCATGCTCGTCTCAAAAGTTCCCTTTTGGGGCACCTGGGTGGCTCGGTTGGTTAAGCGTCTGCCTTGGGCTCAGGTCATGATCCCTCGGTCCTGGGATCACACAGCAGAGAGCCTGCTTCTCCCTCTCCCTCTGCCTCTCCCCTCCTCTTGTGCTGTTAATCTCTCTCTCTCTCAAATAGATAAAATCTTAAAAAAAAGTTCCCTTTCCTTCTGATGATTGCCACCAGGACAGGCTGCCTGTCCAGAATTGTGAAATTCCACGGGCAGATATGGTGTAATGGGTTCGGGACACGGGGCGGGGAGATGCCTTCCGTCAGGGGACACAGGTCCCTGCGGGCCCCAGAGCTGCTGAGTCAGCCATGGGCCGTGCAAACCCCCGCCCCGGGGGCTCGGCGGGGTGGTGACCTTTACTCCCTGTGGCATCCTCCCCGAAACTTCCCTTGGATCTGAGCGTTTTTTACCTTCCTCCAGTCCAATCCTGGCACAGGATTCTCTGCCATAAAATACTAAATCAGAACTTAAATAACTATTAATTTCTAATACCAATTTAAATCCATATTTTAATTTCTGGTCTTTGTTTTTTGTTATTGTTTCGTTTTCGTTTTTTAAGTAGACTCCATGCCCAGCGCAGAGCTCAACACAGGACTTGAACTCACGACCTTGGGATCAGGAGCTGAGCAGAGATCAAGAATCAGACATTTGGGGCGCCTGGGTGGCACAGCGGTTAAGCATCTGCCTTCGGCTCAGGGCGTGATCCTGGCATTCTGACATCGAGCCCCACATCAGGCTCCTCCGCTATGAGCCTGCTTCTTCCTCTCCCACTCCCCCTGCTTGTGTTCCCTCTCTTGCTGGCTGTCTCTATCTCTGTCGAATAAATAAATAAAATCTTAAAAAAAAAAAAAAAAAAAAGAATCAGACATTTAACCGACTGAGCCGCCCAGGCGCCTCCCTGATTTTGGGTTCTTACCCTGAGCGCACTTTTCAGGGTCCACTTGTATCTTAGCAGACATCAAGAGGGATCAACAAAGGGCATGTGAGGAAGGACCACCCTTCTAGGTCCTATTCTTTCCTGACAGCAAGGGCCTCTGTGGCTGGGGACAGCCCCAAGATCACGGAGACCAGTCCAGCTCAGGCGCACGCCTTCCCCCAGTCTGAGTCCTAACCAGTTCTCGAACCCCACCTCTGCAGTTCGTTCCGTCTGAGTACCCACCCATGCACGGGGTCCACCACGATGGCACGCGGCTTGGAGCCTTTCTCCTTGAAGAGCGTCTTTCTCTTCACGCCCTTGGTGTCTGCCACAGAGACAGTGCCCAGGACGGAGTCTGTCCAGTATATGTTGCTGTGGATCCAGTCCACTGCCAGCCCGTCGGGGGCCTGGAGGTCCTCGCTGATGACGGTGTCATAGGAGGAGAAGCTGGGGGCTCTGTCGATTTGGGTACTGTCGGGGGAGGGGGGAAGATGGAGAGGAGAGCGTCAGTGCGAGGGGCCGAGTTCACCTGGGGTCGGGGCTGGGAGCGGCTCCGAGGCTCACCTGTAAATCTTCCTCTGGGACAGGTCAGACCAGTAGATTCTGTTGCGGGCCACCTCCGTGTCTAGGGCGACGACGTTCTTCAGGTTCGGGATGAGGCTGGTGTATTCGCTGCGGTCCAGGGTCATCTTCCGCACCTCGTGGCGGTTGGTGAAAAAGAGGTAGGCGATATTGCCTGGGGACGCAGGGAGGATGCTCAGGGGAGCAGAAGGGACCCTGACTCCTGCTTGTCACCCTCTGGGGTCCGGCTAAACCGGAGGAGACACTCAGGATGGGGTGGAAAATGCCTCGCTGGCGCATTAACCGTGTGGTTCTGATGCTCTGACATCCTGGGCCTTGCAGAGCCCGAAGGGACAGCCCCTCCCAGGGCCGGCCCTCTCCCTCTGCCTCTTGAGGGACCCTGGTGCTTCCCCAGGGGGCCCCAGGGCTGCCACGCTCCCCCTCCTCCTGGGAACTGTAACAACCGATCTTTTCAGTGGTGGTCGTTTCCTGCTGGGTTGGCCCCACCATACGTGAATGGAAGTAAAACCCCCATTAAAAATAAAACCTACACTGGGGCCCCAGCATTTTCCATCGTGGAACATAAAGATGAAGAAACGTTCATGGTTAAGGTATACAGAGCTACTCCTTAGGGCAGGAAATTCTGAGTGCTTTTCATATTCCGTTTTCCCTCATTGATCCTCACACCCCTATGGGGCCAGAGCTGTCGTCAAACTCTCTCGTTATATACAAGGTGCCTGAAGCTCAGAGAGGGGAAGTGACGAGCCCAAGGTCACACCAGCTGGCAAGTGGCAGAGCTGGGATTCAAACCCAGGCTGCCCCGACTCTGGGGGCTGTGCTGTAACCATGACACCAATATTCACCAACAAGCTGACCGTGTGTACAACTGACCTCGAATAGCCCTTCCCACGACACCACGCGCACCCCTGGGAGGGTGTCTGTATAGACACCGGCCCCAACAGGTTGGAACCAAAGTGAAACCTCAAACCCTGGGGGGGTTTCAAGAACTCAGTCCCCAGTTTTCCCCAGAACGGGGAAACGCATGGGGCTGTGACAGAGGGCGGCCAACGAACAGTCACAAAAGGGACAACAACAGGGGAGAAGCCTTCAAGGCTCAAAGAGACCCTTGAGGAAACGGAAGACGATCTAAAATATTTCTGCAAACTTGTCCCTCATGGGAATCACACCGGAGGGCGGAGCGGACACAAAGCAAAGGGAGTTTGGCCCACTGGTCGACTCCTCAAACACATGGGATCCCCTCACTTCGGGGCTTCGGAGAATCAGTGCCCGGCTGCGGGGCTCGTCTTCAGTTTAGGTAGAAAAGAAACCGCGATTCCTGCGGTTTGGTCTTCTTATGAGCAATTGATTATAGCTTGGTCTCTCTTAAGGGAATGTTTGCTTTTTGGGTATAAGTCCCTCTAAGTGAATAAGAACAGCTGGTTGTGGGGGGGGCCTTCAGGCACAGCCTTTCAACCTCTTGTTCCCTGAAGCCACTGGGGGGCCTGGGGGCTGCAAACCGGATCTCCTGCCAATTGATCTGGGTCAGCAGGGAGGCAGGACCCGGACGGGCAGCCTCCTGGCAAGTTCCTGACAGGGCTGCTCACCATCTGCCAGAGGTCTCTGGAGGACACAGTCTGCCACCACCACCACCCCCCGCCCCGGCCCCAGCAGTCTTTGGAGTGGATGCAAAGGTCACATGACGAAACTCCCCCCTGCACCTGCTCTTGGCTCCGGCCCCACCCCCATCGGCCCCGCCCGGTGCTCACCCACAGCCTTGCAGGCTTTGGTGTGGGGGTCCAGCTGGAAGCCCTCCTCACAGTCGCACTTGTAGCTGCCCTCGAGGTTCACGCACAGCTGGCTGCACACGTCGGGATCCTGACACTCATCAATATCTGCAAGTCGGGACACAGGGACTTGGGGTGCCGATGGAGTGATGGGCTCCCACCGAAAGCCATGCCTCCCGATGGCACATGGGGACAGCCGAGGCCCTCTGGGGAAGACCTCCAGAGCCAGGGTCTTGGTGACCAGCAGGTTCAGAAATAAAAACACGGAAACAGCCAAGCATCGTCTCCAACAATGACCCTGACCTCACCGTTCGCCCCAGGGGTGCAGCCCACAGGGCGAAGCTGCGTCAGCCGAGATTTCTTTTGTAATTATTAACCCCAAAGGCAAGAACCGAGTGCTCCTCGAGGGCTGGGCCTGCGCTGGATGTCCCAGGCATCCGGCACCTCATTAAAGCCTCCTAACAGGCCCGTGAGGTCAGCACCGCTTTCGTGCCCACTGAACAGGTGGGGAAACTGAGGCACCGAGGGTCTGGCCACCCCAGGAGCAGAAAGGGCTGAGGAGGAATCACCTTCGCATCTTCGCTGGTCCACCAGCTGGAAGCCCTCAGGGCACAAACACTCATAGCCCATCTTGAGGTCGTTGCAGATGTGGGAGCAGCCGCCCTTGTTGTCCAGACACTCGTTGGTCCCTGTGGTGGTGGTGGGGGGGGCTGGTCACACTCAGGTCATCGGCACCCCTGCACCATCTCATCACCCTCATCATGATGGCCACGACTCAGGGACCAGTGAACTATCACATCCCCGAAGAGGACGTCACAGAACCCCTGTCACGTGCAGCACCAGGAGGGAACCTGGAGGCCATTCCGCTGAGTGAACCACGAGGGGCACAGAAGGACAAATACTGTAGGATTCACCCATAGGAGGTCCCCAGTGGAGTCAAATTCAGAGACAGGAAGTAGATGGCCGGTGCCAGGGGTGGGGGAGGGGATGCGGAGGCAGCGTTTCTTGGGGCAGAGGTTCCGTCTAGGAAGATGAGAAAGTTCTGGAGACGGACAGTGGGGATGGCTGTACGACCATGTGAGTCTGCTTAATGCCGCTGAACTGGACACTTAAAAATGGCCAAGACGGTAAATCCTATGGTTTCTTTCTTTCTTTCTTTCTTTCCTTCCTTTCTTTCTTTTTTTTTGTAAAACACATTTGAAAATGTTCTTGATTATAAAAACTAAAAAATCATGTTCCACAGTTGCAGGTCCTAACTCCCAGCAAGCACACGGGTATCTGAACCACAGCTGTGGAAACTGAGGCACGGCCAGGCTCCAAGACTCGCCCAAGATCACAGCGCTGGACCAGACCCGGGGTGCCGGCACCCATGCCCCGGCTCTCCCTACAGGGCGGTGGCCCATGCCAGCCTACCCTCTGTTCTTGCGTGGCCCCAAAGCTAAGAATGCTTTTTACATTTTTAAATAGTTGAAAAGAAAAATAAGAATCAAAAGAAAAAGTATTTCGTGCCACGTGAAAGGTTCAAACATTGATGAGGGAACGGAAGGCAAGCTGAGGACAAAGCAGAAGCTGACGCCCTGCAAACCCCCCCCCCAGGATGTATGTGACATTCCTCAGGCACTCCTGGCTGCCCTAAAGGACAAAGAAATAGTCCTTACTACCTACAGCCCATTGACAAGTCCTTGAAATAGGCACGGTGACATTCCTCTAGGAACTCAGCTGCCTCCATGTTAATACTTTGCTAAGGGCAAAAGGCAGTCCTAGCCTGACCCCCTCCCCTCCACCAAGATCCTGTAAGTCTACTTTAACCTATAAAAATTCCTTTGGAAACGTCCTTTATCTCTACCCCCCCCCCAGATACATGTTGGCAATCATCCCCCAAGCATATGGCCCACCGATAGACATCTGACGGGTCTCGTGACTCAGGTTTTATTAGACGGTAATAAATGACCTTTTCCCAACAACAGCTAGCCCCCTCAAGGTCCTGGAAAACTTGCTTCCAAAATTCCTTAGAGACTTACGCTATCCCTAACCCCCTCCCAACTTGAGGGTATATAATGGGCCACTCCTCACAACCCCGGGGGCAGCAGCTCTTTCTGCCCACGGGTCCTGTCCCCGTGCTTTAATAAACCACCATTTTGCACCAAAGACGCCTCAAGAATTCTTTCTCGGTCGTCAGCTCCGGACTGCACCCCACAACCTCACCTGCACCTCATCAACATCAGTGTCCCTAACTGGGTTTGCTTGGAGCTCGGCCACACGCGATCACGCTCGTGTGCATTCGTAAGCGATTTTCCTGCTCAACGGTCCTGTTGAACAGCTGCGACAGACCTTACAGCTGGTCAAGTCCAAAATATTTGCATGGCCACAGGATAGAGAGCACAGCTGAAACTTTACAAGCATCGCAACAGCCAATCCCCAGCAGCCCCAGGATGTTGAACCCTTACTGTCCCATCCTACAGATGTGAACACTGAGGCTCGGAAGCAAAGCTGCTCCTCCCCTAGGACCCCCATGTCTGTGTTGCCGCAGAGCTAAAGCACTCATGGGCATGGGTGGGCAGGAGACTTGCAGCCCCACAGCACCCACGTCTGGGTCCCAGCCCCAGCTCCCCATAAGTCCGAGAGCCACCTGCACCCCGGGGGGCTTACCGCACTCCTTCAGGGGCTCGTCCGACCAGTCCCGACAGTCCCTGATCGAGTTGCACACTTTGTCCAGCGTGATGCATTCGCCGCTGTGGCACTTGAACTTGTTGGGGCCCTCGCACAGCGTCACTAAGAGCCAAAGAGGACGGTCAGGCGCTTCTGAGACGCAAGAGCCCACTTACTGCTCTTTATTCATATAATAGCTTATTCACATAAGAGGATATGTAAGTGTATTCATAATGATGTACTTTAACATCATGGAAATAAACACTTAAAAATGGTAAAGATGGGGGGCGCCTGGGTGGCTCAGTCATTAAACGTCGGCCTTCGGCTCAGGGCATGATCCTGGCATTCTGAGATCGAGCCCCACATCAGGCTCCTCTGCTGGGAGCCTGCTTCTTCCTCTCCCACTCCCCCTGCTTGTGTTCCCTCTCTCGCTGGCTCTCTCTCTGTCAAATAAATAAATAAAATCTTTAGAAAAAAAAAATCGGAAAGATAGTAATTATTTTTTCTTATATGTCGTTTACCACAGTTGTTAAAAAGTGCATTATCAGAATTTAACTTCTTGTTCAAAAAAGTTTGTTTCAGGGAGCGCCTGGGTGGCTTAGGTGGTTAAACGTCTGACTCTGGATTTCGGTTCAGGTCATGATCTCATGGTCGTCAGATCGAGCCCCACGTCCGGACGTGGAGCCTGCTTAAAATTCTCTAGCTCCCTCTCCCTCCTCCTCCCCATACACTCTCTCTCTCAAAATAAATACATAAAATCTTTAAGAATTTAAAGATGGCTCAGTCAGTGAAGCGTCTGCCTTCAGCTAGGGTCATGATTCCAGAGTCCTGGGATCAAGCCCCACATCAGGCTCCCTGCTGAGCACGGAGCCTGCTTCTTCCTCTCCCCCTACTCGTCCTCTGTCTTTCGCTCTCTCCCTCCCAATAAATAAAATCTTTAAAAAAAAATCTTTAAGAATAAAAAATAAAAAAATAAAAGCAGTATCCTTATGTTCCATGATTTTACCACAATTAAAACAATTTTTAAATGAATGCTGCTGATAAACAATTGGGTTGCTTCTAGTGTTTTGCTGTTAGGCCGGTGCTGTTCCACATGTTCCGGAGCCCGTCTCCCGGTTACAGGTTCGAGTTTCTCCTGGGGTCATTCCCAGGAGTAGAAGTGTCACTCTGTAAGCACAGGAAAGTGCTTTACGTGGAGTCGTACAGTCTCCACGTACAGTCGTACGTGGAGTCAAACGAACGTTACCTCTGAGCTCAAAGACAGGAGCCCTGCACACTTTGGCCTCATTAAATCTCACAGTCCTGAGATAGATGCTCTCGTGACACATGTCAGAGAAATGGCAGCGAGGTTCAGGGAGGGCAAGCAACTTGCCCGAGGACACACAGTGGGTACAGGGCTGCCCCGAGAGGAGCTCACCGTTGATGCAGCCGAGCTCGTCGCTCATGTCCTTACAGTCATTCTCCCTGTTGCACTGCCGGCTGCCGTGGATACAGGTCCCATCCGAGCACTGGAACTCATCAGGCCGGCACGTGGCCACAGCTGGGAAAGACAGGACACATGTTGGGTTTTCTCAAGGAGCAGCGAAGAGAACAAACTAGCACCTTCGAAGCAGCAATTTCCTGGCTGCCTCGGGCATCAGGGACAGCACATCACAGGAAAGATTTTAGAGGTGAAAAAACATGCCCCACCACCTCCATGAGCAGGAGACAGGGGCTCATCCATTTTACCTGCTTCTCACCTGGGGAAAAACTCCCCAGGTACACCTGTCTTCATATTCTAAATTTTAGCCAATGTAGTTTTCTTTCTTTTCTTTTTTTAAGGTGTGTGGGGGGGGAGGGCAGAGGGGGAGAGAGGATCTTAAGCAGGCTCCATGCCCAGCACGGAGCCCAACACGGGGCTCGATCTCACAAGCCTGAGACCAAGAGCTGAGCCGAAATCAAAAGTCGCTTAACCGACCAAGTCACCCAGGTGCCCCTAACCGTTGTAGCATTGGGTTTTCCTTCATGGTAGTAAGTACTTTTTTCCTCAATGAAGAAGAATCCCAGAAAATTATTACTAAAGTCACAGGACAAAGTATGGAAAATAAGAAAGTTGGGGGAAGCACCCTAACACATCCACTGAGTTTTCCTGGAGTTTTCTCCAATCTTTCCACATACGCATTTTTGAGAACATGTAATTTTAAGATTTTCAGTCATCTCTCCCCCAACGTGGGGCTTGAACTCACAACCCTGAGATCA
This sequence comes from Ursus americanus, assembly GCF_024610735.1. Lineage (NCBI taxonomy): Eukaryota > Metazoa > Chordata > Mammalia > Carnivora > Ursidae > Ursus > Ursus americanus. Next base: position 52,116,966 of record NC_142140.1, read on the forward strand.
AGAATCACACTCTCTACTGATGGAGGCGGCCAGGTGTCCTTAGAACGCATAATTTGCGGGGTGCCTGGGCGGCTCAGTTGTTAGGCATCTGTCTTTGGTTCAGGTCATGATCCCTGGGTCCTAAGATCGAGGCCCACATCGGGCTCCCTGCTCGGTGGGGAGTCTGCTTCTCCCTCTCCCGCTCCCCCTGCTTGTGCTCCCTGTCAAACGAACAAACGAACGAATGAATAAATAAATAATAATAAAAGAGTGGGGGAAGCCTGCTCAAGTTATGAGAATTAAGTGAGTTTGTGCTGAGTTTTAGTACAAATTGTATACAAAGTCATCCATTATTTTAAAATGTGACTTTCAGGGGTGCCTGGCAACTCAGTCAGAAGAACGTGCAACTCTTGATCTCGGGGTTGTGAGTTCGAGCCCCACACTGGGTGGAGAGATTACTGGGGAAAAAAAAAGTCACTTTTTTTTTTTTTTAAAGTGACTTTTAAAAAGTCTAATTCCATCTAGACAGAGATTACAATTCTGTGAAAAGAGCGCACAGGGGCAAAGTTACCAAAGAATCAGGGACATGAAAACATGTTCTAGGTTCACAGCAGCTCTACACCGCTGGCTTTGAGGTGACACCCCCCCCCCACCCCCAGGAAGCACTGACGCCAGGCCAGGGTCTGGGCACAGTCCTTTATCTCCACGGTCTCCAACACAGGAGCCACTCACCACGCGTGGCTACTTAACTGCCAACTCGCGAAAGTGCAATAAACCCGAACATTCCAGTCTCCGCTTGCACTAGCGACCCTGGGTAGCAGTTATCGCACTGGGCAGTGCAGAGGTGGGAGGTGTCCACCGCCCCCAGAAAGTTCGATGGGGTGGTGCTGGACTCCAGTGAAGGCCAATGCTCTTGCCCCATTCTATGGGGGAGGAGAACACAATGCAGTGACATTGAGTCCTTGGCCGGAGGTGACCCGCCAGGCCCGGCGCCAGGATCCTTTCTGGACGAAAATACTACTGCAGCTTGCCACCTGCTCCTCTGGTCAAGAGAAGAGGTGAGCTACGTAGGCTAGTTAGAGACAGGGTCCCCTTTCACGGAGGCTTTCTCCTCCACGTGATCAGGAGCACTGGAAGAAACACGGAATGAGACTGAAATCCCCACGGTGGGCCTCGACAGTGTTTAAGCACTGAAAGGCCGACCTGTCCCACCCCCAGGGGAGCACAGGGACAGGGGCGAGGACCCCCGCATGGTGGCCTTACTGCAGTTCTCCTCGTCGGACTTGTCCTTGCAGTCAGGGCCGCCGTCACAGCGCCAGCTGGAGTGGATGCATTCGCCGCTCCGGCAGTAGAATTCGAGGGACGAGCAAGGGCCATTGTCCTGTTGGGGGGCTGACGTGTTGCGGCCCCCACAGCGTTGCGGCCACTCATCTGAGCCATCCTTGCAGTCGGGGTCGCCGTCACAAGCCCACAGCTCGGGGATGCAGGCAGAGTTGTTGCACTGGAAGCTGGAGGGGCCGCAGGTGGGCACGGGGCAGGACGCCTCGTCGGACCCGTCCAAACAGTCCCGATCCGAATCACAGACGAAATCCAGGGCGATGCACTTCCCATCCTGGCAGCGGAACTCATTCTGGGCGCACGTTCTGGGCACTGCAGGGATGGACGGGAGAAGACAAGCCGGTCAGAGAGCCCCCACTTCTCACTAGCAGCCCGTTCCACAGATGAGGACACGGAGTCCCGGAGAAGCCAGACCTCGGCGAGAGACCCTGGAGAGGCAGCCAGGATGGTGGTCAGGGGCCCTGGACAGGAACCCCTGCCAGCATCAGCCTCCCCAGCCTGCTCCTGTGGCCCCTCTGTGCCTGTTTCCTCATCTGCACATGGGCCCAGCCCAAGGGAAGTACTATTAAAGCGTTTGCTGTTATTAAAAGAAACGCCCCCCAAGATGTGGTAATTATGTGATGTCATGGAGGTGCTGGCTAACACAACAGTGGTGGTCACTTTGCTATGTGTGTGTGTATTAAATCATCAGCTACTCTATTTTTTTGGAGAGAGAGTCTACACACGAGGGGGGCGGCAGGGGCAGAGGGAGAGGGAGAGAATCTTAGGCAGACTCCATGCCCAGCACAGCGAACCGGGGTTCGGTATCACGATCCTGAGATCATGACCTGAGACGAAACCAAGAGTTGGATGCTCATCTGACTGAGCCACCCAGGTGCCCCCACCAAAAAAATGTTTTTAAAGTGGTCCGGGTGGCGGGGCGCCTGGGTGGCTCAGTCGGTTAACGGTTGGTTGAGTGTCCGACTGTTGATTTCGGCTCAGGTCATGAACTTGTGGTGGTGGGATCGAGCCCCACGCCGGGCTCTGCGCTCAGCTCAGAGTCTGCTCTGGATACTCTCTCCCTCTCCCTCCCCTCGCACTCTCTCAAATAAATAAATAAAATTTTTAGGGAAAAAAAAGAGAAATCGGCAACTTTAACAAAAATTTTGGGCTTTTTATGGGGTGCCTGGGTGTCTCGGTCGTTAAGCATCGCCTTAGGCTCAGGGCGTGATCCCGGCGTTCTGGGATCGAGCCCCACATCAGGCTCCTCCGCTATGAGCCTGCTTCTTCCTCTCCCACTCCCCCTGCTTGGGTTCCCTCTCTCGCTGGCTGTCTCTCTCTGTCAAATAAATAAAATCTAAAAAAAAAACAAACTTTTTTTTGTTTTTTAAAATTCTTTCCCCCATCTACTCTTTAAACTTAATGTTTAAACTTAATGTTGTATTTCAATTATATTGCAATAAACCTAGAAGGAAAAAAAACGTACATGGAAAAAGAACAACAATCCACTTTATTTCTAAATGTTCCCAGACGAGGTTGTTCATCAGATAATCACTAATCCAGGTTAGACACGCATTTCTCAAGTGAATGTATGAGAATGCTTGTGTGTTTTTTTTTTTTTTAATATCATGGATTTTTATATTTTCTGAACTTGAAGATCTGACATTATCTTAATTAGTTATTTAGATTTTTCCTGGTTATTTTTCTCAGAGCCTTACTCCATTAAAAGGACAAAACAAAACTACACCATTTAATAACTAACACTGAAGAGCCACGTCAGACCCCCAGCCCTCCGGAGTGCCTCCCACTCCAGGACGCGGGGCCCTGTTTCTTCCCAGAATCCGCAACTTGGTGACGCTCTCCTCTTCTCGGTGGTCAGCTGAATGATAGGTCGAGGTCAGCGAACACCTACTGTGTGCTCAGCCTCCCGGGGTGGCTGGGGGTGGTCACAGGGGCTCACCAGAGCACGTGCCATGTGGTTGGGGGCGGGGACACTTGGCAAGGACAGCCTCAGTGAGTTTGCTGACGACTGTAAGAGGTAGAACCGACCCTATCGCCTGCGATGCCTCCTGGGCGAGGTGGGGTTCAAACAGTACGAGGGAGCTTGGGGGGAGCTTCCAGGAGATGGAGCCCACCGCAGACCCCAGAGCAGCCAATCCGCAGCTCTGCTGGGGCACCAACTCTAACTGCAGCCCAGGACCAGGGGGGAACCAGGAGGGGCCAGCGCGGGGCTGCCCGGGGAGGGAGCACACTTACGACAGCCTTGCTCGTCGGAGCCGTTCTCGCAGTCCACCTGGCCGTCACATCGCCAGGGCTGAGGGATGCAGCGGTTGACACGGCCGCCACAGCTGAAGTCCCCAGACTTGCAGGTGACAGACACTGTGGGAGAAACCCGACTGAGCCTTCTCTCAGAGGGAAGCCCGCTCTGACTCCCCAGCCCCAGCTTTGCAGAGCAAAAACACAGTTTTCAGAAAGAAGGTCCAAGCCCACATTTCTGGGTGAAAATGAAAGACAGCTAATGGAACTTGTTAAAAAAAAAAATTAGACACGAAGCGATGAAAAGGTTTGGAAGGACAGAGGTGATGGTTGCATAGCACCGTGACCATATTATTACTACTGAACTGATTCCATTAAAACGGTTAATTTTACGTTATGTGAATTTCACCTCATTTTTTTTTTTTTAAGCTGTTAAGGTTCCAGAAATATCTCTTCCCCCAAGTCCCAATTCATGGTTGAACACATCAGCCTACTGGCTGATGTTCACCTCATCTGTCACCCGCTCTCATCAAAAAGGGTACGAAGTGTGTCATGCCCAAAGGGGACTCACTGCAGGTCTCCTGGGACTCATCGGAGGCATCCAGGCACTCGGCGCTCCCGTCACAAACCCACTTGTAGGAGATGCACTTCCCATCTTGGCACTGGAACTCGTTTCTCCCACACTTGTCTTCCACTGACAGAGAAGGGAAGAGGAAGGACCATTCAGCGCCAGCATCGGAAACTGACAACACCACCTGTGTGTGTCTGTTTCCTGCCAGCTGTGGAATGAACCAGAAATAGAATCCAATCGTTCCCAGGAAATAAAACACACACACAACAAATTTCATGAACCAAAAGTGCAGTGGAGGATGCAAAGAATAGATCTACAAGAGTGACTTGCCAACAGTGTGTAAAACTTGACATAATGGTTGTTGAGTCCAGTGTAAGGACGCACTAACGTAGGAAACAAAATAGTAGCACTTCCCTGCACATGAAAAAAGAAAATAATTTAGGGGCGCCTGGGTGGCGCCGTCGTTAAGCGTCTGCCTTCGGCTCAGGGCGTGATCCCAGTGTTCTGGGATCGAGCCCCACATCAGGCTCCTCCGCTGAGAGCCTGCTTCTTCCTCTCCCACTCCCCCTGCTTGTGTTCCCTCTCTCACTGGCTGTCTCTCTCTCTGTCAAATAAATAAATAAAACCTTTAAAAACATAATAATTTAAATGATGTAGTATATTAGAAACCTGTGTTGGCAAGAGAAATGAGGAAAATTGACTGTGTGAAATCATTCAGCGGAAGGAAAGATGAGGGGCCATCTCCAGTAGGTAGGGAGGAAATAGAAAGAGATACAAATTATGAGAAACTATGAATGTAGATGTCAGAGAACAGAGATGCTGGAGCAAAAATAATCGTGTATTGGAAGGTCGGCTCAAAAGAGAACAGAGACAGTAGCAAAGCTGTAATATGAGAAACTTTTTCTAGGAAAGCAAAGATTCAGATTTTTTTTTTAAAGGATTTTATTTATTTATTTGATAGCACAAGCAGCGGCAGTGTCAGGAAGAGGGAGAGGGAGAAGTAGGCTCCCCGCTGAGCAGGGATTCCCTATGCGGGGCTCGATTCCAGAACCCGGGATCTCGACCTGAACGAAGGCAGACGCTTAACCGACTGAACCACCCAGGCGCCCACAAAGACTCAGATTTTTAGATAAACAATGAGGACAAGTAAATTTCTGGGAAATTTCCTTAACACATTGACTTTTGCATTTTGGGAAAGAGATCACAGTAATGTTGACTGAGTTTAGTCTTAAATACTATATTTTGATTCAGAATGCACTGTTCTCTGTAAACTGGAATAAAGCAAACGTTTATTATTAGTGATACCTGGTAAAAAAAATCTTTTAATCTCTAAATATAAACTTTAATGTCCTATGTAAATTAAAACATTGTGGCCAATAAAAATTATTATCTGGTTTACCTCATCATGCTTTACGAATAAATAAGACCCCCCCCCAAAAAAAGAAGTTAGTAGGATTTTCCTATTGAGTCAGATGTTCTGAGGGCAAATAGTATGTAAAATGTACACTTTGACTGATGGCTACATTTACTGTAAGTTCCATTATTCTCATAAGAAGATTGAAATCTTAAAAAAAAAAAAAAAGGAAAAACATTCATTTTATTTGAGAGAGCGTGAACGTGCAAGCAAGGAGAGGAGCAGAGGGGGAAAGAATCCCAAGCAGACTCCTTGGTAAGCATGAAGCCCAGTGTGGGACTCGATCCCACGACCCAGAGACCATGACCTGACCTGAAACCAAAATACAAGCTTAACCGACAGAGCCACCCGGGCGCCTCTGTTTTTCCTTTTATCAATTTTGAATGCTAGCCATAACCAAAAGTATAGTTTAATGGTTTGTGCAAAATTTAATCATTACCTCATCTTGCACAAGGGTAATTAATGAATGCATGATAACTTGAAACAGAAACCACCTCTCCAGAAAGTTATTCCAAGGCTGGGAGAACCTTCCAGACAAAAAGAACAGGAAAGTAAAGGGGTGGCTGCCTGGCTTAGTCGGTAGAGCATGCGACTCTTGAGCTTGGGGTTGAGTTCGAGCCCCATTTGATGTAGACATTACTTAAAAATAAAATCTTTAAAAACAAAAAAACAGGGTACCTGGGTGGCACAGTTGGTTAAGCGTCTGACTCTTGGTTTCGGCTTAGGACGTAATCTCAGGGATGCGAGATGGAGCCCTGGGTCAGCCTCTATGCTCATTGCAGAGTCCGCTTGAGGGTCTCCCTCCCTCTGCCCCCCACCCCTGAGCAGGTGCTCACATGCATGTGCTCGCGCTCTCAAGTCAATAAATCTTAAAAACAACCCTGCCTTCCCTGACCTAACTATACGTTGTCACTTGAGATTTTAAATCCTAGGAAGCTATCACGAATAAGATATTTTTAAAGTGTTATGTATTTTTTAGCTCATCTTGTTCAACATCTCTGCTTCTCTGTGGAGTTATATCCTATAATGTATCTAATAGAGTGGTAGTGGTATATAATGAATAATTATATTGGGGAGAACAGTGTGTGCTTTTTCTCGTTCTTTCTTTCTTTCTTTTTTTTTTTTTTAACCAGTGGAGGCATGTGATTCAAAGAGTTTGGAGAGCAACTAGTTAAGACTGTGATGAAAGACTTTAGGGCCAAATGCACTGTGAAATTCTGGACTGGGTCCTGGAAGAGGAAAGGGAAAAGGTGGTGAAATCCAAATAAAGTCTAGAGTTAATAGTAACAGACCAACATTAAACTCTTAGGTTTTTTTTCTTTAAAGATTTTATTTATTTGACAGAGAGAGAGAGAGAGCACAAGCAGGGGGAGCGGCAAAGGGAGAGGGAGAAGCAGGCTCCCCACTAAGCAGGGATTCTGAGGCAGGACTCGATCCCAGGACCCTGGGATCATGACCTGGGCCGAAGGCAGACTAACTGTGCCACCCAGGTGCCCCAAACTCTTAGTTTTGACAAATATACTATGGTCTGTAAGATGTTAGCATTGGGGGAATCTGGATGTGGGATCTATGAGAATTCTCTGCAATATCTTTGCAACTTTTCTGTAAATCTAATTCTAAAATAAAAGGCTACTCGTGTGTGTGTGTGAGTTAAGTGATATAAGTTTATTAAATGAAGATACAGAAAAAGCTCTCAAGAGAAAAAGGCTACTTTTAAGAGTCCTTCAAGATGGGGTGCCGGGTGGCTCAGTCAGTTAAGCATCTGCCTCCTGCTCAGGTCATGATCTCAGGGTCCTGGGATCGAGCCCCGCATTGGGCTCCCTGCTCAGCAAGGAATCTGTTTCTCCCTCTCCCTCTGTCCTCCCCCTGCTTGTGCTCTCTCTCTCTCAATAAATAAAATCTTAAAAAAAAAAAAAAAGATTTGTGGAGCATGGGGGCGTGGGGGGAGAAGAAAGCTTTTAGGGCTTGACGTCACGGGAAAGCAAGTCATTAAAATGATGAAGCTCATTCCATTCTTGGCCAAAATGGAACAACTGAGGTCTCCAACCAAGTTAATGCCAAGACATTAGGTGGCAGAGAAGTGAAGGTGATCCATGGTGGGAAGGGAGCTGGAAGGACCTGCCTAGGACTTCCCCTCCAACCTCATGATAAATGGCCAGCATGCCTTCCATCCACACATCTGCAGGCATCTGTTTTCCCCATAAATAGCGGACCTGAAAGCTTCCCTACATGCAAGGAAGGTGGCGATGACCTTGAGGTCACCAGATTTCACCAATTGTTTCCTGCCCCAAAGCAACGTGAATTACAACACTGTGGGAGGGACTTTCTCCTTCCCCCTCTACAATGAACCTCGTGACCCATATGTTGCCTCCATGCTGGATCCCATAAAAGTTTCACAACCTCAGAGCCTAAATCCTTGCAGCTCCGTCCCAACTCTCCCAAGTTTTCTTCCCCTGCAGTCATCCAGATTGAACCTTCCTGGAAGACAGGGAGCTGGAACCATCCAGCTATACCATTTCCAAATTCCTGACGCACAGAAACTGTGAGATAGTAAATGCAAGTTGTTGCTGTTGTTAAGATTTATGTATTTATTTTAAAGACAGATCACGAGAGGGAAAGGCAGACGGAGAGGGAGAGAGAATCTCAAGGAGACTCCACACTGAGCGAGGAGGCCAACATGGGGCTCGATCCCACAACCCTGAAATCATGACCTGAGCCGAAACCAAAGAGTCGGACGCTTAATGGACTGGGCCACCCAGGCGCCCCTAAATGTGTGTTGTTTTAAGCTACTAAGTTTGGGGGTAATTTCTTGACTAACAGTTCAACGTTGAGACGGACCTTCCAAAAAACTGGCTTCTGCACCCCCAGAAGCTCCTAAAACATCCAGTTCTCACTCCTATCACACTACATGAAGCACCTGTTTACTTGCACATCTCCCAACCTAAATTTAAATCTTGAGGGCAAGGAATGTCTTTTTCATCCTTTCGGCACAACGGAGGCATAGGCCAATGCCGGACGCAGTCACAATACTTTTGTGCAACAGGTATGGGGAGAATCAGAGCCAGGTCCCTCACCTCACCAGGCAAAGGGCTGGGAAACGGGCCACTCTTCCACTCTCTCCCTTGCAGAGGGTCACAGGGCAGAACCTGCAACGTTTAAGTTAAGGTGCAAAGTTTCTGGGACCCGGAAGAAATACTAGCACAGGTGCAGGGCGATGCTAAGTTCGAGGAATTCCAACGGCCTTCTTAGGAGAAAAGGAGAGAACAACTGGTGCAGTTTGAAATAGGACCACAAAGGGCACTCTCGGTTTCCGCTCAGGTCATGATCTTAGGGTCTCAGGATCCAGGCCCATGTTCGGCTCTGTGTTCAGCAGGGAGTCTGCCTGAGATTCACTCCCTCTCCCTCTGCCCACCCCCCACCCTCCACTCGCATACTCTCAAATAAATCAATCATAAAAAAAAAAACAAAAAAAAAACAGGACCACAAATTCTGTGACACTACCTTGAAAGGGTGAGCCTAATTTGCCGCACTGCAGTGTGCTTTATTTTTTTTTATTTTTTTAAAGATTTAATTAATTTATTTATTTGACAGAGAGAGAGACAGCCAGTGAGAGAGGGAACACAGGCAGGGGGAGCAGGAGAGGAAGAAGCAGGCTCCCAGTGGATGAGCCTGATGTGGGACTCGATCCCAGGACTCTGGGACCACGCCCCGAGCCAAAGGCATACGCTTAACGACTGAGCCACCCAGGCGCCCCTGCAGTGTGCTTTAGACTCGGGGGCTTGCTCCTCACAGAAAAAGGGAGACACAGTGAGGTGTGGCCTCGGAGCCTCGGTCAAAAAGGCACTGCAGCCTCCTCCATGATCTTCTTAGATGGGACCCTCTCTCAGACTGCCTGCTCTGGGGGAGGCATGTCACAAGATGCCCTCAAGCAGCCCAAGGGGGAGTTCCACGCCGAGAGGACCTAAGGTGTTCTGCCAAAAGCCTCCAAGTGTACCATCTTGGAATGGAGTCTTCACTCCCATCAAGCCTTCGGATACCACAGAGCCTGCACAATTTCTTTTCCTGCAGTCATTCGCTTTGCAACTTACCATCTAGCGATGTTGCTACCAAATTCCTGACCCACAGAAACCGTGGGACAGTAAATGCATGTTATGTCAAGCCACTAAGTTTTGGGGTACTTTGTTAAGCAACAATTGATTAATAATACCAATCTAACTTAAAAAGGTATATCTCTAGCTAAACGTAGGGTTATAGCTATGTGTGCAAAGTCTATAGATGATAATAATGTGAATCCTCTGCAACTATCGAAAAAAGATGAGGTCAGGGCATCTGGGTGGCTCAGTCAGTTAAGTGCCTGCCTTCGGCTCAGGTCATGATCTCGGGGTCCTGGGATCGAGCCCCGCATCGGGCTCCCTGCTCAGCGGGGAGCCTGCTTCTCCCTCTGCCTCTGCCTGCTGCTCCCCCTGCTTGTGCTCGCTCGGTCATGTATGTAAAATCTTAAAAAAAAAAAGAAAAAGAAAAAGATGAGGCCAGTCATCCTATGTTGTAAAACAGAAAGCTGCACATAATATTTTCTAACTGGGGAGAAAAAGGAGGTGCAGAATAATTTCTAATAGTTCCATGTTTATTCTTTAAGAAACAGAATCCTATCTGTGCTTCTGCGTAGGGAATAGTGGCCAATTCATTTCAGAGTTCTTTTTCTTTGAAGAATGCTTTACTTTTGAGATTTTTTAAAAGGAAAGAAAAAATAATTAAGTGAAGTAACGGCAACACCGATCACTGTCTGCCCCCGGCTTGCCTGCTTGTTACTCCAGTTCTCTAACTGCTCCAAGGGCCTTCTGTTGTCTTTTGTCATTCCAGGGTGGGTAGACAAGGCCAGAGACCTCCAGCCCCCTTGAACATTTCCGCCACGCTTGAACCTAATCCTGCACCTGGGCTGAGGGCCCCGGGGGCCAGGGACCTTGGGACCCCGTTTAAAAACCAGCTTCCTGGGGCGCCTGGGTGGCGCAGCGGTTAAGCATCTGCCTTCGGCTCAGGGCGTGATCCCGGCGATCTGGGATCGAGCCCCACATCAGGCTCTGCTGTAAGCCTGCTTCTTCCTCTCCCACTCCCCCTGCTTGTGTTCCCTCTCTCGCTGGCTGTCTCTGTCAAATAAATAAATAAAATAAAATCTTAAAAAAAAAAAACACAAAAACTAGCTTCCTTGGGCCACCTCCCTCGGTGGGGCATGCAACTCTTGATCTCGGGGTTGTGAGTTTAAGCTCCACATTGGGTGTAGAGATTATTTAAAAAGAAAATCTTTAAAAAAGAAAAAGCTATTTTATTTTATTATTACGTTTTAAAGATTTTATTTATTGGAGAAAGAGGATAGAGAGTAAGCATGAGCTGGGGGGAGGGGAGGGAGGGACAGAGGGAGAGGGAGACGCAGGCTAGGGAGAACCCCGGGATCACGACCTGAGCAGAAGGCAGCCCCTTAACCAACTGAGCCACCCAGATGCCCCAGTTGTACCTCATTTTAAAAAGCAAACAGAGGCACCTGGCTGGCTCTGTCAGAAGAGCATGCGACCTTTGATTTCAGGGTCGTTAAGTTCGAGCCCAACAATGGGTGTAGAGATTACTTAAAGAAAATTTGAAAGATAAATAAAAAGCCAACCAAGTCCGGGTCTTCAAAGTGCAAGTGCCGTGCTCCTGCCAACGGTCAGGAAACCAGTCAGGTGATATTAGCAGAGCTCTGAGGGGGTCGAAAGGAGAACAGACGTGATAACAAGAGAGACAGAGAGAGAGAGAGAGAGAGAGAGAGAGAAGGAAATACAAGGAGGGCTTAGAAGAATCAAAGGAGCAGGAAGCTGAATTACAAGGAGGCCAGGCTGGAGGTGGCCACTGCGGACAGCCCAGGTGACAAGGAGAATGAGTAAGAGAGAAAAAATAGGAGAGAAGGGAATATGCTGAGCTTTGGAATGCGCGGTGGTTACACAGACTGATAATCGAAATGCCCAACTACTGGTCTGAACAGGAGGAGTCCCCCGGAGCTGTTTCCACAGCACACCCACACCCCACTGACTCACAGCTGAATCACAATTGTGCCGAAAACCGGATATGACTCACTTCTCACTACTGGCACACGGGGTGGGTAAAAAGCAATAGGAATTTCAGGACTCTGAGAAAAAATTAAAAAGGAAGTTCAGGGAAAGGCCATTCGCAGTGAGGATCTTGGAGGAGGAGCTTCTGTCCTACCTTCTCCCCAAGGGGATGGCAACTTCCATTACCACTAATCCGATGCTCTGGCCTCCCGAACCTTTGCACAAAGCCCTATTTTACCAACAAAACGTGCCACCGGAAAGACTGGAAATAGTAATAACACCTTAAGGCCCTTTAAAAAGGGATAATAATAAACCCCTTCCCTGGACATCACGTCTTGCCCAGGAAACAGCTCTCCAAATATTTGCTAGCCCAAGATGGTTGAACACCTCACCAACAGGAAGTCCCCACCCTAACTTTTTATCAGGGCAGGTCATCCAATAGCTGGCCGACCGCTGCGGACAATGTTTGAATGAAAAGCTAATGGATTTTACTGTTAAGGTGCAGCCAGGCAACAGTCAGTGGGGACAGTAATAAATCCCACTGCTTTGGTAGTGGGAACTGGGGACAGGGATCAGGCACAGCAAGAGCTGAGTGACAGGACATCAGATGGGTGTCCCCACAGCACATGACACGGTTCTGAGCAAGGGGACAGAACCCGTCCTGTTCGAAGCACCACCGCCCAAAGAAACCTCCGGGCTTCCTCCCTGTTGCAGAAGCGAGATGTGTGTTTTCCTTGTCAGTTTCATTTGAATTCCAGTAAAAGCAAACTGGAGCACCTGATCCAATCCCGTATCCCCTCACGCTGGGGATGCCGCAAATTACACAGGAACCGCACACACCCACACCCCCCAGTGCCCAAATCTCTCTTGTCACACGTGACAAGCCAGGAACAAGGTTATCGAAACAGAAAAGGAGAATACACAGTTCTGCTTTTTCTCCAGCATACAAATGAGGTGGTAAATGCTTTCGATGTTTTCTTTCCCATGCTACCGAACACAGTTGTTGCTCAGGAAAGTCAGAATTATAGACAGAATCATTTTCTTGGGGGAAAAAAAAAAGGCTGGCGCTAACAGACTCAGCTGAATACGAATGAGAAATCAATTTACCAGTGTGTTTTTCCAAACCAGGTGATCTCAACGGAAGACTTGTTGTCAGCTCCTTTGTTTCTGTGATTGTTCATTGCTGGTTACCTCCACAGTGTCTTATCAACAAATCTCTTGTACTTGACAGCCAGGGAAAGTGTGGGTGCTATTAATGTACTTAACAAGGAATATGAAGGGCCATCAAAACACCAAGCCACAAAGGCATCTAGATTTGGACCTTATCAAAGGAGTAACCCTACAGATAAGATCAGGAATATCCGGAAAGACAGAACGATCCACATAATTCCCCTTAAAGGTCTGTGGTCTCAAAAAAAGTTCTTTTTCCAGTGTTGCCCTGGAAGAAAAGTATGCCCAGCAATGACCAGAGAATCTCCCTGGAGCATGTTGCTAAAAGAGACACACCTCTTAGAGAGATGCTCCACTTTTCTGAATTTGGGCATGCCCTGGGCAAACATGGTACTCCGCACACAAGTGGTTTTGAAATGGCTAAGTGAAGCGATTCCAGCATTCCAGTCCTGCAATTCCAGTCCAGATTCCAGCAACTCCCATTTCCAAGGAAAAAGAATAAGAAATTCCATCCTCCTCTACCCCCCCGAAATGCTTTAAAGACAGCGAAGGCGCACGCGGGAGCAGCCAGGGCTGCTACAAATATACATCATCCTGTTAACACCAGAGGAGAAGTAACTGCTAGCTCTCAGGAGTCTGGGGACCAGGTGGGACTCTGAGTGTCCTTGAGAACATAGGACGCCACTCAGAGAGAAAACCAAAGTAAAGCAACACATCTTGCTCAAGATGTCACCGTCATTAGTTCCTTTTAGGGATGAAATAATCAGAGTTGAGAGAATCGAAAGAGAGGTCTTTCAGGAGGTGCATTGCCAATTTTGGGGCCGCAGCTCATCAAGGGATACCAAAATTGGACAAATCAAGCAGCTGACCCTGGAGCAGCTCTGGACAAGACTGGAATCCGAGTCAGGGCTTCAGGGGTTAACCAGCCAGGTCACACTGACGGTTCCAGAAACGCCTCCTCCTGCAGTTCTATCAGAACCCCAAAGAGAGCGGAAACTAAAGTAAGCGACTTATCTTGCTCAAGACTTGACTGCCATTATTTCCTCTTAGGGATGGAGTCAATCAGCGTTTGAAATACAAGTCAATTAAACACCCTTGACAAGCCACAGTCCCTCCTCTTCACACAACTGGGTGGCAGAGTTACCGCAATAACTCTCAGCCATATGGCATCATCCTCTCTTCCTCCCCCCAGAGAAAACTGATGTGTCACGGAGAGGAATTCCAAGCGTTCAAAGCTCCCCAAACACTAAGCCGCCCCGCCCCGCCCTTCCCCTCCCCTCAATAAAAAAGTTTCCTGCAATCCTGTTATCAGATAATCCCAATTCTTTTAGGCGCTGTTCAGGTTCTAAGTAGGAAAAGAACCATTTATCTCACATCCAGGGCGAGGTCAAATGCCTCTGGCCACTCACTCAAAGCCGGGGGATAACTCAGGATCATGCACCAGCTAGTCTCTGCACCAAATCTAAATCGGAACCCCCCTAAAAGGAAACATCATCATGCGGACAGCTCAACTAAACCCATGCAGAGCTTCTGAACAAAAAAGGCCACCCTGAGGGATCCGTCCCACGTTGCCGCCTCCCGGTCCCTGCCCAGGTGGAAGATCTCCGGGAATTGACCTTCACTGGCGACCGAGGAGGGGCGAGCGTTTCTGAGGCCAGGTTTCGGCTCGGGAAGGAATCGAGGCCCCCTGAGGGTGGCCTGGGGGCGCGTAGGTGAACTCCACCCAGGTCGGGGCAGCGAGGGCGGCCTCCAGGACAAAATGGGCTCGCCTCAGGTCGCGGAGGGCACTTCGCCCAGGCTCGCGGAGGCGACTCCGGGGGCCCGGGACGCAGTTGCCTGCTTGGTGACAGGAGCCCCGGAGGGACCCGAGGGAACGCCGGACGGCCGCCTCACCTGAACCAGGTGCTGCATAAGTCTCCAGCCTCACCTCGAGCCCCGCCCAGCCCGTGTCCCAGCCCCGCCCCGCGCACCCCCAACCACATCCACCGCCCCCCATTGGCCAAGGGGAGTGGCTCGAGGCTCGCGTGTTCCAATCGCGCCCAATGGGAGCTCGGGGACTGGCCTTCGGGGCCGGAGGCGGGGCTGGAGGCGGTGGCCACCGGCAGTAGCGCGCGTGCGGTGCCCGCAAGCAAACTCTGCGTGGGACCCGGGGCTCCATTGGAGCCCTAGCGCGTTACAAAGCCACCTGAGCCGCCTGGGGCATTCCTGTCCGCGGGTGAACGCGAGGGCGCCCGCAGGGACCCCCCCCCAAGCTTTGGTAACCCTCACCCCAGAACAACTCGGTGGGGAGGGGTCCCCGTCTCACAAGGGCTGGAGGGCCCCGTGTCCCGCTCTGAGGAAGACACGGGGGTCCCCCCATCCGGCGGAGGCTTATAGGGAAAGCCTCACCCCTCTTCTCATGACTCCCCCACATCCCCACACCTCGCAATCCCTTCAACACTCCCTCCAGCCGTTTGGAAAGGACTTCGTGCCATTTTCCCACACATCTCACAAGGATGGGGTCATTTTCCGCAGCTCCCAGAATTACCAAGGGGCTCCCCGAGTTCTGGGGGGGTCACCCCACCACACGCGGGTGCCTGGAGCCAGCCTTACCTGCCGCCCCAGTCGCTGCGAGGAGCAGGGCGACGGCCCAGCACAGCCCCCAGCCCGCGGGTCTCATGCTCCCAGCCTCCGCCAGCGAGGGCGCCAGCCCGGGCCTCGGTCCGTAAAGTCAGTGCAGGAAACCCGGGCTTCGAGAGCTCGGGCGGCAAATGCACGCGGGGCCCCAGTCATTTGCAGCATTTCTATGTGAGTTTCCTCGCAGGGGGAGGAGTTTACGGTGGGGTGATATTCGAATATCTTCACCTCACTGCGGGAGGAGGAGTTTCGAGAGGAGGAGTTTCGAACGGCCGATGTGACAAGGGCAAATTAACCCGTGAAGCCCTGACTCGGATTCCAGTCTGCTCCAAAACTCTCTTCCAAATCATCTAATAGGCTAATGACTATCTCCCCTCTGCCTCCGAAGGAAAAACTAGGCATGTCGGAAACTTTACCCCCTCCTTTCTCTACTTGCCTTTTCCTTTCTAGGAATCGTATATGGATTTTAACTGAGTTTAATCCCATGTAGTTTTGAGCCGGGTCTTCAGAATTGGTCTAAACAGGTGAGGAATTTAAATAAAATCTTCACAACCGTTCAGCCCCAAAGTGATCTTGTTTTGTGGGATCCAGCACTTGGATGGATACCAGCAAAAACATCTCTAAGATCAATTGATCCGATCCGGGTCTGGACATAATACTGATTTATTCTTTTAGGAGAAGATGTTGAACAAACAGGCTGCTTCCTCTCCCCAAAGCAACATCAAAACAAAACAGCTTTTATTATGATTTTTTTTAAGATTTTATTTATTTATGTGACAGAGAGACAGCCAGCGAGAGAGGGAAAACAGCAGGACAGTGGGAGAGGAAGAAGCAGGCTCCCAGCGGAGGAGCCCAATGTGGGACTCGATCCCAGACCAACGGGATCACGCCCTGAGCCGAAGGCAGACGGTCAACAACTGCGCTACCCAGGCGCCCCCAAAACAGCTTTTAGAGTTGAACCTTATTGCCTTAATCACATAGGGCTGATGGAGAGCAGCTTTTAAGAATCAGAGTCTTGGGGCACCTGGGTGGCTCAGTCCGTTAAGTGTCTGCCTTCGGCTGGGGTCATGATTCCAGGGTCCTGGGATAGATCCCCACATCCAGCTCCTTGCACAGGTGGGAGCCTGCTTCTCCCTCTCCCTCTGCTCCCCCTGCTTGTGTGTGCTCTCTCTCTGTCAATAAATAAATAAAATCTCAAAAAAAAAAAAAAATCAGAGTCTCTTTTGGGATTCATGAAGTTTCCAAGGCCCCTTGCCAAAAAGGCACATGTGAGAATCTTGCCTGAACCCCATGAAGGGTCTGGCAGTCTTGGAGGGGTCCCCCAGGAATGAGCAGCATTCTCAGGTTTTACAGACTGAGCTTGGCAGAATGTACTAACCTCTCAACAGGCTTATGGGGAAAACCCTGAGAGGAGGCAGAAAGGGGACAATTGAACCCTCAGGGGGGAAAGAAAAGGTGATTAATCCAGAGTAAGAAAGAGCAGTTAATAGCCCCAGCTTCGGAATCAGGCAATCCCTGGGTGAGTGAATGAGCTTTTCCAACGTGGAAAGGGGAGGAAGTAATGCTTGCTTCCCTTACTTGGCAGGTTGCGTGTGGGGGTCAAATGAGATCATTAGCAATCACCTGGGAAAATTTGTGTTTTGTTTTTTAATATTTTATTTATTTATTTGACAGCAAGAGAGAGCACAACCAGAGGGAGCGACAGGGAGAAGGGAAAAGCAGGCTCCCGCTGAGCAAGGAGCCCCATGCTGAGCAAGGAGCCCAATGCTGAGCAAGGAGCCCAATGCGGGACTAGATCCCAGGACCCTGGGGTCGTGACCTGTGCCTAAGGCAGACGCTTAACTGACGAAGCCACCCAGGCACTCTTCACCTGGGAAAATTTGTAAGGATGGGCAAGGTCTGGGAGTTTTTGCCACATATATGAATGTCACCGTCAAAGTCCATCCCTAATACCATATGCTACTTTTTTGGGGAGCAGGGGAAGGGTCAGTTAAGAGCAGTAGGTTTTGTTTCCCTTCAGAAAAATTACGCCTAAGAAGCTCAGTTTCTGTTCTGAGCCCAGCTTTCTCTTATTCATGTGGTGGAAGGAGGCCCCTTCTCCCCAGCACGGCTGGAAAATGTTACCAAGAAGGAGCTTACTATGTCTTCAAATCTAGTTCCTCAGAGAGGTAAGGGGAGGCCTGGAAAAGAGCCATAAAAGCTCAGTAAAGAATATTTTGGGGATGCCTTGGCCTGGACAGGGTCTCCCTTTGACCTGCCTGTGGAAATTGCAAGGCCCCTCTGTCCCTGGCCAGCATGGAGATGGTCATATTTTGCCTTAAGGATGGAGTCATGCTGTTTGCAATTTCTCTGCTACTGACCAGAGCCCCCATTTGCAACTAGCTCATAGTGTTGTTGTGAGAAGTAAATGAATACATAAATGTGCAAAGTGATTGGAGCCACGCTTGGCACACAATAAACACCATATGTGGATTTGCACCTTTTTTTTTCTCTTTCAGGAAAGACCTCTTCCTTGAAGGCACTAAAAAATAATCCATGGAAATTGTTATGTAATATTGCCAGTGAAGAATTCAGGTTGTTTTTAGCACAAGTTTCTTTTCTTTTCTTTTTGAGGATTTTTTTTTTAAGATCTTATTTATTTATTGGAGAGAGAGTGTCTGAGCAAAAGAGCACAAGCAGGGGGAGCAGCAGCAGGAGAGCGAGCTGAGCAGGGAGCCAGAGATCATGACCTGAGCAGAAGACAGACACCTAACTGCCTGAGCCACCCAGGCGCCCCTTTTTTTGAGGATTGTATTTTTTAAGTCATTTCTGCACCCAATATGGGGCTCAAATTTACAACCCCAAGATCAAGAGTCGCACGCTCTACCAATAGCCAGCAAGGCACCCCTCAAAAAAAATTTTTTTTTAATGCTAGTATTCTCACTGTCACATTTTCAGAAATCTGTATTACACTTTCAATCTAATAATAAATGTTCATTTTCTAAACATACAAACAAAAATCCTTCCACGAAATCCATTCCATTTGAAAGTGGCCTGGCTTGCACGGTCCTCAATCTAACGGACAGCCTGCCTCGTCCTGGTTTTTACCTCTAAGTCATCAGGAGGATCAGACCAGAATAGGCCTCTGCCCAGAGGGGCCTGGCCTTTTGGCAGACGTGAACCATGGCAGCTGCAGCCTGCCCTTTGGCCCAGCAGTGTGCAGAGAGAAGGGAAGCAATCACGGGGGCCTCAGTGCCTTCCAATTGGTGTGATTAAGGACCTGACTCTGTTGGGCCATCAGTTATCTCCACAAGGCACCCATTAGCCACGTGAGCGCTGACACCATTGCTTCTATCTCCAGAGCCTAGCTGTGGTAAGGGTAAAATAAATAAGTGAAAATAAGACAAATTATCATTGGCGTGGCTGCCGTATCAGAGATGCACTGTTTCGGAATTCCGCTTTGTTTGGAATTTTGATAATTCAGAACTCAACTTTGATCTTGGGCTGACAGTCTTGCCTTTCAAACAGAATGGAGCCTCTCAAACAGAACAGTTGGGGCACCTGGGTGGCCCAGTCGGTTGAGCGTCTGCCTTGGCTCAAGGTCATAATCCCGGGTTCCTGGGATCGAGCCCTGTGTCGGGCTCCCTGCTCAGCCGGGGAGCCTGCTTCTCTCTCTCCCTCTGCCTGCCGCTCCCTCTGCTTGTGCTCTCACACTCTCTCTCTCAAATAAGTAAATAAAATCTTTAAAAAAAAATTTTTTTAAATGGCCAGTAAGGGCATGAAAAGATATTCATCACTAATTATTAGGGAAATGCAAATCAAAACGACAGCGAGATGCCACGTACTTCAAACCCATGAGGATGGCTATCATAAAAATTTTTAAAAAGCCCAAACCAGATAATCGCAAGTGTTGGTGAGGATGCAGAGAAATTGGAACCCTTGGGTGTTGCTGGTGGGAATGCAAAATGGTGCAGCCAATTCGGAAGAAAAGTAAACACACTCTTACCATATGATCCAGCGATCACACTCCTTGATATTTACCCACATGAGAAGAGAGTTTATGTCCACACAAAAACCTACATGCGGATGTTTATAGCAGCTTTATGCGTAATGGCCCAAACTTGGAGACCGCCAAGATGTCCTTCAGCAGGTAACTGAATAGATAAACCGTGATACATCCAGCCAATGGAATATTCCTACTAAAAAAAAAAAAAAAAGAGCTATCAAGCCATGAAAAGACATGCAGGAACCATAAATGCATATTAACAAGGGAAAGAAGGTGGTCTGAATAAACAACAGACCGTATACTTCCAACTGTGCATGTGACATTTTGGAAAAGGCAAAACTATGAAGAAGGTAAACAAATGAGTGGTTGGTTGCCAGGTGTCATGGCGGCGGGGGCGGGCGGGGTGCAGGGATGAATAAGTGGAGAACAGAGGTTTTTTAGGGCAGCGGAACTATTCTACTAACGTTATAGAATACATGTCATACATTTGTCCAAATTCGAAGAATGTATCACAAGGAGAGAGAACTGTAATGTAGACCACAGACTCCGGGTGATAATGGCGTGTCAGTGTGGGTTCATCCATCGTAACAAACGCGCCCCTCTGGTGGGGCGATTGACAGTGGGGAGACTCCGCCTGTGTGGGGAGCAGTGGTATATGGGAAACCTCTGCATGTTCTGCTCAATTTTTCTGTCAACCTAAAACTGCCTGAAAATGGCAGGAGAGGCCGTGAGGTGGAGACAGAGAGGTTGGCTGAAGGGTGGGGCACATGTGTGGAACACCGGGAGGCTGGGTGAAATCAGGATGGACACCCGAGGCCTTGGCATGCCCTTCGAGTGAAGGAAACTATTTCCAGGGCAGTCAGAAGCATTTGAGGCCATGGAGGCTGAGAGCATCAGGCTCCAAGTGGTAATTCGGGCTGATGACTCATTAATTAGGTCATGGGATGAAGATGGGAGAGAGGCCTGGGCAAGGGTTGAGGTGCGGGCAGGGAGAGCCGGCAGGAGTAGGGATTACACCTCTTCGGTTATACTTTATATTTAACTCACACACCGGTTATGAATCCACATGAATCCTGAAATGAAAAGTTTGGTCATGAACAGTCCTTGCCCCGTCATGGTTTCTATAGTATTTCCATGTGAAGTGCATTGTTTACAACCTGCCCTCAAATGGAGAGTTTTCTGAATGGTTTTGAAATATCTGGAATGATCTGGAAGATACTGGAAAGCTTCACAGTTATGGGAAATCCGGTGAGAAGTGGGACGTCAGCTCGGCATCTCAGTTACGTCAATTCTGGGACCCTGGGCAAATCACTTCTTTCTGGGTCTCCATTTCCTTGTATTTGTTCTTCATTCAACAGAATTCTCCTGAGTGTCTACTCTGTCCCAGGAACGTTCTAGGTGCTGAGGACGCCACAGAATCAAAACAAAGATCCCACCCCTCCAGGAGCTGAGGTTCCAGTGGAGGAGATAGCACGAAACAAATCAACGAGGTGTTTTTCCATAACCAAATTCGCGATAATACAAAAAGGAGTGGCTAGTGAGGGAGGTGCCTCTCTAATGACTTTTTAAAGCTGAGATATAACACACATGCGAGGAAGTGCACACGCCTTATGTATTCACCTCCATGGACTTTTTAAAAGATTTGTTTATTTATTTGAGCAAGAGAGAGGGAGAGCACAAGGGGAAGGGGCAGAGGGAGAGGGGGAGACAGAATCAGAAAATCTCAAGCTGACTCCTCGCTGAGCACAGAGCCCAAACTCACAACCCTGAGATCAAGACCTGAGTGGAGATCGAGAGAAGACGCTTCGCGACGGAGCCACCAGGTGTCCCACCAGAGACTGATTTTATGTGTACTCACCTGTGTAAGCACCACCTAGAGCAAGACAGGCAACACTAGCAGCGTCGCTCACACCGCGGGGCTGAGCTGAGCTGAGGAAGGAAGGGACGCTTCCCCGAGGATGGGGACATTAAAGCTAAGGCTGGGATAACAAAGAGGACCTGGCCGAAGGAAGGGCGATGTGGGCAGAAGAAAGAGCAGGTGCAAGGTACCTGAGGTGGGATTGAGACGCCATGGGGGTCCCGAAGGCCAAGACCAGGCCTTCCTTCACCAGCAGTCGGTGCACGAAGGCCTGGTGTGTGAGGCCTCCCAGGCACAAGGCCCTGGTGGCAGAGCTGGGCTTGCGTCTCCCCGCCCACACGGTCACGTCAGCTGCATTGCTAAGAGCAGACTGTGTCCGTGAATGTCTGTGACTCCTGAAGAACCGAGATTGACTGACAGTTGTGGGCACGAGCGAAAATGGGTGGAGGCTGGGACTCCAGTCAAGCCTGCACGCCGACTGTCCAAAGTAGGTGGTTACATCTGGGGACACAAAGAGCCCTGGGTTCCAATCTGCACAGGCGAGTGGGAAAGTGTCTTTCACTGTGTCCTGTGAGGTTTGTCACCTTCCCAGGATGTGTCCTATTCGTGAATTACTGCTTAGGTGGCTAAGAAAAAAGTGAAACGAGGGGCGCCGGGGTGGCTCAGTTGGTTGAATGTCTGACTCTTAATTTCGGCTCAGGTCATGATCTCAGGGTCATGAGATTGTGCCCCACGTCAGCCTCCACACTCAGCGGGGAGTCTGCTTGAGATTCTCTCTCCTTCTCCCTCTGCCCCTCCCCCCTGAAATAAATAAAATCTTTAAAAAGAAAGAAAAAAAGTGAAACAAACCATTCACAAAAGGACAAATTCCATTTATAGGCGGTCCCTAGAGGAGTCAGGTTTATAGAGACAGAAGGAAAATGGTGGGTACCAGGGGGAGGGGGTGGGGGGTGGGGAGTTAGTGTTTAGCGAGGACAGAGTTGCAGTTTGGGAAGGGGGAAATCTTTTGAAGGCCGATGTAGTGACAGGTGCACAACAATGTGAATGTCCTTAATGCCACTGAACTGTGCACTTAAAATGGTTAAGATGGTAATTTTATGTTTTGTGTATTTTGCTATTGCCATGATTAAAAATATAAAAGAAAGAAAGGAAAAGAAAGAATAACTAGGAAGAAAGGAAAGAGGGAATGAAGGGAGGGAAGGGAAATAAATAAATGAGGGGGAAAAAACCCCCAACATTGTGAAAATCTCCTCCAAGCCACGCGTGCGACCTTGGCTCCCACATCGTCTTGCGTCAGCCTGGGTGAGCCTTTGCCTCGCGATCTAAGTCAAGGGCGGCAC
The DNA here is from genome assembly GCF_024610735.1 of Ursus americanus. Taxonomy (NCBI): domain Eukaryota; kingdom Metazoa; phylum Chordata; class Mammalia; order Carnivora; family Ursidae; genus Ursus; species Ursus americanus. Next base: position 52,139,552 of record NC_142140.1, read on the forward strand.
GGCCTCCTAGACTTCTTTCAGGCCACCCACACCCTGGCTGCCAGGAACCCATGGGAATCCAGGGAGAAAAAACCCACTAGAATCCCTGCAGGGGCCCCGCAGACCTGTCTGCTGTTCCCACTCCACGTGTTAGGGTGCTCGGCGACCCCAACACCCCGGAATCCAGACTCTGTCCTCCTTGGCTGCACGGACTCGTGGTCCTGGGTCACAGTGGGCGGCGGGGAGACATCACTCCTGTCTACAGGGTACTGCTAGCCACCTGCAATTAAGGCGCTCTGTTTCATTCTTTTTTTTTTTTTAAGTTTATTTAAGTAATCTCTACACCCAGGTCGTGGCTTGAACTCACAACCCCGAGGTCAAGAGTTGCAGGCACTTCTGACTCAGCTAGCCCGGCGCCAGGTAATTCTATTTTTAATTGTTCGAACACCCTCCGTATTGTTTTCTGCAGCAGCTGCACCATTTAACCTCCATTTTATTTTTATTTTTTAAAGATTTGATTTATTTATTTGAGAGAGAGAGAGAATGGGGGGGGGGGAGCAGAGGGAGAAGCAGATTCTGCCCTGAGTGCAGAGCCAGCTGGGGCCTCAATCCCATGACCCTGAGATCATGACCTGAGCTGAAATCAAGAATCGGCAGCTTAGCCAACTGAGCCACCCAGACGCCTCTCGTTCACTGAATTTTATTACTTTTTAAAAAGATTTTATTTATTTATTGGACAGAGAGAGCACAAGCAAGGGGAGCGGCAGGCAGAGGGAGAAGGAGAAGGAGAAGCAGACTCCCCGCTGAACAGAGAGCCAGACATGGAGCTCGATCCCATCATGACCTGAGCTGAAGGCCAACACTTAACCAACTGGGCCACCCAGGCACCCCAATAAAAAAAAATCTTTAAAAATATATAAAATGTCTGTTTCATAGGCTAATATAGGCAAAATCACTCAGGCTTCCCTCCAAGAAATGGAGGCACAGAGAAGGAAAGGGGTTTGCCCAAGGTCAAGTAGCAAGCTGGTGGTAGAGCTGATCTTCGGTTTTTCAAGCTATGGTCCCCTTCCCCCAACTTTATTTTGTCTATTCAGCATCTGAACCTTGTTCTGTTCCTGCATTTATGGATCTCTCTCCCAGCTCCAATTTTTGAAATTCTAAAGCCTAGTTATTAGCTTTCCCAGCATCCCTTGCATAAGAATGTGAGCATGTGACCTGGAATTGGCCAGTCATATTCTCACGCCCAGGACTTTGACTCCAGAGCCAGGCTAGGAATCCAGGACCCATAGTCCTTTTGATTCAGAAAGCACCCAGGCGGGTTTATGTCATTTGTAAACAAGAATCCCATTTGATAAAATGTCTCTGAGATTAAAACTGAAATCACAAATGGCTGGGGCTAGAAAAGCACTGGTGTTACTTCCTCAAATTCTCATCCTCATCATCTCCTACTTAAGACTATTCCTCTGAGGTCGATCTAAATTCCATCCATTTTGGCCATTATCTTGGATTACGGCACATGGTTAAATGTAAAAACTTTAGAAAGTAGAAAACTTAGAACTTAGAAATTACCAAGAGGAGACATTGACAATCTACTCAAGATCATCACTGTATATATATTTATTTATTCCGGCCATCTACTATCTATTGATCGATTGATCGACTGATAGATATATAGATATAATGTAAATCTTTATGAAATGGGGTTATTTTCTTTGCACAGTGTGGTACTCACTAAACTTGTTCCAGGCCCAAAAAAGAATTGCTCCTTTTGTCCCCAAGTGAAGCTAGTAGTGGCCAAGGACATTAGGCACAAGTGTCACCTTCAGGGAGAAGCTCTAAGTGTCATTTTCCTGGCTTGGCAACTCTAGAGGCCCATCTCAAGTCAGAGCCTCCATATCCCTGGGTCCCTGTGTAACACAACCCGGTAGCGTGTGAAGAAAAGAAATCACCCTTTGATTGATACAAACTCCTTAGACAATGGGGATATTTGTTATAGCAGACTTCCTGACACATTTTTAAAAACACTTATTTTGAAATAGTTAGAGACTTAAAAAAGTTACAAAAACAGTACAGAGTGGTCCCATGGACCCTTCCCCCAGCTTCTCCCGATGGTAGGTAATATTACATATCTTCCATAACCATAGTACTTTACTGGACCTGGAAATCAACATTAGTACATTAGTACAATACAGTTAATTAGACTATAGACTTAACTCGAATTTTACTGATCAATACCATTTGTAGCCCATTTCCCCCTCTTTGTGTCATATATAAACCCTTTCTCGTGCCCCTGATATGATGTTTAATGATATAATGTCCATCTTTTGGATGAACCTTAACGCGTGTTGCCATTGCCTTGTTTAGCACTTTTGTTCCCATCCAAACAATGGAAATGATACCTGTTCTCTGATTGTACTCTAATAATTTCCATATGAGGAATTCCTGAGAAAAAGATTTGTTTGTTTACTTACTTATCGACTTATTGTCGGTTCCATGCCCAGCATGGAGCATGTTGGTAGAAGGAGAAGCAGACTCCCTGCTGAGCAAGGAGCCCACCATGGGGCTCGATCCCTGGACCCTGAGAGACCTTTCTCTAAACAGTGATGTGGCAGTGACGTGGTCCAGAGGCAATAGTTAGGATCCTGTTTGCGTCCAAAACAGCACCTCGCTGGACACTTCATTGTGCACTTGATTTTCTGTCTTCAACAAGGCTCTAAAGATCTCAATTATACCCATGTTTGAAAAATTGTTTTAGGGTGTTCCAGTTACTGTTGCTAAATAAGAAGTCACCCCATGGCCGAATGGCTTAAAACACAATCACTTTCGTTCCCTCTTATGATTTCAATGTGCCAGGAATACGGGAAGGGCTCAGCCGGGCATGTGTACCCAGCTAGGGACTCAAGCCTTGAAAGTTGGGGGTTGGCCGGCCAGCTCTTTCTTCTCACGTGGTCTTGGTGGTCGCTCAGCATGGGCTGTGTTGGCTTCCTCACAACATGGCAGCCTCCAGGCAGCTAGTGCCTCCGAGTGAGTCTTCTGGTGAGTAAGGTGGGAGCTGTGGTGCCTTGTATGACCCACCATCGGCAGTCACACAGTGTCACCTCCACTGGATTCTACTGGTTATCAGCAGTTCCCAAGCCAAACTCCAGGAAAGGAATATCAGACTCCATATCCAAAGGGATTTAATAGGGGAGTTGCAAGGTTCTAGAAGTGGATGTGGGACGGGAGATACTGTTGTGGCCATCTGTCATCTAGGAGGGTCTATGATCTTTTTATTCTTTAGATTTTACTTATTTTTAAAAAGTAAACTCTATACCCAACGTGGGGCTTGAACTCATGACCCTGAGATCAAGAGCCACATGCACCACCGACTGAGCCAGCCAGGCGCGCTGGGTCTACACTCTTCGTGACTGCCCCCCTCCCAGTCCCAGCTGCGTCAGGGACTTCCCGTCATGCACTGACCATGACATTCCAGCCTTGAGCCATTCCCTGCACATCCTCAACCATGTCTTCCTGAGCCCTCTTGTGCCTCTCTGGGGACACAGAGGTCTGTCCCCCATTGCTCAACTCCCTACCTTTTCCATAGAGCCATTTCACCTCCTAGATCCAGGGCCTTTCCTCTAGACCTAGGGCCAGTCCTGGCCCCCGAGGACTCGTGTTTCCCAAACCTGGGTTCAGATCTTTGTGGCCTTGAGCAAGTGCCTCACCTTTCTGAGCCTCACCTGTGTCATCTGTGAAATGGGAACGAAGAATGAAGTCCTCCACCCGTTAGGGATGTTGGGAGAAATGGGGGAGGAAGGCATCAGCCGGAGGGCAGAGATGGAGGGGAAAGGGCTGTCCAGATAGATGGGTGCTGAGAGCAAAGGCCAGCTGGGGGGTGGGGAGGCGGCAGGCAGGATCTGTAACCCGGAGCAGGAGTTCAGGCTGGTGGAGGTGCCTGCTTCAGGGCCAGTGTCCACACAAGAACCAAGTTGGTTCTATGACCTTAGGCCAAGGTCAATGTGGGAGCCAGGCCAGGGGGCCTGCAGCCCTGACCTCTCACCCTCATAATGGTCCACGTGTCCCTGGGTCACCATATGTAGATCTTCTGCCAAACACCAGCTCCCACTGATTGCCTTCATTTTTTTGCCTAAAAACTTTTTTTTTTTTTAAGATTTATTTATTTAAGAGAGAGAGAGAGAACAAGTGGGGGGAGAGGCAGAGGAAGAGCAAGAGAGAGAATCTCACGCAGATGCCACAGCTCAGCGTGGAGCCCAACACAGGGCTCAAATTCACAACCCCGAGGATCACTACCTGAGCCGAAATCGATAGTCGGCCACTCAACCTCTGAGCCACCCAGGTGCCCCCCAAATTATCTTCCTTTTTATTGTTACCATTGAAAATACAGAAATGCCTGAAAAAGGAAGTACAACCCTCCCAAGTCCCTTTTGATGTCCTATCTCCCAGTGGGCTCAGAGAGGTGCAGAATGCTGGCTAAGGTCACATAGCCCAGAAGTGGCTGGGTCAGGATTGGAACCCACAACCACCTGATCTGGGAGGAAGGTGAGCAATGCTTGACAAATAGTGGCTCTGGGACTGGCAGTGCAGTCTTGGGGTAAACGCTTCCCTTCTCTGTGCCGGTTTTCTCATCTGCAAACTGGGGATAACCACCACCAAGCAAGTTGTGTGTCCGTAACTTCAGCTGGGCACACGGGCACTAAAAGCAAGGCTGCATGTCTGGGTTCACAGTGCAGCTACGTGTGGCCATCTGACTGTTGTGGCCAAGGGGCATGAGAGTGATCTATCAGTTTCCAGACTGGGTCTCTAAGGGGTAGTGTGGGCCTCACTCTTCCCCCTTGCCTCCTTGCCGATGGCTGGAAGGTGGACTGGATAGATGGAGTACCAGCAGCCATCTTGGGCCATGAGGTGACCTTGGACATAGGTATGGCACATACTAAAGCAACAACACAGGAGGAGCTATTTTCCAACACTGTGTGGCACCAACTCTAGATTCTGCATGAAATACATTAACTCGTGTCCAATAATTCAATATTATTTTGTATCTTGCTGCCATTTGCCAATGAACTAGATCATACAAATACATTTATCCTAAGACATCCTGTCATACCAAAATTCCAGTGGTACATTTTTTCTTCTCAAGGGACTCATTTTTTTTTTTTTTAAGATTTTATTTATTTATGTGACAGAGAGACAGCCAGCGAGAGAGAGAACACAAGCAGGTGAGTGGGAGAGGAAGAAGCAGGCTCTCAGCGGAGGAGCCCCATGCGGGACTCGATCCCGGAACGCCGGGATCACGCCCTGAGCCGAAGGCAGCCGCCTAACAACTGCGCTACCCAGGCGCCCCGTCAAGGGACTCATTTTTAAACTGCCCTCATCCTGAATATCCTGAAATCAAGGGTTCAGTGAGCTGATTTTCTGCAAACATTAAATTCAAATCTATTAAAATAAAGTCAAAGCCATTAAAACCAAAAAATGTGGACTTCCAAGCTGATGGAGTAAGGATCTTTGCAAATGCACTCCCAAAAGGCAAAGATAAAATTAGACAGAGTTCTCAAAAACAACCATTTCAGGATCCTTGAGATTGATCAAGGGTGGTCAACAAATTAAAAAGTACAGGGGCGCCTGGGTGGCTCAGTTGTTAAGCGTCTGCCTTCGGCTCCGGTCATGATCCCAGGGTCCTAGGATCGAGCCCCTCATCGGGCTCCCTGCTCGGCAGGAAGCCCGCTTCTCCCTCTCCCACTCCCCCTGCTTGTGTTCCCTCTCTCACTGTCTCTTTGTCAAATAAATAAATAAAATCTTAAAAAAAAAAAAAAAGTATTTATTCAGGAAAATCAGGCTGGCAGGTAAGAGTGGTGAGCGGTTGTGGGGTCTTCTGCCTGAGGCCGCTCCAGCCAGGCTAGGACCTGAAAGTCACTGCCTGATGGCATGTATTTTCTTTGGAACTAAATAGCAGCATACTGGAAACAGGAGGGATTCTCAGGGTGGGGTGAACGGGGAAGGCCAAGGTTGGGATCCTGGTTGCAACAGACTGGTGAACTAGTCAGCAGTCGAAAGGCCCAGAGAATGACACAGCCCCAGCTGGCCCCACGTTATCAGCAAGGGGCCAGAGAACTGCGTGCATACGCAAGGCTACGCACATGCTTGGGAGAGGTGGAGAGAGGCCCGTCCACCCACAGTTCCACGCAACCTGCCCAAGGGGAAGCCGCGTGTGTGTGCTGAGAAAACATAAGAGAGAGGGGTAGGAAGCCGAGGCAGGGCCAACTTGCAAGGTGCCTAAGCACAGGGCCACTGGCGTGGAGCCTCAGCGAGTCAGGCGTTGGAGCACAAAGCCTGAGCCATCGCAGGCTGACCTGGAAGTTAGGCCGGCCCAGGGGTGACTCCCAGAGGAAGGCAGCCTCAAAACAAAACCCAAAACCTGAGCAGAGACAACAGCTCCAGGCTGTCGGGGAGGCAGACCCTACAGAGTTAGGGCAGCAATTCTTTTTTTTTTTAACGTGTATCGACATATCCTTATGCATCTTAAATGATATATATTTAAGAAATACACGTATCTTAGGACGCCTGGGTGGCTCAGTCAGTTAAGCATCTGTCTTCGGCTCCAGTCATGATCCCAGGGTCCTGGGATCTAGCCCTGCGTCGGGCTCCTTGCTCAGCGGGGAGCCTGCTTCTCCTTCTCCCTCTGCCTGCCGCTACCCCCGCTTGTGTGCTCTCTCTCACAAATAAATAAAATCTTAAAAAAATACACGTACCTTGGAAACTTTCCTATCAGTACATAGAGCTGGCTCATTTACAGCTGTACAAAGCACTGTAATGAAAACGACACGTGTTGCTGAATGTGTGTGTATTGCTGTTTCCCTGTGTAGGTATTTAACTTGCCTTTTATTTATTCTCTATTTAATCAAAGTTGGTTTTGCATTTTGTCCTTCCAGAATATTAGCTCTTGGGTTCTTTTACCCTTCTTCATTTCTGTAGATCAGCAATTCTTAAACAAAGAAAGCAAAGCCATCACCAACGAAACTCCCCTGGCGGGGGAAGGGGGGGGCATATTTAGAATTCAGAGTTGTAGCAATCTTTTATTTAAAATCTCCCTTTTTTGTGTGTGTGTTTTTTTTTAAAGATTTTTAATTTTTATTTATTTGCAAGAGAAACAGATAGTGACAGATAGTGAGAGAGAGAGCATAAGTGGGGAGGAGAGGGAGAAGCAGGCTCCCGCTGAGCAGGGAGCCCGAGGCAGGACTCGATCCCAGGACCCTGGGATCATGACCTGACCTAAAGGCAGACGCTTAATAGACTGAGCCACCCAGGTGCCCCTAAAATGTTCATTTTAAACAAAACAAAACAAAAACAAAAACCAAAACAAAACATGCAAGGCACGCCAAGAAACAAGCGTGACTGACCCCGAGGAAAAAAGTAGTCAATAGACCCTTTCTCTGAGAGGGTTCAGATGTTGAACTTCAAAGCAGCTGCTATAAATATGTTGGAAGAACTACAGGCAAGAGCATTTGGAGAACTAAAAACAAGTCATGGAGAGAAAATCTTAACGAAGAGACACGAGTTATAGAACTCAATGTACATTCTGGACTTGGAAGCTCTCTTTGATCGTCTGGGCTCCCACAGTGCCCTGGGCTTCCTGGGCCACGATACTGACCTGTGTGTGGCACCTGCCCGTTTCTGTGACTGTCTCCCCGACCCTGCCTCGACTGCAGGCAGGGAAGGGACCGAGCTGCTTGCTCCCGCATGGCAGCAGCACCCAGCCGGAACTGGAGATCAGAGGCTGTGGGGACCGGGCAAGTCCTTACCCTCTCCCTAGGCCTCGGTGTCCTCCCCTGTGAAATGGACCCCATGGGATGTGGTGATAGGAGGAGGATGGGGCCCCCAAGGCATTGGTGACCCCGCAAGGAGCCTGGAATGAGTCCATCAGAAGGCAAGGCTGTGAGTTTTGTTGTCTGTTTAATTTATTACTGTTCGACATCCAGTGACACTGACATACCCCACCAGGCCTGCGGACCCCGGCGCCGGCGAGTCTGACCTGTCCCACAAAATACAGTACGAGGGGTGGACGGCTACACACGCGCATCCACGGCTGAAACGACAGTGACTCCCAACTGCGGCCGCAACAGTACTGCCGGGAAAGGAAAGACAACCGGGTGTCGCGTGTTCCCCGAGTCACACTTCTTGTTCTCAACAGTTAATGCTGTTACAAACGCTACTGATGCCAGGACAGGGCCAGACACAAACAGTCCTACATCTTCTCTGTCGTATAAATATGGAAGATTTTCGTTTATACAGTTTACCCCCAGTCTGAAACTACAGCTTCTGCTACCCGTTACTGCTAAGGGCTACGCCGCCTCGCCTCTGGAACCAGGGGCCCGGGGTCGAGACTCTGGAATGTTGGGACTCAGTCTTCCTCGCTGCCACTTCCTGAGCGGTCCTGGAGGGGGACAGGAGAGAGCATGATCAGCCCCGCCGTCAAGGGCCCCCCACTGGGGCCTACCCAGGTGCTAAGTCTGTTCGTTGGCTGCCTTTGCTGGGTGTGAGTGGGCAGCGGAGGGCACCGTGAGGCCGAAGGGGCAGCAGCCCTTGGCTTCGCCCCTGGTGCCGTGGCCAAATCCCAATGTCGTTTTTCTCCCGAGGACTGGCCCCTGCGACTACACAGACTCTTCCTTGGATCTGGGAGACCCACTGGGCCCTCTCTGCTTCCTCCCACCATGGCGTTCCTGTCCTGTGCCCCTGACCTGCGGCTTCAAAACCACTGTGGTCATTCCTGACTACATAGGATGTTTCACACAAACATTTTTTAAACAGCTTGGCAAGGGCCACAGAATGCTCTGCCGCATCTAGACTGGGCCGAGGGGGAGCTTTACAGCCACCCCTCCGTGGCCAGGACATCATTCATGTCCTCATCATGTTAGCATGTCTACGGTCAGGGTTGTTCGGAGCTACCAGACTCTGCTATTACTGCAAACGGCTGCATGAGAGAAACAGCAGCCGTGTCATGATGCTCGATGAGCTCTGCCGGGAGCCAGGCCCCAGGAACGCCATGTGGCCTCCCTGATTTCTCGAAGTGGAAACTGAGGCTCAGAAGTGAAGTGGGCTGCCCAGCTTCCACAGCAGGGAAGGGCCGGGCACCCAGGCCCCAGCCAGAGGGCAAAGCGAGTCTGCACCACCCCCATGCCCACAAAGCTGCCCATCGGGGGCCTGACGCTCCTGCAGCCCCCGCTCCGGGGGAGAGGCGACACCCGGACCCCATTCGCGGCAACATTCACGGGATCTGTTCCGCACCGTTTCTGTAATTTCAGATCGTGGGACTGTGGTTTCTGTTTTTATCCACCACATTGTTTGGAAATCGTCCTACACAGGCCAGAACAGAGCCTCGGGCAGAGGCCGGGGTGAAGCACGTGTGTCACACAGGGCGAGGGCACCGTGAAAGCCTCAGCTACTGAGGGGGCTGTGTCTGCTCAGGGAAGACAGCTAGGGGCTGGCCGGGGACATCTGCCATCCCAGTGCCTCCTGACCCCCCCACCATGATACAGACCCAGTCCCACTGGCCTCAGCAGGGCGGCCCTGGCGTTCTGGGAGGGGCAACTCCGCCCGCTGGCCTCAGAGCACTGGCTCCACTAGCGTCACACAGACTCGGTCTGGAGTTATGCACCATGTACAACCCCGAGCCTCGGTTTCCCCATCTGTGGAGTGGGGTGTTAGAGCACTGACCCTCCCAAGGCTGTGACCAAAGGTTCCAAGACCTGGCATGGGGACAGAGCTCCAAAGACACAAGTGCCACCGGCTATGTGCTCCTGCCCACGCCGGGGCCCCGGGGGCTCACCTCCTCCTGCTCCTCTTCACTGTCGTCATCGCTCACCACTGGCTTGGCCCGCGAGCCGCGGCTCGGCCGCCGACGGCCCCCCTTCAGCCGATCCTGTGCCTTCTCCTTCCGGCCCAGCTTGATCTTCACTTTGACTGAGCGGGCTGGGGTGGGGACCAGAAAAGGGGGCAATAAGAAAGACATGAGCTAGGAGAGCACGGCAAGCCAAATCAGGGGCGGCTGCAGCTGCCTGGCTATGATGCTGGTCTGCCCAACCGCCCGACACTGGGACTCACACTCAGACTCAGAGCCTTCCTCCTCGCCCTCCTCCTCTTCCTCGCTCTCCTCGCCCTCACTGTCATCTTCTTTCTCTATTTTCTGCCGCACGCTGGTGAAAACCGACTGCAGGACAATGGAGTCTTCGTAGATCTGAAAGGAGACACGTGGGGTTTGAGTGGGCTGGGGCCTGATGGGAGCCATGGGCCCTGCCCTCTGGCCAGGCCAGCCTGTGTGGGCAGAGGGACCTCAGTAACCCTTTCCCAATCGGGGCCTGAGAGAATATAAGACCCAGAGAAAAGTGTGGATGTGTTAGCTCAGGAATGACTACAAGTTCTTCCCTCCCTCTGAAGAATCCCAGCGCACGTATGCTTTTAAAGGCTCTGAGAAGGTCTGCAGTAATGCTGGAAATGCATGTCCCTTGTTTAAGGCAGCATTTCCCCCAAATGTAGGACTGTAAAATCTTTTCCATGAGGCATCTATCCTAAGCACACTCAGGAAAAGTTTGCTAAATTGAGGTTGTGCGTGTGTATTAATTTCACTGCAGGAAAGGACACATCCACACAGTTCCTTTCGAGAAAGTCCATAGTGAATTAAAAGTAAAATTCCAACATATACACTGGATTGCTCACAGGGTCATCCTGGCTGGATCAGACTGAGTTTATTTCCTCTAATCTGCTTATTGTTCTCTCTGCTTCTTTTACTAAGGAATACATTGCTGGGGGGCCTGGGTGGCACAGTCGTTAAGCGTCTGCCTTCGGCTCAGGGCGTGATCCCAGCATTATGGGATCGAGCCCCACATCAGGCTCCTCTGCTATAAGCCTGCTTCTTCCTCTCCCACTGCTTGTGTTCCCTCTCTCGCTGGCTGTCTCTATCTCTGTCAACTAAAATAAAAATTAAAAAAAAAAAAAAAAAAAGGAATACATTGCTTTTATGATTGACAAAATATTCCATGTGGTTGGGAATTCTTACTTAACTGACTAAGCCACCCAGGCGCCCCTTAATCAGTCAACTGAAAACACAGCAAGGGCATGCTGAACTGGGGCCCTCCATATCAGATGCCTCCTCACCAGGGAGCCCTCCAGGTTGAAGGTCTGAGCGTTCTGGCACAGTAGCATGACGTCCTTCTCCAGGTCATTGAGGCTGCGGTACTTGTGGTTGCGGATGCGCTCCTGTGGGTGGTGGGAGAAGCAGCTTTACCTTGGGAATTTGCCTTGTGCCTGGGGACCCTGGGGCCGGGTGTCCCTCTGCCTAACAAGGTCACGGCCCAGTCTTCCGGGCACCTCTGTACGGACTCGGAAGCCCAGGCCCGCTGAACACGGAGCTGCACTGCCGAAGCCTAGGTCATGGGTAACCTTGACGGAGCCCCGAATGCTGGCTGCCCACCAACACACCCTTAGGACCCTCTCCCACAAACTGCGCTGCTGGGGCTCTTGAGGCCATGAGGAACCCCAAGAGCCTGTGACTGGTCAGAAAGCCCAGGCTCTGCCCAGTCTGCTCCGTGGTCATCTGTCCCATAGACCCCAGTAATGCCCAGATGGGGAAGGTACTGGGTCAGATTCCCCCAACACTGATGTGCGCACACCCCTGTGGAGAACCCCCACTTCCCACATCCTATGCCAGAGTTACCTTTATCTTCTTGAAGTCCACAGGCTTGCGGATGAGCTCGTAGTACTCGGGCAGCTCCTTACGGGAGGGCAGCTGGATGAACACCTCACTGAGCTGACGTCCACTACTACTGCAAGGCGGGACACAGGGGCGTCACTCCCAGGCCCTGCCGCTGGGGAGCCCCCGCCTGGCCACCACCCATGGTTTGAGCAATGAGAAATTCAAAGTGCTCAGGAGTGATCTCCTGTACATGTACTGTCTTGTGAGTTCTGGAACATTCGTGAGAGGGGCCAGGGATACATTTGAATCCAGGCTCTGTCCTCACCCAATCCCCCCAGACCCTGGAGGGAACATCACCAAATGCCGTGCAGCAAAGCCTCGGCACTAGAAAGAGGCAGAATCACAATCGTATTCATGCACGATGCAAGAATCAGTTGGCTTACGTCAGGAACAGTGTCAGTTCTCAGAGAGAGACCAGTTTCTGCAAGTTTGCAAATGTGTCTCTCACAAGCAGCACTTACGAGCCGTGAACTTCAAAGAATCCAGCAAAAACCTGTGGAGCAGAGATGCCCCCTGGAAAGACCTGAGCAGGTTTCTGGTCCTTGCCATTGGGAAAGCACTGGTTTTCCACAAGGGAGCAGAGGAAAGACGCACTGCGAGTGGCCCTGAGACGTGGCAGGGTCCCAAGTGCTGTCTCCTGGGTCTCCCTATTGGAGGAGCCATGCACTTGGCCACGAGGCTGTGCCACACCCAGGCTTGGCTCTGTCTGGGGACAGGAGCTCAGAGGGGACATCACTCCTGGGGTGGCGTGAGGAGGGAGTGAGCAGGCACTCCAAGGACTGGCACAAGGGAGCAGACAACTCTTTACGAGTGCAGCTTCTCTTTCTGTTCCTTCAGCTTGAAGACAGGGACCCTGCCCTGGGGAGCCTGGGGACCCAGTGACCTGGTCAAGGCTCTGTTCCAGGCTTGCCTACAGGTGGCTTGCCCTCCCTTATCTGTGACCAGCTGGACCCAACACGGGGCAGAATGTGGCTGAAAATGAAACCCAGAAGGAAGCGGGAGGTTGGCACTCACTGAGCGTGGGCACCCTCACCTCGCAGTGGGGTGAAAGATTGGAAGGCAGAGGCCTGAGGCAGGCTGTGTCTGGGCACGGCTTACTGGGAACATGTGTGCCAAGTGTCCAGCCCAGAACAAGGACTGAATGGCGATGGCTGTCCAAAGCAAGGTGCAGAGACCAGATCCCAGCTCCTGTTTGTCCGGCCCGTGGCCCAGGAGACCCCAGCTGCAGGAGGAGGGCCAGGGGCCTTGTGAGGCACAGAAACCCCAGAGGAGGCAAGATTTCTGGGATCCCAGCCAGGAGCAGCCTTGGGGAGGCGGTCCTGGCAAAGCTGCTCCTTTACGCAATCGTGACACTGGGCACATCCAGCAGTAAAACGTGAAATACCCCCCTGGAGGAGCAGGTTTCCCTTCTCTGTGGGAACAGGCTGGTGGGTGGCTTGGCCACAGACAACGGGAGCTTGGTTATGTAACTCCGAAAACGAGAACCGGTATCAGAAGGCACTGGGCGCTCTGCCTGGGAGAGGCAGACCGGAGCTGCAACCCACCACTCAGTCACCCGCACGCGTCCTGCTGTCCCCCTAACCTTCTCAGAGCTCCTCTCTCATCCTCGCAGCACTATCCTTATACGTTTGACCACGATGCACAGTGGGAGCCACAGCTCTGATCCAGGACACATACCTGCAGCCATAAAGTAACAGAAATTTCCCCGCACGGGGTCTCCCTTGCTAAGAGATGAACTCTGATGCTTCCTCCACTATTTCGCTTTTTAGAAAGGCCAGCTGACCCACTACACTCATTCCGTTGCTCACTAATGGGTGTGGAATGTGTGCCGTGCAGGGCGCTAAGGCTGGGCTATCTAGGCCACACACCCCCGTGCTCATCTGTGGCCTCCGTGAAGGTGACTGGGCCTCGGGATGTGCGTGGCCCTGGAGGGAGCTCATGAAGTAGGAGTCTAGTGCTGGAACACAGTGGAAAGTTTTGTAATAAAACCCTCTCACCTCCATCGAGCTAAGAAATTGGTGGAGACAAGACAGAACAGGGAGCAACGGGGCCCCTCTTACAAACCTTTAGAATACGGGTGTCGCTGAGGAATAAAGGCCCATGTGCAATGAGCTCAGAGTGTGGATGGCCTGGAACTGAGTGCACGTGATGGAGGGACAGGGCCCCAGGAAGATGGGCGACTTTTAAAGGCATCCTCTCCCAGACGGCAAATGTACTGCCATAAAATTTTAGTTTCCAAAGTGCTGAGATGTCATTTTTAATCCTTAGAAGTCCTCAGGAGACCCCCACCCCACCACCAGGCACTGCTGTGGTAGGCTTGTGGCCAAGAGCCTTCCGGGCTCGCCTGCCAGCCCTCCTCCCCTCTGCGTTAGAGGCGGACAAATCACAGCTGCCTACCCCACTCGAATGAAACCCAAAGTCCTTTGGGTGGCAGCCTGGCCCTCAGGACTGACCTCAGTACCCCTCTCTCCCACCTCCTCAGAACCATCAAAGCCACTGCTCCCCGGGAACCCCAACTGCGACCCTCACGTCACCTCAGAGCAAATGCCCGCCCCCCTGAGGTTCTGTGGCTCCCCGCCCCCCCTTACAGATTGTAAGAAAAAAGAATGACCGAGATGTAAGATCTTTAGTGCTCAGCTCCCCGAGGTGTGCCAGGCTCCTGAGAGCCTGCCTGACCTCTGGGACCTGGGTGGGCCTGGACTCTTCTTGGACTTGATGTTACGGGGTCCTGTGTGGTTAGCTCCCAGGTCTGGCCGCCTCCCTCATGGCTGAGATCTGTCCCTGTGGCCACGCGCAGCGGCAGCTCACGCAGCTCAGGAGCTGCCTCGTATCCCGTGGTGGGCACCTGCCACACGGTCCCCTCGTCCACCTGCTGCGGACTGGCACCTGGGCTGTGCCAGTTCAGGGTATCTGGAAGCACGTGGCTGCAGACACTCATGTCCAAGGGTCCGGCCTGCACGTCTTCTGGGAATACACCGGGAGGTGGAAGGCTGGAGGGCAGGGCAGGGGCGCTGAGGTCCAGCAGACACCAAGCCCCCGCTCGCTCTTCCGGCGGTGGACATGCTGTTCTCACCGTCAGCCGCACTCGCTGTCACCCCTGGTCGGTGTGGCTGTTCTCCACGCTGGGTGTGAACCGCTATCTCCGTGTGCTTTCAATTCACAATTCCTTGATGGGCAGTGAAGCCGGGTGCCATTTCATAGGTGGAATGGTCCCCCGATGACCTCTTTCCGGCAATATCTGTCCATGTCGTCGTCCTCCTTCAGAGGGTCCTCTGTTGGACATGTTTATTGCAAACCCCCTTTCCAGTCTGTAGCATGTCTTCTTACTCTCTTGGTGTCTTCTGATGAATGGATCTTAGTTTTACTCAAATTCCAATTTACCAATACTTTCCTTTCTACTTGGTCTTTTTTTTTTTTTTTTTAATTTATCTGACAGATAGAGAGCACAAGCAGGGGGAGCAGGCAGAAGGAGAGGGAGAAGCAGGCTCAATGACCAGAGAGCCTGATGCAGGGCTTGATCCCAGGACTTGATCATGACCTGAGCCGAAAACAGATGCTTAATGACTGAGCCACTCGGGTGTGCCTCTACTTGGTATCTCTCCAGTCCTGTCACGGAGGTACTGCATTTTGTTCTAGAAGTTGTGACAATTCAACCTCTTTACATTATTAGATATGAAGCCAGTCACCCGGATCAGTGTCATTTCTCCCAACCAATTCCTATGTGTCTATGTCCTCGCTGAACCAGAACACAAGCCATGAGGGTAGAGGCCTTGCCTGTTTTATCTCCTGCTCTATCTTTGGAACCTAGAACAAAGCCTGGTACAAAGCAGGTGCTCAACAAACATTTGCTGAATGAAGGAAGAAACAGCTCAGGGTGAAAATCTCAGGGTCAAGGAGCAGGGTTCAAACTTGGGTGTCACAAAGGTCATCTCCGAACAAGGGTTCCTCACTGCCCCCAACAACGCACAGTCACTGATATACCACCCCGTTCCAGAAAGGATTGGCAGCAACTACCAGGAACCCCCCGGCCCTGAGACTTGCTCTGAAGAAGCTTCTGCAGGCAGAGCGGGCTGGGAGTAAAGGTGCTTGGGAAAATCCTGAGGCTGTGAGGGCCAGACCTATGACCTCCATTCAGACATAAGCCTGGGCTCTCACCTGGTTTGGCAATAAGAGTAGCAGCCACTGCCACCACTGTGCATGACATTAGGAACGACGATGACGCTCTTCTCATGCCTCCAGACACCAGCTCCCAGCGCAGGGATTTCCTTCTACTTGTTCACTGCCCTGTCCCCGTTACAAGAAGATATGAGACACAGTCGGGGCCCAGAGCAGTCAAGGCCCCTTGTCCGAAGTCCCCAATTCCTCCCCAGTCTAGGCCAGTGGGCACTTCTCGCTGAATGAGGTTTATGGCAACAAGTCTAACTCTCTAACTATTAGGGCAGGGCCTTGTCTAATTTACACACCCTTCTTGGATCCTGAAGAGCCCTGATAAGGACCTTTATTATTCAGCCTGCCCAGATGGTGTCTGCCTCCCCATGGACATGGGCCCTCCCCTAGGCCAACTCAGAGTCCTGGTGGCGCTGCCCAACACTGGAGTCCCAACCTCTCCCCCAAGCCTTGGGCGGGACCAAGTGCTGTACCTCACCCTGAGACCCTCATCTGGTCTTAGTGATGGGTCCAGGCAAAGGCCTGGGACACAAGCTAGCCAGTCAGAGCCCTCCCTGTGACTTTCTATCAGGAGTTGAGAAAGCAGAGGTTGCTTTCCCCTTGGGGTGTGAAGACTTCAGGATGGAGGGAGCCCAGAGCTGTGGCAGCCACGGGTCACTGTACGTGGTAAGGGGAGAGGTGGTGGACAGCCCTGGGTCCCAAAAGCTAGTCTTCGCTAACTTCTCTACGGCCTCCCAGCCAAAGGAATCCCTAGACACGAAGGTCTCAGAACTAGCTTCCTGACACGCAGAGCCTAAAAATCCAAATGTCCCTTCAATGTGTCCTTAAAACAAAATTACAACATGCGGAGGAAGAACAAAGAGAAATCAGAATAGACCAAGAGCCCCCTGCATGGGACAGAGCCACGAACTCTCTGCATCGAAGAGGTCATCCATCCATATCCCTTTCCAACAGATGGAGGAACCAGAGAGACAATGAGAGCTGGTGGCTGGCAAGGCTTGAGCACAGGTCACCCCCCATGACGGAGTCAGGGATCTCTCCCACCCATTTCCATATGCTGCTCTAAATCAAGGGTCAGCAAACTTTCTCTGCAAACCACTAGTGTGAATCTTTTAGGCTTTGCGGGCCATCCCATCTCTGTCATGACTACTCAACTCTGCCCTTGTTGCACAAGAGTGGCCACAGACAAGACGCAGAAAAATGAGCTTTGGCTGGATTCCCACAAAACAACTTCTATGAACAATGAAATGTGAATTTCCTATAATTTCACGTCATGGAATATTATTATTCTTTTGATTTTCCTAAACTCCTCTAAAAAAACCACTCTTAATTCACAGGTTGATACATACACAGCTGGTGGGCCAGATTTATTTTTTTTCCTGGTTTGCTAACAACTGGTGGGAATCCTAAGAACAACAGAGAGAATGTCTGTCCATATCAGGGATGGCAACATACGGCCTGGCGTCCTCACTTTCTCATCCTCTGACCAGTGCAGACATTGCAAGTAGATCAGAGCACTCTCTCTTTGCCGTCAGGCAGGCACAAGCAATCAAGTGAAGACGGTGCCTGAGACAGACCCTGCTAGCCAAGTATGGAGGTGGTCCTAAACTGCCAGGAAGGACTCCCTCTCTGTCCCTCAGCCCGGCTCTCCTTAGAGTCCAGTTCAGTCCATCTTCCCATGACATCGCTCGGTGATATCTTCAAGCCGTGGACCATGTTCTCTTTTGACCCTTGATCAGCAAACTGAGCCTGCAAGGTCCTGGATACGAGTAGCTCAGCAGTTTCAAAACTGATTTAGCCCCAGACCACCCGAAACAGAATCTCAGGTTTTCCATCAACAAAATTTGAAAGTGAAATAACGAAACCCACTCATTTACTTCATTAGTATACAATTACTTTCTAGGTTCAATTTTTTGACATGTTACAAAATCAAGGATAACCTGAGCATTAGACAAGTGAGAAATCTGATCCACTTAGTTACAAATCTTTATGAAGTGCCTCCACCTGCCGAGAGGCCAATCTCAGGCATACGTACGGCTGCGCAGTACAGAAACAATTCTGACTCCCGTACAAAGGAAAGAAAAGAGTGTTCACCAGTGAACCCGCTGAGAACACCGCTCTGTAGGCTGCTGGCCCTGTGCTCTCAGCACCCTTCCTGTAGAGAGGGGTGGGGAAGCTTTATTTCAGGGTGCGTGTGCTGAGGCCAAGACTGGCTGTAGGTTATGATGCTGGTTAAGTGTCTAATGAGCCAAGGACACATCTGGGGGGCACGTGTTTCTTAACACAGTTTAACACTGCAATCGTAATGCCATTTTAAAGAAACCCCGATGCTGTGCAAAAGCTTTTTATCTTGGCGAAGTCCCAACAGTTCATTTTTGCTTTTCTTTCCCTTGCCTTTGGGATAACTGAACTCTACCTCTGAAACAAATGATACACTATATGTTAATTCATTAGAAAGAAAAGAAAAGAAAAGAAAAGAAAAGAAAAGAAAAGAAAAGAAAAGAAAAGAAAAGAAAGGGAAAAAAGAAAAAGAGAGAGAGAGGGAGAGAGGGAGGGAGAGAGAGAGAGAGAGAGGGAGAGAGGGAGGGAGGGAGAGAGAGGGAGAGGGAGGGAGAGAGGAACAAGTAACACGAGTTGGGAGAGCATTTGGATTTAACATTTTCATTTTGGAGGCGAGACCTGAACTTTGAAAAAAGATGTCTGACCCGGGAAAGCTGCAGAAAGCTGGATCGTAATCCAGGCAGGCTCCTAGCTGCCGGCACCTACTCTGCGGGCTCGTGCAGCCTCCCCAAGCAGGCCGTGAACGCAGAAGGGCAGGCCTTGCACCATGCTCTGCAGTGCTGGGAGCTCAGGAGACATCAGCGGTGGGTGATGAAGACCAAGAGCAGGAAGCCAGGACCTGTTCGTGGCACTGTAAAGAACATTTCCCAGGCTGAGAGAGAGGGTGAAAATGAGAGGCAAAGCCAGCCCAGCTCCCCTGGAGCTGCGGCCAGAGGTGGGTTGTGCTGTTAATGTGAGTGCCGGGGGGGGGGGGGGGTGCAGAGTGGCGACGCCACCTTCTGCAGGGCTGGGTGACCCGGGCCTTGAGGTGCATGCTTCCCGGCTGGAATGAGTCGGTATTTGCGGCCCACTGGTACTACCGGGAGCCCCTAGAGTGCTGAGCAGCTCCACAGAGCGAAGGCTGCGAAGCCCCTTCTGAAACTGAAGAGGCCGCTGGATGCCCACGCTGGAACCCAGGGTGCTGAGGGCCCTCCGGTCCCACTGGAGCCAACAGGCCCACCTCCATACCTTCCTTCCCTCCTAACTTTCAAGCTTAGTTAACTTACATTTTTAACTAGTTTCACCTTAGAACCATAACCTTTTAATTCTTTTACCTTTTAGCTTTATTTTAAAATCTACCTATTCTTTTGTGATTTTTCATTTACTTGACCTTGAACCTTTTGATTCATCTTCTCGTTTTTTTTTCTCCCTTTTCCAACGATTTTGAATTTTCCTTTCGTACGTCTTGTGTTACCTGTTGATTATCTTCTGTTTTCACAACCATTTCTTTACTGTTTTCCCGGAGTACAGAAGGAGCACACACTTGCCGAACGCGCGGGCACTTTAAAAGAATCTCGCACGGGACTCTGAGGGAGGCAGAGGGTGTGACTTGTTCACCCAAAGCTACTTATTTCTGGGGCCCAGTGTCTGTACCCGTCCTGTTTTGAGCTTATATGTAACTCTAGTTTTCAGCCCTGTCTGCTTCGGTGAGCTGCTTCTCTCCTGTGGCGATCAACCACCAGCAGGGAGCGAAGCCTGGGGGCGGAACTGGCAGGGTGACCAACAGGGCAGGTGCAACTTTGTCCAGCAACTTCTTTGGCAACCTTGGAACCTCAGCACAACTTGACAAGGCTTCCGGGGCTAATCCTCCTGTGCCTTAGAGCCCCACTGGGCCCTCAGCCGGGCCTGCACCTACCCCCAGGCTGGCCTGGGCCTTGACGATGGGGATCAGCACTTTTCTCAAGACATCCCACCTCGGCATTTCCCAGGACAGGCTCCGGGCTGGGTGCCAAGCAGGAAGTGCTGACCCCAGCCCTGGACCCACAGGCAGAGGGCTAGCTTCCCTTCCTGGAGCGTACCCAGTTTGAGCCTGGGCTCCAGAGGAACGGCCGTATGGCCTTCAAAGGCTGACGCTGGAGAACCCTGAGGGCTCTCTGCCCCCTCATGAAAGGGCTCCCAGAGCTGCCCGTCCTCTACTCTTTCCCCTAAAGGGGACCGTCCTGAGGGGATGGAGCCACCCTACAGTTACCTTTCCTGGGGAACACTTCAGCCAGACAACCTTCCCTGGTTGCTACATTGCCTGTTTTTCTCACAAATCATCGTACAAATCTTTCAACTCCCAACAGCCATCTGCTCTTTGATTCTAAACAGGGAGGCGCAGGCCTCCTGCAAGGGCAAAGGGAAAGCGGCGGCCGGAGCCCTTCATCATCTACGATGCATCCAGGGCTGGTCTCTAGGCCACACGCCTGGCCCACAAAATCTCACATTTGGGGTCTCTATAATCCCATTTTGGAGATTCAATTTCTATGCTGAGGACCTGGAAACTGAGGCAGGGAGATGGATGTTGAACCCAGGTCTCTGTGACACTCAAGCTGTCCAGCCCTTTTAAAGCGGCTGCCTCCTGGCAGAGGGCAGGGGGAAGGGGACCCAGGGGATCTGTTCAGTGGGGCTCAGCCATGGGAGGCTTAGCCTCGGCAGCCTGTACACAGATGTCACCATCTTTCTGAGCCATCGAGAGTAATATGCGAGAATTTCCTAAGAACAAGTGTTCGCTTCTGTCACGCCAGTATGATTGAGTTCAGGAAACCTGGCGCTGACCCTCCACTACCCAGCACGTGGTCTTTACAGCAGCCATGATTCTGCCCTACAGCTGGTCAGGGCCGAGCTCAGAAGCCCAGTGGGGAACACAGGTCTTGTGGAGGGTCCTCTGGAGCCTACCTGCTTAAATGGCTCCTCCCAGCAGACACAGTTCTCTAAAACCTTCCCCAAAGCACCGAGGTATGTGCTCCAGAGCACACACCCACGGACTAGCATTTGCAGACAGTGCCTTGGCTACCTGCTGCTGGCTCCCTCTGAAGGATTATGGGATGAAGACGCCAGCTGGCAGCACACACAGCTCCATGACAAGGTCCCAACCCGACCGGGAATCTGTGCCTAACTTATTTCCATGTTTACATTTTAAAGCAAAGATCTCTACCTCCCAACTTACTTTCTTAATTCTGGTTCCAATTCTAGCTGTTAAGCACAGGGCTCCTTGATGCAGCTTGAGACTTCCAAGCACCAAGGAGAAGAAGCCCTGTGAAGTCCTGCATGTGGGCTCAGTCCTTTATGTCCCCTTGCCTTAGTTGGCTTCCTCTGCACACAGGATGCCCACACCCTTGGCCTCAGGGCCTTTGCATATGCTGTGCCCTTTGCCCATGACATTTTCTTCCTCTTCCCCTAGCGGGGCCCTGCTTCTCCTCAGGCTCTGCTTATGTGACACATCTCCTCAGACCACACTAGACATTGCGGGGGGGGGGGGGGGCGGGGGGCGTGGGCGTGGGCGTGGCGTGCCCTTGGGAGGGAGGGGCGTGGCAGTCCTGAACCTGAACAGGTATGAAGGGAGCAAAAGCTTCTAGATCAAGACGTTACCTGTGCGTGGACAAGGATGTAAGTACAAAGGTAATATCAAAAATATCAAATGTGGTTGCACTGGTATTGAAATACAACTGGGGGAGATCTTGAAGTACTTAATCAAAAGCAACATCTGGAGTGAAGCCCAGTGACAGAAGGGTGGCCCTACTCAACAACACAGCGGCAGAGACACAGCTGAAGCACTCCCCTAGAGTCACTACGTGGAGACGCAACCCCAGCTCCCATGGGCACTGGGAGTGAAATCAGCAGCACCCGGCCCTCTTGCTCTGCAAGGCAGACTCAGGAATATCGAATCCAAATGCTGACGACGTCCTGTAATCACTTACTGCCATCTAGGAGCCACCAAGCTGTCACAATTCGTTTGCTCCTCAGGTTCCATGTTTAAATCAAGCATAGAATTTAGCTAATTAAAACATTCTGGAAAGTAAAAAAAAAAAATTTTAAATACGAATGCTTCATTTTCTCTTCTGGAAATGAGCTATATAGGAAGTCTGAGACAAGAAAGTTTGTGGGGCGCCTGGGTGGCACAGCGGTTAAGCGTCTGCCTTCGGCTCAGGGCGTGATCCCAGCGTTACGGGATCGAGCCCCACATCAGGTTCCTCCGCTATGAGCCTGCTTCTTCCTCTCCCACTCCCCCTGCTTGTGTTCCCTCTCTCGCTGGCTGTCTCTATCTCTGTCGAATAAATAAAATCTTTAAAAAAAAAAAAAAAGAAAGTTTGTGACAAGCTACTTCCAAATTTATTCCACTTCGGTTCTCTTTGGTGTGGCACGGTGTCTGGTCCCTCAGAACTTTCCAGGTACCTAACGGATATGCCGTAAGAATTTAACCTGGTCCAAAGAGAGGCCTGGCCTTTGCCCTGGGCGGTGATCTCTTAGCCCTTGAAATGCCCTGCCTTCTGGTCTGCCTGTGTTTAACTGGGGGCCTTTGGCCCAGAGAGCCTAAGACTGTGATTTAAGGCAGGGGTCACGGGTCATGTGGCACCAGCTCAACCCACAGAGGAGCTAGAGACTGAGGCCAGGCATGTGAGTGGTTAGTCGTGTCTCTGTGAACAAGTTCCAATAAAAACTCCACACATCAAGGCTTCCTTGGTTCAGCAGTGTTCTGTGAGTCTTGTCTCCTGCTGCTGCCAGGGAAGTCAGCACTGTCGGTGACTCCCTGCAACAAGGACGCTGGAAGCGCCACACACAGAACTCTCTAGCATGCTGCCCCTGATGCCAGGCTCTGTCACAAACCCTAACTGTGAGTTGAGCAGCTTTCAGAGAGCCCTTCTGGAGAATTAGCAGCCTGAGCGGGGTTTGGGATCCCTGAACTCTGCACTTGGTGTCAAGAGTGAGGGCGGTCTCACTTTTCTCACCCAGTCTCACAACTGGGTGAACCATACTGTTGTTTTCCCCATGGTTTCAAATTCAGGATGTTAGGGAATGTCAAAAATATCCATTAAATATCCATTAAAAAAGGTCAGCCTTTTACCCAAACGTCATCTTTGAAAGTATTTGCTGTGAGGTAACTTTTCAAGCAGGCAAACAGGATTATTTTCCCAAGTCTGTTCGTGCCCTGCTTGATCTTTTCCTATGGGACCACCAGCAACGCACAAGTGGCTGGACCCACTCCATCGCAAACCAAGCGTTTCTCAATGTCAGCATGTGGGAGGCTTCCTTTAATGACCATACATACAAGTTCCACTTGTGACATCTCTACGTTTCTTTCCACTCCCAGTCCTGTAATGCCACCCATTCCGAGAAGACGCGGGGTTAAATGTCAAGCACGCATCAAACCCTCCTCGGGGGTCTCACGTCAGCTAGGAGAGCAGCTCTGTGACTCCAGAGCTGGGGCCTTCCCCAAACTGGATCTCAGCCTCCCGCACGGGAGCGGTCTCCACAAGGGGTCACGGAGCCCTTAGAGCCAGTTTTAGTTTCGCGTCTGATTCATCAGCCCATCTTGCACGTGCTGGAAGAACAATCGTTTGCAGCAGCCGGGGGAGTTGGTTCCTCTTTTCTCATATGGTACGTGGCTAAGGCTGATGCTCAGGGGGCTTTTGCAGTAAGTCACAAGATGACTTAAAAAATGGACACTTTTTCTTTAAAGTTTGAAAATATCTGAGGCCTTATCAACAAGTTTAGGGTGCTGTTTCCAAGTGTCTTGTTTTTTCGTCTTTTTTTAAACCTAAGTGTAACATAATACAGGAAAGCACGCACACTGAATGTTTATCCTGATGAACATTTGTGTTTTTTTTTTTATTTTAAATTTTATTTATTTATTTGAAAGAGAGACAGCAGGAGCAGGGGGAGGAGCAGAAGGAGAGGGAGAAGCAGATTCCCCTGCCAAGTAGGGAGCCCGACATGGAGCTCAATCCCAGGACCCTGAGATCATGACTTGAGCGGAAGGCAGACGTTTAACCGACTGAGCCACCCAGGCGCCCTGAACATTTTCATGTCTGGAGGTAACCACAGTTCTACATCCATCACCATGATCAGCTGTTCAACTTCCTACAACTGGAAGCATCCAGTAGGTACCTGTTAGTGTCTGGCTTCTTTCACTCCATAAAATGACTGTTAAGATTCTCCCAGGGAGTGGTGGAATGTCTGTTCTGGTGGTTGGTTTCTGCTCTTGGATTAGGCCACCACTGATACCTTTTCCTATGGATGGACCCTGGGCAGTTTCGTTTGGGGCAGTTATGGTCAAGGCTGCCATGCATGTGCTTGTACCTGTCTTTCGGTGGACACAAGCGCTCAGCAATCTCTGGTTTACAACCAGGATTGGAGTTTCTGGGTCAGAAGGTTTAGTGCCAAAGCGCGGTCTGCTCCCATAAGCAGAATGTGAAGTCCATGTCCTTGGCAACACCTAAGGGAGTTTCAGCCATTCTGGTGGGTGTGTGGAAGCATCTCTAGTTTTATCGTGCATTACCTTGATATTATGATGTCGACGTCAGTGACCCTGAGCACCATTTCACATGCTGATTGGTCACTGGATATCTCCTGTCCGTGACTTTTGCCCATTTTAAAATCTCAGTAGGTGCAAGTACTCACTGGCTTCATGAGGGTGTCCTCGGATGTACAGATGTTCTTCGGTGACATCACTGTATGAGTCTTTTATGGTTAGTGGTGCTTGTGTCCTGTTCACGCCTACATCAAGGCCATGAAGATTTTTATCGATCCCTTCTTCTAGAACTTTGTTTTACCTTTCACATTTATGTCTCCATTTCAAATTAACACACGTGTAAGGTTCTGGGTAAGGTCAAAAGTGACCTCCATTTGGATATCCAAAAGATCAGCATGACTTTTGAAAAAGTTCATCCTTGCCCCCTAACCTTCAAAGGTCTTCTTCATTTCGATAATTTTAAGACTCCCTCGCAAAAAGATCACTGAGAAGAAAACACTGGGATCTACCGTTTTCATTGGATTTTTGCATATTCTGTATTTCAAGTAATTGTGACTCTTCCACTTTTTTCTTTGTGGAATTTGCCTCAAAGGTGAAGTTTGCATATGAGCTCAGTATTTTCTTCTCCAACACAAATGACACATTTCTAGGGTGGGCGGTTAAGCTGAAATAAACCTTTCTCACTTAATCATTTGTTTCTCTTCTAATAATAAAAGATTCTTTTTTTAAGGGCAATTTGCATCCTTTATTTGGGTACTACAATCACTACCCCCCCAAACTTCACACTTGCTAAGAGCCTCTCCAAATGATGCATTGAGAGCTTACGCCTCGACACTTTTCCCTCCTATAGATTATGATTTACCCTTACCTTGCTTAAAGACTAATTGCCACGTTACTCTAAAATCAAGCTGGACAACTGTCCTGTTATTGGGACAGCCATACTGGCCAGTATGTACCAGAAAGTGGACTGAGGCACCGGGGAGCAGTATAAGCCAAGCCCTGAGCAAGGTACAGGCCTCACGCCCGAGCTGGCAGACTGCGCACATGCTCCCGGGAAGGGCCTGGGAGAACCGTTGCTTTCTTATTTAAATGGTACTTGTGATCCACGAACGGATCTGCTGCAGTCTCCTGTTTTGTGTGTCTACGAGGGCAGGGACCCCAAACCCCAGAGCGGAGCCTGGCCAGTCTTTGCAACATGTGGCCCACCCATGATGGCCCAGGGTGAGAACTGGGCTGGCACGTCATCCAAGCGTGGGGAGAGGGTGGAAACTCTAGAGAAGGAAAGCTGCTTGGGCTCGGCTCCAGCCACGTGGGCCCTCTCCCCATAGTCCACCGGCTGTGCGATCGGCGCCAATCACGGCACGGGTCCCTCCCTTCCCACCTCGCCCGTTGCCAGCCTCCGAGGCCCCTACGCCAGCTCCTACTTCTGCTGGAGCACTCGGCCCCAGACCGCCATTCCTCAGGGCTTCCCCTCAAACGTCACTGTCCCTGAAAACAGTCCCCGCATCTCCATCTCCCCACGACGTTTTTTCTTCCCTCTCATCACAGCTGACAGCGTGCTTGCCTCTTGCAGAATGTGAGTTCCACGAGGGGAGGCAAACCGAGACACAGACAGGCCCCCAATGTTTGTGCACTGACTGCCCCAACAACCGGCTCCCAGGCACATGGAAGGCCGGGTGAGGCACCTTCGGGGACCCCCACGCCCACCTGCTGCGCTCCTTGGCTTACCTGTCCTTGTACTTGATCACAGCGTCCACGATCTTCTTCATCTTCTTGGTGAGGTTGGGAGGGTTTGGGGAGAGCTTCTCAGCGGGTGGCCGCCCACGCTTCTTCTGCTTCTTGCTCTCGTCGTCCTTGTCACGGCTGCGGGTGCTGGTGGTCGGGGTGGAGGAGCCGGCGTCGCTGTCCCGCTTGCGCTTCCGAGACGATTTCTTCTGCCGGACCTCCTCTTCGATCTCCTCCAGCGTGCCCTCCTCGATGGCCTTCAGGGTCAATAGTGGTAAAATAGGACAGCCAGCACCGAGGTCGACAAGCAAAGGCCGCGGCGCAAACCCGCAGGCCCTGGCTGGGTGGGACACGCACGGGTTCCGAGAGGCCATGACAGGCCAGCTCTGCCTCCCCAGGGCGCTCCCGACCCACGCCTGGCCTGAACAAATCAACAGGTGCATTTCTTCACCAATTAAAGAGGCATATCCCCACTGAAGGGAGTGCAAAGACTTGGACTCTGGAATCCCTCCACCCGGAGGTGACACTATTAATACTTCTGCTCCAGTAGTAACACTAGACAGTAATACTATTAATACTTCTGCTCTATATCCTCAGCATTTTTCTTAAAATTTGTGACAAAACATACATAACACAAAACTGACCACCTAACCATTTTTAAGCGTGCACCTTGGTGGCATTAGGTATGTTCACATCGTGTGCAGCCATCACCACCGTCCAAAGCCAGGACTCTCCCGGCCCTTCCCACGTACGTGTGCAGCACCGAGGACAGCGCTAGAACCGTATCCGCATACCACACCGGGACTCGGGTTTTTGCTTACTGTGTCCTCGATGTACTTCCTGTCGCTTTTCTGCAATGTAATTTTTGATGTCTGTTTAGCATTTCATTGTACAACAAACCCTAGTTTAGACTCCCCCTGTTCTTGGGCATTTCAGCTGTTTCCACGTGGGGGCGGGTGATGGTCTGAGTAATGCCATGACTGATAGCCGCGTTACTAGTACATGAGGCTCCTGGTAGCAAAAGTGCTGAGCAGAAGAACCTGACTGCGAAAAAGATTAATTTCTGAATGACACCAATTGATTCATTCTCAATGATAATGACTAATTTGCACATTTTTTGCCCGCAAGTAAAGAGACGAGAAACCATGGGAGCCTGCAATCAGGAAAGGGAGTAGGGGCAGGACTCCAAGGGATGTTCTGGTTGTCCATCTCACATTTATCAGCTGTGAGTCTGAGCAGGGCACAGGGCCAGGCGCTGAGGACACAGCATGGAAAAAACCCCTCATGGAGGGAAGACAGTAAGCAACAAACATCTCGCAAACATGGTGACAAGTGTGTTGACTGCCAGGAAGGAGGGTGAGTGGTGTTCTGATGGTGAAGCAGATGTGCCCTGGCCAGGGATCAGAGGAGTGTCTCAGAGGTGGCACTGAGGCTGAGATCTGAAGGGTGGGGGTGGGTAAGGCATCCAGGCCAAAGGAACAGCATGAAGGGCGTGTGGCAGGGAGGAGGGACTGTAAGGCTGGCATGGGGGAAGGTGTGCACTACGAGCCCAGGGGAGTACAGGGGGTTGAATAGTGTACCCTAAAGTTCATGCCCACCTGGAACTTCAGAATGTGATCTTATTTCAAAATAGGATCTTCACAGATTTTATTACTTAAAGAGCAAAAATGAAGTCATCCTATGTCAGGGTGAGCCCCAACTCCAATGAGAATGTCCCCATGAGAGACAGGAAAGGACACAAAGACACACGGGGGATAGGCCATGAAAGATGGGAGCAGACTGGGGTGATGTGGCCACAGGCCAAGGAATGCCAGGACCACAAGCTGGAAGTGGCGAGGAAGGAACCTCCCCTAGAACCTTCGGAGGAAAAACAGTTTCGCTGACACCTTGACTCCAGACTCCAAACCTCCAGAACTCTCAGAGAATAAACTGATATGGTTTTAAGTCACCTAGTTTGGGGTCCCTGTTACAGCGACCCTAGGAACGCAACACTAGGGTCTCTGGTCCCGAGGCCCAGGCACACAGGTCAGCCCAGCAGGGCAAGAGCGAGCACATTCTCAAGAGTTTTGGTACATGTGGCACCGGAGTGGCTGCCAGAAAAGTGGGCCCAGGTACATGGCCCCCCACTAAGAAAAGAGAGTGTCTCTTTTGGGTAAATGTATTTTTTTTTTAATTAACACAAACTCTTACTGAGTACGACATACAAAAAGGCATGTGCTCTGTGGGGGAAAAGTCTTCTCAGCATATAGGGCTGGGAAAACTGGACATTTGCCTGTGAAAGAATGAAGCTGGACCCTAACCTCACGTCCTAAACAAAAACTGCTCAAAGATCATGGGCCCAAATGTAAAAGCTAAAAACTCTTGAAAGAAAACACGGGTAAATCTTTGTGCTCCTAAATTTCTCTGTGGATTCTCGGACATGATACTGCAGCACAAGCAAAAGGAAAAAAATAGATATGCTGGACTTCGTCAACATTAAAAACACCTGCGCTTCTAAGGACACCATCAAAAAAGTGAAACAACAACCCAGACGACAGGAGAAAATATCTGCAAATCACATATCCGATAAAGAGAGTCTTGAAGAAGAGACACAAATAATGACTGACAAGCACCTCAGAGGATGCCCAACACCGTTAGCCACCAAGAAAACGAATTAAAAACCACAGCGAGGTTACTGCGGCATAGCCACTAGAACGGCTAGAGACAAAAGGACAGGTGACAAACACGGGGAGATGATGGAGAAACTGGAACTGTCACACACTGCTGGTGGGAACGTAAAAATGGTGTGTGGCTGTTGTGGAAAACAGTCTGGCAGCTCGTCAAAAGATTAAACGAAAAAATGACCACTTGATTCAGCAATTCTGCTTAGGTATTCATGTGATAGAAATCACAACATACATCCGGCCAAAATCTTGTCCACCGATATTCATAGCAGTATTATTCACAGGAGCCCCGAGGTGGAAAACGGGCCAACTGTCTGCCAAGGAACAAAGACATTACCAACATGTGGTCTAGCTGTACGACAGAGCACTACTCAGCCTTGAGAAGGAAGCACACGTGCTACCACACGGATAAACCTTGAAAATACTTTGCCTACTGCCAGAAGCCAGTCGTGAAAGGGAGGACACATCCCTCTATTTATATGAAATGTCCAGAACAAAAGCCAAGGGGAATAAAGGGACAGGAAGAGAGCTGAAGAGGGCAGGGCTTCTTTCTGAGGTGATGAGAATGTTCTAAAGCTAATTTGTGGTGATCACTGCACAATGCTGAACACGGTAAAAACTACTGAATTGTATAACTTAAGTGAGTGAATTCAGTGGTATATAAGTTACGTTAAAAAAAAAAAAGCAAAACACTCGTAAGACATTATTACTATACAGGCAAACTGTTTTTAAAACGTAATCCTGTCTCAAGAATGCAAAGCCACGGGAACTTTACACGTCTGCATTCGGGCTTATGTTCTATCACCAAGGGTTCTCTTCTTGTCCCTAGAGCTCGGGGCCGATGGGTGAGGAGCAGGACAAGCCACCTGCCCCACCCGAGGTTCACATGGTTACCCGGCACATTTCAGTGACCCCTCGTGATCACAACTGAACCGGCGAGCTCACTAGTCTGGGTGGTTCGGAGCTTCCAGGACAGGGCCAGGGTTGCCTGACCTCATGGACTGGGGAGCACTGGGGCTGCAGTCAATCAAGAGGAGCCCCAGGGAGTGTGATCAGAGGCCCAGGCAGACAACACTGTTCGTTCTGGGGTGTGCCAAGCAGCCGTGCACAGCTGAACGCCACCACCCGCCTTCTGGGAAGGGTTGCTTCATGGACATTTTTATGAAACTTCAGGGCTGGATTTCCAGCTGCCACCTCTGCATTCAGAGTCCCAAGCATGGGAACGGCCTGATGTGTCACCACAATCCTAGTTCTGCCGCCTGTGCTGGCACAGGGGGCCCACCAGCTGCCCACGGCCCTGACTCAGCCGCCTACACCTGTTGCTGCCAGGGACCTGGCTGCCATCTGCTGAAGACTGTGCTCGTGTCACCTGGGAGCCTGGGTGAGGGATCCAGCTCAGGGGTTGACGTGCCCCAAGTGAGGCTGTCTGACCCCCTGCTGGCACTCCCACCCATGTGGCAGGGCAGGTTCCCCCCTGACTCATCACTGTTTCCCACTGCCAGGCACTCGGAAGAGTACACCAAGCTGAGACCGGCAGTATTTTACACGAACCTCATGTAAACTTCCCGCACCAGGTCAGTAGGACCGGAGCAAACTGGCCCCGTATCAGAGGTGTCGCTGTGATAATGAAAACCAAGAACGGCCGAAGGGAACCCGCTTGGGTTATGGATGAGCCCCACGGCGCAGCAGTTGAGTCTCTGCTCTCCTGACCCTGCCCCTGGCCGGCCCTCTCCAGCATGTACCTTGAGCCACTGCTTCTCGGTCAGCGAGTCACTGTAGTCCACCTCTTTGCGATGGCGGGAGCCGCGGCCGAACATCTTCTCCTCTTCCTCTTCACAGGTCAGTCGCTCCACCTCTGCATCGTCCTTGATGATCCACGACGGGAGCTCGTCCTCCTCCATCAGGCGCGGTTTCCGCTTGGGGTTTCGGGCCTCCTCGCGCCTGCGGTCCAGGTCCATGCGCTGAGGGGTGCGGGGCAGGGGACAGAGGGAGAGAGGCGTGAGCACGGGGAGAGTTGGGGGCACCCAGAGGGCATGTGGCAAGGGCAGGCTTCATTGCCTCAGGTGCCACTGCTGGCAGGCAGCTCAACAGCAGCTCTGAGGTTTCTGGCTCGGACAGCAGACCCTCGCTAGGGGCTCTGCCTCAGGGACAGAGAATTCCAGGAAAGACGGGAAGGTGGCAGAAGAGGGGCCAAGGGCCCACGCTGACTCCATGCTGACTTGTGCTTTCTACCCAGAGCTAAGCCTGAGACAGCCTTAACTCCCCCTGAAAGGGAGCCTCGAGGACAAAACACTCAGGAAGATAGGCATTTAGCAGGACTGAAAGTCACACGTGGGATGGTTGTGTGCGTGTGCGCGCGCGCGTGCATGCACACATGTGTCCCACCACTGCTGCAACACTCTTAGGGGACCACGGAAGAAAGATAGGTCAGTTAGGAGATAGTGTGGGGCCCCCCCCGAGAGATGCCCAGCTTCATGACCCACCGGAGACACCACTGTCACCGAGAAGTTTTGTTCTATTTGAGCGGTTTTGTTCTACTTCATGTCGATAGGGTGGGGCGTGCAAAGCCCTCAGAGCACCCCATGAGGTGTGTGGGGCGCCCCTGTCTGCCCATGGTACCTACCATGAACAGGTCAAATTCCTCCTCGTGCCGGGCAATCATCTGGTTCACCGTCTCGTCGTCGGGCACTTCATCTTCTTCCTAGAAGGTTTCACACATTTAGTTCGAGTGCGGAGAGGCCGGGGTGGGCGGCGGCCGGGCTCGGAGGCGAGCGTCGGCGGTCCATGGGAAATGAGCTGGCGGTCCCAGTCCGGCTGCGGTGGATGGGGACCCACACGGCAGCGAGAGGCACACACGCACACGCACACGCACGCTCCGTGGGATCAGGGCCCTTGCTGGCCATCTCAGCCGAGAAGCCGAGGATTGAATGGGCATGGAGACTGAACTACCCCTCTCACCTTTAGAGGTGGCTCCTCCAAGTCGGGGTTGACGCCCGCTGGCGGAGGGGCAGTGTGGGCGAAGCTGGCACTGCCGCTGCCCGTGCTGCAGTGTCTGCTCTGTGGATAAATAGAGGACTTCAGTCTCCAGGGCTGTCAATCCGGCGTCTTTCACCAGCAGTTTAGAAAAAAAAAACCACTTCAAAGAAAAAGCAAGTACTCATCCTCTTTCCTTTCAGCCCACACTCCCTTTACTCCAAAGGGATGCAAAAAAAATAAGAGTGCAAAAAAGGTAAAAAAACAAAAATGAAAGCCGCTCATGCGTCCACCACTCACGCTGGGGAGGGGGTTGGGGCTGGGGCTGCCCTCACCTCATCCTGCTCCTCGTGCTCGAGGATGGCCTGCAGGAAGGCGCGCCTCTCGTGGCTGGAGGACTTCTGGTCAAACATGCCAGCCTGGATCACCTTCTGGTCAACATTGAGCTTGTACTTGGCCGCGGCCAGAATCTTCTCCTCTACGCTGTTGACCGTGCAGAGACGGAGCACCCGTACCTCGTTCTGCTGCCCGATGCGGTGGGCGCGGTCCTGGGCTTGCAGGTCCTAGAGGAAGAGATGCAGGTCAGTCCTGATCCAGCTCTGTGGAGATCTAAGAGGCAATCAACCTTGCAGTGCCGTCGGGAAAGGCCTTCCTATTCTTGTGTGACTGCCGCCTCTTGCCGGGCCCTTCTGCCAGCCCCAACCAGCAGCTTCTGAGCTGGGAGCCCAGGAATGCAACCTGGAGCCTGTGCCGGTATGACGATCCCCCAGGATCGTCCCTTCCCATCTTACTGGCATTCTATAGGTACTCCAGGGCATAGTGCTATTGGGAGGGCAAGTCCTGGGCCATTATATTCCTAAGCAGCCCATGTCACAGCTGCACGGGTCCCCTCACCTACCCCAGGAGGGCCCCGCGGTTGGTATGGCTGTACTGTGGTTAAGGGCACCGTTACGGGACAGGGCCAAAGCTGGGCAGCATCTTGGCAATGCCTGGCTTGGTTGTGGGCCCTGCTCCTTCCCTGCTGTGCGGCCCAGGCCGAGGCCCAACCTCTATGAGCCCTAGAACTCACTCTGTTGACACAGGCCCTTCTGGTGATTGTGAGGGGCGAAGAGCTAAATGGCATTAGATACTCAGCCCAGAGCGTGCCACGGAGTAAGCTATGATCAAGTGGTAGCCGTGGCTGCCAACACTCTCTGTATCATCACCCCAGCTCCAAAGCAGGAGGGCTCCCAAGAAACCTTGCATCCAGACCCAGAAGCAATTCATACCCAATGGGCTTGGCAGAGGCCACACCTGGCGGAGAGCCAGGAGTGCCTTGTATCTACAGCTGAGCTCCCCGGTTTGGCCAGCATGCTTCCTGGCAGTGCTTCCAAGCACTGGCTAACGTGGCCCGGGGGGACCTCTGTCCACTGTCTGCCTGCCGATGGGGACAGCACACCACAACCACGTCTCAGGAAACTGGCTGGTCACAGAGGTCTCGGTGAGAACTACGCCCCAGGCTGATGGTAGAAATGGACACTAGTAACTGACCTGAGCATCTGCCCATCAGATGGGCTGTAATTCACACACAGATAACTAGTGCCTCCAGGCTGCGGGGAAGGACACGCTCATACCCTGGGGTAGCCCTCTGGAGGTCACTTCGGCAGAGGTGACCACAATCTACAGAGGACATGCCCATGAGCCAAGCAATCCCACTTCTTGGGGTTGACTGGTGAGTCCTTGTACAAATACTCCAAGAGAGGGACAAGAGGGCTCCCTGAGCAGTCACGCTGAGAAACAAAACCCAGATGCCTGCCAAGTGCAGTCTGAGTCGAATCTCGAGGCCACCATGTGCCCGGACACCTGGCAGCTGAGGAAATGGCTGTGTGAAGTCCCTGTGGGCTTGCCCCGAGGGGAGAAACACACCAGCTGCCGGAGGGAAGAACGTGTGCTAGACCATGCTGTTCCTGTGTGTGCATACAGGTACACACTGGCGTGTGCTTAGAAAGGGCAGGATTGGTGGGAGGGGGAAAAATGGACTCTCTATGTTCTTTTGAGTCATTGATATTTGCATTTAAAAAGGTTCTTACTTTTATAATGAAACATCAAGAAGCTAAAAACTCACTTAAAAATTGCCGTCATCTATCAAATACCACTTCTGTGAAGCTACTGGCATAGAGACCTGGATAGGGCACACGGATACAAGGTAAGAGCAGCAGTGTACAAACACGCCCAAGTGTGCGAGAGCTCGCGTGGCACACGGCCTGGAGGGCTTGGATCACGAAAAAAGTGACAATCACTGACGGCTGGTAAGATTAGGGCATTTTCCACTTAACATATTTACATAAAACCAGGAATTATTTTTTTTAAATAGGAACGGAGTACATTTTTTTCATAATCAAAACAAAAACCAGTGTTTTAAGAAATAAAGGAAAATGAATACTCTAGAGGCTTCTCTACAAAAGCCTCAGAAGCTGTGGGTGCCACTGGGCCCTTGAGATGGGAGAGGGTCTCCGGGGAGCCTCAAGTGCCGCCCCCCCCACCCCCCCGGCCAGGGGGCCAGCCAGCCTTACCTGGTGGGGGTTCCAGTCACTGTCGAAGATGATCACAGTGTCAGCCGACTGGAGGTTTAGCCCGAGCCCCCCGGCGCGGGTGCTGAGCAGGAAGATGAAGTACTCGGAGCCGGGCTCATTGAAGGTTTTCAGCAGCATGCCCCGGTCCTCCGCTTTCGTCGTTCCTGCGGGGCGCGGGGAGAAGGCTGTCAGCAGGGGGGGACCATGCATGGCGGGGTGGAGGGCGACGGTGAAGAGACACAGAGGAAGGCCTGCTCCAGAGAGCAGGGACAGTGCCAGCACACGCGCCACAGAAGCTTCCCAGGCCAACTCTGCAGTCACCCCATATGCATGCCTGGGCTGCGACGAACAACCAATTCAGGTTTACGGCGAACATGAGCCAATGCCATGCCTCCCACCCCAGGAGATGAAAAGGACTGCCAACAGGCCACTGACTCTTCCTGGAGTCACAGGGACTCTCCTGTGACCATTCAGGACACGATCTTCAGCCCTGCAAGCACTAGAGAGGCACGTAAGCTCCTTGGGTTGCTGCCAGCTCAGAGCAAAGGTGCCTTTGGCAAATCAGGACTCATTTTTGGTGATGAAATGAAAATTAGGGGCGCCTGCGGGGCTCAGTAGGTTAAACATCTGCCTTCGGCTCAGGTCGTGATCCTGGGCTCCTGGGATCGAGCCCTGCATCAGGCTCCCTGCTCAGTGGACAGCCTGCTTCCCCCTCCCCTGCTCCCCCTGCTTGTGCTCGTGCTCTGTCAAAATAATAAAAAATCTAAAAAAAAAAAAAAAAAAAAAAAAAAAATTAAACGCTTCCAGCCACTTGCCCAACCACCATGATGAATAACACGGAGGCCCAATGCCCACAGGAGCCTGGGCTCCAGGCATGCCCCCAGCTGCCCCTTCCTAAGGGCTGAGGCCTAGAGCAGGGAAGGAGCAGCTCATGCTGAAGTGTCTGCTGTCCCATGCCCAGCCCACACCCTCACTCTCACCGCTCTGATAGTGGAAGGTTCCATCTCACAACATGTTGCTGAGCCCCTACCTTTTGTCTGTACTTTGCCAGAGCTGGGCTGTGACCAAGTGGGTACTGTGTAGCTGTGGCTGAGCGGACAAAAGTCCTCTCCTCACCATGGAGGACAAGAAAGAAACTGGGCAAATGAACAGCTGCTGGGGCAGGTGGGAATACGCTCTCCACCTAGAGCCTCTCCTGAGGATTGGCATGGTGACACAGACAAGGACCAGTGCGCACAAGGCCTGGCCCCTGAAGGACGGGCGAGACAACTGGAGAGGCCTGGCCATACCACTGGCAGGGGTGCAGTTTTCAGTCTCCAAGGAGTGGGAAGGAGGCCCCAGAAGGAGGCAGGGACACAGGGAGATACACACTGTCATTTGTGCTTGTAAAGGTTACCCTGGACGGAACTCCAAGACCAGGCTGACAGAAGGCAAGACGGGCACAAAGGGCATGCTGTGGGTGAGGGTGGGGAGGCCAGAGACCGACAGGCGATGAGCCCAGCAACCACAGGTCTGTAGGCTGTGAAACCACAGTTCCACCAGCTGCACAGCAAAAGACAAATGAAGGTGCAGAGGTTTGGGGCATCCTGCCAGGGAAATGCACCTGGCAATGAGCTGCAATCAAAGCGCTGAGAAGCCGTGGGAAAAAATCTACCGACTTAACCGTGTTCAAGCCAGCAGCTCTCAAGCTCACTCTTCCGGTGAGTCTGTTCACTCTCACAGTTGGACACAGAGCAGGGACTTCCTCTAGGGCCTCCCCGGCCAGTCAACATGGGTCAGAACACATGCCCAGCATGCTGTCACCATCTCACTCAGCACCCTCCTCCCTGGGGCTCCCATGTGCTGGGATCGAGGCAGAAAAACACAGCTTCCCAGAAGAGTACGGGGGTCGAAGCTAAGCACTGTTCCCAGGAGAACCTGCTGTCATCCTGCATCACCAGCTCCCTCTCTCCCTCACACACTACCCTCAGTACACATGGTCTGGGCACGGATGAGCCTGATTCCAGCTCCAGGCCTGACCAGTGACAGCTCTACAACCATCTGGCAGTGGAGAGAAGGACATGTAGCTTACAGCAACCTAATGAGAGCCAGTCCTTGGACCTGTGGGGGGAAAAGATGGGCTGCACCCTCTGTCGGGGACACTGAAAAAATATAAGGGGAGCCTGAACAGGATACCTGAGAATAAAGCTAAGATGGAAGACAGTGGGACCAAGAGCTTGAGAAAAGCCCCAGCAATATCATCTAGACACCTGGATCCAGCTGCACCTGAAGCAAGCTAACACCTGGGGCTCAGTATACTTTTTTCTGATGTCCACAGGAGGTGGACTTCTGCCACTTCCCACCAAAAGAGGACCACAACCACCGGACCCCAAGTTGCAGTACAAAGACCGTAAGCCTCGTGTTTAGGAGACACGGTGTCAGATCCAGGTGGGCCACTCTCCTAGGCCACAGGCTCTGATCCAGCCACAATACTTGCAGAGCCCTCCCTCCCAGTCCTGCAAACCTGTGTGTCACTGAACGTGCTACACTCACTCCTGACGCTAAACCCAGTCTCTGGGTCTTGCCCTGCCTCAGGAAGGAGGGTACACCAGCTAGAAGCTTTGGCAGTTGTGGATAACAAGTCCCGCCACAAACACCTCTCTTGGTCACACTCACCATCAAGCCTGAGGTATTTAAAGCCACGATACGCAAAATAATCTTCCATGATCGTCATGAGGGAGGTCATCTGACAGAACAGCAGCACTTTGTGGTTGGTGGCACGGAGTTTGGGAAGAATCCTATCGAGAAGCTCAAACTTCCCCGAGGCTCGGTACAGGTCCAGCCTGGTGAGCAGGGAGTGGAGGAAGAACACAACGTTAGCGACGGCGCTCTGTAGAAGGAGAGCGAGGAGGAAGCGCACCTCCCATCGCCAGGCTGACCTGGGTGCCTGCGCAAGCTGCTCATCACGGGGGCCAAGAGCACAGAAGTGGCTTCCTAGACAGACCCGCTGACCTCTAAGAAGTTTCAGCAAAGCCATTTTCAAGCCAGCTAAAATACACTCGGGCCATTCTTGGTCAAGGGTGAGCGCACGATTGTCATCCAACTCAGATACGTTTAAGAATGAGAAGAGATGCTATCGGCAAACAGGAAGCGAGGCCTCTTCCCTAGTCCATGAGAGAACCTCCAGGACCAAAGGCTCACGCTGGCGTGCCCACTCCGCGCCCCACACAGGGTTAAGGACCACTGCGGCTTCTCTCATTCCCTCTAGTCAACCACCCCCGGCTTACAGCTGTGCAGACTGAGGCTGGGGGACAGCGTGACATGACTGCTGATGCTCTCAAACCCAGGTCTGTGAGCTCCCCCTGAGGCAATTTGGTATAAAAAAATATATAGCAAAACAACTTTTTGATCTTTTATTTGGTGCCTCTGTTCTCCAAAACCGTTTACTAGCTCACAGAACTGCTGGTGGCCTCAGCTCTGTAACAAGGCTGTTTGCAATGAGGAAACCTAGACGGGGTGCCCATGTCCAACAGCAGGGCTTAATGAAGCCTGGTTGCATCATCACTGCTGGAGGGGCACCTGGGTGGCTCAGCTGGTTAACTGTCTGCCTTCAGCTCAGGTCATGATCCCAGGAACCTTCTCCCTCTGCTTCTCCCCCTGCTCATGCATGCGCTCACCCTCTCTCAAATAAATAAATAAAATCTTTAAAAAAAACCCAAAAACATACTGGAAAAAACCACCCCTGACAAGGTAGATCGTATACCATCTCTCTTAGCAGTCACAGTTTAGACTCAGAGTAATTAAGAAGGCTGTCAAGGGTCACAGAGCCCGGATGTGGCACTATGGGGCCTGGAAGCCAGGTCTGCCTCTCAAGATTAATGGGAGAATTTCTTTCTTTCTTTTTTTTTTTAAAGATTTTATTTATTTATTTGACAGAGATGGAGACAGCCAGCGAGAGAGGGAACACAAGCAGGGGGAGTGGGAGAGGAAGAAGCAGGCTCATAGCAGAGGAGCCTGATGTGGGGCTCGATCCCAGAACGCCGGGATCACGCCCTGAGCCGAAGGCAGACGCTTAACCGCTGTGCCACCCAGGCGCCCCTAATGGGAGAATTTCTAGTCCCTTTTTTGGGTTTGTCTCTATTTTCTAAATTTTCTGCCACAAATATAGTGCCTCTGAAATTGGACAAATGTGACGAGAGCAATGAAGCCAGTCAAGAAGTGAAAAAGACCTTCATGTGGACAACATGCCCGCCCCCTTCACTGGGCAGCTTCTCACCCTTGCACGATGCCACCGGTAAACCCCAAGTGCTCGGAGAAGGACTCCTGCAACAGAATGAGAGATAGGTCAGCACAGCGCAGGAAGAGGCCACCCAGGCCCACACCTCAGAGCCCCCACACTGGTCCTCAATGATCCACAGTGGCTCCGAGGCCACACGTGGACGCTGCACACGGCTTCTCTATCCTGCTGATGTCCCTTCCCTTGGGCTTCTCCAACCAAGAAAACTCAGTTACGATGGAACACTGTTAACCACCGAAATGAGCACACAAGGATTTGAGACCAGCCTTGGAATGGCGGGATGGACAGGGACAACAGGGATTTGCAGAGATCCCAAGACTTCACGTGCAGTGAAGTACAGACATACATGCGCAATTCAGAAGCAAGAATCCAGACTCTCAAATGGTATTGTGGCCCAAAAAAGTTCTGACCCAGAGATTTCATGACAAAAAAAAGTTGCTCTCGATGCTCCAAACCAGGAACGGCCCCCCATGTCACTGAGTGGGAAAAGCTGGCGTGCCAAGCAACAGAGGCTGTGGGATCTTATCAGGTGGGAAAAATAACCCCAATCTCGGAATGCTTTCCGTGGCTCTCTGAGGGCAGACTTACTGGAGCTTTCGTTTCTATCATGTATTTCCCTACTTTGTTGGGATTCTTTACAAGAATAATCACTTATGAACAGAAAATCAATAACGAAACACTGTACAGGCATTACCTATTTAAGATATTAAAAAGTATTTTTAAAAAAGCCGTCGCGGAGAGACACCGCAGCTGAGAAGGGAGGGCCTGCGGTGCCTGGCAGTTGGCCTCACCTCGATGTGCTGGAACATGTACGGGTGGTTGCAGATCTTCCTCAGCTGCATGATGGTGTTCATCAGGGTCTTGGTACCACCTTTGCCCTGGGGAGGCAGAAGAGAGGCTCCGCACCAGGTCTTGATCCCCGGGCGGGGTTGGGGGTGCAGTGGGAGAAGGACTACAGAACGGGACACTTCAGGGGAGGTGTGGCTTGTGGCAGAGTAACTGGGAGCAAGGGGCTGGCTCCTGTGGAAGCACAGAGGGCTCGAAGCCAGCTCTGGGGGAGCACAGACGGCCAGCACATGGGAAGGGCTGGCAGGATAGGAGGGAAGTAAGAACGGTAAATGGCTGAGGCTGAAAGATAAACGTTTTCCTTGGTTGTGGGCACTGTGGGGAGTCCCTGGGGGGGCTGCAGCCAGATGGGCCATGACAACTCAGGAAGATTTCTGGCTACAGAGAGGAGGAAGGACGCGGGGGTGGGTGCCTGCTGCGGGCCGAGAAGTAACCCAGGAAACATGCTGCTGCACCCGCTCAGGGAAGAAAGGGCCCACAGAACACATGGAAGGAAGACATGGGGAGGCACAGGGCGCAGAATCGAGGGACCTGGAAGGACATTTCTGTCCTGATGAGGGGAGCTGGGATGGGTGGGGTCTGCGGCCTCAGAGCAGTCCCAGAGGTGGCAGCCCAGTCCTCACTCCATATCACTTCAACCTCAGTAACAAGGTGAAGGGGCTTAGTGGCCATGGCTGTTGAGTCAGCTCTTTCCCAGCTGGGAAGGTGAGAACATTCTAAAACTCTGCTGGGGGTCGCGCTGGGCTCCGCCCTGTCAATGGATGCATCTGCAGGAGGCCAGCATTTTGTAAGCAGAGGACACCAGATAGTGACAGACTGGGAGGGTCTTGGGGGATTCCCTGGAGATGGGCCATTAGCCCCTGATCAGTGAGCCTTACCGGATGAACCTGTTCCCACCAGCTATGATTTAACTATAGTCATTAGATGCCCTCAGGATGGTCACCAGATCGGGCCTTAACCTCCACAGTAAACCTCAAGGAGGCAGAAGGCTCTACTGATAATAGGGTGCTCGAGTCCCCCCACAACGGCCTTGGACGTCCAGACAGGGAAGGGGCGGGGCCCATGTCTAACCTTCTTGTCCTTCTCGGAGCCGTCGGTGAGCAGCACCCCCTTGGCCTGCATGTGCCTGTAGAGCACTCGCTGTAGTGCAGACATGTCACACTTGATGACATATTCCACCTGTGGGGGACACACATCACCAGTCTGTTAGGGGGAGACTCCCTGAGACTAACACCCAGCCTGGGCCCATCTCTGGTCTCGGAGCCTCTCAGAGGCACCATCCTGGACCCCAGGACGTGTGCTCGGAAGAAGCCCCCATGGCCAGAGAGCAAGGGGAGACGGGCTATGGTAGGTGCAGTGGGACAGAAAAATGTAGAGGGGATGTCCTGGGCCTGAAGGGGCAACTTGGCTACCTTCCCAAAGCTCCTCTACAGCCCACTGGGAACCAAAGGGCAAGTACTGCATGCCCGATGGGGGGAGGGGAGGGTGTCCTGGGAGGGTAGCCGGGGGACTGGGACCACAAGCCAGAGCCATCCTGTGGTGTGAGGGGGCCCACGAGCAGCCCACAGCTGCTAAGCACTGCCGGATGTGGGCGGATGGGACCCGCCCAGGCATCGGGTCCACAGACAAGACGGGGGCTTCCCCACTCTAAGCCACACCTGCCTCCATGTTACAGAGCCAGTGCGTGTGAACGGCCATCCTCATGTCACATGGACACGACAAAGCTGAAGCAAGACCAGGGCCACGAGAGAAACACCCTGGACCACTGGAGCGCCACCGGACTGGGCCCACTCTGGGAAAGCCCTGGTGCGACACCGCACCAAGGCTTCGTCCACTCCCAACGATCCATTACCTTCTCAGGCAACTGGGCTTCGACTTCTTTCTTAAGCCGCCGGAGCAGAAAGGGCCGCAGCACTTTGTGGAGACGACGGATGATGAGAATCGTCTCCTCCTCGTTCAGGTCCACCTAGCACCCCCGTGAGACAAGCAAACCAAGATTATCTCCAAAGGAAGGAGGGGGGATGCAGAGAGCGGTAGGCAGGGTCATCCAGAGTCACCTGGTCCTCGGTTTCAGACTGCCGAATGCTTTAGGGGGCTTGTTGGGGCACCGTCTTTCTTTAGACAACTTCAGGGACCTGGGACCTTCCACAGAATTCTTAGGGTATAGAAACCAAGGCTCCAGGGAACCACACCCCACAGGCCTCATGGAAAGAACCACACAGGATAGTTGGTTGTTTCCTCAAGAGTAATATAAACTCATGTGTCTGGAAACCTGCCAACACATCCAAACAAAAGGTGGAGAACACCACGTTTATAAACCGTTGGTGTGAAATGGGTGGTCCTCATGGAGGGCTGTCACTGGGAGCCCCAAATCCTCTCATTTCAGCCTGGCAGGGACAGAGGGAAAGAAACTCTGCTCTCCCAAGGTGTCTGATACTCTGCTAAGAAGCTAAACTTTTAAAAATTAAAGAGTCAAACAGACCACACTTAAACTTATCCCTCTGGGTCCTGTGATCATCTCTCAGTAGAGCTTTAGAACTTTTGCTAAACTTGAAAATACACAAAACCAGAACATTTGCTTAGGATGAGGATCCTGGAAGTCTGAACACTGGGGAGCTGCTCTCTGGAGACTCTTGGAAAAACCACGGTTTCTCCTTCAGAAGGGCTTCTGTCTCCATGGGCACCAAGGAGAGGGTGTCTCGCGGATGACGGTAAGATGGCCCCGGCTGGCCTGGGCCGGACACAGCGGCAGCTCCGGGCAGCCCAGCCACCGTAGGCAGTGACGCTCACCAACCCCCAGCCTCTGCAACTGTGCCCAGTTTCTCACTCACAGGTTCCA
Source organism: Ursus americanus (assembly GCF_024610735.1). NCBI lineage: Eukaryota > Metazoa > Chordata > Mammalia > Carnivora > Ursidae > Ursus > Ursus americanus. Next base: position 52,181,866 of record NC_142140.1, read on the forward strand.
GCCACTCAGCCTCCTTTAACAGAAAACACGACCTGCCCACAACCCCCACCCCCAAACCCCAACAGCACAGGAGGCTCACAATGGGAGCCAGCTTGGGGACTTCATCGGGCAGATAAAGACCTGGCCCCCGACAGCAGTGCCGTAGTCTGGTTTGTAGGCTGGCGACACCACCCACGGCCATACAGACATCAAGAGCCACTGGTCACAGCACTCTTTAAAAACAAAATACATAGACTCTGACCACGTTGCTCCTTTGAAACTGGCTGAGCCTCCTGCTGCCCTTAGGGTGAAATCTGAACTCTCTATAGGGACCGACAGGACCCTGAGGAGCTCCAGCTGTGCCCTGCCAGCCGCACAGCTGCCACAGGGCCAGATTCCTTGCCCTCCCTGGACCTGAGGCACCGGGTCAGGGAAGCCCCAAGAGACTCCCCAGAGTTCACTCTCTTGATTTCTGCCCGTCAGTCTCGGTGCAAAGGCAGCTTGCCCAGTGAAGCCTTCAGCCCCGGGCCCTCAGCATACACCAGAGAGAAGCCAGCGGAGCCTGGCACTGTCCATTCGGGAACAGTTCCTCTACGGATGTCCCACGACCATGGCTCCCCTCCCTGCCCTACCGCCGGCACGGAGCCAGCCACGCGCACAGACCTTCTCTCCGGTCATGGCGAAGGGCGCGTTGAACCACTGCTCGAAGGTGCTGCAGCTCTTGAAGATGGTGGGCAGCAGGAAGTTGAGGAGCGCCCAGAGCTCGGGGAGCTTGTTCTGCAGTGGTGTGCCCGTCAGCAGCAGGCGGCGGGGGGCCACGTAGTGAGTGTTGAGGACCTGTGTCAGCTTGCAATGGTGGTTCTTCATTCGGTGGCCTTCATCAACGATCATGTACTTCCAACGGATCTGTGGGCCCAAGAGCAAGCAGTCAGGGGAGGGGCAGCAGCGGGGCTGCCCCCACTTGAGCTAGACTCTCCCTACCACTAGGCAAGTCTCCAGATGGACCAGCATATTCGGGTGAAGAACTTGAGCATGACGAGGTCCCCGGACAAAAGGGACCGTCTCACCAGGTGACAGTCACACAACAGCGCCTCTGAAGCGTGGGGTGCAGACAGGCACACCGGAGACATGCCCCTAATCTACTGTTGGGTGAACAAGCTGCACAACAGTACTCTGGTTCCCCCCAAATTATGTATGTTTAAACATAGCACAGAAAAATCCTCCAAAAAATGCCCCCCTCACTGATTAGAGAGGGCCCTGCGTGGGGGGTCTACAGGGAATGTGGCTCAGAAATGGGTACATTTTCCAAGCATCAGGCTGTGCCTCTAAAAATAGGAGTGGCATAGGTAAGTTCGGACAGTGAGCCCTGAAGGGCTGGGGCCGTGCCCAGAGCCTGCCGGTGGCTACGCGACTGACAGACACCGGCTAGACGTGGATCCTCATGGTAGGTGAGAGTCTGCAGGCGGGAGCCCCAGGTCTGAATCGTGCTTTAAGTCTGCAGAACCCCATGATGAGCCTCAGAACTGCTCTCTGCCTCAGCTTCCACCGCCTGGGGGCACAGTGAGGCCTGAGTGAGGCGGTGCGTGTCAGGCGCCCAGAGTGAAAAGGCAGAGCTGACCAGGGCAAGGGCAAGGCGGCCATCTCCCATGACGAGTCTCCGTTGCTTGGCCTTGACATTCATTAATGACGTTGTCAGATAAGGATTTTCAGAGCCTAGTTCTTGGGCTTGGGATGGGCCAGGCTTTGCCCTAAGTGAGACGGGTATATCTGCACCACAAGCCCGAGGGAAGAGCCTGCTCACTAGATCCCAGCTCCCTGGGCCTCTGTTCCCTTATGTGTAAGCTGGGAGATGGACAGGAAGCACCCCAAGTCATTACAATAACCGAGCCCCTAGAGGTGACTTGTGAACACATCCAGCCCTGGGTCAAAAAACCACTGCTCGACCTTCTCTCTACTGGATGGGTAGTGGTCAGAACAGAGGCATCACCTTTAGCCTTCAAACTGGGAAAATGGCCTTTTTGCAGGCAAGGAACCAGGCTTATTTTAAATCTGGGTCAAGGCATGGTCTCAGTGATTTACTGATGGTCAGACTTCACAACTATGCCTGCTGAGAGGCTCCTAGGCCTGTACAAGCCCCACCAAATGCGTGCCAGCCTAGCAGCCCAAGGCCAATACAAAGGGCCTCAAAGTCTCAGCCCTGAATGCTGAAATCATACCTGCTTTGCGGGATGGTGTCCTGAGGGCTGTGGTGGGGGTGGTACAGCTAGCAGGGAAGGAGGGTCGAGGCCATGAGAGTCAGGCAGAGACAAGACTGGCCTCACCATAACCCTGCCAGGCACAACAAAGGTAGGGCTGGCAGGTCGGGAGACACTGAATGTGATGAAGCTCTTTGGGCAGAAGCTCTGAGGAGCTGGTCTGCGTGACATACATAGGATAACCCTGGATCACTTGTTCACTGACACCACGTGACCACGGGGTTTGGTGTGTTTTACACAAGGACATGCTACCTTCGCAAGGATGTGCTTATCCTTAATGATGTACTCGTAAGTCGTCAGCAAGACGTTGAACTTGCCACTTCGGAGCTGGGGGACGAAAGCACGTCTGGCTGCTGGAGAACCCTGTGAGGGAGAGAACGCATGCACGGCTCAGCCCTAGGGCCACGGTGGCTGCTGTGGAAAGGCGCTAGGCAAGGCTGCTGGGCCTGTCCTCCAACCCTGACATGCAGAGTGGCAACTGCAGGCAGAGGAGAAAGGCATGCGGGCCATGGGCAGCCAGGGGCCTCTGGGAAGCTTGCTGTCTGCCCTATACCTGCCCTGGTCTCTGTGGCCAGTCAGCTCCCTCCTCATCCCAGGGCTCCTCTCAGGCCTCCTAGCCGGAAACCAGGGCCGCTGCCTCAAGGCTTCCCATGTGAGTGTGGCCCAGCTGACCACTCCCTGATGTAGCTCCAGCTTCTCCCCAGTTAGCAAACCTGCCCCATCCCTCCCCAGTTCCAAACTCCTGACCCATGTGACCAGGGCCCCAGGGTATAAACCTGGTGCTTTCTCCAGGCTCATATTCCAGGCTGACTGAACTTCACTGAGTCCCATAAGCTCTTGCCGGCAGAACTATTCTCAGCTCCTTAAAGGTACCAAGTTCTCCCTGCACACACTATTCCCGGTGTCAGGACCCCCTCCTCCCCATCATGTGGCAGAGAGCCTCACAGCACAGGGACACACAACCTGGCTGCATGACGGCCGCCCACTCTGCCTCAGTTTCCCCACTAAGATACCAGGCACAATTAGTTTCTACCTCATGGGGTAAATCGATCTAGATATGGCCCACAAGTCCCATGTCCCGTAGATCACAGGCATACTCGTTAAGGCATCCTACATGAATGGGTTTTAACCAAAGCTCAGGTGACAATAATGAAATCTTCCAGTGAAAGCACTGATGGCACCAGATTCCACGAACTGAGTCCATGGCATCATTTACAAAAGCAGCATTACTCGGAAATAAATAAATGACCCAAACCCTGCATCAACAGCATGATCCCACGAGTACAACACAGGAAAATGTGCACATATACGTCACACCACTCATGCAAGTGGACTTCCCTCTTCGCTCATCTGTACGCCCCACTCCTACTCTGACCTCACGCACGTCCATCCCTTCAGGCTGTGACCTACCTTGTAGGACACCTTCACCACAGAGGGGGCCCACTTGTCAAATTCATATGCCCAGTTTGACAGCGTGCTGATGGAAACAAGGAAGGGATAGTCAGGTTCTTATTCGTTCATCAATAGCTCCTGTCTATGCCGATGTCCACTGAGGCACGAGGCCGATGTGGCTGTGACGCTCAGAGCTGGCCAAGTAACCGACCGTCTGGGGGAAGGAGGGGGTCATGCCCAGGTGAGAGGACCAGGGACACACAGAGATGTGGCGGCAGGTACAGGGGCAGCTGCTGCTAGGGTGGCAGGAGCTAGGCAGCTGCAGAAGGCCAGATCCAGGAGCTGAACCTGAGAGACCAGTCCTGTCACTGCTGTGGGGTCCCAGGCCCCTCTGAGAACACGCTATGCGCTGCAGGCCTGCTGCCAGGAAACCCGCAGATTCACAGTGCCTCAGTTTAGGCTCAGAGCCGTGCTGGGGGTATGCTGGGGAGATCAGGGGACACTGTAGGCTCTCTGTGCCACCTCGAAATGAAAATGGCCAGCCACTGCAGACTCCGGCCTGGTAAGAGACAATGGAGATGGTGAAGGCGTGCTGGCCTCGGGCGGAGGGCTGGAGGACTGGGTGCAGAGCAGGAGAGTAGACTCTCATCTGCTCCTCCGTGGGACGAGCAAGGCCAGGAAGAGCAGGGACAGAGAAATGGGCAGGGAGCAGGCGTGGGGGCGGGTGGAAGGTAGATGAGGAGAAATAATTCACCTGGGACAAGAGACGGAGCCTCAGGTGAGGGTGATGACAAGTCCAAGTTCCCAAGGGGTGAGTTCCCTAAGAAATACTGGAATACTCTGTTTTCGCTAAGACAGGGATCTTACTCAAAAAGCCTAGTCTGGGTAGTTTATAAAGACAGGACTCAAAGGCCGAGTGGCAGAGACTGCTTGTGGCTCACCCAGCTCCCTGCTGCAAGAAGACCCACTGAGGGTGATGCTGTCTTCACCTTAAGCCCCTAGCTCCCAGGCTCCTCAGCAGCCAAGCCAACCAGCTGGACGCAGTTAGAGCCAATGAGATGAAGCTCAAGTTGCTGGGGTGAAAGTGGGGGAAAGCTCTCAAAGGAGCATGGAGAGAGGGGAGAACCAGCTCTTCTTTGCCCTGTCCACCAACCTGGGAACCCAGATGAAATGATGGAGGCAGTGCAGCCATCCTGCAACCATGAGGTAAGAACATTAAGGCAGAAATCATACATTAAGGGCAAATGAGCAGAAAACTCTAGAAGCTTGGACCCTAGCATCTTGGAGCCACTGGGCCTGCCTCAGATGAGGCATTATTGAGGGTCAGCAAGATTGCCCTGGTATAGTCACTGAAGTCCGGACTCTATTGTATGGAGCAAAGGCAGACAGGGCACCAAGAAAGAAGCCGAGGGCCAAAACATGAGGCGTGGGGAACATCTGTAGTAGGAGGGGAGAAGAGCCAAGAGAGTCGGGGGCAGGGGAGACTGAGAAGCCAGGCTGGGATACAGAGTCTAGTGGGAGGCAGGACAAGCAAACTCATGGTGGACAGTTGTTCGTCTCAACAGATGAATGGGACAGCTGGATGCTTGACGTCTAAAACTGCTCCCTTGGGCAAAACGAGCTCTTCTGGCCGGGAGGAGATGTCATCTGATGGACCAGACCCTTGTCTGGGTGGGACATGGGTGTAAAAAGCCTGAAGATAAACACACGGAAGCTGACTTACATCATCTTGGAAAAAGGTATTTTGATTGGAAACTGTGCCAAGAGACAAAAAGAACTGAATCCAAACACTGTACTCTAATTGGCAAAGTGGTTTCACATGGATTAACTATTTGGAAAGTGCCATACACGTATACGCAGCCATTCACGTACACTGTGAATGAAAAAATAAGAAGGAAGAGCTAGAAGGAGCTCTGTGGTTCTGAGACACAGCTGTTGGCCATGACTAGACACAAATCACATTAAACACATACAATTATTTCCTAGTGCTGTCCGCTGACAGGGCCTGCCAGTAAGGACGCTTCAGAAGCGAGGGGCACCCCTAGCACCCAGCTCTTGGTTTCTAATACGGTTCTCTAAGAACAGAGACCAGAGCTTCTTAGAGAAATGGCTGATTCTAGGCCTCAGACAGCAAATGTAAAAGTGAAGCGGGGGCATCTTTGGGTGTCGAAATACAACTAGGTGTCTCAAAACCCCACAACAATGGGGCCATGTCAAAGGGACAGAGCAGTCAACTAAAAGCTCCCCATGGCTAACGCTGGGATGATTCGAGAACAAGATACACTAGTATTGGTGTACAGACCAAAGTATAAAATAAGTACCCATGAGTCTACGCTGATATAAATGATTAAATACATTAACAAATGGGGAGAAGAAATATATCTTCTGCCCAGAATTCCAAAGAATTTATAGAGCTATTTGCCCCTCAAGGAGGTAGAGCTTAATTGCCCTAATTACATGGGCGCTGAGCTTAGGGACTATTCCAGAATACAGTATATGGAAGGGGAAGAAAGACTAACTTCACAGGGCAGACACCTGATGAGCAGGAACTCAACCATGTGATCAAGGTCAATATCACAAGGGACAAAGCACACTGACAGTAACGGCCCCCGAAATGATGTCATGACAGGTGCCCTTCACCCCTGTGCTCTTTGGCCCCCACGCCCACCATCCTGTCCAAGCAGGAGAAAATTACCAGACAAACACAGACTGAGGGACATCCTATGAAACACCTGACTTGTCCTCCTTAAAAATGCCAAGATCAACAAAAACATGGAAAGCAAGGAGCGCTCGCAGACCACAGAGGGCGAAGGCTACAGGAAGACTGAATGCAGTGTGGGATCCTGGAACAGCAGTATGGGATCCTGGAAAGGCAATGGGATGTCAGGAGAAAAGTAGTGAATGCTGAATCAAGTCTGGAGGTTAGTTAACAGTGATGTGCCCGCTGGTTCCTGGGTTGTGACAAATGTACCAGTCATGTGAGATGTTATCAACAGGGGAATTGGGGGAGGGCACACAGAGCCCTCGAGAGTATCTCTGCAACTTTTCGGTAAAGCTAAAACTATTCTAAAGCAAACACAATACAATGACCAGGACGTGGAACCAGGAAATGGGAAACCAACCTGAAGGGTCTGCCCAGACCAAATCTGGAACAACTTAAGTAACAAAATAATGAATGTGTCCATTCTGCCACTTTCAGATAGAGTTACATAAATAAATTAATACATGGAAAAGGCACAGTTCTTCCTTAGAGTGGATCTCCCACACATTCAGGAGGAGCGATGGAAAGAAAGCCACCATCGGCCCTTCCCACAGGGGAAGGGGTCCCAAGCCAGACTCATCTGAAGGATGTGGAAATCTCTTGGGAGAGTATGATGAGAAATGGGACCTTACCGCGGTCTCTATGTGCCTCGCCATCAGGAACTTACGAATTACAAAGGAAAACTCCTAAGATTATATGTGGGGAAACTGGCACGCATCACCTAAAGGAGACCAGTTGTCTTTATAACTGTCTGGGAGTTAGGAAAGATTTGGGAAGCTAATAAAAAGGAACATGGGAAATCTTTATTCTATTTTTGTAATTGTTTATAAGTGAAATAATTTCAAAAAGAAAAGTTACAAACAAAACCCCTACGCTGTAGGACAGCATGCTGGAATGAACTATTCTGGGGGAGATGAAGTCAAACATCACACTCAAGCAGAGGGGCGCAGGAGCTAAAAATGGGTTACTCCAGTCACTGGTGGGCCGGAAGACAGTGCAGGGGCAAGTGCAGCACAAAGCTGAGAAGCTGGGTCTGACTATGAGGGAGGAGGCGGCAAGGCCATCTGTCCTCAGGCTGGGACCTTCTGTTGCACTGTGCGAACAGTTCTCTCTTCATGCGGATCTGTTCCTAGCAGGGCAGCCAAGTTTACACGACCATGAAGGAGGGAAGGCAGAAGGAAGAAATAAACTTCTCCAAGTAAACTCCGGGAGAGTTCTGGGACCCTCCAACATGGCTGTATGGCCTCTGGTGGCCTGGCCGTCTTAAAAGCAGGAGGCCATCTTATTTCCTGTGGGATCAGGGTATGAGCACTCAGCTTCCTGTTCTCCCCCTGGACAGCTGATTTGAAGATGAAGTGGTCGCTGCTGAGTGCTGGCCAAAGGTGGTGGTGGTGGGTTCCCATCCAGGGCTAGGCCAAGTGTAGACTACAGATACACCAGGATAGACCATACCCCAGGCCTGTGATTGGTTTCATGCACAACATGAAACCCGAGCTGGGTCCATGAGAGCCAGCCCTAGAACTTCTAGAAAAACTCTGGGGCGGGTGAACCATATTGTGGCAGTGCTGAGCTAAGAAGAGGGCTGCCTGCCGGAAGGAGGTGGCCAGGAGTGCCACGAGGTGGTGAGTGAGAGCCTCTTCAGGACTCGGTGGGAGGACCCAGATCCTATCACACTAAGCGTTGGGGTTGCCGGGGCCAGGCTGGGACGTGGACCGGAGGGCTCAGTGCCCCAGGGAGAAACAGTTATGGACATTTCCTCAAACGGCTCAGCTCCACTCTGCTAGCGGGAGCTTGTCTGGCTCCTGCGACACCTTGTGTAGAATCTGCTGGTTAGGGGACATGAAGGGGACCTCAAGGTCATCTTGTGAGAGCTGCCCCAACAGGGATGATGGGTGGGCACTCCCTCACCCACCCTTCTCCTATCCTGCCCCTTGAAACCAGAGGCAGGATACCGGGGGCTGAGTTGTGTCCCCCCAAGTCCCCTCAGAATGGGACTGTATTTGGAGATGGTGTCTTTAAAGAGCTAATGAGGTGAACCCGAGCGGCAGGGCCTCCCTGCTGTACAATCCAGACCCACCTAGGGGTAAGAGCACTTACGAGAGAGGTACTATGATGAGAAAGGGTCCGTTGATCCGCTTGTGCTCCATGAGGTACGTGATGAGAGCGATGGTCTGGATGGTTTTCCCCAGGCCCATCTCGTCAGCCAGGATGCCATTCAGGTTGTTGTTGTACAGGGACACCAGCCACTCCAAGCCTTTGATCTGCAAGGAGAGAGGCGAGCGGTCAGGACTGAAGCCCAAGTCCGTACGAGAGCATTCCCTGCACTGCAGAGACTCAGCACAGCCAGGCACGAGGTCAGCCCAGCCACGAACCACCTGTGGCCACCAGGAGTTTAAGTATTTTGCTTTCTATCAGTCCACTCCTTGGTTTCTTGGCCTCGTCCTCAGCAATCCCTCCTGAGGGCTGCTGTGCTGGTGATAGGTCTATAAAATCTCTTTTTCTGGTATACTTTCAAACAGCTGAGTTTCTACCGGAAGGGCCACCAGGAAGCAGGGCTGCTGACATTTAACTGCCACACACGGCAGGGCTCCAGGGACCACGTGCTGAGCACCTGTGCACCCAGGCTGGGCCCCATCCTGGCTTGGCCACTCCTGAGTTGTGTGATTTTGAGGAATCGCTGCACTTCCCTGTTCCTCCTTGTCCCCCACCCCCATCAAATGCAGAGATGGAAGCACCTACTAAATAGGGTAGTTGAGAAGCAAGTGGGTAGCGGCCTCCCATCCAGCCTGGCATGCATTAAGCAACCAGGAGATCCTCCCCTCCTGGAGGCGAAGCTAACAGGTCAGGCCCCTGCTTCCCACATGGGGAGACAGAGGTTCAGAGGGGAAGAGCGTGTGTCCCAAAAGAAAGATTGGAATATGGTTTCAGCAGCCACCCACCACCGGGGAACCTCGAGACTGCTGTGTGCATGCGTCCCCTCCAACCTTACCTGGTACTGTTTGAGGACACCATTCACCATAAGCGCCGACTGCTTATCCACTCTCTCAGTGACAGCATGGGCCACGGCGTAATAGGATTGCAGGCCCCGAGCAAGGGCCTGGGACACGCCGTACTCGTCATCCACGTCTTGCTTGGCGTTCCTGGGGGTCATATGGAAGCACCGTGTAAGGACGCCAATTCCTATCTGTGACAATGTGCTTCTGACGCAAGCCTCTGACGAGCAGCCCTTTCTGCCCAATGACCTGAGCCATAAACTAAGCCCAAGTGTAGCCAGAAAGTCTGTGGGTGAGCCAGGCCGCAAATACTAATCCAAGGGGGCCCACGACTGGACGCGTGGGTCCTGACCCCGCCCTGCCACAAAAGGAATCAGGTCACTGCCACATCATAAGAAGGGTGCTTCTTTCCGCCAGAGGCTGGTCCTATAGCCCACCGTTCCTACTGGGCACTCATGGGCCTAAAGGGAAAATGCACACAGCACAGCCTCACACAAAACCAGAATCATTTACATTGTGGCTGTTTCATGATCCAATTTGGAATTTTTAAAAGTGACTTTAAACTATCGATGTTTTGGGGCCGTCTGGGTGGCTCAGTCAGGTAGGCATCTGCCTTTGGCTCGGGTCATGATCCCAGGGTCCTGGGACTGAGCCCCGCATCAGGCTCCCTGCTCAGTGGGGAGTCTGCTTCTCTCCTTCCCTGCTTGTGCTTTTGTTCTCGTTCTCGCTCTCCCTAATAAATAAATAAATTTTTAAAAATTTAAAAAACTAAACTATGTTTTATTAATGTAACAGATACAGGTGATCCAACTCCTGTGTCATATTGTTTTATGCTGTGCTGTGGAGTCTTTCTATCTTCTTAAGCATCTTTCGGTGAGTTTAGTGGGGTTCTCCCCATTTCTCTGATGATTTCCAAGAACAGCATGCTTGCTCTAGGGTTGCTTTCGTATCTATAGTGTGTACAACTCTCAGTCCTCTATTTTTTTTCAAGAGTATCCATTAACTTCATACCATAAGCAACGATGAAATTAGTATGTTAGCTGTACTTGTGATTACAAGAGCAAAAGATGAGAAATAATGTGAATGCCCGCCACTAGGGACAGGCTCACACAGGCCAGCGTAACACACAATGCCAAGGAGGCGACACTCTGCGTGGAGACAGCATCACCTCTGAGAGAGAATTTTCAGTGAAAAAAGCCAGGGGCAGAAAAGTGTGCTGGATACACGTGTACAAGTAAAAAAGAAAAATATATATACGTTTTGCTTGTTGAGGCATGAAATATCTCTGAAGATGCTGGAAATAGTTCCTTCCAGGGAGGGACTGGGGTCGGGAGCCCAGGGAACAAGAATGAGGCGGCTTTTGTTGTACACCCAACTATCTCTCAAGCACAAGATGAACCATGTGAATGGAGGGAATATTCAATGCCTACGAAAATCAGTGAAATCTGAAGTAAACCGATTTGGTCTGTCTGCAGTCCCAGAATGTCTGCTGGCTGGACAGGGGTGCGTGCCATCCACAGGGAGGCTGGGATCCTAACAGTCCTGCTGGTGCCACCCAGAAGGAAGCTGGCAGAGCAGGAGGCCGTGGAGAAATGCCTTACTCAATGATGTGCCGGGCGTCCACCTCGGAGACATCATCGCTGTCTGGATCTGGAATCTTCTTCTTTTCCTCAACGGGCAGGTTGGGAGGCTGTGCTGGCTGCGGCTGCTCCTCCTCCTCCTCCTACCAAAACACAAGCCTGTGTGACCTCGGGCGACCCCACAGGGACAGGCACAGGGCTCCAAAGGGGAGAACACACTTCTGGAATCAAGTGCGGTTTTCGTGCCCTCTTACTATCCCAGGAATGTGTCATGCCTCTTCTCTTACTCAGTTTATGATTTTTTAGTCTTCCAAGCACAGAGCACAGACACTTCTTTTTAAAGCTATCTCAGGGTATTGTCTTCTTTTTACTGATAGTAGATGCCTCATGCACCGTGCCTCCCTCCATCACAAAATACATACTACCACGCTTATTCCTTGCCCAACCAACTCAAAGCAGTTTTTCATTTGATTCTCTTAGATTTTCTAAGTATTAAACATTTTATAGCCAATTTTCAGTATTTCTTGCTATTGATTTACTTCTGGCTTTATCAACAAGGTTAAAACATCCACATTATGTCAAATAACACTGGTGGGAAAAGCCATCCTAGTTTACTGCGAGGTTTTCTATCAACCTGAAATTAGATTTAAGTGTTGTTCTTCACTAAAGGGATTTTTCAGCCTTTACTGAGCAGATGATAAAGGGATTTTGTGTGACATATTGCTGAAACACACACGAATGCATTTCTTAATGTTAAACCATTCTTGTATTCCTGGGTAAATCATACAAAGTGCCAAAAGGGTGGTTATCTTTATGTATAGTGGGATTGCTACAAAACTAAAAGGTATCTGGAATTAATCTACTAAATGATTCCGAAAAAATCCCGTGGAATACTCCCTGGAGCACGCGAAATGATTTTATAAATCATCCGGAATAATGAACAGGTGATCACAGCACAAACATTCTGGGGGAAAAAAATTGTAATTGGTACAGACTTATGCTAGCTGCTATTATATTACCATGTCTGGAATTAAAATAGGTATAGGACTTCTGGCCAAGTCTGAGTGAGGAAGTCCACAAACTCACGAAAAAAAAACCGTCTTTTTGAAGCTGGAAAAAATAGGCAAAAGCAACCATTTGAGAGCTTAGGAGCTGAGTAGCATTAATGCTTGAAAAACTCCTGAACCATGGGTAGGAAGAGTGGGAGATGGTAGCATTCTTCTTGGGACTGCTTCCATCTCTCTTTACCCCCAGCTCCATCCTGAAGGTTCCGCCAGGACAGCCAGGCCAAGAGCACTGGCAGCTGAGGCTGATGGGGACTCAGTCACTTTGCAGCAGGGGGCAAGGCCCGTACCAGCCAGTGGCACTGTTGTTATATAAGTGAGGTTCTCAGTTTTGATTGGTTTGGAAGGCAAGTTACTGGCTAAGCCTGTGACCATGTGCAGAGAGAAATGAAAAAGGGCCTCACAAAAAGCAAAAGCCAGGGTGGACCTGAAAATGGCCTGAACTTGGAATGCGTTTCTTTATACACACTGATCCGCCAGAGACAGAAGCTTTATTGGCTCAAGATGTCTGAGCACAATCACTGCCCAATCATTGGATGGCTACTAAGTTACAAAGAAACATGGCCTCTTCCTAGAAAGCCAGGATTAAAAATGAAAATGAGAATAAAACCAAAAAATAAACTGAGCAGAGACATCAAAGGTAGCCCACAGCCCTGGGGAAAGAATTCCACAGATTCAGCCCAAGTACGTTACTAAACAGACAAACGCCACCACCAAAACCCGGGAGTGGGAGTCAGAATCCAGCGTAGTTAGGAAAATGGGCTTCCACTAAACATTACAAGACGCGCAGAAAGGGAAAGTGTGATGGACATTCAGGAAAAAAGCAACTGGATCTCTGTTCCCAGATGTTAGCATATAATCTTCGAAGCAACTATTGTTACAAATATGTTTAAAGAACCAAGGAAAACTATCTTTAAAACACAATAAACCAACAAATAGAGGATCTCAACAGAAGGCAGCAAGGATAAACTCCCCAAATTTGATGAAAAGCAAGAAACTACCCAGCCAAGAAGCTGAACAAACACTAAGGAGAATAAATACAGAGTTCACAATCTGCTAAAAAAAAGCCAAAGACAACAAAATCCTGAGAGCAAGAAAGAGAAAAATGAATCATGAAGTACAGAAGAGCACCAATACAATTAGTGGCTAAATTCTCATTCAGGACGGAGACCATAAAGTAGTGGAATAACACATTCACAAGGAAAAAGGCTGTCACCAGAGAAATCTGTGCCCAACTAAACTTTCCTTCAAAGTCAAAGCTACAAAAGTACAATCCCAGATTTACCAAGGCTGCGAGAATTTGTTGCTAACGGGTAGTAACGCAAGCGCCAAGAGCATTAGAAATGGTAACTACATGGATCAACATAAAAGGCTCTATAAATCCATTTTCCTTACTTGTCCTCTACTGACTTTAGACCAAATCATGCGATGACAGGAGGTATGGATCAGAAGACCGCTTTGTAGGGTTTATAGCTTATGTAAGTACAATAAACAGGTGTACGTATACGTAATGTACATATATGTATATATCCAACACAAAGGAAAGGTAGCGAATATAACTAGAGTAAAGCATAATTTCTGTATTTTTCCATAATGGAGTTAGTATTAATCTGAAGTATACTGTGATAAATAAAAATGCATACTGTAATCCTTAGAGCAACTACAAAGCAAACAATTAAAAAGGTACAGTAACAATGAAAACTTACAGAATAAAGTGGTACAGTAAAAAATATTTAACACGAAAGCAGTGAAGAAGGAATAGAAGAAGAAAAAAAGACATGAGACAAAAGAAATAGCCAAATGGTAAATATAAATAAACAGAGTCATATCAATAATTACATTAAATGTGAACAGTCTAAAATGCAATCAAGAGGCAGGCACTGTCATACTAGATTTAAAAAGCAAGATCTAGCTATCTATCTGCTCTTTCAGATTCAAACGAACAGATAGGTTTTAAGTAAAAGAATGGAAAAATATATACCACGCAAAGAAACCGTAACTGTAAGAAAGCTGGAGGGACTATACAAACACCGGACAAAACAGACTTTAAAACAAAAATTACTAGGGGCGTGTGGGTGGCTCAGTCGCTTAAGCGTCTGCCTTCGGCTCAGGTCATGATTTCAGGGTCCTGGGATCGAGTCCCACATCAGGCTCCCTGCTCAAGAGGGAGTCTGCTTCTCCCTCTCCCTCTGCCTCTCCCCCAGCTCATTCTCTCTCTCTCATAAGTAAATAAAATCTTAAAAAAAATTACTAGAGACAGGGGCAGATATTTAATCATGATAAAATATCAAATACATCAGGAAAATATAAACAACTAAGTATATAAAAATACATGAAGCAAAATCTGACAGAATTTGAAGGAGAAAACAGACAATTCAACAAAAATAGTTAGAGATTTTACTACTTCCTTCTCAACAGTACTAAACAAAATCAGAAAGGATATATACGACCTGAACGACACTATCCACCAACTCAACTTAACTATCTTATACAGAACACTAACCCAAAGAATGCAGAACATGTGAACAGGAAATATTCCCTGGGATCCTGAGCCAGAAAAATGAGTCTCGATAAATTAAAAAGAATTAAAATCATACAAAGTAATCTTCTCATACCATGAGAAAATTAAATTAGAAATCAAAAACAGGAGCGCCTGGGTGGCTCAGTCGTTGAGCATCTGCCTTCAGCTCAGGGAGTGATCCCGGTGTGCTGGGATCAAGCCCTGCATCGGGCTCCTCTGCTGGGAGCCTGCTTCTTCCTCTCCCACTCCCCCTGCTTGTGTTCCCTCTCTCGCTGGCTGTCTCTATCTCTGTCAAATAAATAAAATCTTAAAAAAAAAAAAGAAAAAAAGAAAATCAAAAACAGAAAAAAAATCTAGGGAATTTTCAAATGCTTAAAATTTAACAAGCTTTAAATGACCTGATGGTCAAAAAAACCACAAACCAACCCAAAACACAAGGAATATTAGAAAATATTTTGAACTGAATGAAAACAGAAACAACACATAAAAATTTACAGGCACAGGGCGCCAGGTGGCTCAGTCAGGCAAGCATCCGACTCTTGATTTCGGCTCAGGTCATGATCTTGGGATTGAGCCCCCCCGCCCCCCGCCCCGTCAGGCTCCATGCTCAGCGTGGAGCCTGCTTGTCCCTCTCCTTCTGCTTCCGCCCACCCTGGCTCTCTCTCTCTCTATCTCTCTCTCAAACAAACAAATTACGGGCTTGCAGTTTGAGCAGTGCTTAAAGGGAAATTTATAGCTCTAAACAAGTATACCAGGAAAAAAAGGTCTCGAATGAATAACCTAAGCTTAGACTGACTACCAAAAAATGAAAGAAAAATTACTGAATTACCAAAATGAGCAGTTAAGCAGATATCATTCCCAACCCCACAGAAATATAAGGAAATACTATAAGTAACTTTATGTCAACAAATACCTAAGATGAAACAGACAAACTCTTAGAAAGTTACAAATTACTAAAACTGAGTCAAGGAGAAATGAAAAAATTTGGAAAAAAATCTTTAATGGTTAATTGAATTAGTAAATAAAAATCTTCACACAAAGAAAAGGCAAGGCCCATATGGTTTCACTGGTGAATTCTACTAAATATATTAAGATTTTTTTTTTTTTTAAGATTTTATTTCTTGAGAGAGAAAGAGAGAGAGCACAGAGGGAGTGGAAGAAGCAGACCCCTGTTGAGCAGAGAGCCCGATACAGGGTTCAATCCCAGGACCCTGCGATCATGACCTGAGCCAAAGGCTGATGCTTAACCAACTAACTACCCAGATGGCCCCCCCCTCCATATATTATGATTAATACCATCCCTTCAAAAACTCTTCCAGGAAGTACAGGAGAGGGAACACATTTTCCAATCCATTCTGTGAGGCCAATGTTAACCACATCAAAGCCAGACAAAGATGTCACAAGAAAACTACAGACTAGTATCTCAAGAATATAGACCCAAAGTCATCAACAGAACATCAGCAACACTGCAATATACAGAAAAGATAATACAACAGGACAAAGTAGGCTTATCCTAGGAACGCAAGGTTTAGTTTAATATCCAAAAATTAATTTATATAATAAATTGTATTAATGGATAAAAGACAAAACCAGACAACCAACTTAATAGACAAAAAATATGAGACAAAATAGAAGAGAATTTACTCAATTTGATAAAGAGCATCTACGAAAAACCTACAGCTAACACCAAACAGTAGTGACAGACTAAATGCATTACCAGAAGAGTGGGAACAAGGCAAGGATGTCTGCTCTCAACACTTCTGTTCAACGCTGTACTGGAGGATCCAGCCAATGGAATACAGCAAGAAAAAAGAAATTAAAGGCACAAAGATGGGAAAGGAAGAAGTAAAGTTGCCATTATTTACTAAACATAACGTGATCCTGTATGTGAAAATCCTAAAGAATCTACAAAAACCAAAAACCAAAACCAAACTATCAGAACAAAGAGTATGAGTTCAGCAAGTTCATATATACATACAAGACCAGTATTTTTCAAAACCAATATAAGAAGCTGCATTTTCATGTAATAGCAATAAAGTATTCAAAAATACAATTAAGAAATCAATTATAGGAGTGCCTGGGTGGCTCAGATGGTTATCAGGTTACAATCTCCAGGTCCTGGGATTGAGCCCCAAGTTGGGCTCCCAGCTCAGTGGGGAGTCTGCTTCTCCCTCTCCCTGGCTCTCTCCTTGCTTGTACTCTCTCTCTCAAATGAATAAGTAAAATCTTAAAAAAAAAAATTTAAATCAATTCTATTCATAATAGCATCAAAAGAAATATTTAAAAATAAAAAAACTGTAAACTGAAAACCACAAAACAGGGGCGCCTGGGTGGCACAGCGGTTGAGCGTCTGCCTTCGGCTCAGGGTGTGATCCTGGCGTTATGGGATCAAGCCCCACATCAGGCTCCTCCGCTATGAGCCTGCTTCTTCCTCTCCCACTCCCCCTGCTCGTGTTCCCTCTCTCGCTGGCTGTCTCTATCTCTGTCAAATAAATAAATAAAATTAAAAAAAAAAAAAGAAAGAAAGAAAAGAAAACCACAAAACACTGCTAAGAGAAATCAATGATGATAAAAATAAATGGAGACATTCCATGAGTATGAATTAAAAAACTAAATATTGTTGAGGTGTGATTCTCCCCACATCAATCTACAGATTAAACGGAATTCCAACAAGCATTTTCATAATAACTGATGAGCTGACCCTAAAATTTACATAGGAACACATAGGATCTAGAACAGACAATGAAAGCCACAAAATTGGAAGAGTAACATTATCTAATTTCAAAACTTATTATAAATTACAATAATCAAGATAAAGTGCTTGTGGCACAAAGATAGACATGAAGATTAACAGAACAGAAATGAGAGGCAGAAACAAACCCTTACATTTATGGTCAACTGATTTCCTACAAAAGTGCCAAGACTACCTGAAGGAGGAAAGAGTGGTCTTTTCATCAAATGGTGCTGGATAAAGTGGATACCCATATGCCAAAAAAAAAAAACTTATACCTGTATCTCAGACCACAGCAATCAACTCAACTATGACTTTTAACGTAAGAGCTTCAATTACAAAACTCTAAAAGAAAACAGAAGAAAAATCTAAGTGACTTCAAAGAGTTCTTAGATATAACCCCAAAAGCACAATGCATAAGCAAAAGATTTGATAAACTAGATTTCATTAAAATTTAAACATTTGCATTTCAAAAAAAAACCACTGAGGAAAAAAACAAAAGGCAAACTGACTAGAAGATACTGCAAGTTATGTATTTGATCAGGGACATGTCCCAAGAATATAAAAAGAGTTTTACAACTCAGTGATGAGATGACAAACAACCTAATTCATAATAGGCAAAAAATTTGAAAAGACATTCACCGAAGATACATGAATGGTGCATAAACATGAAAAAATGCTCAACATTATTAGTTACTAGGAAAATGCAAAGTAAAGCCACAACGAGATACTACTATCCAGCCACTAAGATGGATGTAATCAAAAGGACAGATAACACCAAGTGTGGGCAAGGATACGGAGAAACTGGAACCCATGAAATAGTACAACCACTTTAAAAAACGGTTTGGCAGTTTCTTAAAAAGGCAAACATAAACTTACCATATCACCCAGCAATTCCACTCCTAGGTATCTACCCAAGAGAAATGAAAACATATGTCCGCACAAAGACATGTATGGGAATGTTCACAGCAACATTATTCAAACAGCAAAAAATGGAAACAACACAAATGCTCCTCAGCTGGTGAATGGATAAACAAAGCATGCGACACCATACGATGGAATAGGACTCAGGGATAAACAGGAATGATCTCTTGATAAGCAAACCACATGGATGAACACGCTATCTGAAAGAAGCCAGGCACAAAACACTATGTGTTATAGGACTCCATTTATAAGAAATATCCAGAAAAGGCACATCTACAGACAGAAAGCAGATCATTGGTTTCCTGGAGCTGGAGGAAGGAGTCAGAACAAACTGTAAACCAGCAGGAGGGAGAACCGTGGGATTACAGAACAATCTAAAATTGGTGGCAATGATTGCACAAGTCTATAAATTCACTAAAAATCACCGAATCATACACTTCCTGTGGGTGCATTTTATGGTATTTAAATTATACCTCTACAGAGCTATTAAAAAATTACAACAAAATCTTACTGGAGGATCATTACAATCAATGTTAAAGGAACCTGAACAGGTGGCCCGAAAATGACCCCACTGGCTATAAAAACTGAATACATCATTTAAAAAAAGGTCAGAGGCCAATGGGATGGGAGGACTAAACTGTATGCCAGTTCACTTAGTACTCCTCGGAGGGGGACAAGATAGGGCTCTGCCCCACGGCCTACACCAAGTAAAATTCCAGATGACCTGAAATGGTAATAAGGAGGAAAGTAAAATCAGGACAAACCAAAAGAAAGATTATAGGTGAACACTGTGCTGACTTCAGGTGGGGGAAAATACACGAAGAGCACTTAAAAAATCAGTTAAAAACCACTTATAACTGATCAGAAACGGGCCAATGACGCAAAAGCATTCATAGAAGTAATCAAAATGGTTAGTTAATACTTGACACTCTAGCAAACTGAAGGGGGAGTGACAGAGAAGACCCATGTGGATGCTAAGGATGGAGACACGGCCTTCCGAGTCTGCTCCCCGCGGGATCCTTCCCAAGGAGGCACTCGAGAAGAGAGAGAGCAACGTGCCTCTTCAGTACAGCTTTGTCAACCAAGGAAATAGCACCGTAACGTGGCACCGTAAATGATTCAGAGTTTACACAACAAATGCAACTACTCATGTTTCCAAAGAACAGATTATAATGGGCAGGCATGTACATGCTCTAATGATCGCAACTTCACACTGATCTTTCTGGACAGGAGGGCTTCAAATTTTGAGCACTTGAAAGATGGCTCGTAGAGCTGAGGATGGTCAGTTTTAAATTCTATTTACTTTGATTAATTTAAGACTGAGGAATCACATGTGGCTAGAGACTACCATACTGGACAGTGCAGCTCTAAAGCATCAAATTTCAGCCAGGACTGGGGGCCTCGGCTGCCCCACGCCTGTTTCCTGCCCCATACAACACCCACCCGGAGCAGGAGAGGATCACAGTGCAAAGGGGTAACGAGGGCCCAAGACGTGGAAGTTACCACACTGGGAGCCACAGCAGCCAGGAAATGGGACTCTTACCTCCTCCTCTTCTTCTGAGCCACTTTCTTCACTATCAGATCTTGGAGCTACTTCATATCTAGAAAAAATTATCGTGTTTTAATACACACTTTGCCAGAACCCACAGGATTCACCTTCCTTAGCGAACTGGCCTGCTTCTAAATGAAAGCAAAATCACCCCCAAATGCTAGAGCCCCTGGAATGAGGCCAACTCACCCCGGGTTCATCTCAAGCCAGGCCTCTAGCTGCCCTGCTTTCGGGGCATCGGTGCCCGTGAGGATCTTCCCGCTCTCCACGTGGATCACTTTCACTGGCAGGTCGCTCATTTGGCTGGTCTCATCCAGAGGCTGAAAAACAGTCACATGTGTAACTTGAGGTTCTGTGGTTTCCATACCTCAGGCTTCTGCTAACTATGGCCAACTTGGGACGTGCTCTCCCAACTCCTTGCCCAGAAAAAGGCACAAAATGTGGCCAGTGGCCATGAAAATGGGTTAATGATATAAAAAAGGCTTAATGACATATTAATAATCTTGTAATAATATACGATCCATCAATGACAATTGTTTCTTTGAGGTATTTCATTTCCAAACAGGTAATATAATTCCAACTTCACAAGAGCACAGTGGGGACCCTCCCCTGACCCCATCTGACAGTTTCCCTCCATACGTGTCTACCAGTGTTTCTCACGCAGCCTTGTAGATCTCCTTCGTGCATAAGAAACAAGGACTGTGCTCTCCCTGTTTATACACAAATGACTATATTATGCACACTCTTTTGGCCTTTGGTTTTTTTCCCATTGATACCACATTTGTAGACTTCCTCAAAGGTCCTCTTTTTTCTGTGGAACAGCTACCTAGAGTATTTGAAAAGCAAAACAACTAACTTTCTCTTAGCAAATATGGAATTCCTCAATTTCTCATTCAGAGATGCCAATGTTGGAAGAACGTTCCCCTCTCCATTAGCGCCCTCAAATTTCCTGGAGAAAACCTCTAGGATGAGGATGAAGTTTTTGGTTTAAACATTTGTTTGCACCTTCCAGGAACTTCTATACCCCTCTTGTCCCCCCAAGGTGCCACACTCACCGTCAACATCGCCCACACAGTACAGATTAGTTCCCATGCAACCAGACAACCCACCCTCAAAGTTGCCCACCATGGAAGGTGATGGCAATCACATGTTACACGAACAGGCTCTGCAGACGGCCTCCACCCCAATCGGTGACTTTCACCCCCAAGTGCTCCATGGGGTGGCTAACAGTGCCAAAGCTGGCACTTCCCCCCACCCCAAATTCTGATTCAACTGCTCTGGGTCTTTTTGAAAAGCTCCCAGGCAATTTCAGAGGTGCCAAGGTTGAAAAGTGCTGGCTGAGATCAAGCACAGTTCACAGCCACCCAGAGTGATGCTTCTGTCTATTACTCAACAGGAGGAGCAGCCACAGTGATTACCCAACAGGATTCCCTGAACTGCGCTTTGCCGCCACAGGACTTTTCCCTTGAATGCCCCAAATGGCCTTATAAAGGTTTTCTACTGTAGCAAAACAACAGCCCACATTCTTAAAAATTCAACATAACATTTAAAATAAAATCTCATAGGGCGCCTGGCTGGCTCAGTTGGCAGAGCATGCGACTCTCAATCTGAGGGTTACGAGTTCAAGCCCCACACTGGGCATGGAGCCCACTTAAAAGATAAATAAATAATAAAATAAAATCTCATGAAGTAAATACGTATTTGAGTTAATCACTAGTCTTTCACTTTAAGAATCTGGCCTCCAGGAAAAAGTATGTATCTGCTATGGGCTGAACTGTGTGCCCCCCCCCCAAATTCAAATGCTGAAGCCCCAAGTTGCCAATGTGGCTATATGTGGAGATAGGGCCTTTGGGGGATAATGAGGGTTAGCTGAGGTCACAAGGGTGGGGCCCTCGGGAAGGGACAGTGCCCCAGTAAGAGAGAGCGAAGCTTGCTATCTCTCCTGTCATATGGGGACCCTGCAAGAAGGCAGCCATCCACATGCCAGAAAGAGAGCCCTCACCAGGAACTGACTTTGCTGCACTTTGATCTCGGATTTATAGCTTCTAGAACTGTAAGAACATATTTCTTTGGTTATTGAAGCCACCCCAGTCATGTCGTTTTGTTACGGCAGGCCACGCCGACTGGGGGAGAGCATGGAAAGGTAATGTACAAGGAGGCTCGTGACAACAATGGGTGCAATGGGAGAAAGGGAACAACGGCAACAGCCACCAGGAAGGGAGGGGCACGCGGTGGCGCATCAGAGCCCAGCAGTGCAGGATCTTCGTCGCGGCTACAAATGCAAAGCAACCTAAATGACTATCTGTCTACATGCTGAACGAGATTCCAGCACATCGACACCATACAATTAAAACAGAATTAATGGCCTGGTTTGGAAAGTGGCCCAAGATATTTTGCTGAATGGAGAGTCTAGCTTTGTCTAGATCGCCCCAAATGGCCTTAAAACAATGTAAAAAGGATGTAGGCAAAAAGATTCCTGGATGCTTGTTCAACACGAGCCCTTGCGAGAGAGCAGGTGCCACGGGGGCTTTTGCTTTTCATCATACCATTTAAATATTTTCTGTAAGAAATACTACATTTTAGTGACACTGAAAGAATAAGGTAAGTGTGTGTGAGCTAACGTGGGAAGATGTCAGAGATACAATGAGAGGCTGGAAAAAGAAAACCATCTGGTGGCACATACACAGAAAAGGCCCCAGAGCAAACACCCCAACGGTTATTCACAGTTTTCCTCTGGGAGGTGGGAGTGAGGAGGGGGCGGGGGAGGTGGGAAAGGAAACACCACTTATTTACACCTCCCCCTTTTATACATCTTTCCTCCAAATGAGTGTATTGAGTGAGAACGGTGGCTTTCAGGAGGCGGGTAAGGGATGTGGTAGGGAAAAACGGTGCGTGGAGACAGCAAGCCCTCTCTGAGTGGGCCACTTCGTAAGGTTCTGACTTTTAGAACCAGACTAGTAAAGTTTCACATATTAAATACATAAATGAAAGGGGCACCTGGGTGGCTCAGTCGATTAAGCGTCTGCCTTCAGCTCAGGTCATGATCCCAGCGTCCTGGGATTGAGCCCCGCATCGGGGGGGGGTCCCTGCTCAGTGGGGAGCCTGCTTCTCCCTGTCCCTCTGTCCCCTGGCTCGTGCTATCTCAAATAAATAAAATCTTTAAAAAAAAAAACACACATCAACAATGAGTAAATAAATAAAACCTACAAGGATGGGGGGAACCACACTAATGAGGGCACAGGGGAGAACTAATCTAAGTTAACTTTTAAATGTAATATTTGGAGCACATTCATTTCAGGCTGAATAACTCCAAATACCAACTAAACTCTAGTTAGGAGGCTTCTTTTGCAGAGTAGTACAAGTTAACAATTTGGAATGTATTTCCCAGAATTTATTTTCTAGAATTGGGCAAATAAGGAAATATACCATGGCTAATGGGAGCCAGGTTTCAGGCTGTTTTAATAAGGATAAAAAGAGAACAGAAATAGCCCTATGATATTATATTAGACACAGAGATATCCATGTGAAGATAAGATTTCAAACATACAGAACAGCAATGCAAATGTGTATGCGTACATACACCTATTTCTTGTTTTCCAAGAGGGCCTAGAAGCAATGACACCCCGAATCAACAATCCCATCTAAAGAGAGATCTTGGTGGCCACCTGGCTGGCTCAGGGAGTACAGCATGCAACTCTCGATCTCGGGGTCTCGAGTTTAAGCCCCATGCTGGGTGTAGAACTTGCTTACTTACTTACCTTACTTACTTATTAAATAAAGAGAAAGACAGAGAGAAAAAGAAAGATCTTGGTTTCTAAATATTCGTTGGGAAACCAGAAGATGAGTTTGGGCCACTTCAGTGTGCAAGAGGTAAGGAAGCCCTCAAAGGACACATGGGCAAATTGGAAGGGGCTCTTACTGGCCCAAACTGGAATAACTTGAACACCAAAATAATGACCGTAAAGGATTAACTAAATGAGAATCCTGTGAGTTAGTACTAGGGATTGGCAAACGATGTACCATGGAAAGAAGAGGAAAGAAGAGAGAAAGCTTTTCCTTCCTGTAGAAAGTCATCTAAAAAATGCAGAAGAAATCATGGGGGAGGGGAAGGGAGGGTGAAGGGGGGGGGCTCACCATTTTGTAACCATCACGGCAAAACTGATACAGGCAGAGACTAATTAAACAAATGAACAAACCAGTGGGTGGAAGTTACAGGAGATAAAACACGTTTAAAGAGCCTTGAGCATCTCTCCACAAGGTACTTAATAATTACAAAAGGAAAAAATAGTAACTTTTCATCAGAGATGCCTTGGCAAACACCAAGGGATCACGGTCAACATCACCAGTGACTGAAGCCATCTCCGCCATGCACTCCCGATGTGACTGACGCATGGAGAAGAACACAGCGTCACTCTGGGGTCTTCCTGCCAAGAACACATAACCTGAATCTAACCACAAGGAAACGGCAAGCCAAACCCAAATGAAAGGCCCCTGTGGGAAATACTTGGCTTGTGCTCTTCAGGAATGCCAAGGCCAGAAAAGGCTCAGACGAAGCTAGGAGCTATTCAGGATCAAAGGACTAGAATCACCGCCACTGAATGCCACCCATGGCCACGGAGTTGCTGTGAAGGACACCAGAGGGGCAGCTGGCCAAACCTTAATAAGCACTGTGGACAAGATCATGGTATTATCACAGCCATGTCTGTTTCTGCTTGTTGATCACTGTACAGTTACGGAAAAGAAGGAGCTCGTTTTTAGGAAACACACTGAAATATACGGAGCTAAAGGGTCGTCATGTCTGCATCTCTCAGATGGTTTAGGAAAAAATGTGTGGGAAAATGGCGAACCCAGGTGAGGAAGAGGCCGGAATTCTCTGTCCTGTAATTATGTCAGAATGAAACTAACAAAATAATGGCATGTACAAAAAAAGAAGTCTGGAAGGAAACGCACCAGGACAGCTAACAATGTACCCCCTTAGGAGTGGGACTGAGGAGGGGGTGGGATGTGGCAGGGGACATAAGTGGATTCTTCCCATCGTCACAGACAGCTCTGGTGATTAAAAAAGAAAAAAAAAATTTAAAAGATGCAATAGGTCTAAGCTCCCAGGGCTGGGCTGGTATTTCCATGAATGAAACTCCTGATCCCTCACCTCACCATCAGGTCCGATTGCAGGTGTCTGTCCTTCTGCATTTTCTGCCTTCTGGAAGTAAAGAGAGACATGTTCACTCGCTGACCGGGGAGGCCGAGGCACGCGTGCCAAAACGGCTGCTCCAGTCCCACCCAGGGGCAGGCACATGGCCAGGTCCCAGCAAACCTTCTTTTTCTTTTTCTTCTTTTTCTCCTTGGCGACCTGGGCAGCCTTGTGCTGCCGCACCAGCTCCGTGAGGTTAGCCACGTACTCATCTGTCTGCTGCAAGAGGTAGGCCAAGCGCTTGTCCTTCTTCTGGTCGATGAGCTTACGGTACCCCTCCTCATCTTCAGCCTGCAGAAAGATGAGGTTATGATGCTTGCTTGCAAGAGACACGTGCCCGTCCATTAGTGGCCAAGGCAGGTAATCCAGAGTCAAGAAGCCCGCTGGGGGTTGTTGTTAACCGGCAACCAGACCCTCACTAAGGAAGTGCTTAGCTGAACCAGAGCCTTGCTGTACGTACACCTTCACACGGCTATCGAGTCCCCTTCAGTACTTCCTCTACGCCTACCCAGGGAAGACCCTGAGGGGGCCTGCTGGACAGACATACTTTTGCCAGAAGTCATTTGAAAAGGCCAACAGCAAGTCCCGGCCCCTCTGTCTAAAAACGCAATGCAAATCCAAATACTTCTCTGTGGTCCCAGCCAGATTACTCCCACAGACCCATGCAGCAAGCCCCTCCTGGCTTTCTAATAATCAATCAGATGTCACCCCAGCTTATAGCCTCCTATGGCTCCCTCTCGTACACAGAATTAAATCTAAGGCCTTCCTCGTGCCCTACAAGGCCCCACATGACTGCCCTAGGGACTCTGACCTTACTTGTGCCCTCACCACGCTATTCTAGGGACCTCTTGCTGGGCCTCACACTTGGCTTTCTGCTGCCTGAGATGCTTGCCCTCAGTTCCTCTTTCTCTGGGAGGCATTTCATCCAGGGAGTCATGCCCACCCTTCCCTTAACACCCCATCAATCCCCACTCCCTCATCCTGCTTCTTTCTCTTCAGGTACTTCCCACCACCCAAAATGGTTTTGTCTGTTTGGCCTGGGCATCTGTCTCTCTAGGGCCAGCAGGAGTGGCCGTTGAGGGGAGGAACTGCATGTTTCTCCTTACTACTGAGGCCACGTGCATACAGCAGTGCCTGTCAGTATCTGCCCAACTAGAGGATCACCCTAATAGCCAGACGCAAAGGGTGGGGACGGAGGACAGGGATCACATCATCAGTCACTCTCCCAACCTAGAGTGTATGCCCCCTCCACTTTCTGGAGAGAACACAGAGCAAGCAGCCAGATAATCAGCCTAAGGTCTTGCAACCACTGACAGAATGAATAGGCCAGTTCTCTTAGACTCCCAAACCCAAGCCCTTTCTTTCTCTCTGTCCCACCTCTAACTCTGAGCAGTAATCCACCTTGGCGTAACACCAGGCAATCAAACCCTGGTGCCCGCCACACCCAAAGCACCCGCAAAGGGTCACAAAGGGACATGATGTCGTGACGGCAGAATTTTACCATGAGTCTCCGCATTCTTTCTTTCTCAATTCTTTCGTTTTCCTTCTTCTGTTCCCTCTCCGTGTTGGCGTGGTACGTGGCCACCGCCTTCGTGAGCTTCTGGATTTTGCCTGTGACCGATCTGTGATATTCTTTGAAATCCTTGGCATGCTGCAGAATGCTGTTGAGGTATTCCTGCAGGGACATACACAAAAGAGAGGACTGGCTACTCCCCAGGGGTCGCTGTAGCGTTGCCACAAAGCAGACAAAACTTTAAAGGCAGCTTGCTTAAAACCAAGAGGACGTAATCGAAACAGTACGACGACACTGTATGCCCCCGAGGTTCGGCATTCTCTCTGTAATGAAAGCCCCGCGCTGGGGACTGTGGTGAGAGGGGCCCTCCCTCATGGATAACAGACAGGGCCATCCGCCTTGCCCAAACAACCTGGCACTGAACACTAACCACTTCAAAACGCCCTCACCCTCTAAACAAGTTATTCCACTGCCAGGAAGTCCCTTTAAGGAAAACAGTAGATATAGGCCAAAAAAAATTCAAGTTCGAGAATGCCTCTTCTAGTATTACTTCTAACATTGCAAGGTTGAGAATAGGCTACATGTACCCCAACAGGGAAATGGTCACATAAATTACTAGATGCCAAGGCAGAGAAGGAATACAATGTAGATGTTAAAAATCGTGCTTCCATGGGCGCCTGGGTGGCTCCGTCATTAAGCGTCTGCTTCGGCTCAGGTCATGATCCCAGGGTCCTGGGATCGAGCCCCGCATCGGGCTCCCTGCTCAGCAGGAAGCCTGCTTCTCCCTCTCCCACTCCCCCTGCTGGTGTTCCCTCTCACGCTGTGTGTCTCTCTCTGTCCGATAAATAAAAATCTTAAAAAAAAAAAAATCATGCTTCCACAATACTTAAAAACCAGCCAGTATGTATCTACATTTGTTTAAAGGAGGCCATTTAACTTTTGAATACTCTGTGCCTACAGAAAACCAACCTGAAGGGTACATACCAAAACGCTAACAGGTTGTTGCCCTTTTAAATTTTAAACTACACCAGTACTAGATATCGACTAAAGGAGAGGTTTAGAAAATGTAAATGAGCAAACAAACCAAATCGTCCCCCAGTAGAGATGCGGTCTTCCTGACTGATTTTGTAAAAGCTAAGTCAGATCACGCCCTCCTCTGCTCAGGACCCTCCATGGCTCCCACCTCACTCAGAGCAAAGGCCCAAGTTGTCTCCTCAGCCCAGACGCTCTGCCTATCACACCTCTCTGTCCTCCCTTCATCCCACTCTCTCCCTGGCTCACTCCACTCCAGCCACACTGGAATCCCTGCTGATCACAGAACACAGGGTACATTCCAGCCCCAGGGCCTCTGCAGCTTCCCCTCCATCTGCAAAGCTCCTTGCCCACATGTCTCTGTGGCTCCCTCCCTCAGATTCCGCCTTCTCAGAGAACTCCCCCAACCATGCCATGTCAATAGCCCCTCTGTCACTCTCCACCCCTGCTTTACATCTCTTCACACCTTATTACGTCCCAACATGGCATACATGATTATGGCCCATCCTCCCACTGCCATTTGGTTTTGTCCACTAACATATTCTCGGTGCCTGGAATACTGTTGTGATGAGCAGAAAAGACAGGCAGCATACTTAGACACAAACCAAACCAGACTCGCCAGCATGCAAGCTCTGGCAACCCAGGCATGCAGGCCGAGCCTCGCAGCTGGGCGGGGACGCACCTGGTGCTTCTGCCGGCGCTTGCGCTCCTGCTCGATCTTCTGCTGCTTTTCCAGCTTCTCGGTGATGCGGGCCTCACGCAGGGACTGCCGCTTGCTGCGCTTATAGGCCTTGGCGTTGAGGGCCGTCTCAAGGGCTGTGTCCCTCCTCATGCACACCACCACTTCCTGTCGTAGCTTGAGGAAGGAAGAAATGATGTGCATGATGTTGTCAGGTCCACACATAATTACAGATCTCAAGCTAGACAGAACGCTGCTCCTTCCAGAAGGATCTGTTCTAAATGCTGTCTGATGGGTGCTCATACACAGCATGAGCACAGGTCAGGAGATGACTGCTTCTGGACACCTAGCAGAAGGCTCTCTCATAACTTCAGGGCTCCAGCTCTGCCTCCCGTCAACCACACACAAAATCTTTCTTATGGGTCATTCGAAAGTACAGCACCCTCAAAAACAGACCCACTTAAGTCTCCTGTTCCAAGCTGGCATCTACAGCCCTAGGAAAGACCCACAGCTACCCATCCCGAGAAAAGCTAACGTCCCACCACTGTGCAGGACATGGACAGCAGAGGGGGACAGCCAGCCAGCGAGGATGTGAGGCCACTGCTGCTTTTAATGATCAAGGCACATTTAGTAACTGCCTGGCAAGTGGCTGCTCTTTGAATCAATGTTGGCAGAAAAGGCTCTTTTCCTCAAGCAACGGGCCTGTGCCTGTGCCCACCTGCCTCTGGAAGTTCAGCAGCCTGAGCGCCTTGAGCTCAATGGTCGCTTTGGTTCGTAAATCCCCGGCCAGGGACCCGGGAAGGTTTTCAAGTTCCTGAATTCGGTGTGCGATCCGAGCCTGCAGCCTGGGTGGCAAAGACAGAAGAAAGGAGAGGTGATGAGAGCTCTTATCTACTCACGGGGGCGGGGGGGCGAGCCCACCTGTTCCTTTTCTTTAAAGGTGGAACCTCAGCAGAATCCATCCCTCAAGGAAGGCAGATCCTAGTCATGAGATGTGAAATGGCTCAGAAAAGGAAGCCAGCCAAAACGCAGAATACAGAAAGAGCAGGGCAGGCACAGCAAGCCCGACAGGGCACAGCCACCTTGTGACATTTCGGCAGCGAAAAGCTGGCTATGGAATCAGGTGGACCAGCGTCTCCACCCCAGCCCAGGGACGACCCAGCAGAGCAACCCTACAGGCTTGGTCTGAAGTTCAAATGAGATAATCCCTCTTCTCAATGTTTCACACATATTTATGAAACACCTACTGTGTGCCAGGGACTGATCCAGATGCTGGGCCTTAGCACTAAACAAGAGTAAACAAGACTAATTTGTTATTCTCATAGAGCTCACAGCCTTATCAACAAGACAGACCATAAAGGAGTTAAAAAATTAAATATCTACACTAATTCCAAAGAGTACCAAGCCCTCTAAGAAGGGGGTTGGAAGTGAGATGGGAGGCAGGGACTCTATGAGCAGGTGACCTCAGCAATCAGGCCTAAATTAGCCAAGGTCATGCACAGTCTGTGCAAAGGCCCAGGGGCAGAAATGAGTCTCACTTGTTCTGCAGAAAAAGAGGAAAGGGAGAGTGGTGCGGGCAAGCACAGAGCCTTGGGCAGAGGCTAAACAAAAAGGTCCTTACTGAAGGGGCAATAGGACACCAGTGGCACGTTTAAACCTGGGGAATAAATCTAATGGAAGTTAATTATAAAAAGAGACTCCAAAACTGCTATGTGGGAATAGACTGCATAAGCGAGGGGGAGAGCAGGGAGGCCAGCAAGGGGACGTGTAGACCAGGTGGCAGGGTCCACAATGTGGAAAAGGCCACCAGTTCCCAGGATGGGGGCTGGGAGCTGAGACGAGGACATGGGGGATGAGGGAGGGTGAGTAACAGTGAAGGGGTGGCAGGGTCTAGCCCAGTGAGCTACTGTCAGGTGCACGGGGATAGAAACGGGAGGGAAACGTGGGGGACGTGAGGACATCTAGAAAGGCCATGTTTAAGCTATCTAAATGGAGCTGGAGGGGAGGTGCCTGGGTACAGGAGCTGGAGCTCCAGAGCACATCACAGCTGGCGAGGCACTTTGGAGACTATTATTAGACAAAGTTTACTGATACATCTGTGGATTATGGTGAACAAAGCACAGCCCCTCCCGCATGGGGCTTACGTTTACCAAGGGAGGACAGCCCAGAACAAGCTGTCGATGCAATGGAGAAAATGGGGGAGGGCAAGGTGTTCGGGGGGCGAACCTGAGGTGCCCCAGCCACATGGGATAGTGATCAGGCACACTGTGTGCCCGCTATCTCCCCCTGCACCTGGCACCCAGAAGGCCTTGGCAAAGCAGCCGGCAACTAGTGATGTTTGAGAGGGCCCACCACAGAGCTTTGATGGGTTGCTTTTCGAGTGCTGATGAGCCGAAAGTTAGCGAGGAGAACAAAGCACTTCCATTCAACATCTACCTGTCCGACCTCTATGGAGGGCAGTTTTGCAGAATCTAGGAAATTTCCCTGCCTACGTCCCCTGCACCCAAGCCATGGCACGTTTAGGGATTTACTCTAACACATGCACACACACGGGAAAAGAGAGAGATGCAAGTGTGTTGACTACAGCATTGTTTTAACAAAAGACTAGGAAACAAACAAAAAAGATTAGAAACAACCTGACATCCCTTCAGCCAGAGTACTCGCTAAATCACTTACGGTACGGCCACCAGATAGAATACTATGCATCCAAGAGAAAGAAAAGCTCATTTGGTACAAATAAGGGATGACCTAAGCCCTGCTGCCAGGCGAGGAACCGTGTGCACATCATGAAACACTTGGGCACCATGTGGCTACTTGCACCGCTCTGCCTATACACACACAGGATTTCTCTGGAAGGATAGCAACACAGAGAACTAGGCAATTGGTGACAGATTTCTGGTCACATACCCCACCGGCCTTTAGAACTGTGAGTCAAACTGACATGTGTCAGGGCTGACCGGCGCGAGGGGCAGCAACTGCAAGTGGCCATAGGCGGCCGCGCCCTCACCTGTACTCGCGCTCCTGCAGGATCTCCACAGGGTCCAGGCCCCGCGGCTTCTGGATGGGGGTGATGCGGCTCTGCTTCTGGTGCAATGGCACCATGGGGGCAGGCTGGGCAGGCTGCCCTGGCGACTGCGTCTGGGGCGGCATCACCGGGGAGGCAGCGGGCGGGACGGCAGGGGGTGCAGGTGAGGGGCGGCCCGTTGGCTGTGGGGGGATCAGCTTCTGAGGTGTGCTCGTGGGGGCAGCAGCATTTGCCATGGGTCCTGGGTGGGGGTGGGAGGGGAGAGGAGTCAGGTGGGAAAGGCACAGCTTGAGTTCTGGCTCAACTCTGGGGGTAAATGAAAAGCCTGCTGGGCGCTCACGGCCCCAGGGACGAACTCATCCCCAAGGCTGACGAGGCCTGCGCAGGCTGCCATGCTGCTTCTCACTCAGGGGTTCCTCGGGGGTCCCCCTCCCTCCTGCCTCCTCCGGAGCTCAGCAGACGTGCCCTTTCCTGAAGCCATCCCTGCCTAAGCACCGCTCCCAGCTGTGGTCCTGCTGTGTGTGGCCTCATGGGAGTAGCAGTTTCCAGACTTTCATCCAGTGCCCAAGGAATCCTATTTAAGCAATGAGCTCTCCTGTGCCCATCACTAAACCTCCGGATCCAAGGGGACAAGGAATGAGCCTGTTTTACCCATGCTTCACCCCCACAGAGGCGACCCTCCGATACCTCCTGACAACCACGTTTTACACAACACAGAGGCTGCACAGAGCAGAAACGGAAGCCTGAGCCACCCTGCCACCCTGCCTGCCTCCCACAGCACTGGGGTGGGGGTGTGTTCTCAGGAGGGAAGGGGGTCAAACACGGCCTCTGGGCTCAGAGGCGCCACTCCTGAAGGACAGGATCTGTGGCTGCGGCAGCGCCTCTCCACAGCCTCTCACTTGAGTCACCCAGGGAACTCGTTCGCTAGGATCCTCCTCTCCCTGGTGAGGAGACCCCAGGGTTACCACGACCCACAGGACAAGGTGGGGCAGGAATCATGCAGTGGAACCAAACCCAAGCCTCTGTGAACTGACCAGGGGCAGAGAAGACCCAGAGAAGGCAGAAAGAAGCGAGGACTTGTCCTTGGCCCCCTCTCTCTGAGGAGGCTCCTCTCAGGGGCTGCATGGTGCAAGTTCGTGATGGGAGCCAGGGAAGGCACATGCCACCAAGACAGAGGGGACTTACCTTCAGGCCAAGGCTTGGGAGGCCCTCCGGGGGGCTGACCCGGCATCCCAGGGGGCACGCCTGAGGGTCCTGGGGGGGGCATATTGGGCCCTCCCATACCTATACATAGGGAGAGACAAACAAGAGGATAAAAGGCACCCTGCGTTTATGCCTGCATCACCCCCACAGGCAGGCCTGGCTCCAGGGGACGCACCCAACAACAAGCCCCTCAGTGTGGGCAAGGGGGTGGGGGTGGGGGGGCGGGGAGGCAGCTGGAGAAACAACATTGAGCACGAAAGCAGCCCTGCTGTCTGAGTGCCCTGAGCGCTGCCGACACCGTGCGGTCTGGGGGGGGCGGGGGGCGGAGAGGATGTCCGTGGGCGGTTGTGCCCAGGTCTGTTGACGTCGCTGCCCACCTTCTGGTCAGTTTGCTCTGAGTCCCCTCCCTACCCCGAGCGCTGGGGACAGCAGGCCTTACCGTGAGGCCTGCTATAATTTGGAGGTGCTGGTCCTGGACCCGGACCCGGGCCAGGGCCAGGGCCGGGGCCAGGTCCCGTGGCGGACACAGAGGGTGGAGGTAGTGTTGGCATCTGCTGCTGCATCCCGGGCATCGGCCGCTTCCCCTGCACCGCCATCTGCAGGTGGTCGGGGAGGGGCTGCCCTCTGGCCAGCATCTTGTACGCCATGATCTGGGCTCTGAGCTGATGCAGCTGGTTCTGGTTAAATGGAGTCGGGCCCCGGTTCTGCTGTCCCAAAGCCTGGGGATCGGCACCATCCAGGGGGGCCCCTCCTGGCCCAGAGGACATCTGAGGGCCTGACGACGGGCCACTGGCTGGAACCGGACTGGAGGCATGCTCGGAGCCGCCCAGGGGGGAAGGGTAACCTGTGAAGCAATGTGGATCCAAGTGGTCACTCAGCAACACACGTCCTGTGATTTCTAAGGCAAAGACAGTAACCTTTCAACTGTGCTTACACCAGCTCCTACCCCAAGACACGGGGTGGCCAAACGACTTTAATCCCATAATTCAAAGGAGAAGCACCCAGACCAGTGGCTGGCACGACCGGTTTGGTTTGGCTCGGCCTTCAGCATGTTGCCTGCTGATGGTCAATGCTGAGCTGCTGCACAGATCCAGGCGTCCCTCAGGCCTGCCCTCTTGCCTCTCAAGTTGAACAGACCACACCTCTACCCTCCATTAAGTATAGAGCCCCTGGAGGCACTGAGCTTCCCACCCTGATGACAGGAAGTCATCTACTCCATCGCTTTTCCAACTGCCCTGTTCAGAATAACTACATGGAAGGCTTGTTAAAGCAGAGCCCCCCACCCCAAGATTCTGTCTCAGCGGTCTGAAGCGGGGCCCAGGAATCTGCATTTCTAGGATGTTCCTGGATATCACGGGAGCTGCTAGCCCGAGGAGCCCACCCTGCTCGGCCCCTGTCTAAACTCCAGGGCTGCATACGGATGCGTCCCACCAGGGTTCCCTCTCCAGAGGCTGCTCTAGGACAAATCGGCCCAATATGGGCACTGGCCAAGCCCAAACTCAACAGCCCTCCATGGCAGGGCCTCCCACAGGGCCAAACTGTCCTGGGTCTACCCTGAATCTGCCTGTGGGAGATCAGGAAACCCAATCAGGAAAATGACTGGGGTTGGGGTGGGGGGCAACAAACACAAGGAAAGAAGAGTAACGAAACAGTACCTTGGGAGTGCTGGTCCATGGGGCTTGGCGGGGGCCCCATCCCTGCATGGGCCCCCGACCGCATCCCCATGCCCTTCATCTGGTTGTAGCGGGGGTCATCCGACATGCCCTTCTCATGCATGGACTCCATTGGCTACAAGAGGGGACAATGACAAGGCAAGCTCAACAAGGGGGAACAGGAAGAGGCAGCATGCAAAGTGCCGCCCAAGAGTTCACTGCCACTGAAAATGTCCACCCAAGGTTGCCACGGTATGTACTGAATCACCACTGTGACCAAGCAGCTTAGGTCCAAGCCATGGTCCTGACACCTACTGAAGTGTCAAGCAGATGCATGAAGCAATGTCACTCAGTGGTGGATGACCACCTAGGAGACTGGAGGTCTGGAAGTGAAGGGACAGATGGATCAGGGCGCCAGGAGTCAGTTCCAGATGGCTAAAATACCATGTGGAAAAGACATGAGCTCCTGATGAGGAG
This sequence comes from Ursus americanus, assembly GCF_024610735.1. Classification (NCBI taxonomy): domain Eukaryota; kingdom Metazoa; phylum Chordata; class Mammalia; order Carnivora; family Ursidae; genus Ursus; species Ursus americanus. The sequence continues at coordinate 52,216,387 of NC_142140.1, forward strand.
CTGTTTTGGCTGGGACACCAAGCTCCCCATTAATCGTCACAAGGAGACCTGGTGACCACCAATCTTTGGATCAGAAACCTTCTTCCTTGGGAAACTACAAATCAGAGGAACAGACACAAATTTCTGCCTTTAAGTATGATTACACTGTGTTCGGTGTCCTCTGATCTGAGATCGGCCTCCAGCCTACTAGTTGGGAGGAAAGGTATCTGTGGCGTGGTTCTGTTCCTCCTAAGAGGCACGCCAGACCTCTGCAGAACAATGCCACCTATTTTCACTCCAAAGGCTCAGTACTAAGTACTTCCCCGACTGGAATGGCTGGTAAAGCGGACCCTTCCAGGGCACTCTGCTAGGCCCTGATTGGCACGAATATCCTGGTTTCCAGGAACTCAGTCTAATGGTTGGCCCAACAAAGTCAACTACAGCTCAGTGTGTGCCATGAAGAAGCAAGAGAGAAGAAAGAGAGGGTGCTTGGCGGGGGCCACAGGAGCAGCTTCAAATGCAGGAAAAGGGCGTCCCACTACCATGGACCCTGGCTCCTGGGCTCCTAACACAGTGCAGGACAAACGGCAGGTGTCTGGCAGACGTGTGGAATATGTGCAAGCGATTCCAAGAGAAAGAAACAAAGTGGGCAGAGAGGAAAATAGGCTGTGCTGGAGAAGCCAGACTAAATTGGGCGGCGAGGGGGGACAGTCAGGTCACTAATAGCTTCTCAAGAAGGAAGCGACAAGAAAGATAGTGTTGACAGAAATGTGCGGGAGATGGGGAGGGCAAGAAGGGCCAGAGGGATGAGATGGCTCCACCACTGACTCGGTAAGTGACCATCTCTCCGAGACCCTACTTCCTCACCTGTAAAATGGGCACAATAACCACCTACATCTGACGGGCAGGGGGAGATTTAAGTGAAATGGGTACAAACACATGGACAGCCCTGGGAGGGAGGCTAGAGGGGTCAGCAGAGACCCCTCACCTCTAGGCCACATGAAGTCCATCTTCTACGAGGATCTCTTGTGGTCTCTGAGGCTTGAGCCTGTCACCTTTTCCTTTAGATGCTGATATAGATAAAAGGATGTTTCCTTGTTTTCCCCAGCCACCACCCAAGAACACAGGGAGAAAGGAAAACTATTTGTGTTAAGACATTTTTTTTCTCACCTCGCTGGCAAAAGCATCTCTGATCAGTTCCAAAAGTCATTAAGACAGTGAGTGGCACCCAAGTGCAGGATGGAATGGGGATATAGAGCCCGGGTGAGCAGAACAGCCCGCGTGCAGGAAGCCATGTGACACAAGCCACCTTTTAGGGATTTGGACATTTTCATTCGTTAACAAAAGGCAGCTCTGGAGCGGTGTGACCACATCTCCCATGAGGAATGATGAGTCCGGGAGACACAAGGCAGAAAGGCTGCTGGCTCAGAGCAGAAGCCAGGATGCACTGTCCACCCTCCCACCTCCGATCACGTGGACCCAGGGCAGCGGGCGCAGGCTCCCTACCTTGTGCATCTGGTGCATGTTGTCCTGAGGGTACCCTCCAGGCCCCTGGGTCGGGATGGGGTGACCTGCTGAGGGAGGCCCTGGGCTGGGCCCCATCATGCTGTGGGCAGAGCCCGGTGAGGGACCCGGGCTAGGGCCCAACATGGCTCCAGGGGAGGGGCCCGGGCCTGGCGAAGGGCCTGGCCGAGGAGTTCCGCCCAGGGGTGGGTCTGGAGTGGACATCTTCACAGGAGCTGCAGACAGTGGTCTCCTGCTAGAGAGAGGTCCTGGTCAGTCTGGGGGTCACATCCATAGCCAGGGCGCAAGAGCTGGCAAGGGAGGACCACACGTAGCATTGTGAGAAGCACTCATTTGACAGCGAGCTGGCACCTTCGACATGCAACACCCCCCGCCCCGACCCCAGACCTTTCTCCTCCGTTCTTGTCACAGAAAAGAATACATCAAGCATATAAAATCAGATCAAAGTCCCGAGAAAGGAATGAGACTTAGGAGGTGGAGGTCTACAGCCACTGTCCCACCTGGGGTCTCACTCAGGGCAGTGCAGATTCGCCCTTCACGCCTAATACCTGCCACCTTCCTATTAGCAACAAGAGAGAGCAAGACTAAGGCTCAAAGCCGCTCCCAGCAACAGTATCCGACTGGGCCTTCGGAAGTTCAACAAATATAAATATTCACGGCAAGCGATGCTGGTTTTCCACTTAGGGCAGTGAGACCAAGTTTCCTTTAAAATAAATGAATGGAAGTCTGAAACGCAGGTTCATTTAAAGAGAGGTATTACATAAATAACGGCACTCTGGTATCTTAAATAGTTCTACAGTGATATTCACACGTCTGAAGTTTAAATGAATGTTGCCAAAAACTAAAAATTGATACCCAGAACCATGACCCAAGCCTCTACGAGATCCAAAACTATTCTACAAAAAAATCTAATGATGACAGTAAATTTTGCTTGCCACCATAGGGCCACGAGGTGATAAATTTTATATATACTTTCTATAATATGAGTTCAAAGTTCAGGTAACGCTTATTCTGTTGTGTAGTTACATATGGCCTTAAATACTATTCTCTTCAATTTAATAACTTCTTTCATGATTATGGGGTAATACAATTGCAGTGTTGAGATGAAAAAAACAAAAAGAACACAGAAACTTAAAATCACCCAGCATCCCACCAGACACGGAGGTGAAGCGCTTGCTGGCCCTGCAGAAAGCAACAAGCGACCCTGCCCGCCTTACCCCTTTCCCAGCAGGGCACGGGGAGGTGGGGAGTGGGAAGAAGGGGTTTCCTCAGAGACATGGGACACCACTAGAGCCACAAGGATGGAGCTGAGCCATGCAGAGCGGGCCCTCTCAGGGTGGAGAGCTGCCCTCATGTTGCCCCTGGGACCCCATCACACCTCCCTGCCTCCCTTCTAGACTGTTCTACACACAGGCACACACACACTCAACAGTATTACTCAGCACTTTCTAGCCAAGCTTTTCTTCATAGGATTATACCCAAGACCATTTTAATCATGTAGTGGTCTTCAAAAGGTGGATTCCAGTGGCTCCACTGTATTCCCTTGTTCTGTCACATATCAAGTTATTTACAAGCCCATCTCTTGTTGGCATGTCACAAATGCGATTTCTGTTTCTGTGGACTTTTTTGTTTTTTTTTTTTAAAGATTTTATTTCTTTATTTGACAGAGATAGAGACAGCCAGCGAGAGAGAGGCAACACAAGCAGGGGGAGTGGGAGAGGAAGAAGCAGGCTCATAGCAGAGGAGCCTGACGTGGGGCTCGATCCCATAACGCCGGGATCACGCCCTGAGCTGAAGGCAGACGCTTAACCGCTATGCCACCCAGGAGCCCCAGGGACTTTTTTGGTTTTTGGAGTGACTCTCTCTGTCCCTAAACTTCACTGGGGACTTCTGGTTCTAAGGATAAATCTTGTTAAGAAGTGTAAGAACATTTTTAATTCTCTTAATTAGAACAAAAGTTTTAATTTAAAAGGTGGGTGTATTTTCCTGGATAATAGATTGAAAGCGCAAACTTCTTTGTTCCAGTTTCATGGCTAAAAAAATCAGAGCAGAGAGGACCAGAAATCTTGGCAGGGCACGGACCAGTGACTGGTATACCAGCCTGACTAGGAACAGACCCAACTGCGCAAAGTGCTCCAGGTTCTCTGGGCCTCCTGGATTTCCTTCAAAGCGCAAGAAGCCCCAGTGCTGTACCTTAGATAAACCTCACAAGAGTGCTGGAGGATTGGTGTCTGCTCACCATCTCTTCCCCACAAATCCAAAACCCAATAAGCCCAGGGCAGGGGTAGAATCAAACTTTTAAAAAAATAACTTCGAGACAAATTCATTTAGAAGCAAAATCAGACCTGATTCAGATACATGTGAATGGTCACACCTGCTACAGAAAAGGATCCTGTTACCCCCAGATGCTACTCCAGTCTCTGCCATGTGAGAGTGATCTATGCCCCAACCTCCTTTTCTAAAATGCGGATTCTGAAGTCTGAAACCTCTGGCCCAGGGTTTGTCTAGGGCAAGACGCACCTATAGTCATACTTCACAGGTGGAGAGCTGAGTGACATGAATATAGCCACAGCTGGGTCAAGGAAGATGGCTCCTCAAGGCACTCCCCCTGTCCCCCTGCCCCAGCCCTTCGTGTCCACAGGCACTCTCAGAGAGGCCCAGAGAGACTGCAGTGAGGTGGCAAGAGGGACAATGGCCCTGAAAATACTCAAGGAATCTCGTGGCATCCGGGAACTCATGGGTGCCTTATCACCTGAAGATCTCTATTCTAAGTCATGCCAACTGAAACTGACAGCAAAATAAAATCCACCATCTAAGGAACATCTTCTCCTCATCTAAAGGCAGACATGCCAAAGAGCAAGCACTGAGAAGAGCCTTTGGAATGATGGCTCTTCTAAAGGTAGTTTATACTTAGTGTCAGACCTTCCTCCCATCAAAACGCGTGGTACTGGGGCACCCGGGTGGCTCAGTTGGTGAAGCGTCTGTCTTTGGCTCAGGTCATGACCCCAGGGTCCTGGGATCGAGCCCCACATCAGGAGCCTGCTTTCCCCCTCCTCCCACTCATGCTCTCTGTCACACACACACACTCTCTCTCTCTCTCTCAAATAAAGAAATAAATAAAATCTTTTAAAAAATGCATGGTACCTCTAGAAACTTATTACCTCCACCCACAGAAGCACTAACTTCATCATCAACATATGGAGCTCACTGAAGATGCTAGAGGGCATCAAAAAATACTTTTGTGCCAACTAGAGCTACCCTACGACCCAGCAATTGCACTACTAGGTATTCATCCCAAACATTCAAATGTAGGGGTCCAAAGGGGCCCACACCCCAATGTTTATAACAGCAATGTCCACAATAGCCAAACTATGTGAAGAACCCAGATGTCCATCGACAGATGAATGGATGAAGAAGATGTGGTACATACATACAATGGAATATTATTACTCAGCCATCAAAAAACAAAATCTTACCATTTGCAATGATGTGGCTACAACTAGAGGGTATTATGCTAAGCAAAATAAGTCAATCAGAGAAAGACAGTTATCATATGATTTCACTCATATGTGGACTTTAAGGAAAAAAACAGAGCAACATAGGGGAAGGGAGGGAAAAATAAAACAAGACGGAATTAGAGAGGGAGACAAACCATAAGAGATTCTTAATCATAGGAAACAAACAGGGTTGCTGGAGGGGAGGTGGGTAGGGGGATGGGGTAACTGGGTGATGGGCATTAAGAGGACACGGGATGTAATGAGCACTGGGTGTTATATTTAAGCGATGAATCGCTAAACTCAACCCCAAAACTAATAATACACTATACGTTAATTAACTGAATTAAAAAAAAATACTCGTGTCAAAATATGGCAACATCTACCTTTGAGAAGCATGGGGTTTCACAAGAGGCTTTTAAAAAGGGCATGTGCTTTGGAAGCTGTCACCTCTCAAGTGTCAGGCTGTGATGAAGCAGGTAAGTGCACGGAGCCACTGGGAGCAAACTCATTTCTGGACTGAAAGCTTAGACACGTGTGACAGTAAAGGGAAGTGACACTAAAAAGGACCCAAACAGTACAGGCACAATGCAAAACCATCCTGAGCAGCACAGCAGGCGGGCTCCACCATACACAGACTCCCAATCGGGGTGCTCGTATGCACACAAATACAGACACACCGGCAGAATCGCAGCAGCACGGGGCAGGGGGCACACGACAGGGAAAAGGAACCGGAAGCAGCACTCTGGTCCTCAGTGTGGTATGGAAGAGGGAGCATTTTATGTACTTGTCCTGGGTTTTAGCATACCTCAAGTGCCCTGATTGTAGGGGTACAGCTGGATGAACAACACTCCTGCAGGGCACCCCTGGCCCTTCCCATGAGGACCACCCTCCCAGGGGGAAACACTGCTTTGACTCTGTCACTCTTTGGTGGTTTCACTTGTTATTGAACTGCATCTGAAAAAAAAAGAGACATACAGTAGTATCCTTCTGCTCTTCTGTGAGAGGCATACATGTTGGTGGGACGGTGGGCATTTGTTCTTCCTTATAAGTCCGGTCTCCTATTCACACACTCAGTGCTACAGGGTTTTGGCCAGTGCAGGTAAAGCTGCTATGGACAACATCACAAATGGTGGAAACCCATTTTCCTCGGGTATCCAGGAGTGGAACCATTCGTCATAGGAAGGCATAAATTTAGCTTTGGTAAATACCAGGAGCTTTCCAAATTAGGACTATAATCTCACATAACCACCATCCCTGCAGCAGAGGGGAGAGCATTCTAGTTCTTCTACATCGACACTGACACTTGGTGGTGTCAGTCTAACTTATAACCGTTCCGGTGAGGATATAATCATATCTTACTACCATTTTAATTTGTATTTCCCTTGCAACTAATGGTGTTGCACACCTTTCTCTATGCTGGCCACTGAGATAACCACTTCTGCAAAGGCCCTGTTTTCACTAGTGTTTTACTTGGGGATATGTGGTTCCTCTCTGAGTCTGGGGCTCACCTTTGCATTCTCCTAATGGTGTCTTGTGATGCAGAGAAGTTCTTATTTTAATGGCATCTGATTTATCAAGTTTGTTTTTACATGGTAAATGGTTTTGGAGTCTTGTTTAAAAAAATTTTGTCTACCAGGGCGCCTGGGTGTCTCAGTCAGTTAAGCATCTGTCTTCAGCTCAAGTCGTGATCTCAGGGTCCTGGGATCAAGCCCCACATCTGGCTCCCAGCTCAGCAGGGAGTTTGTTTCTCCCTCTCCCTCTGCCCCTCCCCCAGCTCACGGGTGCATGACTGCACGCGCGTGTGCTCTCCCAAATAAATAAAATCTAGAAAGAAAGAAAGAAAGAAAGAAAGAAAGAAAGAAAGAAAGAAAGAAAGAAAGAAAAGAAAAGAAAAGAAAAGAAAAAAGAAAACCTTGTCTACTTGAGAGAATAATAAATATGTATTTGGTCTCTGCCTTTAGTTTTTGACTAAAACCCCTGGAATTTCCTAAGTGGTAGGGGTGTCTTTTGTTCTAATGAAGTGACTCGTGGTAGGCTTCTGGGTAGCTTTAGGATTGGGGGCCGGCTGCCAGAAAGACCAAGCTATGATTAGAAGCTTGGAACTTTCAGCCCCATCCTCCTAGGAGGGGAGAAGAATTGAAAAGTGAATAATCAATCATGGCTACAAGATGAACCATCCATAAAAACTCTAAACTAAGAGGCAAGGAGAGCTTCTGGGTTGGTGAACACATCCGCATGCCGGGAGGGTGGTGCACTCCAACTCCACGGGGACAAAAGCTCCTGGGCACGGGATCCTTCCAGACCTTACTTTAGTCACTTCTTCATATGGCTATTTATCTGTACCCTTAATAATATTCTTTATAATATGCAGGTAAACACATGTGTCTCCTTGAGTTTTGTGAGCTGTGATATCAAATAATCAAACCTGAGGAGGGGTTCATGGGAACCCATTTGTAACCAAGCTGGACAGAAGTGTGGGTAACCTGGGGGCCCACTACTTGTGACTGGGGTCTGGAGCGGGGAGCAGTCTTCTGGGGCTGAGCCCTTAACCTCTACAGTCTGCACTAACTCTGGGTAATTAGCGTCAGAATTGAATTGAAGAGTAAGACACCCAGCTCATATCTGCAGAAACTCGCTCCTGTGGAAAACCCACACATTTGGTGTCAGAGTGCTGTGAGCAGAGGAAACCAGTTATCCTTTACTATCTCAAGGTCATGGAGATAGAGGAAGGAAAGGGATATTCTAAAATCCAGAAAGATTGTGACTTGCTCCCGCCCCCTCGTGATTTACAACTGCTGAGGATCTTATCAGTTCCAAAGAAATAACAGGGAAGATGATCCAGCCAGAGGGGAAGCAGGGTTGTAGGCCCATTTGGTGGTAAGGGCTGAGATGTACTCACTGAGCACATACCACCACACCTCCCAGAGGGACTATCATGGGCCCTGCTGACAGAGGGGTCCCTGAGGCTCACAGGCCACCCAGCATCTCAGTGAAGAGATGTGACTTGCTAGAGTCACAAGGCCCAGGCCACCATGCAACTCACTGAAGCGCAGCCTGGACTCAAGTTTGGACTCTCCTACTTGCCAACCGCATGATACAAATGAGTGACTTAACCTTCTCCAACCTCTATTTCTTCCTCTGTAGGCTGAAAATGAGACCAGTCCCTCCCTCGGGTGTCACAGCCAGCATCACCTGAACTAACGCAGGTTGGGCCCGTACAGGCAGGAAGTAATACCACCCTGCTGGCAAAACCAAGGCCCCCATGTTTACTGAGCAGTTGCTTACTGCTTGTCACTACTCACCCAGAAGCAACATGCAGATTAAGTCCTTCCATCCTCCTCTTCTCTAAAAGAGATGAGTAAACTGAGGCACGTAGTAAGTAACCAGGCTGGAGACCGTGCTTCCTAACTTAGCTTCCCCCACAGGACAAACCTCAAGTGATGCTCCTGTCCCAAAGCGTTTAGGAACAAACTTGGGAAGTAAAGGCTACACAAGGCAGCTTCGCGAACTGGAGAAGGAACAGAGGTTGCCTGAAGGCCACGCAGGCCCACTGCAAACAAAAACCAGCTGTCATAAGTGATGAGATCCGCCCTGCCAATCAGCAGGCAGGATCTGAGCTGCTACAAATTATCCCTTGCCCTCTTGGATCCTAGTGCCACAAACCTGGTGTTCTTATCCATCATCAAACTCCTTTTGGCCAGTCACCCCTTCTTAAAGAGCAGGGGTGGGCCTGCCCCTCTTGAGAGCTGGGGAGGGTACAGGACCAGGCACTACCGTGCTCTCACAAGTTGCCTACTCAGGAGGGCCTGACAAGTTTGGCCAGAAATTTCAGAAGTGAGGTGGGATCTGAGGGCCAAGAACAGCCCTCTCTCCAACCCCTTTTTCACTCATCACCAAACACCTCTACCTTTCCTACACAGTAAACTAAGGATTTGGCATTTTCAGCAAATTCCTTGGGTCCCCAAGGTCATCCTACAGTCTTGGGGGCTTCAGGAGACCTCCACGGTTCAGACCGGACTCCTACAACAAGTCCCTCTATGGCAAGTCACTTGGTGTCTGGGGTGGGAAATACAAGGTAATTAAACACCAAACTGAAATCCATCTCAAACCAGACAGCCACACCTAAGCAGATGAGAAAAGTAAAGGACAAAAGGACAGAGGGACAAAATAGTAAAACCACTAGCATGTGTATCTGGCAGCCTAATTGAGAAGTGTGTGGCCTGTGGATTGGGTGTGTTTGGGGGCTCCACGAGGAAGGAATGGAGCCTGGGAATCCAGGTAGGCCGCCCAAAGGAATGTGATGGGAAATAAAACTACTCTGGGGCAAGAATCAAAAACCCAAGAGCTAAGACATGCAGTAAGCTGCAAGATAAAAACAGGTTCCCAGGGCCAATGGGTCTGGAGGTAACATGGCCATATCACCTTGATTTCTCTGAGAAGCACCCCAATTGCTGAACAATCAGAACCCCCATACAATCCATGCCCCATGAGGTCGCTTCATGCACACGGATGTGGAGGAAGGTCCAAGATGAAGCAGAGGAAAGAAGGGAGCATCAGTGTAAGGTGTGCTTGACCCGAGACCCACTCTGCTAAGAATAAGAACAGATTCAAGTTCAGCGGAAGGCAGAAGCCAGCCGAAGAAAACTTGCCTAAGTGTGGTTGGTAGAGGCCAGCAGCTCTCTCAGGAGCTGTATGATGGGGAACCGACACTTTCCACACCATGGAGCTCTGGCGTTTTTGTGTGCGTTTATTTTTTTACAACAACCTTCTATTACTTTTGTAATCATATTTAAAAAAAACCAAAAAACAAAAAACACCAAAACCAACCAACCAACCTCGCTCAGAAAAATACCTGGGAAATAAACACCCAGAAAAGATGTCCAGGAAGTACCTTTATGGAAATAAAAAAGATGAAAGGATGTGAGGATTGCATTATTTTCTACTTTCAACTTCATCAAAATTATCATTTAAAATAGAAACATCTGTTGACATTCAAATGCGGAACCAGACTGCTTGAGGAGTAGGTCTAGTTTCTTCTTTCATACCACCCTTTGCTTTTCTCTTATAAAAAAGAACAGTGGTCATGACAAGATAGATGGATCTACAGTATTATGCTAAGTGAAATAAGTCAGCCAGAGAAAGACAAAAACCATATGATCTCACTCATAATGTGGAATTTAAGAAACAAAACAAACGAGCAAAGGGGGGAAAAAGAGAATTTAAGAAACAAGTGAACAAGGGGAAAAAAGGGACAAACCAAAAAACAGACTCATTAACTATAGAGAACAAACTGGGGGGGGGGGGGGCGGAGGAGATAGGTGATGGGGATTAAAAACTATACTTAATTGTAATGAGCACTGAGATAATGTAGAGAACTGTTAAATCACTATATTGGACACCTAAAACTAATATAACACTGTATGTTAACTCTACTGGAATTAAAATTGAAAAAATTAAATAAAGTTAAAATAAAAAGAACAGTGGTGGCCAGCCCTGAAGCAGGACAGACAGCTAACAGGAAATCGGGACCCTCTAAAATCTGCTTGCTGAGATTATCGTTGTTTTGTGTGCGTGTGGTTTTTTGTTTTTGGGGTTTTTTTCAATCTTGCCTGAAAACCAGCATTATATTTAAGTTCGGCCCCAGGAAAGCTATGACTTTGCTTTTTGGGCATGGAGAAATTTCTTCCCCTGCAAGTTTCATCATCAGACACATTATGGTCCATCCATGGCAGGGTACGGGGATGGATCAAGGAGGGTGGGCAGGATGCCTTCAGCAAAACCAGTCTTATTTGTTATATTAAAACTACAAAACGAGGCACCCCCCCCCAATACTCTACTAGGAAAACTGTCTATACCTGACCAGACCTGGCACGCTGGTCTGTGAACCTGAAAGGACGTATGGGACGAGGCATCTGCTGTCTTGGGTGACATATGGAAATAGCTTATTCCTGAGACAGTGCTTCCCCAACACTAGCTGTTCCATGCTGCCTGCTGAGCATTTTCCTTGCAATACAATTAAGTAGCAAAACCTTGCCCTACACTTAAAAAAGAATACACTTCAGAAACAAAAAAAACCATGTCATGATAACTAATTACAGCGTCTTATTGGTTCTACCTAAAATGGAGACATGCCAAGTCTGTCCATTACCAAGTACAGTAGTTCCTCCTCCCGTCCCCCCACCCCCGCAGGTTTCGCTTTCCAGTTTCAGTTACCCACAGTCAGCCCTGGTCCTCGAGCAGATGATCCTCCTGCTGAGTTTCGCCAGAAAATCAATAGTAGCTTAACACTACATCACAATGCCTACATCACTCACTTCATTTCATCTCATCGCACTGGCATTTTATCATCTTACATTATCACAAGAAGGGCAAGTACAGTACAATAAGGTGTTATCAGAAAAAAAAGAACATTCACACAACTTTTATTACACTATTATTGTCATAATTGTTCCATTTTATTATTTGTTGTTGTTAACCTTAAAATAAAACTGTCAGGGGCGCCTGGGTGGCTCAGTCAGTTAAGCATCTGCCTCTGGCTCAGGTCACAATCTTAGGGTCCTGAGCAGGGAGTCTGCTTCTCCCTCTGCCCCTCCCCTGGCTCGCGTGTGTGCACGCACATGCGTGCTCTCTCAAATAAATAAAATCTTCGAAGGAAGGAAGGAAGGAAGGAAGGAAGGAAGGAAGGAAGGAAGGAAGGAAGGAAGGATAAACAAACCTGCCAATTAATTTTCCTGCAAAAATGCATTCATTCGGGAATAACGGAGAACAACAATCCGGGACAAGCAAACTATGGCAAAACCAAAGACAAGTGTGGAGAATAAAGAATGACCTTTTATGGAAGGAAAGGGGGAAGTCAGGAGGGCTGTTACAAACAAGAAGTCCACTGGAGTAAACAGGGAGTTCAAAATGTAGTAGCGTTTCATTGGCTGAGTTGTGACAGTCTCATTGGCTAGGCTGTTACTGGGGCAGAAGAAAAACCTTTCTTTCTCAGCTAGGGTAGTAAAGTTCTGTGACCGGCAAGGTGACTTGCAAGGTAGGTCTTTTTCTGTTGGGTCTGCAACTGATGACAAGTGGTAGGGTTTGAGAGCTCCTCCTTCTGTCTTCCCGATACCATTTAAATGAGGTTTCCTATTATTAATTTTCACATTGTTAATCTCTTACTGTGCCTCATGTATAAATTAAATTTTACCATAGGTATGTACCTATAGGAAAAACAGTATAGATAGGGTTCAGTACTATTCATAGTTTCAGGCATCCACGGGGGATCTTGGAACGTATCCCCCACAGATGAGGCGGTCTGCTGTATTATTTTTAGCACTGGGAATTATGTATCATTTTATTCATTGGAATCCACAGCTCCTGCCCTTTAAATTTTTTTTTCATTCACTCGAAAACCACGGAAGAGGATCTCCTCATCTATAACGCACCAGAAGATGTGAACACATGATGACAGCCAAGCCGGTTCCCTGCCCTTGGGGAGTTCATGCTCTAATCCAGCAGGGAGATGCAGGGTCTCCACTGAGAGAATACAAACGCTATCCCATCTATCTACTAGATGGGCGCTTTCCAAACTCTTTGACCATGACCTGGAGTCACAACATGACCTAGCAAACACACATCAAGTAAATCCAACCAGCTTTACAAATCTATCCTGACCATGCTCCCCATTTAACACGGATAGACTCTCTTCTTTTCTTCTTTTTAAGGCTGGTCAAGCCCCACTGGATGGATGTCATGGTCTACCACTGCTCGGTCTGTACTTGCTATATATTCAACGCTGAGAACGACACATAACCTGCGGACAGGGTGGGAGAGAAGTCCCCCACAATAGGGGTGCACAAAATGCAAGAATGGCCAGGGAGGCATGGTACTTATACTTGCCCAGTTTCACTTGTGACAGGCCCTCCCAGCCACCTCAAATACCGACTGAGAACCAACTCTGTGCTAAGCAGGGTACCAGGTATTGGGAATCCAGTAGCCAACAAAATCCCTGCCTTATGGAACTGACAACTGAGTGAGAGGCAAGCACACAAATAAATATGACATGATGTTCCTTAGGTGGGGCGGGGGGAGATGCCATGAACTCGTACTATGAAAAAATAAGCAGGGTTAACAAGCTGACAGGAATTACTCTTTCAATCATGGTGGCCAGGGATGGTCTCAGGGAGGGGATACATCTAAGCAGAGACCTGAAGTAATGGGAGCCAGTGGTTACTGATGGACAGAGGGACCAGCAAGTACAAAGGCCCTGAGGTGGGACTGTGCGAAGTCAGAGATGGGGGGCGGGGAGCAGATCACAGGCCTCGAGAGCAGCAGTGATGAGGTAGGAGTCTACTCTAGGTGCAAGGGGAAACCGCTGGAATGTTCTGGGCAGGGCAGCGACATGGTCTGATGGTTTTAGAATATTTTTCTGGACATGTTGATGAACAGATGTAAGGTTAAAAGAAAGAAAGGAGTCAATGATGACTAAGGTAACCAATAGGGCTTCAGCTAGCACGTGCCCTTTGAAATACAGAAAGTGTCCCTTCCCCGGGGCAGACCAGCCTTGGAGCCAGATTTGGCAAAGCCCAGCCAGGCTGGATTTCAGCTCCAACTTGCATCCCTTGGTTCAGTACTGGTGACTGGAGGTGCCAACTGGGGAGACTATGGGGTAAGAGGGGGCTGGAGGGAGGAACAGTGGGGAACGGGGTTTTCTGCTCAGGAAGGTTAAGTCATTGGTCCAATATCACAGGAAGTAGAGTCCTGCCTCAAGTCTGTCTGACTCCAGGCTTGAGTAACTTATTTTGGCTGAGGATCAAAAGGCAGAGGACAGCCTGAAAGGGTGCAAAGTGCAAGCACTCTGACAGGCAGGGTATCCAGGGTGTGTTCCCAGGAGGCGGCCATGGGTGTTTAGCACAAAACCACGTTAGGCTGTGATCAAAGACACAACTGGCAGTCATCAGGGCCAGATGCAGCTCCCAGCACACAACAAGTGGACCCCTGGGCTTCAGTGTCACCATTAAGACCATGAGACCATCCACCATTCTACTTTACTGGAACTTTTGGTGCAAGTCAGGGTGACCCACATCAAACCCTGTCCCCTCTTGAACAGGTGAGGCAGCAACTGTCACGCAGCCACCTGCTTCCTGAGCCAGTGGGGCATGACTTAACAGCGAAAAGAGAACTTAAACATCCCAAGGAGCCATTTTAAAGCCCGCTGCTACTAAATACGGGGTCCAACCTCCTTTTATCTCACACATGGCTGAACTCACACTGAGCAAAACCCAGACTATTCCCAGTAACAAGTATCCCCATGAAAAATAAAGACATGCCCCCTTTATAACAAAGTAACAGTCCCAAAGGGGAAACACTGGAGACCAGTCTAGTCCCAAAGGCTTCGAAGGGGCCTGGTTTATGCCCTGCTAACAGTTACCTGTTTTCTAAAGAAAGCCCCATCTCTAAGGGACTTGAGACGGAAATCGATGCATCCCTTCCTTTCTCTCTGTCCTATGAAATCCAACCGCCCAGCAAACTCCGCTACATCTGGCACTACCCTCAATGGCCTTTCCCTCACATGAAGATGATTTGCGACCAAATTTCTCATGCCCATCAAATCCACGTTCTGAAAAATTTGTATCATCAGCATGCAGTTAACAGAAAACTCCAATCATATAATCATATTAATGAGCCTTATACTTCTTAGGGATGATCTCCTTAAGGTTGACAGCAACGGGTGCTCCATTTAGCCTCAGACTTTTGATTCTGATGTGTTCCCCCTCAGACATTTCCCCCCAATATTCCAGCAGCTGTTACTTCCTTTTTAGAGTAGATTTTGCTCATCCCTTTATTTTTTTTTTATTTATTTTTAAAGGTTTTACTTGTTTGTTTTGGGGGGGGAAGGAAAGGAAGAGAGAGAATCTCAGGCGGACTCCTTGTTGAGCACAGAGCCCCATGCTCGATCTCACAACCCTGAGATCATCACTAGAGCCAAAACCAAGAGCCAGACATGTAACCGACTGAGCCACCCAGGTGCCCTTAATTTTTTCTAAACTCCAATTCTCTCTTAAGTGTTCCAATCAGTGTTATAAGTTACAAGGAAATATGTGAGATGGGAAACAAACATGATATTTTCCAAAACCCATGCCACCAAACACACTTCCTTCTTTCCAGTGCATTATGGTTAAAGTGCAAGCTTACAATTTTTTAATTATGAAAAACAAAATAGAAGAGTTGATTCCTTTGCTACTACTTTGAAAACACACACAACTATCACAGCAGAGCAAAAATATATTCTGTATCTCAAGCTGCCAGGATGCTGTAGGAATCCTAATAAATGACACCAGCACCCAACTGTTCAGCACTGTGTGCCGGGCACCATTCTAACCACTTTACAGTTGTCGTTTAGACGTTGCAACAATCATAGTTGGGTACGATTACTGTCCCCCTTTGCCACTAAGGAGATGGATATGATCGAATGAGAACAGGGCCCTTGTCTGCCTGTTCCCGGCTGAAACCCCAGCCCCCATCAGGGCCTGGCTCGTGGTAGGCTCTCAATACCCACTTGTTCCAATAGGGAATGCAAGGTTGGGCCACTTCTTGCACAACGCTGGGGGGCGCCATTCACGTTGTGTTCTGTCTCTGGTCGGTGTGAATGGGCCCCTCTGTGTCATGGCAGCCTTAATGACTGCGGCCAAAATTGGCCGACATATCCGAGGATTCACTTAAATGCCAGGAGCTGTCACCTCCATTTCTCTAAGGCACTAAGAGGGAAAGTGGTAAAGCCAGGATTCGAACCCAGAAGGTTGAATAGAGCCTAGGGCTACCTCCCAGTGTTTTGAGGGTCCAAAAGGAATGACAAAAGTATGCGGCACATGGAGGAGCATTTATTATTGTCATAATTACATATGAATTGATTTTAAAGAAATCAGAATGTATATAACCAGCACATCAAACCTGAACTTCCTGGGATACAGGGTGACTCCAAATTATGTTTTTCATTCCTTAAATAACTGACTTACATATATATACACACACACGTATAAAGAACAACATTAACTCCAATAAATTGAGTGCTCACTATATGCCAGGCACTGCAGTGTGTTAAAGAGCTTCCTATGTTATGTTTTCAACCCTTATAACAACTGAGGTAGCATTGCTGTCATACCTGTTTCACAAGTGGGGGACCTACTGATAAATGCCTTGCTCCAGGTCAAGCTAGGATTTAGAAGGCTGGGTGTGAATTCAGGAGGTCTGATTCCAGAATTAGCAGTCCTCACCACCACCCATACTAACCACCACCCCACACCCTCATTCCCAGGGGACAATGGCCTGGAAAGTTAAAAAACCAACAAGAGCAACTAACATTTATTGCTTACAACCCAAGCCCAGTCCTGTGCAAAGCATTTCACGCATATACTTACTCCATCCCCCCAAGGACTCTCCTCATTCATTCCACAAATGTTCCCTAAGGACCTACTATGGGCCAGACCCAGGGTACACTCCAGGAGACCAAGCAGACATAATCGCTGCTCTGATGGCTCTCAGAAAAGAATGAAAGTGTAATTACACACCAGGGTAACTGCTACACAGGAAAGGATCAAGATGATATGCGAGTGTAGCAGTGGGGTGCAATGACTGGTCCAGGTGGTCACATGCAAGCCTGGACATACTCCCTGATTCCGAGAAAAGGCCCCCTCTTCCGTACAACCTCCCTGATCTCTGGCTCCCATCACTTCCCTGTACATCCACTGTGTTCCTCTCACAGGAAGGGTAATGAGGATTACATGATAGGCCACGGGGAGCTGTTCCCACATTTACCATCTGTTCCCCTACAAGACTAGAGAGGCTCCTCAGAGCATCCAATCACCAACCATCTAACACCCAGTAGGGACTCAACAAATATTTGCTCAACAATGAAGGAGATTGGGCCTGACGGTAACAATGGTACTTCCCACTTGCCAGGAACCATTTTACAGGTTTTCACCAACTCCATTTGTGCCATTATCCCCATTAAACAAACAAGGAAACGAAGAAGTTCAGAGAGATTAAGCTACTTATCTAAGGTCACACAGCAAAGTGACGGACATCCCAGGGAATCAAACTGCAATCCAGTCAATTCAAACTGAAAACTTATTTGAAATTCCTAGGAAGTGGCTCTTGCACTTATTCCCTAGTTTCCCCAAGGATTCACTGGGGGGTGGAGGGAAATCAAGGCTGTTGTCTTCAAGACCAGCACAAAACACTCTCCTAAAGGCCCACGTTTTAAATAAAAGCCTTAATCTGGAAAATCAACTGGAGGCAAAAGGATGCAAAACAAAAACAATGCTTTCAACACCAAACAGTTCTATCCGTCCTCCCCCACTTGCTCTAGACTCCCCACTTCAGGGCAAACATTCTGAAGTCACCACTTGCAAGGAATTGGGGAGTTATTTACTTTTCTTTGAAAACCAACAGTACGTGATTTTTTTTAAATAAAATTTTAGGTCGGTTAACCCAAAGGAACTCCTAATGCTCGTTTCCAGGCGACACTGAACTCATTTGGGGTTTTTCCTACTGAGCCACGACCGCAGCCTCCCCGAAAAGACAACATTCGGGTCGGACCCGTTACAACGTAGCCAGAAAAACCCCGACGTCTTGCTATTGTTGCTGCCGCGACGGACACAGCGACCGGGGGCCGGGACCCCAGCCTGCAGAGTAGGCGGAGAGCTTTGTCCGGCGACCCCAGCGAGAGCGCGCGCGCGGCCTCCACGCGGCCCGGGCCCCCACCCCACGGCCCGCGGATGCTGTAGCCGCCGCGGCCTCGCTACACTGTGGCCTTCCCCGCGCGCGCGGTGCCGGCCAGGCTTCTTGACCCTCGGGCGCCGCCGTACCCCAGCCCCGCTCTGGGCGCCGGCGGCCCCCTCCCCCCTTGGCGCCCTGGCTCCATTCAAACCGTCCTCCCAAGCCCCGCGCCGCGCTCCCCCCGCGGCCCGCGTTCCTTACCGAGAGCCGCCGGCGCCGTCGCCTTCCCGGCGCCGCCCCCGCCCCTCCGCGCGGGGCCAGGGGCAGAGTGGGCGTCTCGCCTCTCCTCACGAAACAAAGAAGCCGCCGCCGCCGCCGCCGAGTGAGGGTAAGTCTCGCGCGCGCGCCCGCCCGTCTCGGCCGCCCCCCCACGCTGCCCGCGCCCCCGTTGCGCGCGCACCCGCCAACTCCCCTCCCCCCGACAGTCGGCTTCTCCCGCTTCCGCCGCCCGCCTGGCCTCGTGCGCGCGCCCGTCCGCCCTTCCGCTCCCAGTGCGCGTGCGCGTCCGCTGGGGGCCTCGGGGAGGTGGGCGGGACGAGAGAGCTGGCGCTTCTGATGTACCACCCCACTCAGTCTGGGAAGGTCTTGCTCATGCGCATCGGGGTCTTCGTCCTCACGCTGCGTCCCCACGCTGCCGAGCATGCGCAGAGCGGGCGCCACTGCGGCGGTGGCCGTGGTGGTTCCCGCGGCTGCGACGGGAGGTTGGGGGATGGGACGGAATGGCCGCGGGTCGGCGGGGAAGGGTTGGCCGAGGGGCCTGAGACTCGGAAGTGAAGACCCAAGGCCGTGCGTAAGGGTGGGAGGCGGGCAGGCTGGACTGGGGCTGAGGCTAGTGGGCCTCTGGGCCAAGGGCGGGTCTGAGAGCTGCTTTTATTTAGTTGTGGTCGGGGGATGGCAGGGTCTGTTAGGCAAGGCCAGGTGGGCCTCGATCGTGGCCGCCTTTTCTTTAGAACTTACCCAGCACTATTAGTTTGGCAAATATTTTTTGACCTGATGCTGAGCTCCAGATGCAAGTGCTGTGGCATCGCACAGACGAAACAACTGTATCATCTGTTGTGGAGCTCTGCTAGGAAGGCAAAGAAGAGGCAAAAGAAATAAGTAAAATATATTGTGTTGAGATGTAAACATGGATAGTCGTGGGAATTTTAAATGGGGCAGCTAGAGAAGGCGTCATTGGGAAGATGTCAAAAGATGAAAGTAGTGAGGGACAGAGCCTTGTTCTAAGTATGAAGGCCCTGAGCCTCTAGGCCGCTTCTCTGTGTTTTGAAAGTGTCTCCAGTGCCACATCGTTTAGTCCTGCAGATGAACAAGTGCTCCCCTAAGTCACGCCCCACAGCCTGTGACTGTCCCTATTCCTGCCTCTGGGGCCTGCGCTTCCTCATTTTCAGGTTTCAGCTGAGGAACCACCTCAAGCCTCCCCTCCTTTTGATCACTGCTTCCTTTTCCTTCACATTTCTTGGATGCCCTGTTTATTGTCCGTCTTCCTACTTTCAATTTAATGGCAAAGATGTTACCAATACTAGTCACTAGTGAATACCCAGCATCTGCATCTACATAAACGATACATCACGTGGGGTGTTCTCCACCACGTACATGACACTTTAAATTTTTTATTGAAAGAATAATACAGACTTGCTGCTGATTAAGTGGCTATCATACTGCATCAGCTCCTCCTTCTTTCTGAGCCACTTGCAGTAGAGGGTAGAGGGTGGGATCTTATGCTGGAATCAGAAAAGACCTGGATTTGAAACCTGACTCCATTGTCAGTAACTGGGTGATGCCAGGAAAATTTATTGGACTTGTCTACACTTTCCTTTTCTTCACCTGTGGAAACAATGATGACACCTCCACAGATGGGTTATGAGGAATCCATGAAAGCAGGCCACTTGGAAGTTTTCTGAACCTTAGCTCACGGGCAAGTGGAGTCTGAACCTCAGTATCTCTCCCTCAGGTAGTATTTCTCAAGTGTTCTTGACATGCTAAACACTGAGCTGGTCCCTGGCCTCCAGTGGTACACTGAGCAGACAGTGTTCCTGCTCGTGGTGTGAACAGTCCATGAGCTCATTTGACTGTCTCCCATGTTGATTAGCTCATAAGTGGTAGGAAAATGTAAGTGCAATGGAAGGAAAGCCCAGGGTGCAATGAGATCATAGCATGGGGCACTCCTGGGGTGGAGAAGTCAGATCGTTTGAAGGAAGATGCACTTATGCCAAGTTCCAAAGGATGAGCAAGAGCAGGGAGAAGGAGGGCACTATGTAGAGGAAACAGGTTGTGCCAAGACCCTGAAGAAAATAATGTAGGAACAGAAAGGCCCATTTGGCTGAGAGGGAGGTCAGAAACAGCTACGTTGGGCAGGGAGGGCCTTGTGAGCTGTGGGGAGGATCTTTAGCTTTAACCAGGAGAATCCCATAGTTGCTCATGCTGCAGGGTGGAGCCTGGGCTGAAGGAGGACAAGAAGTGATGCGTCCCTTTAGGCCATTGCCATGGCCCAGGGTGGAGAGAACAGGGGCCCGTACTAGAGTGAAGGTGGTGGAGATAGAGTTGGAGGAAGTTGGAGGTAGAATGGGTAGAAACTGAAGGAATAGACCCTAGAGGAGTCAGAGTGTGAACAACTTTCTCTGCAGGTGAGACAATAGGGACATGGAAGAGTCCTGCTTTAAGGACAAGATATTTGTTGGTGGGACACCTGTGTGGCTCAGTCAGTTAAGCGTCTGCCTTCCGCTCAGGTCATGATCCCACGGTCCTGGGATTGAGTCCTGCATTGGGCTCCCTGCTCAGTGGGGAGCCTGCTTCTCCCTCTGCCTGCTGTTCCCCCCGCTTGTGCACGCTCTCTCTCTCTCTCTTTCTCTGACAAATAAAATCTTAAAAAAAAAAAAAAAATGTTGGGAACAATTTTATAGACCAGTGTTCCATGGCTGTACGTTGGAATCCCAGCTTAAGCAAAACTGATGCCTTTAGCACTTAGGTCTAGGATACATTTTAAGTTAATTTTCGTATATGGCATGAGGTAAGATTGAAGTTCATTTTTTTCCGTAGGAAGATTTAGTTGTTCCAGCACCAGTCCTGAAATGTCTGCTCCCACACTGAATTACCTTGGCACTTTTGTCAAAAATCAATTCAGTGTTTAAGTGTGAGTCTGATCCTGGACTCCATATTCTGTTATTGATTGATAGGTCTACCCTTATGCTAAGACCACACTGTCTTGGTAACTGTAGCTTTATAAAAGTCTTGAAATCAGGTATTTGATTTCTATTTTGTTCTCTTTCTTTTTTTTTTTAAGATTTTATTTATTTATTTGACAGAAAGAGAGACAGCCAGGAGAGGGAACACGAGCAGGGGATGGGAGAGGGAGAAGCAGGCCTCCCGCTGAGCAGGGAGCCCAGTGCGGGGCTCAATCCCAGGATCCTGGGATCCTGACCCAAGCCAAAGGCAGATGCCTAATGACTGAGCCACCCAGGCGCCCCTACTTTGTTCTTTTTTAAAATTGTTTTGGCTACTCTAGGTCCTTTGCATTTCTGTGTAAATTTTAGAATCAGCTGATCAATTTCTACCAAAAACTCTTGGGATTTTAATTGTGATTGCATTGAATCTATAGACAAATTTGGGGAGAATTATTCTCCTAACAATATTAAATCTTCCAATCCATAAACATGGTGTATCTGTCCGTTTATTTAGGTCTTCTCTAATTTCTGTTTGCTCTTTTCAGGCTTTTCCTACTCTGCTGAAATGACTCTTCAAGGTCGCAGGCACCTGCCTGTTGCTGAATGCAGGAGTCCGTTCTCTCACTTGGTTTCCAGTGCACCACACACTCCTGGGTCTCTTCCCATCCCATCATCTGCCCCTTTCCAGGCTCCTTTATAGCTTCCTCTTCTTCCCACTGACCTCTTAGTAATGAACTACGTCAGGACTCGGTCCCCTATCTACATTCACCCCCTTAGCTTCCAGTCTTGCCGATCTTAAAAAACCATCTACGTTCTCGGTGTCTAATCTGAAGGAATAGAAAACAGTACGTGAACAAATCCCTATAAACAAATGTTTATTGTTATTTCACTCTTCACAAAAGCTAAACACTGGAAACAGTCCAAATATCCATTCACAGATGAAAGGATAGACTGGTGCACACATTCGATGGACTATTCAGCCACAAAAAGGAGTGAAGTCCTAATACACGCTGCAAGGTGGATAGGCCTTGAAACCATGCTCTGTGAAAGAAGTCAGACACACAAGGCCACATACTGTGAGTCTCTTTCAAATGTTCAGAATAGGCAAATCCCTACAGACAGGAAGCAGATGGCCCAGGAGCTGGGGCAGGCGAGAGGGAGTAACTGCTTAATTGGTTCAGGGTTTTATTTGGGGATGATGAAAATATTTTGGAACTAGAGGTGGTGCTTACACAGCATCGTGAATGTAGTGAATGTACTAAATACCATTGAATTGTTCATTTTAAAATGTTTAATTTTATTATATGAATCTCACCTTAAGTTTTTAAAAAATTAGCATGCCGATGGTTCCCAGATGTTTATCCCTTGCCTGGACCTTTCCCATGAGCTCTAGAAAACTGCTTCCCAGACACCATCATTGGATATTTAATAGGAATTAAATTTTCAGTTCCATCACATTCCTCTTCTGCTCAAAACCTCCAATGGCTCCCATCTTGCTAAGAATAAAAAGCAAAGACTATCAAGAGAATGAGAAGATGAGCGACAGAGTAGAAGAAAATATTTGGAAAGACACATCTGATAGAAGATTGTTATCCAGAGATGCCTGGCTGGCTCAGTCGGTAGAGCATGCAACTCTCGATCTCAGGGTTGTAAGTTCGAACTCCTCAAGCTGCACATTTGGTGTAGGGGTTAGTTAAAAATAAGATCTTAAAAAAAAAAGAAGAAGAAGAAGAAGACTGTTATCCAAAATATAAAGTCCTAAAACTCCCACAATAAGAAAATGAACAACCCAATTAAAAAATGGACAAACCTGAATAGAAAACCTCACCAAAGATCTACAGATGCCAAATAAGCATTTGAAAAGATGTTCAGCTGCCATTAACGAATTGCTAATCAAAGCAACAAGGACATACGACCCTATACCTCTTAGACTAGGGTAAATCCGACTTGGAAAACACCAAACACTGGCAAGGATACGAGAACTCTCATTCTTTGCCGGTATGAATGGAAAATAGTACAGCCACTTTGGAAGATAGTTTGGCAGTTTCTTATAAAACTAAACACTCTTTTATGTGACCCAGCATTTGCACACCTTATAATTACTCAAAGGAGCTGAAAACATGTCCACATGAAAACCTGCACGGGAATGTTTGTAACAGCTTTATTCACAGTTGTCAAAACTTGGAAGCAACTAAGATGTCCTTCAGCAGGTGAATAGATAAACTGTGGTCTGTCCAGACAATGGAATAATAGTGTTAAAAAGAGATGATCTGAGGCGCCTGGGTGGCTCAGTCGGTTAAGCGCCTGCCTTCGGCTGAGGTCGAGACCCTGGGATTGAGCCCTGCTTCTCCCTCTTCCTCTCCTTTACCACTCCCCCTGCTTGTGCTCTCTCACTCTGTCAAATAAGTAAAATCTTAAAAAAATTTATAAACAAAAAAAGCCAAAGTCAGACATCACTGGGGGCTACCAGGCCTTTGCTCCCTCCCTGACTGCTCATTCCACTTCACCATGGGCCTCCTCATCCTCTGTTCTTCAAGTCTGGCACATTCTAGCCCTAGAGCTTTGCCCATATGCTCCTGACACCTGCATGGCCCCCTCTCCCAGTGGCCCCCTGTGATGTTACAGATGCCCCCTCCTTCATTCGGGATTATTTTTCCCCACAGTCCTGATACCCCATGCTGGAACATGAGCTCTATGTCTGTCTCCATCACCCATATATTCCCCTGGGTTACAAGATGCTTCCTGAGGCCTCAGTTTTACACCCCCATCTCAGGCGCCAGTAGGGAGAATGACCTTGGCCTAGAGTCACATTGTTAGGCTCCATCTTTCAGCTCGTGGGTCCTTGGACAAGTCACCTGCCTTTTCTGCCCCTACTGCCTTCCCAGGTGGGGAGGATGGCGTGAGGTGTGTGGGGAAGGGTGTGCTGTGAATGCCCAGAGATGCATTAAGAGACCAGGTGTTTGCAGCATCACTCCCTGTGTGGCAAAAATAAAACTCCTAGTTGGTTTTAGCAACCTCAGAGGCTACAGGTTCATTTCTACATCTTTGTGAATCTGTTGCTAGTATTAGGTGGGAGTTTCTTACATTTTTCATGCGCCTCGGAGGATATGTTAGGGTTTTCCAGAGATATGGATTATATATAGAGAGAGAGAGAGAGAAAGAGACGTAAATTTATGTACATATATATTTGCTCTCTTGATTTTGTTGTATACATGTACAGGCATACTCCTTTTATTGCACTTCGCTGGTACTGCATTTTTATAAATTAAAGGTTTGTGGCAACCCTGAGCAAGTCTATCAATATCATTTTTCAATAGCATTTGCTCACTGCATGTCTCTGTGTCATATTTCAGTAATTCTCACAATATTTCAAACTTTTTCATTATTTTTATATTTGTTCTTTGATCAGTGATTATGATTCACTGAAAGCTCAGATGATGGTTAGCATTTTTTAGCAATAAAGTATTAAGGTATGTACATTGGAGTTTTTTAGACATAATGCTATTACACACTTAATAGACTAAACTATAGTGTAAACATACTTTTATACGTACTAGGAAACAAAAAAAATCCATTCGGCTCTTTTTACTATGATACACACTTTATCATAGTGGTCTGGAACTGAACCCACAATATCTCTAAGGTATGCCTCTGTGTGCGTGTGTGTGTGTGTGTGTGTGTGTGTGTGTGTGGTGTATAAAAGAAGGAGAGAGAAGGGGGAAGAATTATTTTGAAGAATTGCCTCATGTAATTGTGGGGGCTGGCAAGTCACAGTCTAATCTGTTATGTATACATCACATTATTCAGGTATTGATGGACACTCAGGTTGCTTTCACATCTTGTCTGTTGCAAGTAATGCTGCTGTGAACATGGGTGTGCAAATATCTGTTTGAGTCTCCAGTGGTAATCTATTGTAAAACGATAGTGTGATGATAGTATATGGATATGCATATACATATACATAAATACATGTATGTATGTACGTGTGTGTGTGTATAAACACATATAGACAATACACATATGGCCCACAGGTTGGATTCGGGGAGAAGTAGATGTTGCAGTTTTGACTCCGAATTCTATAGGGCAGCAGGTTAGAAACTTGAGGGATTCTATGCAACAGTCTTAAGAGAATTTCTTTCTTTTTTCTGTTTCTAAGATTTTTAAATGTATTTTAGAGATAGACCACAAGCAGGAAGGGCTGAGAGAAGGAGAGAGAATCTCAAGCGGACTGCGTGCTGAGCATGGAGCCCCACGCAGGGCTTGATCTCACGACCCTGAGAGTAGGACCCGAGCCAAAACCGAGAGTCGAATGCTTAACCAACTGAGCCACCCAGGTACCCTGAAAATGTCCTCTTTTTTGGGAAACCTCAGTCTTTGCTCTTAAGACCTTCAACTGGGGCACGTGGGTGGCTCAGTCAGTTAAGCATCTGCCTTCAGCTCAGGTCATGGTCCCAGGGCGCTGGGTTCGAGCCCTGCATCGGGCTCCCTGCTCAGCAGGGGGCCAGCTTCTGCCTCTCTCCCTGCTTGTGCTCCCTTTCTCTCTGTCAAATAAATAAATAAAAACTTTAAAAAAAACAATAAATGTTAATTGCATCTGAAATAATACCTCCACAGCAACATCTAGACTGGTGTTTCACCAAACAATGAGGTGCCATGGCCTGGCTGAGTTTATACATAAAATTAACCATTGCAGAGAAAAATGGACATGCCTCGTTTGACTCAACATCAAGGACTTGAATTATAGGTTACCAAGTGCACTATATGAAAATGTAAAATACATCTTCCTCAGTTGCCGCTGTAAAGTGAATAATTTTTCAGTAATCCCTTCACATCTTCCTTGGAACATAAAATTGCTTATTTATTAACCAAACATGTGTTTATTCCTCAAACATGACCTACTGCCCTGAAAAATAAGCCACACAAGAAAGCAATTTCCCCAGATTTCCCCAGATTTCCCCAGATCAAGCAGTGAGACGTGTGGTGTAGAAAACAGGAAACAGTCCCTCCGAGTTATAAACCCAGGGCGGTAGATTTCTTTTAGCAGGCAGTCCTGGTTTTAAGTCAGCCGGTAACTAGCATGGCATATTATGCTTGCACTAAACTATGCCACTTCCAGTGGATGCCTAGCTACCAACATTTGTCAGAACTTTATCGGTGTTTTATTCTAGCTATAGTATGTTTTATTTAAGGTTGACTTATTAAACTTTTTTTTTTAAAAGATTTTATTTATTTATTCAACTGAGATAGAGACAGCCAGCGAGAGAGGGAACACAAGCAGGGGGAATGGGAGAGGAAGAAGCAGGCTCCTAGCAGAGGAGCCTGATGTGGGGCTCGATCCCAGAACGCCGGGATCACGCCCTGAGCCGAAGGCAGGCGCTTAACCGCTGTGCCACCCAGGCGCCCCTTATTAAACTTTTTTGAATTATTGTACTTTGGGCTTCCATGAGAAGTCGTCAATTTTACATATGTATACATATGACATATACAACACATATGTATACATATGACATATATATATATAAAATACATAAAATTTGGGCTAGGTTTGAAATATTTAGTCATTTCACCACATTAGATATCCGGATGACAAATAAACACATGAAAACATGTTTAGTTAGGGGCGCCTGGGTGGCTCAGTCGTTAAGCGTCTGCCTTGGGCTCAGAGCGTGATCCCGGGGTTCTGGGATCGAGCCCCGCATCGGGCTCCTCCGCTGGGAGCCTGCTTCTTCCTCTCCCACTCCCCCTGCTTGTGTTCCCTCTCTCACTGGCTGTCTCTCTCTGTCAATAAATAAATAAAATCTTTAAAAAAAAAAAGATGTTTAGTTAGTATCATTAGCCATTAAGGAAATGTAAATTAAAACCACCCTGAGAAATCACTACCACCTATCACAATGGCTAAAATGAGAATTAATGACAACACCAAATGCTGGTAAGGACGTGGAAAAACTGGAGTATATCGGAATACACAAGGACCTTATTGCAGTTGGGGATGTAAAATGGTACAGCCTGTCTGGAAAACAATTTGGCAGTTTCAGAAGAAACTAAGCAGACAAGTATCACATGACCCAGTAATTGCACTCCTGGCGTTTATCCTAAAGAAATGAAAACATGTTCACACAACAACCTGTGCATGAGTGTTCATTGTAGCTTTATCCATAATGGACAAAAGCTGGAACCAGCCCAGGTGTCCTTCACATGGGCAAATGATTAGATAGACCATGGTCCATCCATATTATAGAATGCCACTCAGCATTCTATATAAAAGGGAACGAACCCTTGATTCATGCAACAACCAAAGTGAGTGAATCTCTAGAGAATTATGCTGAATATAGAAAAAAAAAGCCAATTTCAAAAGGTTACAAAATGTCTGATTCCACTTATATAACATTTTTGAAATGGTAACAATTTTTCCAGATGGGGACAGAATAGCAGTTGGAGGAAGGAGGGAGGGGTGGTTCTAAAAGGGCAGCCCTAGGGATAGTAGTGGTGTTAGAATTGTTTGTAATCTTGACTGTGGTGGTGGGTATGGAAACCCATCCACATGATAAAATTGTATGGATTTTAATACATACAAATAAATGGATACAAGTAAGCCTGGGAAATTCTGAATAAGATTAATGAATTGTGTCGATGTCAATATCCTGGCTGATATATCTCAATAAAGCTGGGGAAAAACATAAAACATAGCAGGAAATGTGTGTGTGTGTGTGTGTGTATCTCCTGGTTTTGATATTACATATCATTTTGTAAAAGATTGCCACTGGAGACTCAAACTGATATTTGCACACCCGTGTTCATTGCAGCATTACTTAACAGTAGAGAACACGTGGAAGTGACCCAAGTGTCCATCAACGGATGAATAGATGACGTGACGAATACACACAATGGAATATTATTCAGCCTCAAAGAGGAAGGAAGTTCTGATGCCTGCTGCAACATGGATGAACCCCGAGGACATTATGCTGCGTGAAGTAAACCAGATGTAAAAGGACAAGTATTGTATGATTCCACTTATACAAGGTACCAGGAATAAGCAAATTAATAGAGACAGAAAGTAGAATGCCAGTTACCAGGGGATGGGGGAGAGGGTGGGGAAGTTAGTGTTTAACGGGGACAGAGTTTCAGTTGGAAGATGAAAAAGTTCTGGAGATGGATAATGGTGATGTTTGCACACGTCAGTGTAGATGTACTTAATGCTACTAAATTGTACCCTTTAAAATGGTACGTT
Source organism: Ursus americanus (assembly GCF_024610735.1). Classification (NCBI taxonomy): domain Eukaryota; kingdom Metazoa; phylum Chordata; class Mammalia; order Carnivora; family Ursidae; genus Ursus; species Ursus americanus. The sequence continues at coordinate 52,244,535 of NC_142140.1, forward strand.
TCATCTCACATGTGTTTTACCACAAAAACAAAGCAGGGGCGCCTGGCTGGCTCAGCCAATAGAGCTTGGGACTCTTGATCTTGGGGTCGTGAATTCAAGCCCCACTTTGGGCATAGAGCTTGCTTGCTTAAAAAAACAAAAACAAAAAAGCTTACCATTGGGGGAAACTGAGAAAGTGAGGAATCTCTCTGTATTACTTCTTGTAACTACATAGGTATCAACAATGATCTCAATAAAATTTTCCATTAAAAAACTTGAGGAATATACAATGGGCAAAAGGTAGTCTCTTCAATAAATAGTTTTGGGAAAATGGGACAGCTACATACAAAAAAAATGAAATTGGACCACTTCCTTATACCATACATAAAAATAAACTCAAAATGCATTAAAGATCTAAATGTGAGACCTGAAACCAGAAAACTCCTAAACACATAGACTATAATCCTTGGATATCAGCATTACCAATATTTTTCTAGGTATGTCTTAAGGGAAACAAAAGCAAAATAAACTATTGGGACTACACCAAAATACAGTGCTTTTTCACAGTGAAGGAAACCATCAACAAAATGAAAAGGTGACCTACCGAATGGGAGAAGATATTTGCAAATGACATCTGATAAGAAGTTAATATCCAAAATATGTAAAGAACTTCTACAACTCAACATTGGCAAAACAGATGATCCTATTCAAAATGGACGGAAGACCAGAATAGACATTTTTCTGAAGAAGACATACAGATGGCCAACAGACATATGAAAAGATGTTTCAACAGCACTCGTCATCAGGGAAATGCAAATCAAAACCACAATGAGATATCACCTCACACCTGTCAGAATGGCTAGGGTCAGAAAGACAAGAAATAACAAGTGTTGAGGGCATGAAGGAAAGGGAACCCCATGCACTGTTGGTGGGAATGCAAACTGGTACAACCACTATGGAAAACAGTATGGAGGCTCCTCAAAAAAATCAAAAATAGGGTTTACCATGTAATCCCGTAATTCCACTACTGCGTATTTACCCAAAGAAAATGAAAACACAAACTCAAAAAGATATCTGCACCCCTATGATTATTGCAGCATTATTTACAATAGCCAAGATACGGAAGGAACCAATTGTTCATCAACAGATGAATGGATAAGGAAGCTGTGGCATATACATTATATATGCACATATGCACATATGAATATTAGCCACAAAAAAGAATGATATCTTGCCATTTGTGACAACACGGATGGACTTAGGGGTATTATGCTAAGTGAACTAAGTCAGAGAAAGAGAAATACCATTTGATTTCATTCATATGTGGAATCTTGAAAACGAACAAAAGAACAGAAACAGGGGTGCCTGGGTGGCTCAGTCAGTTAGGAGTCTGCCTTCAGCTCAGGTCATGATCCCAGGGTTCTGGGATCAAGCCCCATGTCAGTCTCCCTGCTCCGCAAGGAGCCTCCTTCTCCCTCTCCTCCTTGATCGTGCTCTCTCGCTATCTCTGTCTCTCTTTCTCAAACAAATGAATAAAATCTTTAGAAAGAAAATACAGGAATGAATCATAAATATGGAGAACAATCTGGTGGTTGCCAGAAAGGAAAGTGTTGAGGGAATGGGCGAAATAGGTAAAGGGGATCAAGAGGTACAAACTTACGGGGGCCTGACTGGCTCAGTTCGCAGAGCGTGCAACTCTTGATCTTGAGGTTGTGAGCTCAATCCCCACGATGGGTACAGAGTTTACTTTAAAAAAAAAAAAAGGAGGTACAAACTTCTAGTTACAAAATAAATAAGTCACGGAGATAAAAAGCACAACATAGGGAACATAGCCAATAATATTGTGATAACGTTGTGTGGTGACTAGTGGTAACTACACTTACTGTGGTGAGCATTTGTAGAATTGTCGAATTGTAATGTATACAATTGTCATATCACCCTGTTGTTCACCTAACATCCACTAACATAACATTGTATGTCAATTATACTTTAATTTACGAACATAATATGCAAATAATCAATCGATCCAAACAGTATTGTGTGATCTGGCTATATGATATAAGCATTTTGTTTCTGCCACAGTGTAAGTCATCTTCAAAGAATTTTTTTTAAAGATTTTATTTATTTGACCGAGAGAGAGAGCACAAGCAGGGGGAGCAGCAGAGGGAGAGGGAGAAGCAGACTCCCCACTGAGCAGGGAGCCCAATGTAGGGCTCAGGCCCAGGACTCCAGAATCATGACCTGAGCCAAAGACAGGTGCTTAACTGACCGAGCCACCCAGGCGTCCTAAAGAATTTTTAAAAATATATATGAAGATCTTACAAATCTTTGGGATGAAAATTCAAATAAACATAATACCATGAGATTAAACAAAGCAAAGCTGCTGATCACTTACTTGCATTTTCTCGGACGTTTTAAGCTGCCATCCGGGGAAGCCAGCAAAGTGCTTAGGACAATGTTTACAAGGAAAACTTGGGTTCAGTGGCTTTCCATATTCATTTGGGCATGTTTGGGCTCTCCTGCTCTTGGAGGGAGGGAGTGTGTATGTGTTTGTGTGTGAGTGTGTGTGTGTGTGTGTGTGTGTGTAAGAAATTACGTGGCCCTTCTGGGTTTTCACCCATGAAGAATCAGCGGAAGCAGCAGTGGGGTCTGGTCGTTGCCTCAATCCTCGCAGCTTGGAACACTTGAACTTCTGGTTGTGTCACTGTCCCTCGAGGTCTGTAGGAACCATGCACAGCAGTCTGCAGTCTGTAGAACTCACTACCTGGCTTTTGTACCACAAGCTGTGTAGAATGTCTGCTTATTAAACTTCAGCTGGCTGTTGGCACTTATATGAATTTGGGCAAATAAACACACGAGTAGGTGCATCTACCTACTAGCGATCTCGTAAGATATGTTGGGTCCCTTCTCTGTTATAATCATACCTCAATCACTAGAAGAAAATTAAGGAGAGTGGGGCGCCTGGGCGGTTCCGTCGATTAAGTGTCCAACTTTTGATTTTGGCTTAGGTCGTGATCTCGGTTGTGAGATTGAGCCCCGCGTCTGGCTCCCTGCTGGGTGTGGTGCCTGCTTGGGATTCTCTCCCTCTCGCCTTCTGCCCCTCCCCCCAAAAAAATTAAAATAAAAAATAAAAAAGGAAAGAGGTTCTCCCTCTGGGAGCTACAGTCACATTGGGTAGCAAGACAATTCAATAAAAACAACTTAATTCGTTGCTTGATTTATTCATATGAATTGCACAACTCCTCTGCCCTGACACACGGTATGTTCTAGAAGAATCAACAACGAATTCGCCCGTGCAGTGCTTCCCACCTGCGCCAAGCAGGCACTCTGGCAAGGGGGCTTTGCAAAACCCACGCCTGGAGAATCTTTTGGAGGTTCTGAGACCCTCTCAGGTGGAGCTCTGGAATTTATTTTTTATAAAAAAGTACCCAATGTTAGTCTTACCATCTGGAAAATCTGTGAACCAAGGAAGCGGTGACTTCAGTGGGGCAAATCCACAGACTCCCCAGCTTACCCTGCCTGCTTGCCAAATCTCAGAGAAAGGCAGGGTCCTTCCAGCAAGAAATTCCCAGCTATTGTGACCACATGATTAAAATCACCATTTTTTTTTGTTAAACTCCAGATATAAGTGTGTGCTAGAATCCACATTTTCAGTGTGGCTATCAGAATCCCCTGGAGGGCCAGAATTTGATCAGCAGATCTGGGGCAGGGCTTGTGAACCTGCACGGCTAGCGAGCTCCCACGTGATGCTCTCACTGCTGCCTGGGGACCCCTGCGTTCTGGGATGAAATCGGCTCGGCGCCCCGATGAGATTCCAGCTGTGATCATCTCAGTGTCCTTTCCCCAGGCGAGGCAGCTGAGCCCTGAGGTTAAGAAACTTGTCCTGGATCACACATCAGGAGGGGGGGAGGGGGAGGCGTGCAGCGGGCCTTCTCAAACTCTGCTCTGGTCTACTGACTGGGAGGAGCAGCAATCCAGGAAGGGAGACCTACCCCCTTTCGGGTTGAGAGTACATATTACCTGTTTAAATCAGTCCCGAATGCCTCAGAATGAGGCCCCAGCTTCTGAGTGTGGCCCATGAGACCCTGCTTCCCTTCTCTATCTGCAATTCTTTTCAGTTCTTCCTCTGCCAGCTTCAAAACAACAGCTGTGCACACCTAACTGTGGGTCCCCTTTTATTATTTTCTGGTCTTCGGGCATCGACACACAATTCCTCAGCGTGAATGCCCTCAGACTCTGCCTCCCCTTCCCTTCCTCCCTCCTTGGTTGGACACACGGACTCAGCTTAGATTTAACTCGTACCCCCTGCCCTGACTGGTTAGATACCCTCCTCTGTTGGGAGAAACAGGAGCACTCAGGAATCCTTTTTTAAAAGGTGTTGAAGAGATGAGCTTGGTAGCAAGCCAAAGGGTACTATATGCTAAAGGAAGCCGGTGTTAAGGGACCAATAGGAATATCAGCAATAATAGCTAACACTTGTACAGCACTTCCTGGGGACCACGTACTACTCTAGGCCGTCTGTGTGTAGATTACACCACCATGGGAACGCAGAATGGTACAACGACTTTGGAAGACAGTTTGGCAATTTCTTACAAAGCTAAACTTACATGATCCAGCAGTCATGCTCCTTGGTATTTACGCAAATGAGTTAAAAACTATGTCCACACATGGGGCGCCTGGGTGGCTCTTCGTTTCGGCTCAGGTCGTGATCTTAGGGTCGTGGGATTGAGCCCTGCATCGGGCTCTGGGCTCAGTGTGGAATCTGCTTAAGAGTCTCTCTTTCCCTCTTCCTCTGCACCTCCCCACTCACACTCTCTAAATTAATTAATTAGATCTTTAAAAAAAGACGTCCACACAAAAACTTGTATGAGCATGTTATAGCAGCTTTAGTCATAATCACCACAACTTGAAAGCCAACAAGTTTTGAACCAAATGAATGGATAACTAAATTGTGGTCCGTCCAGAAATATTAGCACTAAAAAGAGATGAGCTATCAAACCACAAAAAGACATGGCAGAACCTTACACGTACATTGCTAAGTGGAAGGGACCAGTCTGTAAAGGCTACATACTGTACGATTCCAGCTCCATGACATTCTGGAAAAGGCAAAACCAGAGGCAGTAAAAAGATCAATGGTTTCCAGGGGTTAGTGGGGCCGGGGGAGGGATGAATTGGTGGAGCACAGGGGGTTTGTAGGGCAGTGGAAATACTATAATGATGGATACATGTCATTCCACATTTGTCTAAATTTCTAGAAAGTACAGCACCAAGAGTGAACCCTAATGCAAACTGTGGACTTTGGGTGATAATAATGTGTGAATGTAGTCTTGTCAGTTACAACAGAAATAACGTTCTGGTGGGGGATGTTGATGATGGGGGGCGGGAGGTATATAGGAAATCTCTATACCATCTCAATTTTGCTGTGATCCTAAAGCTGGTCTAAAAAAATAAAGCTTATTTTATTTTATTTTATTTTATTTATTTTATTTTAAGATTTATTTATTTATTTGATAAAGAGAGCACAAGCATGGAGAGCAGTAAGGGAGAGGGAGAAACAGGCTCCCTGCTGAGCAAGGAGCCCCACAGAGGGCTCGATCCCAGGACCTTGGGATCCTGACCTGAACCAAAGGCAGACGCTTAACTGACTGAGCCACCCAGGTGCCCCTAAAGCTTACTTTTTAAAAATGTACAACATCAAGAGTGAAAACTAATGTAAACTGTGAACTTTATTTAATAGTAACATATCAAAATTAGTTCAACTGGAATAAATTTCAGTGGTAACCAATTTTCCACACTATGTCCTTTTTTTTTTTAAGATTTGTTTATTTAATGCACGAGCAGGGGGAGGGGCAGTGGGAGAGGCAGAGAGAAAATCCCAAGCAGACTCCACGCTGAGCATGGAGTCTTACACAGAGCTCAGTCTCACAACCCTGAGATCAGGACCTGAGCCAAAACCAAGAGTCGGATGCTTACCCGACTGTGTCACCCAGACGCCCCTTTTTTTAATGTCTTTTTTTTAACCATTTATTTATTTTAAAGAAAGAGAGAGAAAGAAATGGTCCACACTAAGGCAAGATGTTAATAATAGGGGAAACTGGAAATTATGGAGATCTTTTTTTTTTTTTAAGTAATCTCTATACCCAACATGGGACTTGAACTTACAACCCCGAGATCAAGAGTTGCATGCTCTACCAACTGAGCCAGCCAGGTGCCCCTGGAAACTATGGAGATCTTAAGGGGAGAGGAGATATATGAGAACTCTTGGTACTATCTGCTCAATTTTCTATAAAGCTGAAACTGCTCTAAATAAACTCTGTTCACTTAAAAACCATATGTCCAGAGACATGACCCTCACCACACACTGTGCTGTATCTCCTGTCATCGCCCTATGTTATAGTTGGAATGAGGCACAGAGAGGGTTAATAATCTACCCCAGGTCACACAGTTCTGCAGAGCTGGTGTTATTTGCAGTCAGGCTAGCGGACCCTGGTGTTTGTGCCCTTAACCACTGCACTCTTCCGTCTGCTGCAAACACAGCATTAGAGATGGGGTGGGAGTTGGCCACCCATAGGTGATACGTGAAACCGTGGAGGGGACAGGAACCCTAGGTGACTATTTCCACGTGCGCTCAGTCATCTGTAACAAACAGTGTTGGAGTTTGTTTTTTTAGAAGGTCTTATCTCACCTCTGTTAGTCCGGGTTCTCCAGAGAAACAGAACCAGTCGGATGTGCACATGAATAGAAAGAGATTTGCTGTGATCTGGATCGTGTCCCCCAAATTCATGAGGAAGCCCTGACCCCCAATGTGACTATGTTTGGAGGTAGACCTGTAAGGGCGTAAGAAAGGTTAAATGAGGTCATAAACGGGGGGCCTGGATCTAATGGGGTTAGTGTCCATGTAAGACTAGATACCGGAGAGTTCCATCTCTCTTTCTCAGCAAGTTCCGCCCCGCCCCGTCTCTCTGCCTTGTGAGCACACGGCCAGAAGGTGTCCGTCCATAAGCCAGGAAGAGAACCCTCACCAGAAAGTGAGTTTTCTGGTACCTTGATTTTGGACTTCCTAGTCACCAGAACTGTGAGAAAATAAATCTCTGTTGTTTAGCCCCCCAGCTTCTGGAATTTTGTTATGGCCCAACTGACTTTAAGGAATTGGGTTCAGGTGATTGTATAGCCTGGCAAATTCAAAATTGGCAGGCTGGAGACACAGGAAGAGTCAGTGCTGCAGTGCAGGCTCCCAGGTTGTCTGCTGGCAGACCCCCTCCTGCTCAGGGAAGGTCAGCCTTCGGTTCTCTTCAGGCCTTCAGCCTATTAGACAAGGCCCACCTACATTAGGAAGGGCAATCTGCTTCACACAAAGGCTACTGATTTAGGTAAATATCATCCAAAAACACCCTCACAGAAACATCCAGAATAACGTTTGACCTGGCATATCTGGACACTGTGGCTGAGCCGAGCTGACGCCTAAAATGAACCATCACATCGCCAAAATAGACTAGAAATGTGTGGGCACCAGATCACAACTCACTGGACACCTTTGGCGTGGACATACTGACAAATTCAGTCTTTGTCCCAGGGCTCGGCAAGGGGGGTCTGTTTTCTCTTCTGTGCCGGGATGAAGCTGGCCACACGGAGTATAAACTCCAAACATCTAAAATGTAGCATTTCTCCCCCTTCTGTTTGGGTAAAATAAGCAGGCAGTATGTGCTGGGGCTTGGCCCACGTTGGGTCCGTTTTATCAAGGGTTTGTTAGAAGGGGTCTAAGGCAGGGGCTCTCACCCTCAGCATCTCTAACGTTTGGGATCAAATAATCCTGTTTGGGAGGCCAGCTTGTGACCATAGGGTGTAAGCAGTAACAGGGGCCTCTATCCATCACCGGCCCCATCCAACACTGAGGACTGGGGCCGGGCTCGTTCCTGAGCGACACCTGGGGCTCAGGCCTTGGTCTAGCCTTTCCTGTAGTAGTCTCCTTGTGACAGACAGTCCAGTGCTCTTGGTTTCTGCTCTTTCTCTTAGTATTTCACCATGACTGAGCACCATAGTAGTTGTATGTCGGTTATACCTCAATTTTATTTTGTTTATTTTAACTGTGTTAAGATTTCTTTTTTTTTTTTGAAGTTTTTATTTTTATTATTTAGTAATCTCTACACCCAACGTGGGGCTCGAACTCACGACCCTGAGATCAAGAGTCACATACTCTTCCCACTGAGCCAGCCAGGGGCCCCGGTTATACCTCAATTTTAGAAAAAGAAATAAAAAAAGGAAAATACTCCCACAGAAGAACAAAACAAACAAACAAACAAACAAAAAACGAGGATGAGAAGGGATGGCCACAGACTCGCTGAGGGCAAGTCCCTCCAGCCTCCAGCTGGGGGTCCAGGGCCAGGGGTGACCCTTCAGAGCATCTGCTCCTTTTCCCGGCCCTGTCCTCCCCACTTGCCTTGGGCACAAGTGCCAGGCTCTGAAGCCCCTACCACTGGTGGATGTCTGTGCCCTGATGTGGGGACAGAGACCCCCAGGGCCAGCTGAGGGCGGGACCGTCTCTACGTATTGGAGGTACAGACCCTGTAGTCTACAAGACTGATTAAGTTATGACGCTCCATTGACTAGTATTTAATCCTGACCTGCTACTGTAAACTATTCTGTATTTATATGACTTCAGAGACTTTTACGTAAAAAAGAACACCCTTCCTCCAGGGTCTAACACCCAGTTCCAGCTTCAAAGGGTGGGGCAGATTTTTGTATTTATTTATCTGTTCTGTAGGCCTACATGTCCAGAATCCTGTTTAAGGTTTTAGAATGCTTTCAATAGTTTCGGAAATAAAAGTAATTCCCGTAGGGGCGCCTGGCCAGCTCCGTTGGAAGAGCATGCGACTCTTGGTCTCAGGGTTGTGAGTTCAAGTGCCACATTGGGTGTGGAGATGACTTAAATAAACAAAACTTGAAAAAGATAGTAATCCCCATAAAAAAAGAAACTCCCCTGCTCTCTACCCCCTGGGGTTCTGACAAGACAGAAATGTCTCCAGATATCGCCAGGTGCCCCTTGGGGGACAAAATGGTCCCCCATTGAGAAGCACTGATTTAAGCTGGCTTCTGACCTTCCTTTTTCCTTCACCTGTTCATGGAGGGCCATAGCAGGAATGACCGGTTACCCCAGCCCTGGGGTTTGGATGGATACACACATGTGTGGCCAGACGACCCTACAGCAAGGCGAGGGTGTGACAGAACCAACTGCCTGTCCCACCTGGCCCCTCTCCATCCACCTCCTCCTTGCCTCGCCTGTACATTCTCTTCCCGTCTTTCACTAACCTCATCCTGCAGTGCAAATTAGGCCTGGGAGTGGCATCTGTGAGACTGTGGCAGAACAGGTTGCCCAACCCTGAACTGGAGAAAGAAGAGCCTGTCCCTGCCCAAGCCGGTGTTCCCAGAACGCCACCTGCACGCGCGCTCGCAGGCGGACCTTGGGAAAGGAACAGGGGCGGGGCCTCCGTGGCTGATTCTCCCAGGAGAAGAGTTTCGCTGTCTTGGGTTTATCTGGCGGTTACTTCTCCCTGGGGCTGCTCACTGGTTCGTCTAATGACTCGATTAACCCAAGACACAGTTCTGTGAAGGCAGAAGCTGCCTCTTAACAGGTGAAGGTGATGACCACCCCACGCCCATGGGGATGGCTGCTCTCCAGGAAACAGGAGGGAGCAATGCTGGCGAGCATGTGGAGAAACCAGAGCCCTCTTGCACCGTTGGTGGGAAACAGCAGGGCCGTTCCTCTGACAATTAGAACTCGAGTTACCATATGACCCAGCAATCCCACTTTTGGGTACAGAGCCAAACAAAACACGGAAAGCAGGTCCTCAGATGTTTGTACATCCAGGGTCCAAGCACAACTGGCCATAATAGCCAAGTCATGGAAACAACGCCCATGCCCATCGACAGATGATAACAAAATATGGGCAATATCACTGCGACTTAAAAAGGAAGGACGTTCTCGCAGCTGCTACAATGTAGCTGAGCCTTGAGGACGTTATGTTAGTGCAAGAAGCCAGACACAGAAGAACAAATACTGTATGCTTCCTCTTCCACAAGATTCCCTGGAAGAACCAAATTGACAGAGACAGGCAGTGGGATGGTGGGAGCCAGGAGCTGCGGGAGGGGAACAAGGATCCAGGGTTTAATGGGGACAGTTTCAGTTTTGCAAGACAGAAGGAGTTCTAGGGGCACCTGGGCGGCTGGCCTGGTCCGTGGAGTGCCTTCAGCTCAGGTCATGATCCCAGGGTCCTGGGATGGAGCCCTACATCGGGCTCCCTGCTTGGCGGGGAGCCTGCTTCTCCCTCTCCCTCTACCCCTCCCCGTACTTGTGCTCTCCCTCTCTCCCTCTCTCTTTCTCTTACTCTCTTTCTCTCAAATAAACAAATTTTTAAAAAAGACCTCAAGAGTTCTGGCGACAGGTGGCGGTGATGGTTGCACAACCGTGTGGATGTGCATTAATGCCATTGAACTGGACACTTAAAAATGGTTAAGATGGTCAGTTTTATGGTCTGCATATATTACCTCAATTTAAAAAAAGGGTCCTCATAAGCAGTAATAAATCCAGGCCGTCCAGCTAACCTCTGCCAAACCAGCCCGGGTCCTCTCGGCCAACCGCAGCTACTGGCCGGGCGACAGCAAGAGTCTCCAGATGAGAAGCCTCAGCGCTGTTGCCCCTGGGAAAACCTGAAGGCCATTTCATCTGACCAAAATCACAACAGCAGTGTGGATGGAGGGGGCGTGCAGGTCCCCGTCACGACGCACTCGTCACTGGCTCTTCTGAGATCAGTGGCGCGACAGGGCAGGACGGCATTATGAAAGCGCCAGGTGGGCCCTGAGTCAGCACGTACATGCGGTAACTACCGCCGAGAGGCCTCGCTTGGCAGGACCGAGAGGAAGAGAAGCTGCTCTTTCAGTAGCTCCATGGCCGGCTTTCCTTTTAACGATCAGCTGCCGACCCTTTGCTGTGGTATTACCAACTGGCCAAAGTTGCCTGCCGTGCTCTACCAGACACCTCCAGATGCCTGGCTTTTGATTTTTTTTCCTTCATATTTACAATTCCCCCAAAAAATAAAGTAGCAGAGGCCATGGATTACGTTTCTAATCCAAGGTGAAGATAGCATTTCTTCCTTCTGAAATCAGCCTCTAGAATCTTAAGCCAGAAAGAATGGACCAGCAGCTGCATTGATCCTTACCGTGCCCCACAAGGCCCCTGCCCTCACCTCTGCAAGTCCCCACTCACTGGCTCACTCCAGCCACACTGGCCTCCTCACTATTCTGCCAGCCTGCCACAGGGCCTTTGTTCCTGCTGTCTTTCTGTCTTTCCCCATCCCTCAGCTCCCTCGTACTTTTGCTCCAATCTCAGCCTCGCTCATGACAGCGTTTAGTATTACAGCCACTCCCTCAGCACCAGCTCTCCCAACTCCCTTTCCACTTCTCTGTTTTTCCTATGCCCCTCGTGCACCTCTTCCACTAGCATTAGAGCTCCGTGGCAATGTGGGGTCTTCTTTTTATGCATCAGAGTATCCCGCATGTCAGTAATAGTGTATAGTATGTGCTCAGTAAACAGTAGTCGGATCAATGAATTCACCTGAGCCGCCAAAATGACACTTTGGTTTAGAATTTGAAAGCTATGGTGGGTGAGGATTGCCAGACTGAGTGATTTTTAATTATTTCTACGTTAGTATACTATATTTAAAAAAACAGTAACAAATTTGTGTGTCATTCAGCAGCAGCTCCATCCCTCCAGGGGCTCAGGCCAAACATCTCAAGAGCATCCTTACCTTCGTACTTCTCTCACCCCCACATCCAGTCCCTCTGGAAATTTCTAATGGTTCTGTTCTGTGATATTGTGATTCATAAGAAGAACCATATGTTTGGTTTTGTCCATTCCTGACACAGAGCTCCTAAGACCCTTGGAATGTTGTAAGTGGTAAGAGTGATAAAGGTGTGTTGATATTCATAACAAGCACCTTTCAGCCACACCTGAGTTTATATTAATGAGGGAACTTTTGGAAAGCGCAGAAGGGCGGGGGCTGGTTGTCCAGCAAACCAGGTCTGTGATCGGAGGACTGGAACTTTTGATCCCTCCCCCACCCCCACCCCCACCCCAGCCCCAGGGAGGGGAGAGGGGCTTGAAGATTGCATCAATCACCAGTGGCCAGTGATTTAATCAAACACGCCTCCGTCATGAAGCCTCCATAGAAACACAAAAGGATTGGGTTCAGAGAGCTTCCAGGTTGGTGAACCAGATGCATCCGAGTGCGAGCCCCAGACAGAGCAGGGACAGAAGCTCCTGTGCCGGGGATCTTACCCCATGTGTCTCTTCATCTGGCTGTTGATTTGTATCCTTTGATATCCGTTGTAGAAAACTGGCGATCTGGTAATGAAACTGATTGTCTGAGTTCTGTAGTCTGCTCCAGCAAACTGTTGGAGCCTGAGGAGAGGGGGTGGGACCCTATGATTTATAGCCCGTCCATCAGACGCATAGGGGACAGCCTGCGCTTGTGACCGGGAGCAAAGGGGCAGGGAGGCCATCTTGTGGGACAGAGCCCCGAACCTGTGGGATCTGATGGCATCTGCAGGGGAAGTGTGGGGGACAATTTGCATCTCGTTCTCCGAAAACTGTGGTTGTACGTTCTGACCTGCCCTTGGTCTCTGCCACCGCCAAGGGACAAACACCAAGGCTTGCTTTTGTGTCCCTTCTCTCAGAGTCGTCCCAGGGCTAGGGCAACTTCCTGGGCAGCATCTGTCAAAAGCAGTAAAGACATCGGCTCCCCACAGCCATCTGGGGCCAGGGATGGCAGAAGGGGCAAGCAACAGACAGACCAAAAATCCTAACGAAAGGACAGGAGGATGGAATCAAGATGGGACACTAGAGAAAACAAACAAACACACACACACAAAAGAAAGTGGTCACAGAGGACTTAAGGAACAACAGAGATATAAGACATACAGAAAAAAATAGTCCTAACCATCTCTCAGCAAATGTTTCTCCAACCTTAACCATGGCCAGACGCTGGAGATTTAACTAAATCCAGAAGTTTCGATTGTCCCCAGGGAGGCATTATCTTCCGAGCACATCGATGTGTGACATTACGTAGATTATTGCCGACCAGGGAAGCGCACCCAAGATTCAGAGTTTTTACTGGGGTTTCATTAGGCAGGAGTGATTGATGGAACCGTTGGCCATATGGATCCATCTTCAGCCCCCACCCCCTCTGGAGGCTGGGCTGATATCACGTGGCTCAGCTCCTGCCCGCTGATGACATGGTTGGCCTTTCTGGTGTGGTCAGCCCCCACCCTGAGTCATCTCCTAGCATAAACAACCCAGGGCCCCCCCCCCCCGAGTCATCAAGTCAGCATAAGCCACCCAGCGCGGTCTGAGGTTCCCACCGTGAGTAGCCACCAAGCTCCTATCGGGAAACCCCAAAGGCTTAGAGGTTACCCCCCAGGAGCCAAGACAGAGGCCAGACCTCTCTTTGGGTAATTCTTCACTATGCAGTGTTATACCTCAATTTAAAATTTATGAAAATAGTAACTCCACATCTAGGCCAATTGTAATAAAACCTAGACCTCAAAGAGAGAGAGAGAGAGAGAAATGACTTCAAGATCAGCCGGAATAAAAGCTACAACAATCATACTGACCGCTGGCGTTGCAAAGCAACAGTGAAAGTCAGAAGACAGGGAATCGCATCTTCAATGCACTGATTTAAAAAACACCAAAGTCGGGGCGCCTGGGTGGCACAGTCGTTGAGCGTCTGCCTTCGGCCCAGAGCGTGATCCCGGCGTTCTGGGATCGAGCCCCACATCGGGCTCCTCTGCTATGAGCCTGCCTCTTCCTCTCCCACTCCCCCTGCTTGTGTTCCCTCTCTCGCTGGCTGTCTCTATCTCTGTCAAATAAATAAATAAATCTTTAAAAAATAATAATAAAAAAAAATAAAAAACACCAAAGTCAACTCTGCACTGAAACAGTTTGCAAAACACAGCAAAAGGAAGATATTTCAGGCAAATAAAAACTGGGAGTTGGCCACCAGCCGACCCGCCTCAAAAGTTCTACAGAATGTTCTTCAAGTAGAATAGAAGTGACCCCACAGGGAAGGGCTGAGAACCAAGAAGGCATGTTGAGTGAAAAAAGTGATAAATGTGGGTAAAACCAGATGAGTGCCGAATCTGAAATACTCATAATAACGCAACGTATTGGGAGGTTGAAAAATCAACAGTTTAGAACTCATTTTCCTAAAAAGTAGCATGGTGGCCAGAGTTCGGCCGATGTTTCTGGACCATCGAAAACAGCCCAGATCCTGATGTTCATGGGTGGGGTGGGGTATGTGCTGTGAGAAGCATGAATGTAGCAACCCCTGTCCCATCTCCTTGTGGCAGCCCTCCGAGGGCAGAGAGGGACGAGAGGCTGGACCCCGCGGGGGAGCACTGTGGGAGCCCCAGTTCAGGCAAAGGCTGGGGCCAGCGGGACTGTGTCCAGAGAAGCAGCCTCTCCGCACCACTGGTCCTGTGAAAATGAAGACTGAGCTTGCGACATGCTGCGTGTCAGAAGTGGTTTCGCAGCTGGCCACGTGACCGGCCCCAGCCGCTGAGCTCGGGTTTCTGGGGCACCGGCCCGGCTCTGTTTGCCTCCTGAGCCCAGGGCAGGTGTGTGGCGCTCCCACACCCCGCTGACAGGGTGGGCAGGCAAGTGGGCCTGTTAGTCTTTCTTTTTTCCTTAGGAAGGAAGTCATGTTTCAGCACAGAAGACGGCTCAGAACTACCCTGAGCACCCCTGTCATCTCGGGACACCACACGGGCTGGCTGTCATGTCAGCCTGGATACTCCTCTCTAGCCTCAGAGTAATTGGTCAGTTAAAAATACTTTCTCAGCGATGCTAAGCGTTAGGGAAGTGCAGATCGAACCCGCAATGAGATGCCACTGCACACGCAGTAGGATGGCTATTTTATAAAAATAAAACAAAGAAAATCGCAAGCGTGGCGAGCACGTGGGGGACAGGGAGGCGGCTTGCGCTGCCACGGGAGCGGGAGCCGGTGCAGGCGCTCTGGAAGACAGCGGTAGCACCGCCCAACTGCCTTCCTTTTTGAGACGGAACAGTATTCGATTGTGTGTGTGCCTGGATCCCATTCTGTTGATCCACTCGTTCATCGATAGACACCGAGGTTGGCCGTTGTGAATCATGCTGCTGTGAACGCGGGTGTACACGTATCTGTTCAGGGCCCTGCTTTCAATTCTTTTGGGCGTCTACACGGAAGTGGAGCTGCTGGGGGCGCTCAGGGGTGCAGTCGGGTGGGCGTCGACTCTTGGTTTCTGCTCACGTTGTGATCTCGGGTCGTGAGATCCAGCCCCGGGTCAGGCTCCCCACTCAGCGGGGACGCTGCTTGAGATTCTCCCTCTCTCTCTCTCCCCCTCCCAGTCATGCTCTGTCTCTCTCTCTCTCAAATAAATAAATAAATCTTAAAAAAAAAAACAAGTGGAGTTGTTGGATTACGTGGTAATTCCGGGTTTCATTTCTCGAAGATCCTCCATACGGTTTTCCATGGTGGCAGCACCGTTCTTCATTCCCAGAGCAATGCGCCCGGCTTTGCAACGAATCTACCTCCTCACCAACCCTACTGTTTTCTCTGCTGTGGTCGCCATTTTTACACTAGCCGTCCGGCTGGCCGGAAGGTGATCCCTGATTGTGTCAACCTGATCATTTTGAAAGCATTTTAATCCTGTAGCAGATTTTTTAAAAAGATTTATTTATTTATTTGAGAGAGAGAGAGCAGGAGGAGGGGCAGAGAGAGAAGGAGAGAGAATCTCAAGCAGACTCCATGCTGAGCGCGGAGCCCTCCTTGGGGCTCGATCTCACAACCCTGAGATCATGACCCCAGTGAAAATCAAGAGTCAGACGCTCAAGTGACTGAGCCACCCAGGTGCCCCAAACGGCAGGGTGAGGTTTATGGGATTATTTCAAAAGCCGACACCCGACAGCTAACTGTTTTCAGGAGAACCAGGGAGACTTCTCAGAGCACCGCGGTATCAGCAAAGCCACAGCTCGGCAAACAGGCTGAGATAAACCAGAGCTGCAGACGTTACATGTGCCTCAGCAAAGACCAGCGCAGCCCTTGCAGGGACGATGAGAACTTTCCACAGACAGCCGCCCCGAGAGTGAAGTTCGAATCAACCTAGAGAGCGCACTGCTCACGCTGTAACTGGTCGGGGCGGAGCCGGACTCAAGAAATGGAAGACCGTAGAAGTTCCAGCATGACTAGCAAGCGGAGGAACTAGGTTCTCAGAGAAGACACACACACACGCACCGTTTTTGAGTCAAAGGATTATGAGAATTTCAAATGTTTTCTCACTTATTTGCTGTGAAGGGTTAAAGGCAACTACAGCGTTTAAGGGCACAGTTCACCCAAGACTGCCCTCATTTCTGGTATCAGTTACAAGTTCAGGTTTCCTCAGGACCACGGTCAGGTTTGATAATTCACTGGAAGGACTCACAGAACTGACTGGAAGCTCTGACACCCACAGTTACAGTTTATTACAGGGTTACAGACTGAGATCAGCCGAGGGAGAGGCACACAGGGTGGTGTCCCGGAGAAACGCCACACGTGCCGCTTCCACTATCCCCTCCCCATGGAGACGGGACAGCTTTACTCTCCCAGCATCGATGTGTGATGCAACACAGAGAGTATCGCCGGACGGGGAAGCTCACCCAAGCGCAGGGTCCGAGTGTGTATGGGGCACTATTGTGCGGGCACAGCAGACCGATTGGTGGCCTGCCCACAGGGTTGATCTCAGTCTCCAGATGCATTGATCCCAAGTGACCCAAAGCCCCCACCTCAGACCACATGGTGGGTCTTCCTGGCCCCCACTGGACTCTCCAGTGTGACCCAAGGCCTCCCGGCAAACGAAGACCCTCCTATCCGACATGACTTCTCTGAGATTACCTCCCAGAAGTGGGGGACAAAGGCCACACCTCTTTTTGGACAAGGGGAAACTACTACACAGTCTCCCGGTCCATTTCCTCCAGGAAATGGTAAAGGGCAGGAGGGCGGGAGCTAGACCCATCTCTGTCTCCCAGGGCCAGGCATTTTGTTGAATGCAAAGAGTGGGGACTACTGAAAATAGGAAATTCTTCCAGATTGAAGTATTTGGGTCATCGTCAAGGGAGAGGGTGTGAGTGGGGCTCCGCCCTCCGGGCTGCCCCCTGAGCTCTTGTTCGGAGAGAAGGCTCTTCCTCTCGACATGACCGTCACAGCGCTGGAATGAATGTTGAAGCCCCCAGAATCCATACGTTGAAACCCTAATCCCCAATGTGATGGTATTAAGAGGTGGGGCCTTTGTGCGGCGATTAGGTCGTGATGGTGGAAGCTTCGTGCATGGCCATTAGTGCCCTTATATTAGAGACCCTCTCCTGCCTTCTTACTGCTAAGTGATAGTACAGCGAGATGTCGACCGTCCACAGGCCGAGGAGAGAGATCTCACCAGAACCTGACCTTCCTGCCACGTCACTCATGGACTTCCCAGCCTCCTGAACTGTAAGAAATCAATTTCCGTTGATAAGCCGTCCAGCCTGTGGCATTTTGGAGTGGAATAAGACAGTACTCAGCTCTACCCACCATGCCCTGCCTCTCCTGAGCTCTCAGGGTCGCTTCTCAACTGTAGCCCCACAAAATGCTCCCTAAAAAAAAAGTGTTTTCTGTTCTCTACGAGCAGAAAGGGCCCCAAGGACAGAGGCAGGGCTCCTCACAGGGTCATCTCCCCTGGCCAAGTGGCTTTGGGCAAATCACAACCTCTCTGGGCCTCAATTCCAGTGGCTGGACTAGAATCACCTTTCTCAGGCCGTGGGGCCCGTATCACTGGTGGCACAGGAGACACTCAGAAGGTGTCAGCGCTGTGAGGGGTTTGCGTCCTTCGAGGTTTGTGCTGTGTCTCTCATCACCTGTCCCCCTGGCTGACATCCCCGTGTGATGAGGTCGTCACAGGGCTCAGGCTCAGCAGCTTCAGCAAGTAACAGTGTCCAGCTGAAGTGCGTGTCATCACTGATTTTTCCAAGTAATTTTTTAAAAATCATGGTTAAATATACATAAAATTTACCATCTTAACCAATTTTTAGTGTCCAATTGAGTGGCATTAAGTATATTCACATTGTGCAACCATCACCACCTTCTGTCTCCAGAACTTTCCATCTTCTGAAACGGAAACTCTGTCCCAACTCCCCTTCTCCTCCCCCAGCCCCTGGTGCCCACCATCTACTTCCCGTCTCTATGGATGTTCATAGAAGTGGAATCACACCGCATTTTTCCTTTTGTAACTGGCTTATTTCACTCAGCACAACGTCTTCAAGACCCATCCATGTTGTGTCAGACTTTCCTTCCTTTTTAAGTCTGGATAATAGTCCACTGTATGGATGGACTACGTTTTGTTTATTCATCCATCCATGGACAGACACTAGGGTCGTTCCCACCTTTGGGCTACTGTGAATAATGCTGCTGTGAACATGGGTGTGCAATTATCCCTTGGAGACCTCCCTCGAAGTTCTTTTGGGGAAACACCCAGAAGTGGATTCTTGGACCATATGCGGATTCTATTTTGAATTCTAATAGCCGCCATATTGTTTCCCATAGTGGCCGTTGTCATGTCTGTTTTTACTGTTCTCTTGTAATTAGAGCAAGTGGCGCTGGCTGCCATGTATGATAATGCTAGAAAATTTTCCTTGGGAAGCTTCATTGGATGAAACGGTGAACCCACTGAAGTAAAATGAAAAGTCTGCTAAAACAGTCTGGGTGTTGAGGCCGCTCTGACTTTGCTGCAGGTGGATTTGTAGGCTGAATGTGAATTTTCAAGGTGGGCTTTTGTTTGTTCTTTGCTTTCAGTGTGTTTTCTTTTGCTAATGGTACAAACACTTCTGTTTTATCCTGCTGTTCATCTGGAGCAAACCTTCAACAAGGGGGTGGACTGGAAGATTTTCCCGCCGTTCTTTCTGGTGATCTTACATATTCCATCTTCACGATGTTTCCAGGAGGTATCTGCTGGTCTGTCATTAAAAACACAAACTAACACAGACTTTGTAGCAGTCACATATCCTAGGAACTGCTAGCATATTAATTTCTTCACACCCTTTTTGCCAGGATAATAGCTAGCAAGACTGCAGCTAATAGAACCAGTCCCAGCTGTCTCCATGGTAACACTGTACCGTATCAATGTCACCTTCATCCCGCCATGAACATGGTTCATAGGACCAGTCCCAGTCGTCTCCATGGTAACATTGTACCCTATCAACATCACCTTCATCCCTCCAAGGACATGGTTGCACAAAGATCAAGGTAGAGCCAGGAGGGGGAAAGATACTAGTATATTTTTAATCTCTACTTAAACAATTTCCATCTCTGTAGATCAGGTTATTTAAAAACACAAAGGCTCGTAATGGGCTTTGACATTTTTAGAAGGCAGCATTTCAAAACAGAGTATCAAAGAGTAATGGCCTCAAATTGTACAGTGAAAAGCATTCTCCCAAGCACATGATGAAGCAGAACAGACTTCAAGTATGGTCTCAAGAGCAGAGACTGTTAAGAATCATACTCTGAAAAAAAGTTGCATTATGATGGAAAGAACTATGAACATAATCTATGGCCACCAGGGTCTCATGCCTGGGACCCACTAAGTACCAATCATTGCTCAATGAATGGGCAGGATTTCACATTTGCAGCAACTTGGGCTGTCATTTGAGGTCACCTCAAAGCTCTCTCTACAGAACATAAGGTGCAGGTTATAAATTCATTCATTAGCTACAAATAATGACTATCATAACTATTCAGCCTGCTATAACAGAATAAACCTGATGGCTTATAAACAACAGAAATTTCTCTCTAAGTTCTGGACTCTGAGAAATAGAAGATCAAGGCATCAGCAGATTTGATTCCTGGTGAGGGTTCATTTCCTTACTTACAAAAGTATTCTTATTGTGTCCTTGCATGGTGGGAAGAGGGCAAGAGAGAGCTCCCTGGTGTCACAGATCCCATTCATGAGGGCTCTCCCTTCATGATCTAATCACCTTCCAAAAGCCCTACCTCCTGATACCATCACAGTGGGGGTTAGGATCTCAACATATGAATTTTGAAGGGACACAAACATTCAGATCATAACACTGACTGTGTACTACATGCCAGGCACCAGACAGGTGGCAGTGAACAAGAGAGACAGATCCCTACTTCTTCGGACCTTCATCCAGTGGGGGAGATGGGCAGAGAAAACATCAGTGAGCAGAGGCTATAGAGTGATCTCAGACAGAGTAGTCAGGGAACACATTTTTAAAAAGGTGATGCTGAGCTTCCACCAGAGTGAAGAGGTGGAACTAGGCAGGTATATGGGGGGAGGGAGATTTCAGGCAGAAGAAACAGCAAATGCAAAGGTCCTGAGGTATGACTGCACTTGGTGTGCTTGTGTTCAAGAAGAGCTCAGAACTGCATGAGTGAGTCAGGGGAGAAATAGACCATCCAAGGGGAGTTTTTAGGACACTTTGAATACTTTGGTGATTACTAGATAATCTGTGCTGCCCTCATAGGCAGCTGGAAAGCAGTTAGCAGGTTTTGAGGGCTTAAGAAAAGGCCATCTTGATTCCTTCCTCCAATGTGCTATATGCTGAAAAGTAGTTTTCTTAGATACTTTCAGAATGCGATGGAGAAAGTTTTTTGTTATATTTTTGTTGTTTTGTTTTGTTTTTAGGCTGAAACACATGGTCTCACTTAACTCGTCACCTAACAGAGTCTCTTGCCTCCTGGCCCTTGTATCCTCTTGTGTAACTAACTAACCCGGAAGCCCCAGGATGATGTGCTCCACAGAGGTGAACTATGTAGAAGCCATTGCCAGGACAAGGAGGACCAATGGTTAAGACCTTGGGTTGAACCAGACTGCTTGGGCCTGAATGCAGGTCCTGCCACTTTCCTGTAAGATGGGAACAAGGGAACAGCAAGAGTATCTGTATGAACAAAATGGAAATATTAATAAAGAGTTAGAAAACCTTGGGACAGCTTGGCTCAGTCAGTTAAGTGTCTGCCTTTGGCTTGGGTCATGGTCCCAGGGTCCTGAGATCGAGCCCCACATTGGGCTCCCTGCTCGGTGGGGAACCTACTTCTCTGTCTGCCTGTTTTTCCCTCTGCTTGTGCACTCTCTCTCTCTCTCTGTCAAATAAATAAATAAAATCTTTTTTTTAAAAAGTTAGAAAACCTAAAAAGAAACAAAAAAATTCTAAGGCAGATTTGAGCGGCTAGAAGAAAGAATCAGCACAAATGAAGATGGGGCAATAGTAATTCTTGAGTCTGAGGAACAGAAAGAAAGAAGGATGAAGAAAAGTAAACAGAACTTTAGGGACTTGTGGGAAATCATCAAGAGGACCAACATACGCCTTGTGGGAGTCCCAGAAGGAAAAGAATGAGAGAAAGGGACAGAGATAATACCTGAAATAATGGTTGAAAACATCCCATATTTGAAGGAACAAACATGAAGTTCAATAAACTCCAACAGGATGAACTCAAAGAGACCCACAACAAGACGTATTATAACCAAACTTTTGAAAGCCAACCGCAGAATCTTGAAAGCAGCAAGACAGAGACAGAAGCAACTCATCACATACGAAAGATCGTCCAGATCATGAGCCGATTTCTCATCGAAGCTTCGGAGGCCAGGGGCAGTGTCCTGATATAGTCAAAGTACATAATAAAGAAAAGTGTCAACCAGGAAGCCCACACCCCGCAAAACTGTCCTTCAAAAGTGAGAGAGAAATTAAGACATTCCAGACAACAAAAGTTAAGGGAGTTCGTCACTACTAGACCTGCCTGCGAGAATTGCTCCAGGGAGTCCTGCAGGGTGAGTTGAAAGGACAATAGCTCAAAGCCCTGTGGAGACAAAAGGAGCTCATTAAAGGGGAATACATGGGTAATTATAAAAACCGGTATTCTTGGCACGCCTGGGTGGCTCAGTCGGTTAAATGTCTGTTTTCAGCTCCGGTCATGATCCCAGAGTCCTGGGATTGAGTCCCGCATCGGGCTCCCTGCTCAGCGGGGAGCCTGCTTCTCCCTCTGCCTCTCCCCTGCTTGTATGCTCTCTCTCTCTCTCCCCCTCTCTGACAAATAAGTAAAATCTTTAAAAAAAAATGTTTCACTACAAAAGAGTTAAACATAAAACAGGCAGAAGATAAGGAACAAAATAGCAATGTGACAGAAGTTAAGTCCCTCTCATCAGTCAGCCTTAAGCAGGAAGGAAATTCCAACACCTTGCTAGAACATGGGCTGACTCGGGGACATCACGCTCAGTGGAAGAAGCCAGTCTCAGAAAGACAAACACTGTCTGATTCCACTCAAATGAGGTTCCTAGAGGAGTCAAACTCACAGAGTCCAAAAGTAGAATGACAGGTGGCAGGGACTGGAGGAGGGGAAGGGAGTCAATGTTTCATGGGGACAGGGTTGCAGTTGGGGAAGATGGGAAAGTCCTAGAGATGGATGGCAGGGATGGCTGCACAACCATGTGAATGTACTTAATGCCACTGAACTGGACACTTAAAAATGATCAGAATTGTGATTTTTTTTTTAAATGAGGAAGCGGGGGGAGAGGCAGAGGAGAGAATCTTACGCCAGCTCCATGCCCAGCACGGAGTCTGACACAGGACTCGATCTCACAACTTGGAGATCATGACCTGAGCCAAAATCAAGAGTCAGTTGCTTAATCAACTGAGCCACCCAGGGCCCCCACAATTGTAAATTTTATATGCATTTCACCACAATCAACAAAAAAGTATATGAGAAATTTAAAAAAAGAGAGAACTATCAAACCATGCAAAGACACAGAGGAACCCAGTGCATATTGCTATTGCTTAGTGAAAGAAGCCAGCCTGGAAACACTACCTACTGTATGATTCCAACCGTACAACGTTCTGGGAAAAGAAAACTTTAGAGACCGTAAAAGATCAGTAGTTGCTGGGAGGAGTAGGTGAAACAGTGGATTTTTAGGGCACTGAAACTATTCTGTATGAGACTACAGTGGTGGGTCCGTGCCATTATTTTCAACGCCCACAGAGCTTCCAACACCGAGAGTGAGCCCTGATATAAATTATGGGCTTTCATTAAAAATAATGTATCAATATTGCTTCATTCTTTATTCTTCATTCCACACTAATGCAAGATGTTAGTCACTGGGGGAACAGGGAGGGAATGGGAGGGGGGATATGGAAACTCTCTGTACTTACTGGTTAATTTTTATGTAAATCTAAAACTGATCTGTATAATAAAGTCTATGAATTTTTACAAATGCATGTCCCATCCCAACTGCCTAGGGCCAAGTCCAGCTCTGCACCAGAGCCCCCGGTCCCACGACACTTGAGTCTTAGACCACATGATTCCCTCCGCCTGGATGCCCAGACTTAACATTTGAGGGCCACCCCCCCCCATCCCCAGGCTGGGTTCTCCAGCAGTCTCTCCCTTCGTGATCACTGGTCTCTTCAGCTTTTCTGGAGGCAGATGTTGCATGAGGGTCTGAGGAACCCAAGTACCGTGGACATGGATGGGAGCTGTATTTTTTTTTTAAGTCCTCTTTTTGGTTAACTGACCTTTGTCCAGATTGCTCTGGATTCACCAGAATGAGCTGATGTTATTTCCCTTAAAAGAGGATGAGGAAAAGAGATCAGGAAATAAGAAATGGAAAAGAATTAAAAGAGTTCCAGCTTCACTCTAGTTTCCATGGGAAGACTTCAGTGGCTTTAAGTGCCTAACCTGCCCTCAATAGGATTCAGTGTAATAACTCATCGTGAATTAATTATTACAGACCTATTTGTAAGCATAAGATTCCTGCTGCTTATCATCCTAAGCCCTTAATAAACACACTCTTAAAAATCGATCATTTGGGGCGCCTGGGTGGCTCAGTCGTTGAGCGTGTGCCTTCGGCTCAGGGCGTGATCCCCGCGTTGTGGGATCGAGCCCCACATCGGACTCCTCCACTGAGAGCCTGCTTCTTCCTCTCCCACCCCCCCCCTGCTTGTGTTCCCTCTCTCGATAGCTGTCTCTCTCTGTCAAATAAATAAATAAAATCTTAAAAAAAAAATCGATCAGTTAACAGACTTGAATTTAAATAAAACCTCCCCAAAAATCAATCAGTATTGTGGCAACAGGCACGAGCTCCCCTACAGAGTCTTAACAACAAAAGGTAAAGACAAGGCAGGGGACCGCTCTGGTGGCCAGTCACACCTGCGTCTGAATCTACTGGGCAGCCGCGCGCACGTGAGAAAGCAGCTCTGTCAGCAGCTGACGCCAGCCCCTCACCTCAGTGTGGTCACTCTCTGGGTGGATCCCTCAGACCAAAGAGACACCATACGATTCCCAGGCCATTCCCCACTCCTCTCAGACCCTGGTTCTGATTAAACCAGACAAAAGCATCGTTGGGCCAGGAGACGGTGGCATTGCACTCATGGGACATCAGAACTCGCGGCTGCTCTTTCTCCCTGCTCCCCCTGCTGCCAGGCTCATCTCCACAGATGGCAGATCCAGCCGGCACTTCCGTTAGCAAACTTCTTTGGGGGAGATTGTAGATAAGCCCCGTAAATGCTGAAGCAAGAAAAACCTCAATTCCAAGGAAGACAACTGGTCATGAAACCTAGGTTTTTATTCCAAAGGAAGCAAGTCCAGCTTTCCCCTCCAAGTGGTTTCCAGGTCAGCCCCAGTTCAAGGCAAAGACCAGATCAACCTTAGCACAGGGAACAGTGTGTTGGAACAAAGAGGGGAAATGGTTGGGATCAACCTGGTGAGAGAGAAAGGGGGACTCTGGCTCCCTCTGGTGGTCAGCACGTGCCACACACTCATCCTGTGGCGCTGCTCCATTGCCACCTGCCGTCAGGCGCCAGGTCATCTCTGAGGTCACCAGCGTGTCCTTATGTGCATAAATACACATCCTGTGGTCATCCGAATAGTGAAATAGAGAGAGAGAGAGAGAGCGGGGGGGGGGATCTATAGACAGTAAAAAGATCAAGGGTTGCGGAGGAGGGATGAATACATGGAGCACAGCAGTTTTAAGACACTGAAACTATTCTGTACCATAATAATGGATACAGGACATTATGCCTTTGGCAAAATCCACGGACTGTACAGCACCAAGAGTGAACCCTAATGTAAACGGTGAACTTCAATTAATAATAATGTATCAATACTGCTTCATCAGTTGGAACAATGTTCCCCACGAATGCAAGGTCTTGGTAATAGGAAAAAACTAGGGGGTGGGGTGGGGGGTGGTCCGTGAGGATCTTCTGTACTGTACACTCAGTTTTTTAAAAAATATTTTTAAAAATGTATTTATTTGAGCGACAGCGCACGCACATGCAGTGTGAGGGTCAGAGGGAGAAGCAGGCTCCCCACTGAGCAGGGAGCCCGATGTGGGACTCAATCCCGACACTCCGGGATCATGACCTGAGCTGAGGCAGACGCTTAACCACAGAGCCACCCAGCTGCCCTACACTCAATTTTTCTGTAAACCTAAAACTGATGTCAATTTTATTTTTTTTCTGATGTCTATTTAAAAAAAAAACTTCGAGGGGCGCCTGGGTGGCACAGTCGTTAAGCGTCTGCCTTCGGCTCAGGGCGTGATCCCGGGGTTCTGGGATCGAGTCCCACATCGGGCTCCTCCGCTGGGAGCCTACTTCCTCCTCTCCCACTCCCCTGCTTGTGTTCCCTCTCTCGCTGGCTGTCTCTCTGTCACATAAATAAATAAAATCTTTTAAAAAAAGGGCGCCTGAGTAGCGCAGTCGTTAAAGCGACTGCCTTCAGCTCAGGGCGTGATCCCGGCGTACCGGGATCGAGTCCCACATCGGGCTCCTCTGCTAGGAGCCTGCTTCTTCCTCTCCCACTCCCCCTGCTGTGTTCCCTCTCTCGCTGGCTGTCTCTCTGTCACATAAATAAATAAAATCTTTAAAAAAAAAAAAAACTTTGAGGCATAACTAATATAAAAACCAATACAAAAAGACAAGTACTGCGGCACTGCTTATATAAGGTCCTTATATGAGGTCCCTAAAGGAGCCTCATGCATAGGACAGAAGGGAGACGGTGGGCACCAGGGGCTGGGGGAGGGGGAATGGGGAGTTAGTGTTTAATGGGGACAGGTTTCCGTTTGTGGGAATATGCAGAGTTCTGGAGGTGGGCAGTGAGATGGTCACACAGCAACATGAACGTGCTTAATGCCACTGAACTGTAGGCTTTTTTTTTTTTTTAAAGATTTTATTTATTTATTTGACAGAGATAGAGACAGCCAGTGAGAGAGGGAACACAAGCAGGGGGAGTGGGAGAGGAAGAAGCAGGCTCCCAGCGGAGGACCCTGATGTGGGGCTCGATCCCAGAACTCCGGGATCACGCCCTGAGCCGAAGGCAGACGCTTAACCGCTGTGCCACCCAGGCGCCCCTGAACTGTAGGCTTTAAAATGGCTAAAAAGGGGGGGCACCTGAGTGGCTCAGTCGGTTAAGCATCTGACTGGATTTCGGCTCAGGTCATGATCTCAGGGTTGTGCGATTGAGTCCCATGTCGGATTTTGTGCGAGGGGTGGAGCCTGCTTACGATTCTCTCTCTCCCTCTAAAAAAATAAATAAAAATAAATAAAATGGCTATGATGGTAAATTTTATGTGATGTCATATTGTACCACAATATTTTGAAAAATGCTTTGAGGGGGAAAAAAGATCACACAATTCTTTGAAGACACTATGGGAAAACACCGTTCTAAAGTTAGTGTGGGAAAAACCTTTCTAACTATGGTTCTAAAGCTACAAGAGTAAATATTGATAAATTCAACCACATAAAAATAAACTTTTTTGTGTCCAAAGGGAAAAACTAGCCAGGAAAAAAATCCTTACAACTCAGTCCCGAGGGAAAGGCCTAGCATGCTAATATGAAGACATCTCATCAGTAAGTAAAGATTAGCAACCAAAGAGGAAAAGGGGCAAAGGATGTGATCAGGAACTTCCAAGAAAGCAAAACTAAACCAAACCTCCAGATAAAAATGGCTTTTCAACCCATGAGAAGCTGCTCAGCTTCACTCAAAAAGAAATACAGATTAATGGCTGTAGTTGCAAGCCATCAGTTGGTGAAAATCCAAAATCAATTTTTCAACCATCGATTTGGTGAAAATCCCAAAGCTTGATAACGCCCTCCGTGGCCGAGGCTGTGGGACGCCAGGCAGGTGCGCACCGTTGCTGGGAGGGAACGTGGACCAATCCCTATGGGCAGCAAATGACAACAGTGACCAAAATCACACACACTCACACACACACACACACACACACACACACACACACACACACACACATACACAGAACATAAAACTTACCATCTTAACCATTGTTTAAGCGTCCAGGTCAGAGGTATCGAGCCCGTTCACAGCGTGCAGCCATTCCTGCCGTCCGTCTCTGGAACTCTCCATCTTCCCAAACTGAAACTCTGTCCCCATGAAACACTGACGCCCCGTTTCCCCTTTCCCCAGACTCTGGCTTCCACCATCACACTTCCCGTCTTCACGATCTTGGCTGTGCTCTAAATACCTTGCACGCTGTCTTTGCCCTTTTGTGACTGGCTTGTTTCACTTCGCATGATGTCCGCAAGGCTCATCCGTGTTGCAGCAGGGGTCAGAGTGTCCTTCCTTTTCAGGGCTGAATCCTATTCCATTGTATGGCTGGACCACAGTGTCATTATCCACGTCTCTGCAGATGGACACTCCCGTCGCCTCCATCTGAGTCCCTGCTTTGAATTCTTTTGCTTGTAGACCCAGAAGTGGAATTTCTGGGTCATGTGGTTATCCTACACTTCACTTTTCAGGGACCCACAAAAATGTTTCCACAGCACTTAGACCATTTGACGTTCCCACCGGCCCTGCACATGGGCTCAATTTCTCCGCCCCCTTGCTAACACTTGTTATTTTCTGAGCATTAGGATTATTCCAGCCACCCTCGCGGGCCTGAATGCACACAGCCTTTAACCCAGCAATTCCACGTTGGGGAATTCATCTCAGCCTCTTCTGAACCTTGCTTCTGTTAGTTCGCCACACATCCTGAACATCCTCCCATGTTGGTGCCCGTAAATCTTGCGCTCTCATTACCGACCGCTTTATTGCATAAGGATGGACGGGGGGTTAACTCTTGTTTCCTCATGGACACGTCCACTGGTTTCAGTGTTTAGACACTGCCCCCTGCAGCAAATATACCCTCTATGGAGATACTCCAAGAAATACAGTCCTCAAAACCTACTTCCAAAAATCCGGCCTTCACTGTTCAGTTTGGTAAGCACCTCTAAAAGATTGGAGTTTGTGGGCTATAGCTCGCAAACCATGCTTCCATGAGAAGTCTTGCAAAATAATTTGGACTCTGGAAAATTTCCTCCAAAATAATAGAGCTTCAGTGCCTGGACCCAAATTTCCACCTAACGTTTCTGCCAAGGGGACGTTAAACAGAGAACCACAGGCCCAAAATGGTGTCACTTAGGTTAAGGCCCCGAGTCAGTAAACCAAAACTTAATATCTAACCTAACTGCAGTTCAGCGCCCCCAAGAAGCGTCACCTCCAGCATTTTCTGGTCAGCACTAGGAAATTTACTGATGGACCCCTTCCATTCCCCTTAAAAGGGTGACCTTGCCTAAAACAATGGATTCTTTGCTGATATCTTACTTTTTTTCCACTCCCTCTCTACCTGTTTTTTTTAAATAACATTTTTAAAAAGATTTATTTGTTTATTTTAGTGGGGGAGGGTGTGTGCAAGTTGGGGGAGGAGCAGAGGGAGAGAATCTTCAAGCAGACTCCCCGCTGGGCGTGGGTCCCGGCACAGGGCTCGATCCCAGGACCCTGAGATCATGACCTGAGCCAAAACCAAGAGTCAGACGCTTAACCGACAGATGGCAGCCTTCCCCTTTGCCTTAAGTCGCCCGTTCTCTAGTAGGAGTTCTTCTGAGCCCGGGAGTAGAGAGGACTGTACTCGGTGTGGAGGGGTGCTGACAAGGCAGAGGCACCTTCCAAAGCCCCCGCTGCCTCAAATTCCCTGCAGTCTTGCCCTGTGGCCTCCACACAGGAGGTTTTTAAAGGTGGAGAAGGGGGACACCTGGGTGGCTCAGTCAGTTAAGTGTCTGACTCTCCATTTCAGCTCAGGCCACGATCTCAGGGTCCTGGGATTGAATCCTGCGCCGGGCTCCCCACTCAGCAGGGAGCCTGCTTCAAGATTCCCTCTCCCTCCGCCCACCCCTCCCCAGCCAAAAAAAATAAATAAATCTTTAAAAAACAAAAAACCCTTTCCTTCTCTGTAAGCCCCCTCTACTTGCTAGACGGGAAGCTGCCCAATTCGTGAACCGATTAATAAAGCCAATTTGACCTTTAAAATTCACTTGGTCGAATTTTTTATATTTAACAGGGGTAAAGGTAGTTTCACGCTCGTCTTGAGCTCCAGACTGTGACTCCCCAGCGACCCCGAACTTCCGCAGTGCTGAAGAGGCAGAGGCTGACCTCATCCCATGAAAACGTCAGAGCAGGCAGCAACTTGACCTTGACCTTCTCCCAGTTTTGTTTGATGTTCTATATTGTACGGCGCAGAATTAAGAGACAGGAAACATGTCAGGATGAACGCAGTGAATATCCACATACCCACCTCCTAGCTTCTGCAATGGAGCTTAGGTGTCCGGCGAGCCCTCCGCAGTTTCCTGCCCCAGACCCCACCAAGGTCAGCGACGCTTCTGAACGTCGTGGTTAGCGTGAGGCGGCGTGCCTTGAGATCATTACGGAGAAGGGTCTTTGCAGGCCTTTCCATTTTATTGTTTTTTGAATCTGAGTCTTTCTGACTTTATCGAGCCTTTCAATAGCATGATGTCATTCTAGACCTAGTAGAACGGGGCGCCTGGCTGGCTCAGTCAAAAGAGCACGCGACTCTGGATCTTCGTAGCAGCTGCGAGGTGGGGAAAAGGACACGGCAGCCTTGCAGCGGCCCTCAGGGCAATCTTAAAAGGGCAAGCCCAGGACTTCTAGGGATGGCCGCGAGTTCTCCAGGAGCTCCATCTTGTAGATCGTGATGCCTCAGTGACCGCTTACGTGGGATGCCGGTGTCTCCTGAGCTCCAAACAAGGTCATGATCCCAGGGTCCTGGGATCGAGCCCCACCTGCATCGGGCTCCTCGCTCAGCGGCGAGCCTTCTTCTCCCTCTCCCACTCCCCCTGCTTATGTTCCCTCTCTCGCTATGTCTCTGTCAAATAAATAAATAAAATCTTTTTTAAAAATTTAAAAATAAAAAAAATATCCTTAGCTGAAAGGCAGAAAGGAAACCTAATGAGGTGGGTGGGCAGCCTGAGACAGCCAGTCTCCCACTGGGATGCAGCAGTGTGCCTCAGACCCGCTTGGAAGGGGCTTGCTGGGACCGCCGGAGTAGTGGTTCCTGGATGTGGCCGCTTATTGGCAACTCCTGGGGAGACACACAAACTGTGGTTGCCTGGGACCCAGCCCAGGACAGTGATTTCCCTGGCCGAGATAGGTGGGCCCAGCGTGCATCCTGAGTTGAGAGCTGATTTGCAAGAACTACGGGGCAAAGGAACGGTTGAATGGCACAAACCAGCTGACAGATCCCTATGCGGGGTCCAGCTCAAGGCGGCTAAACCCATTTCTACAACAGGTAAAGGTATAGGGAAGGGGAGACTTCTCCAGATGAAAAGGGAGTTAAAACAACCAACTACAACGTGCGGACCTAGTTTGGTTCTAGATTCAAACAGATCCAAATTTAAGAAGACCTGTTGAGACTATCTGAAAAATATGATCACGGACTGGCTTTAGATGATTCCGGAGAATTACTGTGGATTTTGTTCAGCGTGACAATCATGTTGTCACTGCATAAAAATGCACATGTCATTGTAGGGGTGAGTTGATGTGATGTCTGGGATTTGCTTTAAAATACTCTAGCAAACGGGACACCTGGGTGGCTCAGTCGGGTAAGCATCAGGTCATGGTCTCAGGATCCTGGGATCGAGCCCCGCATCGGACTCCCTGCTGAGTGGGGAGTCTGCTTCTCCCTCTGTCCCTCCACTCGTGTTCTCTCTCTATCTAAAATAAATAAATAAAATCTTTTTAAAAAGAACATGGCAAAGTCTAAGTGTTGAGTTGGGTGATGAGTATGCGTGGAAGTTCAAACATACTTGTGTGTCTGGAATTTTTCAGACAAAAGAGTTTTGGAGCCTTGTTAGCTGTTCCTGAACCTTAATGTCCTATTGGTGCTGCCTCTCTCAGTGTCTCCCAAATAGGGGCCTCTCATGTGACCAGATTTGGAGGAGGGTGACTGGCTGAGAGTTTTTAAGAAGTCGGATGCTTGTTCGCGCCCTTCCACCTGTAGCCGTGAGCATCACTGTGAGAGAGCTTGTGGCGTCAGGGTAGAGCACGTCTGGAAAAGCCCACCATGCACACTCAGGTGATGACAGCTGAGCTTGTTGCAAGGTCTGGACTAGGTGAAGCCCCTGGAGCACAGAATTTAAGGAGGCACCTCCCTCTGGGGGCAGACCCTGCACTTGCTGGACCCAGAGAGGGAGTTCCTCCTTAAAGCCTAGGCCCTAGACACCTCGCTTGCCGTACCCTAATCCAGGTCCTACTGCGTTGGATGCTTCAGTACACTTCCCAGAAAACTAGGGACCTGGACAGGCTCCCACAGCAAACCAGGAGACCCTGCCCATCCCCCACCCAGCGTGAAGTCTCGGGGGAGAGGACCAGGCGCCCTGGTAACAAGGTAGGTGCAGGTGCCGGAGATGGATATGGTCCCTCCCTGCAGCCCCGGCTTTGGCCACGATCTTCCTACCATGTCTGAAGAGCAGTGTGTGCTCTAAAGAAGGGATGTGTGCGGACCGGACCGCACTATCTCCACCACTGCTTCTCAGAACAAAAGCCAGTGGTGGCTGGCCATTCCCACTGGGGTGACACCTGAAGCCGGCTTCTGAGCCAAATCTCTGGTGCCCTCTGCTGGTCAGTCTGATTACAACAGCTTGCTCACAGGACTCAGAGCCAACCCCTGGAAGGCTGGGAAAGCTACAATAATTAAAGCTCATTAGGAATAAATTGTAATAAAAAGGGAGACCTGGAAAATGTTCATACTGTATTCAAGTGCCTTTTGGCTCTGAGAGACAAGGGCCAGGCTCTGTCAGTCCTCCGTTTACTGAACACTCCCCATGGGCGGCCCTGGGCTGGCTCCATCCCTGCAGGCAGGACTCTGGGCAAGGCTGGGGAGCAGCAGCCCCTCCGGGTAACGTGGAGGGCTGGGGCATGGACTCAGAGCCACGATCTTACCCATGCAGACACACCATGGGATGCAAATGCGTGCCGGGTACCAAGTGCTTTCTTGCAGTTTTTGATTTTCCTAAGAACCTTGGACAGAATTGTTCCCACGTACAGATAAGGAACTTGAGGTCTGAAGTCACTCTACCCGTCCTAGGTCAGTCACAAGTAAGTGTGAAAGGTGAGATCCAAACCCTACTTTTTTTTTTTTTAAGATTTTATTTATTAATTTGAGAGAGAGCAAGAGTGATCAGAGAGGGAGAAGCAGAAGCCGACTCCCCGCTTAGCATGGAGCCAGACGCGGGGTTCATCCCAGGATCCTGAGATCGCGACCTGAACCGAAAGCAGACGCTTGACCGACTGAGCCACCCAGGCGCCCCCAACCTCTACTTTTTAAAAAAATATACATTATTAACTGTAGTCACCACGCTGTGTATTACATCTCCATGACTTACTCATTTCATAACTCAAAGTTTGTACCTTTTGACCCCTTCACCCATTTTGCCCACCCCGCCCCCATCCTCTGGCAATCACCAATCTCCTCTGTATCTGCGAGCTCATGTTTTGTTTTTTTCTTTGTTGTCCTGGCTTTTTTTAGATTCCACATATAAATGAGATCATTTGGCATTTGTCCTTGTTTCACTTACTTCACCGAGCATAATGCCCTCAAGGACCATCCATGTTGTCACAAATGGCAGGATTTCCTTCTCTTTTATGGCTCAGTAATAAAATTTATCGTGTATATATAAATACCACATTTTCTTTATCCATTCATCCACTGATGTTTCCATATCTCGGCTCTTGTAAATAATGCTGCAGTGAACATGGGGGTGCATATATCTTTTCGAGTTAGTGTTTTTTGTTCAGATAAATATCTAGGAGCAGAATCGCTAGATCATACAGTTCTCTCTCTTTTTTTTTTTTAAGATTTACTTATCTCAGAGAGAGAAAGAGAGTGTGAGTGGGGGTGGGGGCACAGAGGGAGAGGGAGACAAGCAGACTCCCTGCTGAGTGGGGAGCCTGACTCCGGCTCCCATCCCACCACCCTGAGATCGTGATCTGAGCTGAAATCAAAAGTTGGAGGCTTAACCGACTGAGCCACTCAGGCGTTCCTGGATCATATGTTAGTTCTATTTTTATTTTTATTTTTATTTATTTTTTAATTTTTTAAAAAGATTATTTATTTATTTATTTATTTATTTATTTATTTATTTATTTATTTGACAGAGAGAGAGAGAGACAGCCAGCGAGAGAGGGAACACAAGCAGGGGGAGTGGGAGAGGGAGAAGCAGGCTCATAGCAGAGGAGCCTGATGTGGGGCTCGATCCCAGAACGTTGGGATCACGCCCTGAGCCGAAGGCAGATGCTTAATGACTGAGCCACCCAGGTGCCCTGTTAGTTCTATTTTTAATTTTTTGAGGAACCTCCATACTGGTTTCCACAGTGGCCTCACTAATTGACAATCCCACGAGTGCGTGAGGGTTCCTTCTTCTCCACGTCCTGGCCAATGCCTGTTATTTCTTGTCTTCTTGATACCAGCCGTTCTCACAGCTCTGAGGTGATACCTCGTTGTGGTTTTATTTGCATTTCCCTGATGAATGATTTGAGCATCTTTTCATGTACCTGTTGGCCATCTGAATGTCTTCTTAGGAAAAATGTATATTCGGGTCCTCTGCCCATTGTTTAATCAGATTGATTTTTGCGATTGAATTGTGTGAGTTCTTCATATGTTTTGGATATTAACTGCTTATCACATATATGATTTAGAAATATTTTCTCCCATTTGGTAGGTTGCCTTTTCATTTTGTTGTGAAGAAGGTTTAGTTCGCTGCCATTCCACTTATTTTTGCTTTCGTTGCCTACTCTTGGTGCCAAATCCAAAAAAATCATCGCCAAGACCGACGTCAAAGAGCTTACTGCTTGTTTTCCTCTAGGGGTTTTATGGTTTCGGGTCTTGAACCCATTTTCAGTTACTTCTTGTGGGTGGTGTAAGATAGTGGCCCAGGTGCATTCTTTTGAATGTGGTTGTCCAGTTTTCCCAAACCATTTATTGAAGAGACTGTCCTCTACCCATTGTATGTTCTTGCCTTTGTTGTAAATTGACCGATCATATATGCACGGGCTTATTTTTGGACTCTCTATTCTGTTCCATTGATCTGCGTGCCTGTTTGATACTGATACCATACTGTACCTCGTAATACGCTTTCTCGGGAAGCGTCATGCCTCCAGCTTTGCTCTCTCTTGAGAATTGCTTTCACTATTTAAGGGCTTCTGTGGTTCCCTACAAATTTTAGGATTTTTTTTTCCTATTTCTGTGAAATGCCATTGGAATTTTGGTAGGGTTGTACATTGTTTGGGGTAGTATGGACATCTTGCTAATACTCTTCCCATCCATGAGCACTAAATTATCTTTACATTTATGTGTCTTCAATTTTTTTTTTTTTCATCAATGGCTTGTAGTTTTCAATGTACAGGACTTTCAGTTCCTTGGTTAAATTTATTCCTAGGTGTGGATTTTGATGCAATTATAAACGAGATTGTTTTATTAGTTCATTATTAGTGTTTAGAAATGCAACACTTTTGTGTATTTTTATATCCTTCATCTTTACTGAATTCATTTGTTCTATCAGGTTCTTTTGCTGGGGTCTTTATAGAGTTTTCTATATGTCATCTGCAAATAGTAAGTTTTACTTCCTCCTTTCCAATTTGGATGGCTTTCCTTTTTCTTATCTAATTGTTCTGGCCCAGGTCAATCACAAAGCTAGTGTGGAAGCTGAGATTCAATCCCTAGTTTTAGGTCCCACTTCTTCCTCAGACCCTACTTCCCTTATGGAAAGAGAGTTTGTCCACTTTGCTGTTTCTGGTACTGGGTAGAGTCTGCGGGGCCTCTTTTGGGCTGCCCAAATGATAGGGAGCCAGTCCTGCAATGTGTCCCTCTCCCCAGCAGGACCATACAAGTTCCTACCCACAATGGACACCTGCATCATCTCCTTTAACTCTTCCAGCATTTGCTGGGGCCCACACTGGACTGAGCACTCTAGGGTGCTGGGAGATCAGCAGTGAACAGGACACCCGGACCCATCCTTTGGGAACCTGTGTATAACCCAACACCCAGTCCCCTTGTCTGATCTAACAGCTCCAGTCCATGAGCTTTACAACAACTCAGGAGGCAAGAGGTACTGGAGAGGGAAGCAAAAATATGGTAGGACTCCTCTGGGAAAGGCTGACCTTCCAAACAAAGACAAAGCCATGCAGATGTAGGCCTACACTAAGCCCCTAAATTCCTAGGAACATTGAGTTGTCTAGTTTGTTACCAATTACTCCGCT
Source organism: Ursus americanus (assembly GCF_024610735.1). Classification (NCBI taxonomy): domain Eukaryota; kingdom Metazoa; phylum Chordata; class Mammalia; order Carnivora; family Ursidae; genus Ursus; species Ursus americanus. The sequence continues at coordinate 52,280,150 of NC_142140.1, forward strand.
GAGCTTCACACCTACAGGACACACCCTGGCTGAAGGTCAGAAGTGGCATTTAATAACCAGCTCAAGCAGTGAGGCCATGCAGCTCTTTCAATACTTCTGATCACAGTGAGGAACAAGTCTCACTTGATGCCAGTGTGTCTTAAGCCTTTCCCTGAGTTTGGTTCCCTGAGTCTCTTTCTTGAACAGAGACATCAGGATTTAGTTGGAGCCTTTGGCAGGTAACACTGTAAGATTACAATTTAGTTATCACTTGCCTTTTGTCTTTATTACATTTCTTTTTTATATTATTTCTTTTTTTTTTTTAAGATTTTATTTATTTATTCGACAGAGATAGAGACAGCCAGCGAGAGAGGGAACACAAGCAGGGGGAGTGGGAGAGGAAGAAGCAGGCTCATAGCGGAAGAGCCTGATGTGGGGCTCGATCCCATAACGCTGGGATCACGCCCTGAGCAGAAGGCAGACGCTTAACCGCTGTGCCACCCAGGCGCCCCTCTTTTTTATATTATTTCTGTATTCAAGTTGTATTTATGGCTAATGGGAGCAGCATTTAATAATGTCTGGTAGGATGATGTTAGGATCAAATATAGTACCGGGTTTGAGGATTAAGGCTCTGGACTGGGAGTCACAGTTTGAATCATGGCTCTGCCATGCCTTGGAAAAAAATCAACTTTTGGAACATCCCTTTTTCCATTGTAAAATTTAGACTCGGACTTACAGGATGCTCCTGTTCCAAAAATACGGACATAAAAATCACCACGTGTCCAGCACACCCATAGTATGAATGGAAGGTCTAAGTACCAAAACCGAGTGGCAAAACACACGAACTCAAACATCACAACAAAGATGGCTGTTTCATGGGGTTTTTTCTTTGCTTGAGTAATCTCTATAGCCAGCATGGGGCTTGAACTCACTACCCCAAAATCAATCGTCACATGCTCTTCTAAGCCAGCCAGTCAACCCCTCGTTATGCTTTCATTAACTAAACACAGGCCACCTAGGTAACAGAGATAATCTCATTCCTCTATCCATTTTTAAAGCAGGATTATCACAACCTAAGTACCAGCTTTGTACACTAACCTATTCCATCTCATAGGATTCTGGGTTTCCAGGGTTACTGAACTATAAACAGAATCTGTGATTCCATGGATAATTCCAGATCAAAAAATGCTTTTCCCTTCCAAATCACTTTAATATGACTGTCATACGTGGGGGGGGTTGTTTTTACAAAAAGATTCCCTGTAAAATCTGTAGTCATACCACTGGCTATCTCCTGGTTGGTAAAGTTTATTGAAAACATTACCATTTGGAGTAAGCTGGGCGAAGGTTACACAGAATGTCTTGTGCTATTTTTCCACTTTCCTCTGGAACGTCTTTTTTTTTTTTTTTTAAGATTCTGTTTATTTGAGAGAGAAAGCACAGGAGCTGGGGGAGCAGCAGGCAGAGGGAGAGGGAGAAGCAGACCCCCCCCCCCACAGCAGGGAGCCGGCTTTGAGGTCTGGATCCCAAGACCCTGGGATCATGACCTGAGCCCAAGGCAGATGCCTCACCAACTGAGCCTCCCAGGTATCCCTGAAACTGTTTATTTCAAAATAATTAAAAATGCTACTCATGAAAATGAAAGAAGATAAACTTTTCAACTCCAAATTTAAAATGGTCTTAGGAGAGCTTTGGAATCACCTGACAAATGTGATTAACCTTGGTCGAGAGAGTGCGAGGCGCAATGAAAAAGGCTTATGTATGTATGAGGCTCATTACTAACTCTGGCAGTGATGAACATTACATGGTCTTGTCGTTTTGCTCTCCCCCAACTCCTAGACCAACCAAGACCCTAGACCCAGACCAAGCCAACTCTGAATTAGCTTCAGCTAACAAGGAACGAGACCAGAAGGAGAGTGGCCAAAAAGGCTGGGAAAACCCAGGGAACGAACACTCTGCACATAATTTATTTAAGTCACTCTGCATTTGAGGCTCGCTCACACCGACTGCGCCATCTCGGGCAGGCAGTCCGCCAGGGCTCGGGGCCGATCCGGACCCAGGCCTGGGTCTCATCCGGGGACCTCCGACCGCACTAGGGAGTCGGCCTGACTCAGAGCGAGTCTGTCCTTCTTCTCCTTCTGCAAGACCTGCTCCTCCCACAGCGCCTGGTCCACCTGATCATCGGTGAGCACGACAGGCTTGTACTTCTCCTCAAAGAGCCGCTCGTTGGTCTCGGAATGCAGCTGATGCGGCCCGACGACGCGCAGATGGGCTGGCAGGTGTTGGAACTCCTCGTCGTTGATGTCGCAGTCGCGCATCCGGGCGGCCAGCACCCACCAGCGGCCCACGAAGCCCACGTCCAGGATCCGGTCCGGGAAGTCGGCCCAGCGGGGCTGCAGGTAGCGGCAGCGAGCCTGGTAGAGGCTGGCCTCGGCGTCGACGGGCGCCTCGTACACGAGCGCGCAGAGGCCCAGGTTCACGTGGCGGAGGCGGCCGCGCCCCCGCAGCCAGAGCAGCCGCTGCACGTAGTCCTCGGAGGCGCGGTTGCGCGTGGCCGGGGCCAGCAGCAAGAGGGTCCCCGACGCGTCGAGCAGCGCCTCCTCGAAGGCCGCCTCGCTCGGCGCCAGCGCGCAGCAGGCCGCCGCGCCGCCCAGCAGCCCCGCGTACACGGCCGCCCGCCAGGGCCGAGCCCGCGCCGCCGCCGCCGCGTCCCCGCACGCCTCGGCGTAGTCTCGGAGCAGCACGCGGGCCCAGCAGCCTGAGGGGAGAGAAGCAGAACAAACAGGTGAGAGCAGGCCGCTGCGGCCACCCCTCCGCCGCCTCCCGCCGCTACTCACCCAACCGCGTCCACACGCCCGGCTTCTCGGCCGCTGGGCCACTAGACTCCTCACGGTTTCGAGACCAAAATCTCTTCAGAGCGGCCGTCGCCATTCTCTTCCGGCTTGGCGGTCCTTTTTCCGAAGAGAAACGCTAGGGGTGCGAAGAAAAAGGCCCGGGGGTCTCCTGCGCAAGCGTCAGCAGTGCCGGAAGTGGCTTTCCATCGGAAGAGGATAGAAAACGGACCGGTGCCGGATGTTGCTGTCCCATCTGAGCGCGGTCGGCTGTGGCCGGGAGGCGGGCCGCGCAGGCGCAGAGAGCTTGGGCCACGCCGGCTGCGGGAGCCTCAGGTGAGGGGGGCGGGGTGCACCTGTGGGGAGGGGGCGGCGAGTTCACCCCTGGCTCGGTGCCCTAGCGGCCGAGCTGGGCTCGGGGCCGAGGGAGAGGCCTCGGGAGGGGCCGAGTAGGGTTGGGGACGGGCGTCATTGGCCTCTGTCCTCAGAGCGGGATGCGGTGACGCCCCTGAGCGACCATGGCAGCGGCCGATGAGCTGGCTTTCCACGGTGAGTGCGGCGGCGACCGGGCCCGAGCTCCTACTCCCTCTGCCGGCCGGAGCCTCCTACCCAGCTTCCAGCTGACCGCCAGGCTGAATCCCCGTCAGCTGTGAGCCCTAGCCCCGACCCAGGCACGATACCCATCGCGGACTCGAACCCCGCTCCCCGCCTGAGCTCAGGTCTCCGAGCAGCGCCTCTGTCCAGACCTGACCCCATCCCAGAACCAGCTTTAACTCGCAGGCCCTTACTAGGAGTGGGGGAACACACCTTCCAGCTGCTCAGAATTGAGGAAGCTGGGCCCTTCGGTGGCCCCAGTTGGAGTCTTGGCCCCCACCTGAGTCGTGGGCGGAACCAAATTGTCTTGACTCCCAAGACATGCCTGTGTCCCATATTCCTTCTCGACAGAGTTCGAGGAAGCTTCTAATCTGCTGGCCGAGACCCCAGATGCGGCCACCACCAGTGGAAGCAATCAGCTGACCCCACAGGGGCACGTGGCCGTGGCGGTGGACTCGGGGGGTAGCTATGGAGCTGAGGAGGAGGCTGAAGAGAGTGACAGGACTGCGGTGAGTCCGGCCAGGCCCTGTCTGCCTCCAGCCCTGCCCCCACCCACTGCCCAGGCTGTAAGGGCAGCCACTGAAAGCCCATGCTGTGCAGCTCCTGCAGGAGGAGAAGCAGCAGCCCGGATTCTGGACCTTTGGCTACTATCAGAGTTTCTTTGACGTGGACACCTCCCAGGTCAGAGCCGGGAAGCTGGTGGGGATGGGGCTTGCAGTCACACAGGGCTCCAGCCACTATCAGTGAGCCCTTCGTGGACACCGGAGTGCTGGTGATGCCCAGGTGGGGGAACACGAGTTCCCACCCAGGCTGCACAGACTAACTGTGGTGCGCCGTCAGGATTTATGGTGGGACCGGGGCGTGCGGGAACACAGACGCACACGCTCAGGCAGGTTAGAGAAGGGCCTCCTGGAGGAGGTGAGCAGTGTGCTGAGATGGAAAAAAGAAAGAATCCTCAGCTGGGCAGAGTGAAGGGAAGCGGGTATTACAGGCACAGGGAACAGCAGATGCAGAGGGCTGAAGGTGAGAGAAGGTGTGAACTGTCACGGGAGCTACCTGTCACTTGATCTGGTTGGAGAGGGTGAGGGGAGGCGGATAGGCATGCAGAAGCCAGACCACAAATGCCTCGTATGCTGTGCTGAGGAGTTTGGGTTTTATCCTGAGGCTGCTGGGAAGCCATAGATGGGTTTAGAGCAGGAGAGGAATGAGTGGAATTAGCAGACGTGGTGCAAGGAAGGTGGATCAGAGGCCCCAGGCCAGGGACGGAATAAATCTGGGGCACAGAACGGGACATAGTGGAGAGAGCTGTAGGCAGGAGGATGCCAAGGACTTGACTGTCCCCCACCTCACAGTCCAGACATGTCACAGCATGACAGGCTGTTCAGGGCAGCCAAGCCAAGAGAAGGGAGAAGCAAAGACAAAGATGATTGGCCCAGGACAGTCCTTCAGAGTGGCCGCACACTGGGCTGTTGAGACTGGCCAGGGGAAGGGGCTCCAGCCCATCAAGAACCCAGAGGGAACATCTGAGCCCTGGCAGGCAGAGGAGATGGGAGGTCAGCAAGGAAGGAGCCTCTAAGTGCAGGGCAGGAGCTTGGCCCTTTCCTCTGTGGGGGCTAAGGGGCTCCGTGCAGACTTCCATTCTGGGCCCCACCTTGTCTCCAGGTCCTGGACCGAATCCGAGGCTCACTGCTGCCCCGGCCTGGCCACAACTTCGTGCGGCACCATCTGCGGAATCGGCCAGACCTGTATGGTGAGTGGTGGTGTGCATTCAGCTTGAGAATTCACTCAGCACGTGTGGACCATGTGCGGGCCGTGGATTCCAGCTGAGAAGAAGGCAGGGACACTCCCAGAGAGTAGGAAACACACATTCTGTCTGGGGAGACAATTGCATAAAAGGCTGCCAAGGGCAACAGGGCTCAGAAGAAAAGCAAACAGTTTAGAGGATGTGAGTTGCCATTTTGCATGGGGTGGACAGGGAAGGACCCTGTGAGGAGAATGAGAGAATGGGCCTTATTGGTGCTGGAGATGGTGGTGAGGAGATCTAGGGGAAGAACATTCCAGAAGAGGGCACAGGTCCAGGGGTGGGGCAGTATTGTCATTGGAGTACTAAGCTACGTGAAGTCACAGAAGTGACAGGAGAGACTGCACCTGTCTCGTAGGCCTCAGTGAGAGGGAATCTTAGTTAAGGGCTCCGAGGCTTTCCTCTGGCCACTGTGGGGTACAAGGGCAGACGTGAGGAGACCAGGGAGGCAGTGACTGCCACAGTCCATGTGTGGGATGGTGGGGCCCAGCCCCAGGTGGACAGCAGTGGTTGGACCATGGACTAGATCTCGAAAGGTGCAGCCGACGGGACTTCCTGACACGCCAGAGGTGGGGTGGGAGGAGAGAGAGGCAAGGATGGCTCTGGGGTTTCTGTTGGGACTGCTAGAAGGATGGGACTGTTATTTGTTGACTGGAAAGGCTGGGCAGGGAGAGCACAAGGGTGGGAGCCTGGAGTTGGAGAGGACTAGATGTGCACGTGGAAATGTGGACCGTGAGCCCGTGGTTCAGGACACAGACCGGATTTGAGATATTTGGGAGACATTGGGCTAGAGGTAACATAAAGTCCTGATGCTGGACAAGATCGTGCAGGGGGTGAACACAGATGGAGAGGATGGCTAAGGACTGTGCCCCGACGGGGTCCCCATTGTTAAAGGGGTCAGGGGGTCACAGAGGTTGAGGAATTAACAGAACCGGAAGCATGAAGTCCTAGAAAGCACATGGGAGTGTTCCCAGGAGTGAGAGAGCAGCTACAGCAAAGGCTACTGAGAGGTCAGGAAAGCCGAGGGACTGAGAGCCAGCACTGGATTCAGCCACCCCAGGTCATCGCTGGTGCTGTGGGGAGGGGTCAGGTGGGGGTGGAGGGAGCTCAGAGCTGAGGAGGAGGCTTGGGTCACAGCACAGCTGAGATGGAACAAGGCACCTGTCCTGGGAGCCCTGGCTTCCTCACCACGCCCTGCCCGCAGGCCCCTTCTGGATCTGTGCCACCCTGGCTTTCGTCTTGGCCGTCACTGGCAACCTGACCCTGGTGCTGGCCCAGAGGAGAGACCCCTCTATCCACTACAGCCCCCAGTTCCACAAGGGTAAGTGAAGTGGGCAAGACCCAGCCCTTGCCCGAGCTGGGAGTGCCGCGGAGCCCCGAGGGTGACGGCCTGCCTTGCCCGTGCCCCACAGTGACCGTGGCAGGCATCACCATCTACTGCTACGTTTGGTTGGTGCCGCTGGCGCTGTGGGGCTTCCTGCGGTGGCGGAAGGGTGTCCGGGAGCGCGTAGGGCCTTACACCTTCCTGGAGACCGTGTGCGTCTACGGCTACTCCCTCTTTGTCTTCATCCCCACCGTGGTAAGTGTGGCCCAGGAGGGGGGCAACAGGTGCCGTGCGGAAGGCCTGGTAGCCAGCCGCCCATGTCGCCCCCAGGTCCTGTGGCTCATCCCTGTCCCATGGCTGCAGTGGCTCCTTGGGGTGCTGGCCCTGTCCCTGTCGGCCGCTAGCCTGGTGTTCACTCTCTGGCCTGTCGTCCGAGAGGACACCAGCTTGGTGGCTGCCGTGCTGCTCTTGACTGTCGTGCTGCTCCACGCCCTCCTGGCCGTGGGCTGTAAGGTACAGGCAGTTGTGGCTGGGCCTCGGGGTGGGGGGGGAGGGGCTCACTGACCCCTACCACCCGTACTGACCCCAAGGGCTTCGGTTCAGTTTTACTTCTTCCAGCCGCTGCCTCTGGAGCACCTGGCACCTCCGCTCCAGGCCACGTCTCTGCCCCAAGACGTCCTGCTGCCACTCACGCCAGGGGCCAAGACAACCTAGGAAGGCCCGAGCCTGCAGGTAAGGGGCCGTTGCGCGCTGTGACTGAGGGCTTCTCCCGCCGTGCCTCCCCGAGGCAAGAGTCACAGGGCTGCTCCCAGGAGTCTCTCTCTTTCAGGCCCAACGTGAGGGGACACCTCTGTCTGCCGTGCCCCTCAGACGATGACTGAAGGCTCCCTTGACACCTCAAGATCACTCTGCTACTTTCCAGACTTTTCTTACAAAGCAAACACTTTTATTTTCTATGCAAAGGTGATTCCGAGAATTTATATAAAGGTGGGAAAGGGGCAGCTGAGCAGGGAGCTTCCAGGGTGCCTGTCGCCCCCGGGCTCCCTGCCAGGCCTTCTGCTTTCCCTGATGGGACGGTTGGGAGAGCAGAGGGGGCACCCCAGCCTCAACTGTGCCTGCCCTTCCTGGGTGTCCAGGGAGCAGGTCCCGGGGCCTAGCCTGAGCTCCACCACATCCGTGTTCAGAGGTGTTAGAAACGGGGGGAGCAGAAGTAGAAGAAAATTGCCTGTGCTGAAACATACATTTCCTTGTTTATTTGTTTTGTTTTGGGGGGAGGGGGCAGAGGTCCCTGCAAGGCCCCTTCCCAGGCTGGGGAGGGACCAAAATGCCATCATAGTAATAGGGACTGGAGCGTCTACAAATATTGAGGGAAATACACAGGACTAACGTGAGCTACAAGGAAAAAGGACGCCTTCCACGATCGATCCTTGAGGTTTCTCATGTCTGCCCCTAGCGGCTGACAGTGACCCTCCCTCCAGGCCCCAGGGCCCATGGGGCCACCTGTTCTAACTCTTGGCAGGGGTGGGGGAGGGGACCTGCAGGGGCTCAGGGACAGGACAGCAGCAAGAGGCAGGGGCCAAGGACGGAGGGCCTTCCCGACAGCCGGGGTGGGTTGTACATTCAAGTGTGAGGTGAACCCTTTGGTGGGAGGGGGCCTCGGGTCTCCAGAGGCCTGGCCCCACCCCTGTCCTGAAGACTCGGCAGGGCTGCCCCTCACCACTGAGCCTCTGAGTTGGGGAGAGGGGCTGCTGGCTCGGCCCGGCCGGCCTGGTTTCTCAGAGGGTCTGTGGATTGACACTGGTTCTTCTCGTAAAAAAATAAAATTAAAAAAAGCAGCATGTCACGCCCATTGTGACCAAGGCCTGGTAGTTGAAGGGGAGGCCCCGCCCAGTCAGGACTGCCTTCCCACTGGAGCCAGGCAAGGAGGGCAGGCGCCAAGGGACCGGGTGGGGTGGCAGCTGCTCCCCCCGCCACCTCCCCGCCAGGCCTGCAGCTGTCAGGCCCGGACACGCCTGTTACAGAAGATGTCAAACCCAGGTCAGGGTGGAGGGCAGGAAGGGGAAACAGGGCTCCCACGACATGATCTTGTGTAAAATACGGCAGCGACACACGCTCAGGGCCAAGATGTGGGTGGGCGGTGGAGTGGGGGCGGCGGCGGCAATGTTGTGTAAAAAAGTGTCCAAGTTCCCATAGCAAAGAGGGCCGTGACCGGGTGTTAGGGCTTCTCCGGTACAGGGGTGAAAGCCGCCCAGGCAGGGGGGGGTGGGCAGGGTCTTCATTTGGTTTCCTGGTGCTGTCAGTCTGTTCCACGCCAGAGGGGCCTAGCTCCCGTAGTGCATGGTGTTGGTCGGGATGGACATGGGGGAGGCCATGGAGATGGCGGGGCCGCCCATGGTGAATTGGCTGTTGACTGCGTAGTGGGCGCTGGAGCCGCCGCCGCTGCTGCCCTGGGCGCCGGAGGACCCTGTGGGGAGGGGCACGGGCACTGAGGGGGCCAGCTCTGCCCCCTCGCCCACCCAGACCCGCGGCAGAGTCAGAGAGAGAGAGAGCAGGCGAGAGGGCAGCCGGGTGGCCCGGGAGTCCGCACACTCACACCCGCAGGACCCCGCTCCCACCGCCCACCGTTACCTTGGACAATCCCCGTGCTCATTATGGAGCCCATCCGGGAGTGGGTGTGATTGACAATCCCCGTGTTGGCTGCGCAGCAAGAGGGAGGGAGGAAGGAAGGGAGACGGCGTCACCGCCCCCAGCCCGGCCCACGCTCTGTCACTAGGGTGTGGGGAGGGTGGGCGCAGCGGCTGCAGAGTGAGGCAGAGAGGAACGGAACACGGGGCCTCCGCCGGGAGCCCCAGGAAGAGAAGGTAATGACGACGACGACGGTGGCGCAGAAAGCCCAAGCCCTAGGCAGCCGTGGCCGCTCACCCCGCCGCTCCCAGACCCCGGGGGACACTCACCTAAAGGAATCAGGTTGTTGTGGCCCACGCTGGAGCCGCCGGCAATAACACTGCTCAGGTCGTAGGCAGTCGGCATCCCTGTGCACAGAGAGGGCGAGGTCAGGGGGTGGGAGGCCGTGTCCGGGGCAGAAGAGCCCCAGCTTGGCCCCGGGAGCGCCCCGGTGCCACCCTCATGGGGCCGCTCACCAGCCACAGCCATCCCACTGCTGAGGTTGTAGGTGCTGCCCGTGTTCCACATATTCTCCGAGGGGGATGTGTAGTGGGAGCCGGGCGGGGGGCGAGGGCGTCGTGCCTGTGTATCTGCAGCACAGACAGACCAGTGGGCAGGGCTGAGAGGCTGCGGGCCAGGAGGGGCACCCCACCCCCCCGCCCCCCTGTTCAGGCTGCCGGCCCATCGTACCTGAAGAAAGGGTTTTTCAGATCCAGGAGGTTACTGGATTTGGAGCCTGTCTGGTCTACCTGGGCCACAATACTGATGTCATAGCTCTGTCTGCAGAGAGGGCAGGGGAGGGCGGCTGTGAGCTGGCTGGCTGGGGAGACGGACCCCTGCCTCCCCTAGCCCCAGGTGGCAGCTCCCACCTTTTATTGGCAATAAGCAGACATGTCCCTGAGAGCGTGTCTCCGGCCTTGGCGAACAGTGGTGACTGGAACAGGCAGCGGACCTGGTACCAGTGGGTCAGGGGCTCCGTCGGGGCCGTGGACAGCCACACTGTCATTCTGCCAAGCAAGGACAGGCACACGCTTGACCAGGCTGGAATCACCACCCTGTGCACCTTGAGCTCTCCCCAGACATCTCTGATGGGTCCCCTGGGGCCCTGGAGCTGAGACAGGCTGGCTGCCCAGGCGTCCCAGTCACACGCCTATGTACACCCCCCCCCACACACACACCCATACAAGCATAGCCATGAGGGGCCCACTCACCCTGCCCTCTGTGCCAAGAGACAGAGACCAGGTCCCATGAAGGACAGTCACTAGAACAGGATAAATACCCCCTCCCACAACAGTCTCTGGCTCAAAGGGGACCTCTCACTGCTTTTGGGGGGACGGGTTGCCTAGAGGAGTCCTATCCTGTCCTCCCAGCCCCCAGCCAGGCCTCGGGGTCACAACTGCAGGGAAGCCCCTCGGACCGGGGCAGGGAGGAGCACGCAGCCTGCCCTGCGCTCTCGCACTCACATGGAGCCGATGAAGGCGACGTCAAACCAGAAAGCCAGACCGTGAACTAGCCCGGAATGCAGCATGTGGAACTTGAATGGGATTTCTATCCTGGAAGGCAAAGGGCAGTGATTGCTGGGGAAGCCACACAGGGAAAGAGAAGAGGGATGTGGCTGGGTGCAGTGTCCCCGGGCCCCTGCCTGCCTGCCTTGGGGCAGAGGCTGAAGGAGTCCGTGCTGGCCCAAGACCCCAGCAGGAGCCAGGCTCAGGACGAGGGGTATGGGGACTGGTACCTGTGCAAATCTCCTTCTTTGGCTTCTAAGAAGTTCACTGTATACTTGACAGACTTGGCCATCAGGATCCGGATGTCAAATGTGTCCTGGGAGAGACCACAGTGTGACTTGGCTTCCGGCACAGGGGCCAGCTGCGAAGGGGAGAGCTCTGCCTCTCCCTGTCTGGCCACGGCTTTGAGGCCATTTGGCTAAAACCAGTTTGCCATTCTCAGACACGCTGGGGGGAGGAGGAAGTGTTCGCCACCATGGAGAACAATTAGGTGACAGCTCTCAAAATAACCATTCCTACACATGAGAGACTTGGCGGTTCCCCTTCCGGGAGTTCGACCTACACATACATGTGTGCGTATACAAGCTTTCACACGTGATCAGACACACTCTGGCAACCATCTCATTACACCACCAGTGGCCCATCCATAAAAGACAGAAAGAACGAGAGGCTTGTCAAGAACAGATGGGGGAAGGATCTCTGAGATAAACTGCTGAGTTAGAAAGCAAGTTGGAGAACTGTGTGCGGGCGTCCACACCCAGGTATGACGGAGGCTTTATGTCAGACTAGCACTCCTGTGAAGAACTATGTGAGGAAAAAAAAAAAAAGCCTAGTTTGAAAGTACTAGAGCACCCGCAGCAGCCACATCTTTGGGAGCCAAGATCCCAAAGAGACGTTTCTCCGCCTCTGCCTCTCCCCTTGGGGAAGGCCCTTCGGGCGGCCTCCCTGGACGGGGAAAGCAAAATGGGGGCTCCAGGTCACCAAGGCAGCTAGGAGTCAAGAGATCAAGAAACGAAACAAAAGGAAAATGCAGACATGAGGTGGACGTTGTGCGTGCTGTTTCTGTGGCATGTGCCCACTCCTGAGCTGCACGTGGGGTGGGGTGGGGCGGAGAGGCAAAGAAATCAAGCAGAAAGCCACTTACAAGACACTGAAAAACTAAGGAAAGGTTCAGCTGTGCACTGGGGCTAGGAGGCTGGGACGAGGAGCCCTGTGAAGCACCCACCAGGTTTGCACTGAGACCACTGAAGGCGAGGCCCCGAAGCAGCAGTTCCCCAAATGTGGTCCCTTCCAGAGCACTCTCAAGGTCAAAACTATTTTCATGATAATACTAAGATGTTTTCTGCCTTTTTCTTTGGTTCACTCACCTGTGATAACACAACTGATTGAACACAGAAGCAGAATCCAACTGTCTTCTAGTAAACCAGACATTAAAGGATTTGCAAATTAAAAATGCCAACTGTGGGGCGCCTGGGTGGCTCACCCGGTTAAGCATCTGCCTTCAGCTCAGGTCATGATCCCTTAGTTCTGGGATCAAGGCCCACATTGGGCTTCCTGCTCAGCAGGGGGCCTGCTTTTCCCTCTCCTCCCCACTCATGCTCTCTCTCGCTATCTCTGTCTCTAATAAATAAAAATCTTAAGAAAAAAAAATGCCAACTGGGGTTCTCACTGAAAAGTCTTGGAAAATCGTTTTTTTTCCCTTAAAAATACTATTTATGTTAACATATATGTAATGGGCTTATTTTAAAATAAATATATTTTTTAATTTCTTGGGCTTAATTTTTTTTTTTTAAGTATGCTCCACATCCAGCGTGGAGCTCAACGTAGGCCTTGAACTCATGATCCTGAGATTAAGAACCTGAGGTGAGATCGAGAGTCAGACACTCAACTGACTGAACCACCCAGGTGTCCCATCTTGGGCTTAATTTTTAATACCAAGAGATACTGAAACTATATAAATTGCTGAAACACTAACAAAAGCTCTTTGGGATCCTCCATTTTTAAGAATGTAAACGGGTCACCTGAGACCAAAATGCTTAAAAACCACTGCCTTACAGGAAAGCCAAGAAATAGCCCAGCAAAGTCACATCTGAAAAGCAGCCTCTATGTCAAATGCCTGATAGGACCAATGTGATCTATCTATATGGCTAACTGTCTGAAGAAAAACAAATCCTTGGGAGGAAAAGCATCATCCGTAGCCTCCATATTTCATTCTGGCATCCAATAACCACGTACACTACGAGACAGAACCAAAGGGTGAGAACCAAAGACTAAGCGAGGAGACTAAAAACAGAAATACACGTAATACTTACCTACATATTAAAAGTGACCAGAAACTTACAGTATATACGAGGAAAAAAGGTAGAAAAAATGAAGAATTTCAGAGAACTGAAATAAGAAATAAGCAAAATGAGCTCCTAGAACTGAAATTAAGAATTAGAAAATCAGCTTAAAGAGCAAAGAGAAGACTAGAACTGGAAGATGGATCTGTATGAAATACGAAAGTGAAGCAATCAGAGAAAAAAAGATGGAAAATGCAGAAGAGAGTGTAAGAATCATCTGAGACAAAAGGTACTAGGAAGAGAAGGAGAATGGGGCAGAGGTACTGTTTAAAGAGACAATGCCCAAGAGTCTCCCCAAAACTAGTGAAAAACATCAAGTGGGGCAAAACAATATATACCTTATTGAAACAAGACAACAAAACAATTTAAAAGAAATATTCAGAATAAAAATTTTTAAAAGATGATAAATTTATACCCATAAATTTATCCCCATAAAGATGATAAATTTATACCCATAAAGACCAGTAATTACATCAAATGTAAAATGGTCTCAATGTTGTAATCAAAAGACCAAAAAAATGTCGATCTGGTTAAAAAAACAAATCCCAAATACATGCTGCTTACATGAATCAAACCTTAAGTAATAAGGATACAGAAAGGTTGAAAGTAGAAAGATGGAAAAACATCTATTGTACAAAGATTAACCAAAAGAAAGCCAGAGTAGCTGATCAACTATCAGGGAAAAAAAAAAGAAAAGTGGGGGACTTTAGGGCAACTAGAACTATTTGAGAGAAAAAAAGGAACATTTTTTTTTTATAATGACAAAAGGATCAAAGAGGAACATACAATAATCCTAAACCTGTATGCACCTAATAACATAGTGCCAAAAAATATAAAGCAAAAAATCAGGAATGGGAAATCTACAATCAGTGATAGGAAAAGCAGAACCTACCCCCCACCCAAAACATTAGTAGATAGACAAGATCTGACCAACATGATTAACTAGCATGACCTAACTGACACTATAACACTGTACTCAATAAGCGATAAATATACATTTTTCTCAAGTGCACACAGAACATTAAGCAAAAGAGATCACGTAAGTGTGCATAAAGCACTCTCAACAAATTTCAAAGGACTGAAATCATACAGTGTATGTTCTCTGATCATAGAGAAGAAAAAGAGTATGTTGATTATGCTATATTTTGAGAGGAAATAAGGTTATATACGTATGGATGTATTTGTGTGTACATATATATATTTGTATATGTACACTGAGGTATAAAACTTCCAAAAAGATATACAAAAAATACCATTTGCCTATAGGCTCTTCAGTTTTATGTATTTTTAAAATTTTTTGAACCATAGGTCTGTATCAGTTCAAAAATCTCAATTAAAATCAATCAAAATCAGTTCACCAAGAATCAATCTAATAGCAGTTTGCATGTACTGCATGCTTACTGTGTATAAAACACTCCACACACATTGCCACACTCTTCCCAACATCCCTATATGGGAGTTCTGTGTAGCAGCCAAAGCAAGAACTCAGTGGGGACAGTGGCTTTCTTAGGGCTGCACAACTTGCACAAGGCCTGACAGGAAAGACCCTCTTATCACCCCAGAGGAGGGCCATACCCAGTGCTAACTGCAATAGTGCCTTGGGTCCCCCACTTACCACCACAGGCTGCCGGAAATACTCGTCCACCGCAGCGCCTCGGAGGGCTGACAGGTCCACTCCATGGAAGGATGGCTGGTACCTGCAGAAAGCCCCCATCCCCCACAGCAAGGTCACCAGCAGCAGGAAAGACAGGTGGAGCAGGCTGCCTTTTCTCCCAGCTGGCCCTCATTCAGCCCAAGTCTTTCAGGTCCTACTGAGGATGAGGAGAAAAAGAGAAGCGGGCTGTCCCTTAGAAGGCAGGACACCCAGGTCACACTCACCAGAAGTTGGCCTTGGTGAACTGCTCCATGTAGAGCTGTTCATCCGTGAAGGGTGCAAGATGGACGTCACCAATGGTGGGGAACATGTTTCCTGGGAGTGGGGGGCAGGGAGGGGTGCTGGTGTCAGGGTGGAACATCCCAAAGGGCCTGGCAGAGCTTCCAAATGGCCCCAGGACCCCCAAGCCTGGGACTTCCCAGCCTCTCTTTCATTCACGTGTGCGTTCGTGCAACACAGAGTTGTACTAAGCACCTTCTTTGCCACCAGCCAAGATGAACACTTGACATGCATTGACTCATTAAACTTGTAAAGCCAGCCAGGGAGGCAGGAAGTCCTGTCCTTCTGTTCCATTACTAGGGCTGGGAGGTGGGAAGGCACCTGCCAAAGCCTCGGGGGCAAGCAAGTGATGCCTGGGGTGCAGCCAGGCCTCCGGGTCCCTGTGCTCAGTCAGCCAGGCAGTGTCTCTCAGGTGCTGTTGTCCACAGACAGAGGCGCGGCCAGGGAAAGTGAAGCAAAGCTCTCTGGAGAAGGCGAAGGTGAGCCCTTGGCTACACTGTCAGGACCTCAGATGAGGCCAGAGGCTAGGTGGGGGATCTAGCTGAATCCCAAGCTCTGGCAAACAGGGTAGGCCACCTGGCTGCCCTGGTCTGGCACACGGCCTGGAATGGGAAGGGGCGCGAGGGCAGGGTCCTCCCTCTGTGTGATTCAGTGAACGGACTGATGAGGCTGAGCCAGAGGCAGAGAGCGCCAGGACTCAGGAGGCCCCACCCAACTCGGGTAGTCTAGGGCCCCAGGTCACCTGGTCTCCAGATGTGGGCCTCCCTCCCTCCTTCTCTGCAGGAGAGGGGGGCCCTGAGGCAGGAATCTGCCCTCTCTTCCAGCTAGAAGGCTCAGCTAAAGCCACTGGGATGGGGGAGGGGAGATACTCAACTCAGGCTCAGAGGCCACACTCCAGGCCGTCTGGCCAGAAGACTGCTAGCCCCCTAGGGCATCATGGGAAAGTGCCCCTGTTCTGAAGGCACCTCAAGGTATTTGGCTGGGGTGAGGATTCCCTTCAATCCCCCAAAGCGCATCCGGGGACGGGGTGAAGGCACGCATGCAGGCTGGGGGCAGGATCTTAGGTGGGCCACTGACGGCTGCGTGAGTGTCACGCAGCCACCGCCGGGGCCGGGCTTCCATTGGTGCTGATGTCCGAGGAGGAGCCCCCTCTGCTGGGGCACCACCCGCAGCCGGCTCAGCCCACCTCCGGGACAGAAAGGGAGGAGGGCGGGTCCAGGACAACCCACAGGCAGCCTGGCTTTCCACATGCACACCCGTGACACACGCCACAGCTGTGGGACGTGCTGGCCACGTCCTACCTCCAGGAACGGAGCCTGAGGCCAGTCCCTGCAGCCCAGATCCAGGGAGGCCAGAGGACCAAAGTGGGTGCTTCCCCACGGAACCACCCATCCCCTGGCCCCCATAGGGGCTGCCGCCAGTCCACGAGCTTCGTATGTTCTTCCCTGGGCAGGGTCCTCCTAGGCCACATGCACGCATGTGCGCACGCGCACACACATACACACACACACACACACACACACACACAATGCTTGTACAGAAATACTCGAGACACATATACAAACCCCGAAGCAAGCCCAGAAATGGGACATGCCAGCAGATGTCCAAGGCCCCCATGCACAGGCCCCCAATGACCCAGGTAAGTAGATCCGAACAGCTAATGACCCAGGTGCACAGAGAGGCAGGCACAGTGACAGAGGCGGCCACAGAGGGCACACCTTCCCAACACAGACAGTGCTCCCTGATCCTCAAGAACCCCCAGCCCGCCCTCATACACACACGAACTCCCTCCTTCAGCTCCCCGGCTTGGAGGAGCTCAGGGGCCTGTGAAGCTAGCATGAGGGCCAAAGTCCCAGGAATGAAGACAGAAGGCGGACTCCCCGGGAAGGTGCCCACCACAGAATGAACACCTTCTGCACCTACCACAAGCCGCACGCCCAGCTAGACGCTGTCCCCACGACACCAGGGCACAAGACGGCAGAGGCAGCCCCCTGGCCCAGGACCCTTGAAGCCGCAGCCAGCTGAGGCGGGGCGGGGTTCGGGGCTAAAGGCCCAGATGCCCCCGGCCCCCCAGGCTGCCAACACAGGCAAGCAGGGACCAGAACCACGACCGTACCAAGCGAGCAGCGGCCAGGGGCCGCCGCCTGCACCAACAGGGACACTCACCCCCGGGCCTCAGGTACTTCTTGGCATGGAGGTAGCTCTCGAGCATGCGCTCATTGAAGAGCATGTAGCCCATGGGCTCCGAGATGATGATGTCCACCTGCTCAGGGAGCGAGACTTCCTCCACCTTCCCGGGGATGACCACGATGCGCTCAGTGAGGTTGTTACTCTTCACCAAGACCTGTGGGCGGGTGGGGGTTCCAGAGGCGTCACGGGGACCCCTCCACCCAGCTACACCATGGGTCATCACAGACCCCTCCTCTCAGGGGACGGCTTCAACCCACGCACGCCTGCCAGTCCCCTGCCTCCCCTGTTGGCATCCTGGCCACGGCCATTACCAGCCACGGCCCGGCGGGAGCTCACCGCGGCCCCAGCCCTCTCTCCGGGCCTTTCCTCCTGCAGCTCCCCAGTGCCCTGAGGTCACCTCTACCCTTTGAGGACAACTGATGGGAGCAGACACGACAAGCAGGCTTTGCTACAGTCGCCAAAGTTCAACTCGGACGCATCCTCCGACCCAGTGATTCCAGTGCTAAGAACGTGTCCTACAGACGTAACCGCACGCAAGAGGGGACACGTGTGTCGGGGATTCGGTGCAGGAGGGGTTTGTACTGCAAAGACCACCAAGTGGCCCAAAGGTCAACAGCAGCCTAACCGCATCTAAACAAACAACGGTCCCCCTGGGGCAAAGGGATGCGATGCCCTGTAGCCACTCAGGGTGAGGAAGCTCTTTCTGTGGGGACGCAGACCGTAGCCGGCTGTTTGGGGAAAGAGCACTGCAGCGTGTGGGGGGCTGTATCGGAGGGGGGCGCGCATGCGCTCGGACCCGGGGCCCTGCAGAGAGCTTCCGCACAGGTCTCTCGGGCTCCCGCGCGGGGGGCCCGGGCAGCAGGGAGCTGGGGGGGGCGACATCTGCAGTTGACCCTTTGTGGCTTTTAGGTTCTGAACGTTGTGAATGAAGGTTTCAGTGCACGAAAAGGAAAAAAAGAAAATGAAACCCTGTTGTTGCCCACATTTCACAAACGTGGGGGGCGGGGCTCAGAGGGAGGCCGCTCACCTGTACAATCCACGCCCTGAACCAGGAGGCTGTCCAGCCCCTGAAGACACCAGACAGGCCCCGACCCCGTCGTGGAGGACACGCCACCTCAGGTCCAGCCCCTCCCTCCCTCAACCAGTAGGTTCTGGACACAAGAAACCAAAATAGGCAGGCAGCGTGCCCAGGCCCCCTGGATCCGGGGGTCACGTCCCCCAGCAGGGCTGGCTTCCCCGGGCTGGAACAGGCACAGGGCTCGAGGATGAGGACAGGCTGGGGTCCCTGTGAGCTGCTGACCTCTGCGTGCTGGGCCATGGTGCTGGCCTCCACCGCGTAGATCTTCCTCGCTCCAGCTTGGGCAGCGAAAAATGAGAGGATCCCAGAGCCACAGCCGACATCGAGAACAATCTGGAGTAGGAGGGGCAGTGAAAACAAGGCTCTAGTGAAGTGATGCTGATCGTAAGGGACGTGCCTGTCCGAGGCGCTCACTCCGCCAGAGCCTCCTGCCGAGCGTGCTCTGGGCCCCACGGCCCACTTCCCCGCAACCCAGGCCAGCTGCGCCCAGGGCTGGTTTCTGAGAGCCACCTGGAGCACGTGGGAGCCCCTAGTTTGGATCCGAGGGTGACAGGCTAGGATTCCCAAAGACTGCTAGGATGTTAAGACCATGACACTCTCAGGCCGGATTCAAAAAGGAAGGGTTTGGGCTGTGATCGGTCTACGCAGCACGGTGGACACCAGGCGGTCACGAGCATGCCTGTAGCTTCTCTGGGAATGAGCACTCACCGAGGACACCTCTGAGTCCTGCCGCAGGACTGCTAAGGCTCAGAGCCGACCAGCCAGCCTACACACTGCGCAGGAAGTGGGCGGCCCCTGACCCCTGACCCCAGGCCCCACAGGGCATCCCGGCAACCTGAGAGGAGCGCCCAGGGAAAGCTCCACTTGGCCCAAGCGCAGATCTCTTGACCTGCCGGGCCAAGGGTTGTGACACTCCGCAGAAGCTAAAAGGTGTCCTTCCAGGGCTTCAGCAGCCCTAGCCGGGAGGGAAGGAGCCCAGGGAGGGGGTGCTGGGGGGTCGGTGGCAGGATCTCCGGGCTGCATGCTGACAGCTGCCCAGAGAAGCTGGCCGCAGCTCAGCTGGTGCGGGGAAGCTGCCCACCACCCACTAGGGACGCTGGCCCCATCGTCGAAGAGTCTAGGCTTGCGTGTGGTAGGCCGTCCCAATCCTGGGTTGGACTGCTTGCTTAGGAGCCGAATCAAGAAAGCATTTCAGTGGTGCCATGTGTGAGCTTTCGGGGAGAACCGCTCTGGGGGCAGCAGCAAGCCCAGCGGGGGAGCCCAGTCGGGGCGCTGGGACAGCTGGGGAGAGGGCCTGGCGTGCTTCTCAGAGCTCTGGAGGAATCAGGCAATGGGTCTCCACACCGGGAGAGCTGGGAGGGATGTCGCCAAAGGGGGGTGCGCTTCCCAATTTCCAGTGCTATTGCAACGTGGCTCACACCAGCGCCCAAGAGCAAGGGCAGGACGCTGGGCTGCGGCTCGGGCCCCAGGGCTCGGGCTTGGTGTCTGCGGGGCCGCGACCAAGGTGCCGGAGGAGGGACCACGTGGAGTGCCTCCGGGATATGTGGAGAAAAACACGCTCCCATTTGGTTCAAAAGGGGAAATGAGTCCCAGGCCCACAGAAGAGAAGAGAATAAACTTTCACCTTTGATCATATATACTCTGGACTGCTCTTTTTATTATTATTATTATTATTATTATTATTATTATTATTATTATTACTATTATTATTTTAAAGTAAGCTCTAGGCCCAATGTGGGGCTTGAACTCATGACCCTGAGATTGAGAATCACATGTTCTACTGACTGAGCCCGCCAGGCGCCCCTCTTTCTTTTTAATCATGAGTATTTACTACTTGGTAATAGTAAAAAGATTTTTAAAGCAACTAGGAAAATAACTAGATAAATTACAATGCAGCCACATACTTACATCCACGTCCCAAGACATAGTATTATGTGGGGAAAAGTATTTTGCAGGAAGAATTTACAGAATAAGATCCTATTTTGTAAATCATTTAATTAGTTAACTAACGCTAAAATGCATACACTGGTAGATGCATGGGGAAAAATCTGGAAAAACCCTTACTGGTGGCAGGGGCGGGTTTGGAGGTAACTGAGAGAGGCTTTTTCATGCCTACAGTATACAACCTGGGTTTTTACAAAAAGTAGAGTTTGCTTTTGTAATATGAAAAAACTTAAAGATCAAATCAATGAACAAAGAAAAATGTAACTAGAGCCGAGGACACGGCGCAGAGGCGTGGAGCCCAAGGGAAGGGGGGAGTGGGGCGGGGGATGCGGGGCCCAGCTGGCGGCTGCCAGGCCCGCTCACCTTGTCCTTGAAGTCTGTGTGGTTCTGCAGGATCGCGCGCTGGTAGGTGCCCGTCCGCACATAGTCCTGCATCATGTTCTGCTGCTGGGACAGGTAGCCATAGAACTGGAACAGAGACAGGCCAATGGCACAGGGCACGCGGCAGCACAGACGGCAGAGGCCCCGGCCGGCCCTGCGACAGAGGAGGGCCCACCTGGAGCACGAAACTCCTTCAGGAGGCTGCACCCCCTTTGCCCAGCCGGGTCCCACTGGCAGCTGCCGGCTGCTCCAGGAAAGGGAGCGGGACGCCAGAGGCAGCCCCCAGGAGGGACACCACCACCGTCACCATGGCCAAAGTATGCAGCTGGATGCTGCTCGGACCTGGACGCCACCCAGAAGTCAAAATTTGCCACGGGACGGATTCTGGGATGGGGGGCCGCCTGCCCCATCTTAGGGTCCCCAACGAAGCAGAGTTGTTGATCAAACAGAACCCTAGAACTCAGAGCGCCAGGCAGGTGAGGTGCTGCGGGGTCTCTCTGTAAGACAACAGGCGAGCGGGAGGCAGCGTGGCACCTGGGACGGGGCACAGGCTTTGGCATCAGGCAGACCTGGCTTCCCATCTTGGCTCTGTTGCATAATAGCTGTGTGACTTGGAGCAAGTCACTTAACCTCTCTGAGCCTCAGTTTTCTCATCTGTAAAATGGGGACAATAATAGTACTTACCTCCTAGGGTTGTTGGGAGGATCAAGTGCCTCTGTACGTGTCAAAGCGCTTAGACCAGTGCCTGACCTGCAGCACGGGTTCGGTATAACCGTGCTATTGTTACTCAGAACGCCCATGGGCCTGAGCTCCACCTGCACTCACATTCTTCCAGCAACCCTCCTAGGCAGGCCCTGGCATCTCCGTTTCACAGATGAGGAAATAGGCCCAGCAAGCGAAGGACACCTGCCCAAGGTTCCGTGGCTAGGGGCAGAGCCGGAACGAGAACCCGGGTGGGCCTGCCCTGTGCTGTACGGCCTCCCAGGGGCCACCCAGTGGCAACAGCCTGGCCAGGGGGTGACGAGTACCCACCTGGAAATACTGCACGGCAGAGGACTCCTCTGTGCGCTCGCTGAACACAGACCGCTCCAGGGTGTGGCCCCGACAGGTTTTCAGGATGTTATAAAAGGAACAGAAATCTAGAAGGGGGAAGCCAGGTCATACATGGGCATCTAGGGGGGCAGTCTAAGTGCACACCCCGACTCTTCTACTTTAAGCACTCTTTTTTGCCAATTTCTTTTTCCCCAAACACTGTGTTGAAATTGAATAAGGACAGCCAAACCCGCCACTCGGTGGCAGGCACAAGAAGGCCGGTGTCCTGCACGCTGGGGCGAGTACACTCTGTGCGGCCGACAGGGACGAGCCTGGCCGAAGGGCAGCTTGGCCGAAGCCTTGGGAGGGCGCATACCCGCCAAGCCAAGCTCTAGGCGCGCGGGTCTGCCCCAGCCAGATAACTGCGAGCCACCCCAGAGGCTCACGGCAGGGTCTCTGTGGGATGGATGGGGGGGGGGGGCGGGGGCGGAGGCTGAATAACAACATAAAGGTATTTAATAGCCCGGAAGCGCACGCTCAGAAAGTGACAAGTGTAAAGTTTGTTATGTGTATTTTAACATAGTGTTCTCAAAGGAGAACAGTATTTCTAAGGCAAGCCTCCGAAAACCGCAAATACGCAGTCTGGGAAGCTGAGGAAGTCTGGGAGGTGTGCAGTGGGGCCGACTGCACAAGAGCGTGAGCGCACGTGAGGCCCCGCGCTCTACACTCAAAAAGGGTTAAAGTGGTACATTTTTGTTACGGGTACTTTACCTCGATTTAAAAAAAAAACTGATAGAATTAAGAGGGAAAAAAGTCTACTCTAAATATTCAGAGTAGAACCAGGCCGGCAGGGTTCAGACCGACACACAGCGCGCACCCCAGCGCCGGTTTTGAAGGCGGACTTGGGTTGTTGATGTTCAGGAAGGAGAGAGCGCCTCTGCGGGGACGTGGTCGGTCACCCGGTCACCCGGCTGCTGTCTCCACACACCCCACCCCGCCTCCTCCTCCGCCGGGGACACCAGGACAGCGGAGGGCGCTCCCGGACGCTGGTGGCGGTGACCAGGCCGGGCCGCTGCACCTTCACATGCTCTCCAGCCCCAGGTGCCCCGCCCCCTCCCTGCTGACCCCCACGAGCCACCAGCAGTGGCCTGGAGCTCGACAAGCCCTCCTCAGGAGCTGCGTGCGTCCACCTGGAGCCCGAAACGGCTATGCTAGAACCCTCCCGCGCTTCTCTGCGCGCTCAGAACAGAGCTCCGCGCGGCTCAGGATCTTGTCTTGCCCCCCTCCTCTGCTGCTAGGGGGGCCAGGCCCGACACCCCCCCCCCCCGACAGGCTCCTCCGTGAGGCCTGGGGTGCAGCCAGGTGGTCAGGATAGGGCTCTAGAAGGAACGGATGTATGAGCTGAGCCCAGAAGGACCCAGAGGATTCGGCAAGGGAAGGACTGGGGCAGTGTTCCAGGTGGCAAGAACGTACTCTTCCCACGGACATATCTCCGCGTGGGAATCATCTGTGGCGGCTCCCTGGGAGGGAGGGCTGGGCAGCGGGCTCCAGGGCCCCCTCCAGCCATGGCTCACGGCCTAAGAAGCCTGGCTCCCCGCTCTCTGGCCAAGCGCCGCCAGCACGGAAGGGTCACGTACCGTTCGGTGTGGCGAACTGGATGAGGACACTGTTGCAGCCCAGGGTGATGATGAAGGACTGCTTGCCCACGCGGCTGCACTCCGTCTCTCGGGACACCGAGCACTTAAACACACACACATCTTCGTCTGCGGGAGGAGAGAGGCGAGCATGAGCCACAGGTCCCAGCGCCGGCCGAGCAAGGCTCCCCATCGGCCAGCTTGGTGCAAGTCGTGTCCCTGCCCCCCCACCTCCCGCTCCGCACGGCCCTGGGCTTCTTCGGGGGTACCCTACAGCCCAACCTGGAAGCACCTGCCACGTGTGCCCTGCCCGCACAGCCAAGGCCGAGGAAGAGGGGATGGCCGAGCAGACAGCAGGGACTCAGAGACAAAGCGTGGCCAGTGGCCAGGAGGGCTGTCCACGGAGCGACCAAGGCTGAGGGTAAGGTGAGGGGTGGCCAGGCGCCGTGTGCCCAAGCAGGACATCCTGGCCCGGGGCCACCCCTGCCAGCACCTTCCCTCACGGAGCACCTCCCGGGGCCCAGGCCTCTGGTCATCCGGTGGCACTGAGATGAGTCCCCGGGCCCCTCTGAGGGAGTCTGGCATTAATTCACCAATTCTGCTCTGTTACATGGGGAATGGTCGGCCCTCACCCCTGAGCGGGGGTGGGTGGGGGTCAAGAAAGAATTCCCCGAGGTGCCTCTGTTTCCTTCACCTGAGCCTTTTCCCTCTTGTATTGATGTGATGCCGTGATTACGAGCGTGGCCACTGGAGCCAGATGGCCTGGGCTCATGCCCCACCTGCACCGCTCACTGTGCGACTTGGGCAGGTCACTTCGCCTCTCTGAGCCTCAGTTTACTCATCTGTCAATGGGGCTAATGGTGGGGCAGGCACAGGGCCTGCCACCATCCACAAGCTGCCACCATCACTATTCCTGCACCTTCGTTCAACAGGTGTGTGCCCCCCACCCACCCAGCCACACGGTGAAACTCAGCAGTACCAGAACAGGACAAACCGATACACCACTGAGGTCCTGGGTGGTGCAGCAGGACAGACAGGGCATCTGTGTCGTATTCTTGGCCAAAATGTTCACCCTGGTCCCCTTGTGATGGCGCCAGATCATGGGGAAGTCGGCAAGACAACCTGCCTGGTCTCCTCAAAGCAGCAATGCCAGGAAAGACAAAAACTGCTGTAACTATTCCAGACTGAGGAAGACTAAAGAGACGTGACCATCAAATGCCAAGGGTGACCCAACTGGAGCCTAATGAAAACCTTTTCACAAGCTCTAGAGGATGATGGGGGGAACGTGAATGTGGGCCACAGATGTGATAACTTGAAATGACACGGGCGTGACAACAGCATGTGGTTCTGTAGAATAATGCCCTCATTCTTCTAAGAAGTGGGGAAGCACCGAGACTGAATTCTCGTGATGTCTGCAACGTGCCTTTGAGCTCATCAGATAGATAATGCACACTGTACGTGTAGAGAGTAGCACTAGCGCGAATGTGGCAAAGTGTCCCAGTCCCTCCAGAAGGCCAAAACCATTTTGAATAAGAACAAAGGTACCCCTTAAGTTTATTTTTTTAAAGATTTATTTATTTATTTATTCTACAGAGATAGAGACAGCCAGCGAGAGAGGGAACACAAGCAGGGGGAGTGGGAGAGGAAGAAGCAGGCTCATAGCGGAGGAGCCTGACGTGGGGCTCGATCCCATAACGCCGAGATCACGCCCTGAGCCGAAGGCAGACGCTTAACCGCTGTGCCACCCAGGCGCCCCAAGTTTATTTTTTTAAAGTAATCTCTACACCCAATGTGGGGCCCAAACTCACAACCCCGACCGAGATCAAGAGTCACATGCTCCACTGACTAAGGCAGCCAGGCGCACCAGACATTCAGTAAGGGTGCCAAGGGCATTCAGTGGGGAGAAAATCATCTTAACAAATGATACATGGACAACTGGATGTTGACATGCAAGAGAATGAAGCTGGACCCCTACCTCACACCATATATAAAGCCTGACTCCACTAGATCAATGACCTAAATACATGAGCTAGAAACTATAAAACTTCTAGAAGGAGACAGAGGGGTAAATCTTCCTGAACTTGGATTTGGCAAAAGATTCCTAGAGGTGACATTAAAAGCAAGAGTATCAAAAGCAAAACTAGACAAACCGAACATCAGAACTGAAAACTTTGTGCATCCAGGACACTATCAAGAAAGTGAAGACTAGGGTGCCTGGGTGGCTCAGTTGGTTGAGCGTCTGCCTTCGGTTCAGGTCAAAATCCCAGGGTCCTGGGATCGAGTCCCACATCAGCTCCCTGCTCAGCAGGGAGCTCGCTTCTCCCTCTCCCTCTGCTGCTGCTCTCTCTTTCTCTGTCAAAATAAATAAATAAAATCTTTTTTAAAAAAAAAGAAAGAAAGAAAGAAAGAAAGAAAGAAAGAAAGAAAGAAAGAAAGAAAGTGAAGACTACCTACAGAATGGAAGAAACCATTTACAAATCATATACCCAGGGCCACCTGGGTGGCTCAGTGGTTGAGCGTCTGCCTTCCGCTCAGGGAGTGATCCTGGATCCCTGGGATCGAGCCCCACATGAGGCTCCTCCGCTGGGAGCCTGCTTCTTCCTCTCTCACTCCCCCTGCTTGTGTGCCCTCTCTCGCTGGCTGTCTCTGTCTCTGTCAAATAAATAAATAAAATCTTTAAAAAAAAAAATCATATACCTGATACGGATGGTGTCCTGAATATATAAAGAATGCGTTCAGCCAGAAGATAAACACCACAGTTAAAAAATGGGCAAAGGACCTGAACGGACATTTCTCCAAAGAAGATACAGGACTGGCTAACAAGCACGTGAGAAGACGCTCAAACCAGGAGTCATCAGGGACGCACACATCAACCCACCAGCAGACATCGCTTCACACCCACCAGGACGGCTATGACTTAAAACAGAGAGGGGAAAATTACAAGTGTTGGCAAGGATGTGGAAAAATTGGAACCCTCACACCCTGTGAGGGACGTGGGAACATGAAATGGTGCAGCCACCGTGGGAAAGAAGCTAGTGGTTCTTCAAAAAGTTAAACATAAAATTGCCATTTGACTCAGCCATCCCACTCTGGGGTATGTGCGCAGACGAACCGAGAGAAGGAGTCACACGAATACCTGTATGCAAATATTCGAAGCAGTACTCTGCACAAGAACCAAAAAGGAGAAACCACTCAGACGTCCGTCGGCTGACGGATGGACACACAGATCCACGCACCGAAGGGTTGGTCGCCCATAAAAAGGAATGAAGTCCGGGCCGCCTGGAGGGCTCAGTCAGAAGAGAGCAGCTCTCGATCTTGGGGTCGTGGGTCCGAGCCCCACGCTGAGTGCAGCGATTACAAAAAAAAAAAACAAAAAAAAAAACCAGCTTAAGAACCACCACCACCAAATGAAATCCGGACGCGGCTGCAGCACAGATGAGGTACGGTGGTGACTGGAAGAAGCCAGACACAAAAGGTCACACGCACGTGGTTCCACCTTATGACCCGTCCAGCACCGGCTAATGCACAGAGGCAGAAAGCAAACTGGTGGCTGTCCGGGGCTGGGAGGAGGGAGAACGGGGAGGGGCCGCTTAATGGATTCAAGGTTTCCTTTTGGGGTGATGCAAATGTTCTGGAACCAGACAGAGGGGGTGGTTACACAATACTGTGACTCCACAAGATGCCACTGAACTGTACGCTTTCAAGTGCTTTGTTTTTATCTCCACAGCAAAGGAACAACGCTCCCGGCGCATGCGCGCAGACGCGAAGGGCCTGTGGGTGTGCCCGGCCCTCCCCGCGCGGTCTGAGCGCCGGACCTGGGCCCTGGCGGGCTCCCGGGGCCACAGCCCTCCGCAGCCCGGGCCCCCCTCCTGGGAGGAAGGCGCAGCCCGCCCCCGCCCCCAGGCCGGAGAGAGGAGCATACTGGCAGGCCACCGCCACAGGCTCGCGACCGCACAGCACCGTTGAGAACCCCCGAGAAGGTGCTCCCGAGCGCTCCCGTAAGTGGGTCCCAGGAAGGGACGCTGGCACGGTGCCCGCACCCACGTCCCTCCTGGGGCAGGAGATAAAGGCAATCTGTCGGCGGCGCCAGGGTGACAGCAAGCCGACCAAGGAGGGCCTCTGTTTCCGAAGCAGCCTGGCAACCCGACCAGTCGCCCGAGGCGCCCCCTGCAACCCGGCGCCGGGCAGGCAACCACGAAGACCTGTGGCCAAGGGAAGCTTGGCTGCGTCCAGGGAAGCCGGGCCGGGGGTGACCTGACCTGTCCCATCGTGGCAGAGGCAACACGGCCCTGGAGCCTGCCTCTTGGGAGAGTCATGGCCATGCCACCCCGCAGACCAGTCCCCAGCACACAGGAAGGGCTCGATAAATATTTGACAAATCAAAAAAAAAAAAAAAAAAAAAAGCTAGACCATATTCTTCTGTGTATTTAAAAGACTCAGAAATCCAAGCTCTTGGAAGACCCTGCATGACCCATACCCCTCATTCATCAGCCCTCCAGCCCCACAGTGCCAGCTCACAAGCCTTTCCCCTTCTCCTGCTCTGCCTCTGCCCTCTCACCAGGACGGGCCCTTGGGACAGCGGTGGGGCGGCACTCTGTCTATCCCTGCCAGAGGACAGCACATGGGGCTCCCACTCACTCACTGCCCAGGGTCGCCCCAGCCCGGATGGGGCAGAGCTAACATGCACCCCGTCCCCTGGTCGGCTCCCCGGGATGGGGGGTGGTCCTGGGAGAGAGCTTCTCCTCCCAGGAAAGAGGTCTGGCGCCTGGCCCCAGCAGTGGCGATTAGGTACCCACCCCTCCACACACACACACACACACACACACACACACACACGGGGGTGCCTCTGTCCGCCAAGAAATCTCCTAGTAGACGCAAAGGCCAGCACTGTCCTCTCTAGTCCCCCCTCTATCCAGCCATCACTGGGTAGAGCCATGGAAGCGGCAGGAGGAACTCTGTGCCCTGCCTCCAGAAACCCACCGATAAAACCAATCTGCCCTTGTCACGCCGGCAGCATACTGAGGGGCTAGGTGCACAGGGCCTAGAGAGGTAGGGGACAGGAAGCGGGAGAGGGCTTAGCAGGCTGCCATGATGATTTAAGTGGGGGTGACCACAGGGAGGGCTGTTGGCCAGGAGGCTGTGCTGGGTTCCTGCCAACAGAGGTCAGCGGAGCTGGGGTTTCTGCCCTGTAGTAATATGATCGGGCGACAGAGCTGGGAAGAGGCCCCCTCCCCGGGCCATTTTCTCTGGAGAGGCTCTCCCAGGGCAGGGTCTGAACAGAGGAGTGCGCGGGAAACACCAGGACTCAGGAGTATTCATCATGCCACAAATGTGTCCACCTGCTCTTGGCCCCGGCCCGGCACTGCGGGCTGGCCTCCCACCGGCTACACTGCGGGGTGTCCGGCGGAGGCTCCGATGCCAGGGGATCAGGGGCCAGAACACCAGGGACAAACACGGGGCCAGCAGGCTCAGGGTGTGCCGGCGGGAATCCCAGGGTCAGAGAACCTTCCTGAATCTCGCTCCCCAGGAAGGCAGGCCCCTGTAGATCCGAGTTCCCACAGGGAGCCAGGCCCAGCCCCCGCCCAACCACCCCTCGCTGAGACAGGGACGGGGCTGGGATGCCACACTGTACCAGCGCTTTCCAGAAGCCACGCTCTGTTCCTGTGCTTTACCCAGACCCCTCCGAGCACCTTTGTGCCCACCTACTGTGCCACTTATGCCTGAGGAACCAGGGTCCAGACAGGTTACGTATCTCGCTCAAGGTCACACAGCAAGCGCGGGGCCAAGCTGACTGGCTCCAGGGTCTGTGCTCCTAACCAAGGCACCATCCCTGTGCCTGCGAGAGTAGGTGCTGGCCAGCCTTCCCTGTAAAGGGGCAGGGAGTAAATAATTTGGGCTTGGCAGGCCGTAGAGTCTCTGCTACTGGGATTCGCCCCTGCCACAGACCATATGCAGGAGAGTGAGTGCGGCCGTGTGCCAATAAAACTTCATGACAAACCCCGCCGTGCGTCTGGAACTAGAGGTACAGAGAGGCTGGGCGCTGAGCCCCCTTTCCGCCCACTTCCTTGGTGGCTCACTGGACGTCGAGAAATGGAGACACCCTCCCCATCCCAGAGGGGGTGAGGACAGCCAGGTGGGGGTGAGGACAGCCCCTTTCGACCACTTGAGTTTATGTTAATGAGGTGGCTCTCCGAAAGCCAGTGATGAGGATCCCCAAGTAACGGGCACTGCTGCAGGGGGACAGGTGCCTAGAGATGGCACCTGGCCCCGGCTGGGACAGAGAGTGGGAGCGAATTCTCCAGCAAGAGGGAAAAAGGCACATGGGAAGGCAGGGAGAAAAGGAGGCTGTGATGTTGTCATTTATACTGAACAGACAGGTACCTGGCACAGAGCTCCGAAGATTCTGGGAGTGCCGGAGGTGGTAAGAACAATAAAGGGGTCTGCTGTGAGTCAGTCAAAGCCCCTTTCGACCACTTGAGTTTATGTTAATGAGGTGGCTCTCCGAAAGCCCCTAAGAATGGGGGCTGGTTGCCAGGGGGACCAACCGAGTAATTAGAGGGTTGGAACTTTCAGTCCCCCTCCTAGGCCTCCAATGGCCAAGGACTTAATCAATCATTCCTGCGTAATAAAGTCTCCATAAAAATAGAACCCAAAGGACGGGGCTCAGAGAGCTTCCTGGCTGCTGAGCAGGACGAGGTGCTGAGAGAGAGGCACCCCTTCCTCACACCCTGCGTACACCTCTCTTCCCTCTGGCTGCTCCTGAGTTCTATCCTTTTTACATTAACCACTGATCTAGGACGTAAACGGTTTCCCTGAGCTCTGTGAGCCCTCCAGCAAGTTCATTGAGCCTGAGGAGGGCCTGGGAACCTCAGATCTATAGCCGGGGGCAAGGAGCACAAGGGACATCCTAGACTCATGCTGGCTGTGGGGGTGGAGGGCGACAGTCTGGTGGGGCTGAGCCCTTATTCTAGGGGGTCTGACACTATCTTCAGACGGGCAGGCAGTGTCAGAACGGAGGTGACTGTAGGCCACGCAGCTGGTGTGGGGAGGCCCCCACCCACACACTCGTGATCGGAAGTGTTGGGTATCAGTACTGAGCGCGGGAGACACCCAGAAGGCACGCTTCTCCTCAGAGGGGCCCAGGGCAGCGTGGCTGCGGCCAGGGAGGTTGATGAGCTAGACTCCCAGGCCGGGTGGGCAGATCTGGGTCTCGAGCCTCTCGGGAGTCCGGCCACTCCCACAGCCATGGGCAGCACCTGGAGTGACTGAGTGCTGAGATGGCCTTGGGGACAGGGCTGGAGGAGCTGCGGGCTAGGCAGGAGATGAGGGAAGCTGGGAAGCCAGTGGCTCTTGGGAGGATAAGCTGCCTGTGCCCCACCTACCACAGGACCACCCCAGACACCCCCTCCTTGAGGGCTCCCTGGGCAGCAGAAGCTGGCGGACCTCTGAGGCACAGGGGCCTCCCTGGGCCCAGGTATAAGGGAAATGCCCTGCTCACCACTTCACCCGAGGCCTGGCACCCAGGAGGGCCTCGAAAGAGCTGGCTGATTCAGGGAGCAGCAGACACAGGAAGGCCCGTCTCAGGGGGCACTGACCAGATGGTCCCGGGGACACATGCTGAGCCTCTGTCACCTCCCGGTCACAATGTCTAACATGGCCAATATGCTGGGGCCGTTCTCCTGCTTAGACCTCTCCATGGTCTCCCAGAGCCTTCTGGAACAAACACAAACTCCTCATGGGGTTCACGAGCCCGTCAACATCTGTGGCCTCCTCCATGTCCCCAGTCAAGCCACGCTGACCTTCGCTACCCCCAGACCGTGGGCAGGACTTCACTCTGGCTTCCATGGCTCCTGAGATCCAGAACGCCCTTCCCCTCTTCTCCTGTGTCACTGTTACCTCCTCCTTGAGGTCCTCCAGCACTTCCTGGACAAGTGCCCCATCACACAGCAACTCCTTATTTAACGCCCCCTTGCTCCCCAACCGATGACGCAGAGCAGCACAGACCCAGGGCTCCGCACGTGGCTGGCACAGCGCCCAGACCCGGGGGCACTTGGGGGATGCTTACCTGCGTGGTGGCCCTGGGGCATGGGGTCCGGGAGGCCAGGCCCCTTCCCTAAGTGCAGGAGGCAGATGGCATGGGGGTCCAGGTGCCCAGGCCCTGACGGCATGTGTGGCCTCAGGAAAGTCACTTAACCACTTGAGGACGTTGGGCGCTAGGCACCCACACGGTAACCTCCCTGCCCACACTGCCCCCCCCCCGCCGCCAAACAAGCAGTAATGGGACACGCAGAGGGTCACTGGGTCCTTCGGGCTGGTCAGACCTGGGTCAGAAGGACCCAGTGGAACAAGGACAAATGCCTGGAGTTACACTCTCCCCGCATGGAAACTTCCATCCTCACGCAAGAAGAGGGAAGCTGTCGCATGGAGAACAGAGGTGGAGGAGAAGACAGGAAAGCTGCCACCAGCTCGGGGGAAAAGGGCCACGTTCCAAGTCCTTGCCTCGCTAGTGGGGAAACTACCACAGCCACCAAACGAGGACTAATTAAAGCTACTTATCTTGGCAGACTTGGGGCGAAGGGGGGTGGGGGTGGGTAGAACTGCTTGTCCAAATGTGAGGTCTTTTACCAAATCACCTCCTGCCGCCAAACAAAAACCAGGCTGTGTACCTTCCAGAGGAAAATATTCCACCATAAAGAAAGGTAGGCGAGGCACAGAAGGTCAAGGTGCTTTGCTCTGCTCGGGGCCCTGGGCTCAGGGGGCAGCTCTCGTCTCCGTGCAGCCCAGGGGCCCCAGCCTTCCAGCGCTCACAGGTGCCGGCGGGAGGCTGATGGCACAGGGCGGAGAAGGAAGGGTAAGAGGGACCGGAAGGAACTCGGGGAGGGGGCTCTGATACACTTGGAGGCGAGGTACATGCAGATTAGAGCCTGCCCCGGGGGGGTGGTCACAACCCCACCAAATCAGGCTCTGGGTGACACAGGGCTCGCCTTCCTGGAAAAGCCTCCTGTCTCCCCGAGGCACCCAGTGCCTGGCGGCAGGAACCAAGTCTCCAAACTGTGGGCACAGAGGCCTCCCCCTGTCCCTGTGTGGTGTGGCGTCCCTGTGGCCAGCAGAGGAAAGAAGTCACTCCTGGCTCACCCAGCAGGGAAGACCAACACGGGCAGTAGCTGAAATGATGGGCATCTGATGAGCGCTGGGTTTATACACAACTAATGAATCGTTGAACTCTACATCAAAAACTAATGATGTACTATATGTTGGCTAATTGAACATAATTATAAAAAATAATTAAAATAAAATAAAATAAAATAAAATAAAATAAAATAAAATAAAATAAAATAAAATGATGGGCATCAAGGAAGTCTGGGTTCAAGGCCAAACTTGCTACTCTCCGGTTGTATGACCGTGGACCTTTGTTCCCTCATCTATCAAATGGTGATAATGACACAGCCCTCGGGGTGACAAGACATGACCCACGCGGAGGACTGACAGCTGCTCCACCACCTGCCTTCACCCCCAACCTCAGGAGCCTCATCTGGGAAGTGGGGATTACAAGAGGATAAGGACCCCTCCTTGCCCCCCAGATTCCGTGAGAAGATGCGGGGGTGGGGGCAGTACGTGTACCAAGTATTCAGTAGCTGGGAGTGGCCACTTCACCCTTCAGCAGATCCGCGCCAGTCTCAGAAGAGAACCCAACCCCAGGCAGCCTAACCCGGCCTGCCCTCCCTCTCAGCCAAGTAACCTAAGCCCGCTCCTCTGGTGCTGTCCTGGGAGACGCTGCACGCAGCTGCCCGGCCCCGGGGTGTCTGAGGACCAGGAGGTCACCCTGGGCTCCTCTGGCCCGGCCCGGCCCCGGGGGGTGGGGGACTCCCAGCCCTCCCCGCAGGCACCCGGAGCGCCTGGCCCCGCGATCCTTCAGAGCCTCCCCACCCAGAAACCCCGCCCCTGCCAGCCCTTTGGGGGCCTTATCCTAGAATTCCACTTGCCAGTGTCCGCGAAGATAAACCCAGACCTGGGACTGTCCAAAGCAGCTGAAAACCCCAACGCCCACTGAACAGGGAAGAAGGGGCAGCCAGGAGCAAGCCGGCAGGTGCTGTGAGAGCCGGCCCGGGCCCAGTAAACATCTAGGCGCCACAGGTAGAAAACAGAGGGCCACCGGCCAAGCACGCTGCATGCCTGGGGGCTTTTCTGGAAAAAAACAGTGATGGAATGGCTTCAGTGGCTGCCTCTGGGAGGCTGGCAGGCTTGGCGCGGGGGCACCCTTCCACTCCCGCTGTTTAACCAGGCAGAACTGGGCTCCCGGGGAGAGATTTCTGCAGGAAAATCCAGGCGGGAAGGTCACACCGGAAGGTGATGGGCAATGTGGGGCGCGCGGGCCGAGACCAGGAGGGAGGAAGAGAAGGACCTTTCAGGTCCCACCCTCCTGAGCGGTTTGAGTTTCTACCCTGTACACAAGAGATAACTGGACAAATGGCAATCCTGACGGCAGGGGAGGCCTGGCGCCCACTCAAGTCGTCTGGGGTGTCCCCGGAGTGAGCAGGTCTGACCACGTACCTCCCTCCACCCGCTGGAGGGCCAGGGGGGGTGGGAAAGGGCCTGGGACCAGAGGGTCCTTCTGAAGTAGGGGATGGACGGCAACGACTTCTCAGCAACGGCTCTCTGCCGGACGAGACCCACACCCACACCACTCTCAGTGTGATGCAGGAGGGGCAGCGACCCCAGGACACTCGGGTCTCAGCCAGGGGCAGCGCGGCCTGCATTCTGGGCAGCTGTCACCCAGGGAAGCCCTTCTCCCCGCATCAGGGAGGCCACAGGTGAGGCACATCCCCCAGAAGGCCAGCTCATATCAGACCCAGGTTTGAATCCGGCCTCTGTCACCTGGAGCCTCACACTCCCCCCACCCCCGGGCCTCAACGTCCATGTCGAGAAAGCTAAATGAACGCACCGCTCACTACTGTCATAAAGACGAACACCCCCTTTGCATCCAACCGAAGACCCACGGGTAGACAGGAGGTGTTACTGGCACAAAACACCCAGCTTGGCTGCCCTGTCCCCAAGGCATTCTGGCTGGAGGCAGACAGTGGAGTCCTGGAGAGAATTCTGGCCCTACCCACCACCCCCATCCGGCCACTAAGCGTGCCTTGGGGACATGGGAGCAGCCACCTGGCCAAGGCAGCGAGCCGGTGGCCACCTTCAGACTGTGCCTGGGAATTTTTCGGTTTAGGCCTCGCGAGCTCCAGGATGGGTCTACATTTAGGCCACTCACACGGCCCCTTCTAAAGCAGCACCAAGTGGATGGAACACCACTCCTTCCAGGTTACCTCCCTGGGAGGGGACGAGATAGGGGCCCTTTTTTCTACTGGCAATGGTTTATTTCCTGAAGTAGGGATGGCATTGCACAGTGTGCTCGTTCCTTTGAGAATATTCACAAGAACTCAATAGCAAGCCACCTCTGTGGGCACAAAGAGGCTCGTATTGGGTGGCAGGGTGGGCAACGTACAGGGCAGCCTGAAAAATCTAAAAGACAGGTCTATGTCAGGAGGGGCCCTGAGAATACAAGTTTCTGAGGAGGAAACTTCCCGAACTCCCCAGCAACAGGGTGACAGGACACCAGGGAGGTGCATGGGCACCGGAGAGGACAGAAGAGGCTCTTGGTCCACGAGGCAGCCTTCTGGGGGGCAGGGACGCCCCCCAGGGTTTCCTGCTGGCATAAGGGGAAGCAAGGCCCCCGTGGCCCCTGGCACCACTTGGGCCACAGGCCTCCCCAGCTACTGCTGGGTCTGACCCAGAGCTGCTCGCCATGGCAGCACCCCGGTAAGTGGCGAGCCGCCCCTCACACCCCCTGGCTGACCCTGGGCTGCAGAAGGGCCCTGCGCCAACGACACCCAAACCTCACTGACCAGCGACAGCT
Source organism: Ursus americanus (assembly GCF_024610735.1). NCBI lineage: Eukaryota > Metazoa > Chordata > Mammalia > Carnivora > Ursidae > Ursus > Ursus americanus. Next base: position 52,315,287 of record NC_142140.1, read on the forward strand.
CCGGGAGGTCAGAGCCCTGCAAGGGGACTCCTCTCAAAGAGCTCGCCCGTGGCCGGGTGGGGTGGAGGCCAGCACCACCTCCAGGCCCCACAGGACTGGTCTCGAGGAGCCCCAAGAGGAAGGGCAACCCCAAGAAAAGAAGGAGCAGACAAAGAAAGAGCTTGGCTTTTCTGAAAAGAGTACTAGGGGAACCGACTGGGCGGGAGCTATTACATGCAAATGTCTCCCCCATCCATGCTAATCAGCGGCGCAGCTCCGGGCTTTGTCAGCTACAAAAGGGACAGCAGATGTGCGCCAGGGTTCCCCGGCCCCTGAAAGCACGGGCTTAGCGGGTAATTATGGGGCGGGGGGTGGGGGGCACAAAGCAACAAAACCAGCAGCCCCAGCCCTGGGCCCCTGGGCCCCTCCGGCCAGGACCTCGAAGCTGTGACGCACCCAATAGCAGGCAAACACCCAAGGACACGGGGCCCTCAGTTACTGCTCCCGACCGCCTTCCTTTCAAGAGAGGAAACCGAGGCACAGAGATGACATGCTCAGGGCAGCTTAGCCCAGGGACCCAGCATCTTGTGAAAGAGCCAAGCCCCATCCCAGCATCCACCGGGAAGGACATGGGCTCTACGACCAGGCAGAGCCTGGCCTGGCTGGTTGATGACTGGTGCCATCCCCGAGCCACCACTGCAGGGAACGTGATGGAGGTCACCTCCTAGCGCTGTGAGGGGTCGCTAAGGGTCTGAACCCCCCGTGACAGCAGGAGCTGGGTGGGCAGCGCTCTCGGAGGAACAAGGTGGGAAGGGGAGGCCCTGGGCAGAGGAGCCGCCCAGGGAGACCTGGAAGGCAGGGCTGGAACGAGGCATGTCAAGGGCAGCAGGAGGACCCCGGGCTGTGGGGGAGCCCACCCTCAAAGCGGTGGTACACCACACCTTCTGGCTCCTGTCACGCCAGGGCCAGTGCACTCAGCACAGGAAGCCGAGAAGCGGGAATGTGGTTCCTGGGGGTTCTGCCCTGGGGCCAGCTGAGGGGCCTCAACCCGCAGACCAGGGTGACTCCAGAAAGGCCAAACAGGAAGAGGCAGGAGGATGGGCCAGGGGCAGCCTCAGCAGAGAATGACAGACAGAAGAAACTGCAGCCCGGGTCTCGGGCCCAGCTTGAGAGCGGAGTTTGACCAGCAGCACAGAGGCCAAACGGGACGTGCTGGGGCCGCGCCACGGCTTGGAGGGCCTCCGCCAGGCCCCTGGGAGCCCCTACGGCACCGCCTGGATCAGAATTAGGAGGGCCCTGTGTGCCCGGCCCTGTCCTCAGGCTGCCTCCCCGAATGTGACTCCGGATGAGACACAGGCAAGAGGGGACAGAGGCTGCCTCACCCCGGGATGGAATCGGCAACGAGGCAGGAATGAGGAAAGACTGGCTCTGGGCCCCAGGACAGTCCTCCGAGGACACTTCCCCGACACAGAACAAGGACCACAAGGGGCAGGTGGGCGCCTCCCCCACGCACGGCGGAGTCCCCTTTAGGGCACACACACCCCACCAGCGCCTGAAAGGTGGCACAGAGAAGTGGAGGTGCTGGAGCCAAACCGGAGCCGGCATCCCAGCAGCTACCTGCCCCAGAATGCCTCCGTTTCCTCGTTTATAAACTGGGGGGAGGGGCTGTGGCTACTGAGGCTCCCCACAGGTGTGCGTGGCTTGGTGAGCAGAGAATGGGCTGGATCCCCCCACACTCACTCCCCTGCCCAGCACCCTTGTGCCAACTGCACACGGCAGCCAGCCGGCCCTTCGGGGCTGTTCTCACGGTTAGGCGAATCAATGAACGTAAAGCGCCTGGCACGGCGCCTGCCTGGCACGTGCTCGAGCGCAGTAAACGGCAGCTATGGTAGGCCTCGGAAACGCGGGTAAGCAGGGCGTAGGGGCAGGGAGTCCGGGGCGTCAGAGCCGGGCATCCCAACGGGTGTCCCCCCATCCGGGAGGCGCGTCCAACACTGGGGACTCCACCCTCTGGTCACACAGAGGGCTTGGGGCAGAGCCAGGTTCCGTGGAGGGCCCCTCCAGGGCACACAGCAGGTCTGGAAACCGCAGCCGGCCTTCGCCTTCCCCTCCAGCTCAAAGAAGAATGCGGCCAATTTTCTGGAATGTCCCTCTGGGGTCTGTAAGAGGCCCCCCAATCTGTCTGTGATTATTCCCATGGCCCCTGGAGGGGATCAAGATCGAGCCGCTTTCTCGTTAGAGCACTGAGCTGGCAGGTCCCCCCCTCACCGCACTGTCCTCACCTGGAATGTCACCCGTGCCCGTGTCGCCAGGCAGGTTTCCATACGTGAAACCACTCCGCTCTGACGTGTGTGACACATCCAGCGAAAACGAACCCCAGCCACAAGAACACACTTAGTGGGGAAGCAAATCCGCCAACAATCTTAAAGAAAAACAGCCCAGACCTGCTCTTGCCAAAGCTGTGGGTGATGAATCGCTTGAAAGAGACACACAAAAAGAGGGAATAAAAGGGGGTTCCCTCTCTCCGTGCAAGGAGTGGGGGTGGGGAGGAGACAGAGCCCCCTCCCGCAAACCAGTCTGGACTTGTTTTCAAGAAGGCCCCGCCTGACAGAACAAAAAGCACCCAGAGGCTGGGGGACAGTTCTAGGTCTGGCCTCGGGTGGCGGCTTCATGGGCCACACAACTGTCAAACGCACCGAACAGAACCACCGAAGGCTTGGGCATCTGTGGGTGTCGATTAAACAACAATTAAAATAAGTCATCAAAAGAGTATCACGAGGCCAGAGTTTCCAGATCCAACTACCGCAGGCCTGGGGGAAGCCTGGTCTCAATTTCCTTCATAGAACTGGTTTTCGGGAAACAAAGGGAGTGGGGGCAGGGAAAGTCGGGAACTCCAGATTCTTCAACCAAAAGTCAGAGTAGGTGATGTGGTCTCTCTGGGTGGGTGTGAAGGTGCCAGCGGCCCCACCCTGCACAGCGCCTGGGACCCTGAATCCAGAAGCCTCCCAAGCAAGTCCCAGAAGTGAGAAAGCGGGAGGGTGGAGGCACGAAGGGCCAGGGGTCTCCCTCCTGAGTCACCAGGGACCTGGGGCGGGGGGGGGGGGGTTGAATCTCAAGGCCACCTCGGGCCCCTCCCAGCCCTCCCTGTCTCAGGGCTTTATGATCGCCGGGCACCTGGCCACCCACACCTGGCACACATCTGCCCTTCCAGACGATACAGCAGGTTTATGCCAGTGACCTAGGACGCTGTGTGTTGTTCACCTGTTGTGTGCTAGGCTAACACCAGCCCTCAAGCCGCCCTCCATCTTCCTGGAAGAACCGGAAGCTGAACTGCGAGGGCTTGGCCAGAGTCACAAGGTCACATCAAGGTAAGGCTCCACCACCTATACTAATCATGACCTCCAGCAGCTTCTGACCCAGAGAGGGCTGCCGCAGTCCCCAAGGGAGAAGGGAGAACATTCATTCCATCAGGGAATGCAGAGAGACAGGGACCCCGGAGAGCAGGAGGACTGACCCAGGGATGCTGCAGACCCCAGCCACCCCCCGAGCCACCGCCCCCTGGTCCCCAGGAATTCCCCCCTCTCCACCTCAACCCTCTCTGGCCAGGGGCCTCCCGCCCCCACACTCAGCTCCTCAGCTGCCAGGCTCTGCGTGCTGACTCCTGGGCCACGTCCCCCCCAGTGGGGAGACAGGGCTCTCCGTCTACTTTCTCTCCGCTCCCCGAGTATGCGGGGTGGAGATGGTGTCTGGCTTGTGTTCAGCTATGCCTCCAGTTCAGCCACAGATGTCCACCGCCACCTAGGCCACCTGCCACCAGCTAAGCCCCTCAGTGAAGCGCCCCACTGACAAGGAAGCTGAGACACAAGAGACGGAGTCATCCGCCAGGGATCACCCTGCTAGGAAAGGCCGGGGACAGAGATGGGCTTGAGCCCAGATACAGCCAAGGTGTCACTCCTCCCCCCTGCGCAGCCCGCTCCAGCCACACCTGCGCTGGCTGCCCTCGGCCGGCTGGGCAGCAGGCGTGATTTTATACGCGTCCACAAACTCACAACAACCCTCTGAGGTAGGTGCCATCAAGAGCCCCATTTTACAATCGAGGAAACAGAGGCACAGAGAGGTCACGCCAAGGGGCGGAGCCAGGCCTAGGCCCCACCAGGCCCTCCTTCGGCTTCACCTGCTCTTCCCCCACGAGCCCTGGGCCCCACCATAGCAGGGGGCCCACCCTGCCGAGCCCCACCTCCCCCTCGCCCTCTCCGGCATTTTCAAGCTTCTGCCCAGTTCACTTTCTTCCGGAGGAGACTGGCCACTAAGTACAATGTGATTAGGTGACTGCTGACTTAGTGCCTGTCACACAACCCCCCCAAGACCGGCAAATGTGGGAGCGTGTGCTTGGCTTGGGGCGTCACCGTAGCCCCAGCTCCTAAAACAGTGACTGGCACACAGCAGACGCTCAGTCCATTTTTGCTAGCTGTTTAAAGGAAGACGAGAGGTAACCTACCGCAATAAAAACACAGCAAGTACATGCTTGTGGTTGGATGGATGGAAGGTCAGGTCTCTTCATCTTCAAAGAACTGTGGGTAGGCCCTGGGGGCCTGGGCGAGGTGGACCCTCCCTTCCTCCTCTCTCCCGGAGACTCCACCACCCCTCCCCCCAACCTGCCATCTGGCTGGGTCCCCTCCCCCACCCCTCCAAGGGGGCTGCCCCCCCATCAGAAATCCAGTGACCTCCCCCCTTGGCTCTGGCTCACTCTGACAGACATTGCTGAGCGCTGCTCTAGGTCCTGGCCGATCAGAGCTGCACCCCGGCCCAAGAGGCCCAGGGCCCCACCTCTCCCACAGACCACCCCTCAGAAGCCAGAGGCATCCACTTCACTCCCCAGTCGAGGGCTATCCTCCAGTGACTGTCAGCCTTTCTCGTGTCACAGATCCCTCAGAGGGGGATCAAAAGTGGGGAGCTTTCCCCAAAAAAACGCACAGAGAACCAACAGCAATGCCATGGCCATGGTCCATCAGGTAGACATACAATGAAGAATTTGACGTGTGTTCCCTCCAGAGAGGTGCCACTGTCACCCCCTTTCTCCTTTTTGTCAAGGAGGCTGGTCCAAGGTCACAGTCTCTGAGTCTTGTCCCTCTAGCCTTCTGCAAAACTGCATGCAATTTCAGGGCATCATGGGACCCCCGGGACCCTCGAGGACTTCAGATTAAGAGACTTAGAGCTGCCCAAAGTCCCTCCCAGCCTCCACTCTCCAGGTCTCGAACCTCCACTCTGCCCTCTCCGGGATGGGGATCTCCCCTTCATCCTGGCAAATTCACCACCTCTGCAGGCGGCAAGCAGACCCAGGCCCTGAGCGGGCGCCCCAGGAAAGAGATGGCACCTGCCGGGGAAGGTTCCCCAAGCGTCTCGCATTCTGCTAAATCTGACCTGGTCAGCGGCCTCGCACCTCAGATCAGCCCTAAGTTCCCGCCATTCTCTCTCCTCAAAAGCCCTGCACACCCACCGCGTCCAGACCCCCACACGTGTCGTGGCCCGTGCTTGCCAGGTGCGGCTCATGGCGCTGGCCACTTTGCACCTGTGATCTCAGACACGGGCCCACAACCCCAAAAGGTGTGAACAGTCATACTAAATTGGACACACAGAGATTGTGAAGAGCCCCAAGTGGCAGCTCAGGTGGGATTTTGCCAACCTGAGAGTTTGGGCAGGTTGGGTTTTGCTGTCAAAGAAGCAGCAGGCTAGGCTTTCAGAACTTCTGAGTTTCCAAATGGCCAATGAGGGGCTTTGGGCAGGTAGAGAGGAGGAAGGGGAGCTGGGAGGTGGGCAGTGGGTGGGACCTCGGACTGGAAGCCAGATCCGCTTAGGACTCTGACATAACAGCCCCCCACCTCCATGGGGCTCCAACTCAGCTGCCCAGAGGAAGGGGCCAGGGGCCGAAGGAGGTGCCAGTTAAGGGTAAGGGACATTTTCCCACACCCGAGGGCAGCCTGGGTTCACAGAAATGCCTCTCTATTTTAAGAAACAAACCACTGCAAGTGGAAAGACAAATGACTACTGGCATGAAGCCTCCGTGCTGGGCGGTGACAAGCAGGAAGGGGACTTCGGGCAAATTGGGGCAGCACGCCCCTTCCAAAGGTGGTGCCGCTATCCAGCTCCGCCTCGGGGCATGTCGGCCCGGGGCTGCCAGCCCTTCTGAGTTTTCACAAGTGCAAAGTCAGATTCTGACGTGAAATCACACAATTTAAAAAATAGTGGGGCATCAACTTTTATTTTAACCACATGGGGGAAGCAAACCTGAGGGCAGGTCACTCATAGCCCCTGGCAAAAGGTCATGGCCTCTGCCCCGGGGCAGAGTTCACCGTTTGTTCCACAACACCACTTCCGGGCCTCTGACACACTTCTGGGGCAGGCTAAGGTGGAACGATTCGGTTACATTCCTGTGGCATGCTCTAGTCTGGAAGCTTCCACGGGCCCCTCTCTCCCTGCTCCCATCTACACTGTAACCTGCTGCCACAGTAGTCTTCGGAAATAACATCTTACCATGTAGGCGCCTCCGGGGAAAATGGTGGGCAGCTCCTGATCATATACAGGAAAAGGCCCTGTCGTGTGTAAAACATCACTTGGACCTAACCTTGCTACCCTCACTCTGGCCCCTCCATTCTTCAGACAGACCCCTTTGCCCCACCCCAGGCTGCTGACCCCCACCCCCCACTTGAGCCCTCCGTAAACCAGGAACACCCTTCCCAACATTGGCTACATCGACATCCTACCTACTGTGGCCAAGGTGACTGACTGTCTCCCAGTGTCTGTCCTCTCTCCTACAGAAAGAGAAACCCTGAAATTAGTTGAGCTGAGCCCAGCTGACCGCTCAGACTACAGACTACATTTCCCAGCCTCCCTTGCAGCTAGTAGTGGCTCCGCAACTGCATTCTAGCCAATGGGATGAAAGCAGAAGCGCCCAGAGCAGCGTCTGCAAACTTTCCTTAACAGACACCTGGCCAAAGCCCTCGGCACGTTTGTCCCTTCCTTTATCTTGCTGTCTGGACACCAGGGTAATAGCTGGACTCCAGCTGCCATGTTGATCCACAAGGACAGGACCTCACCCTAGAAATGTTGCGGGGGGGGTGGGTAGCTGGAAGGACCTGGGCCCAAGGAATTCCTGAAGCAAAGCCTCCACACCAGCCAGCCCTGATCGGCCACCCTCCAGACTTTAGCGTGAGAGCACGATAAATAAAATGCCCTGTTGTTTAAGCCACTGCCACTCTGGATCTCCGTTATGCATGAATGAATGGAATCCTGACCACCTTTTTTCATTGAACCACCCCACAGTACAACAATGAGCAGGTCCAATAGCACTGACCCTGAAAGCCAGCTCCCCTGCCGGCCCAGCCATGTCACCTGGTCAAGCCCTTTCACCTGTTTTTCCACGAATAAAATGGGAGTGGTGCCCCTGACCTCCCAGGACTAACCTAAGTGGTAACACACAGCAACGGCCGCACCTGTCAGGCTAACTGGCCCACAGTCCAGAAAGTGCACTCTATCTGGCCTGAGGGATTAGGACACTTCACAATCAAAACAAACAGATGTACACAAAAAAAAGGCTTTTCAGTTTCTCTTAAAAGCTGGGGCAGCTCTGCCGAGCAGGGCTGGGGCCAAGTTCCCGCCGTATCCCCCTCTCCTACCTGCCTCGTTCATTTATCCCAGGGATCCACAAACTTTTTCTGTCAAGGGCCAGCAAGTCAACATTTTAGGCTTTTCAAGACACGAGGGTGTCAGTTAAATATTCTTACTTTAGTTGTTGGGTTTTTTTTAATAGACCCTTCAGAAACGAACAAAGCTCCCTTTCGTGGCTTAAACGGAGGCCACAGGCCTGCTCTGGCTCACAGACCATCGTCTGCCCATCGGCCCTAATTGACACTATTAGCCTCTCCCCAGCTGCCCCCAAGGTCAAACATTTGAGTCTGTCCACACAGGTTCACGCAGAGCCCGGTCCCCAGTAAATGTTCAATGAAATGACAGCAGGCAGGAACACCTTACAGGCACCGCTGGAGTGGGAACGCCCCTCCAGTGTTACTAACTTTCTGGGGTGTCACCCCAGCTTGACGCTGAAGGTCCTAAAGCCTGGGCACATGACCAACTCTTCTGTGCCCCTCCCCCAGCTGCCAAGGGGGTACCACACAACTGTGACTGGAGGGAGTCCCAAGAGCTCCCGGGTCTATGGCAGCAGGCCATACGTCACACTGTTTTTACAAAGGGTTTTTTCTCTGGGGTTTCCCCCTGGCCTGCCCCCCACACACTGAAATGTAGGCCCGATCAGAACCAGTCTGGCTGTACGTGGCTTCCTGGCCAAGGGGACGGGGAGAGTCCACAGAACCAGGCAAACTGATCGCACTGACTGAGAAAGAAAAGAGACACAGTCATCTCCAGAAAGGACACCGGGGGCCTGAGGAACTGAGAGTCTGCTCTGCTCTCCGCCGTGGCCGCCCCATGACGGGCTTCCAGAGAAGCTGCCTCCTTTCAAAGGGAGGGCTCCCTGCGTCCAAGAACTCCAGCGGCCGCGCCAGGGCTTCCTCGGGGCCTGGGACGTCTGCACCTCTGCCTGGGGAAACGGCCTGGTTCTGGGAGCTGCCATCTAGCCACTGCCGTGGACACCGGCCAGGCTGACTTCCGACGGCAAGGAGCGGTGGGGAGGGTTATCGCTCCCGGCAGGGTGACCGGGACAGGGCCTTCCGCAGCCGTCATCCTCCTCACGTGGGAGGGTGCAGACGTCAAGGAACGTGGTTGTCTGTCTGCCACCCACACCCAGCTCCCAGCCCCCCCGGCCCCCCCGCCTCAGGTGGACATTGCAGCCCGGGGTCCCTCTGCCATCCCCTGGGGGTGCGAGACAGCAGCTGGACGGCCTGGCGGTATAAGGGGCTCCCTCCTCGAAAGCCAGCTCTTCATCACTCCATCCCAACACCCACGCCATCGTCGATAACATCTACAAAAATATGTATTGTGTCCCACCAGACACCCCTGCTCCACACTCCCATGGTCCACGTCACCCAAATATCTGGACCCCAAGTGGTATCGTTCCCACTGCTGAGGAGGAAACCGAGGCTGCGCGCAGGCAGGTGCTGCTGGAGGTGAGGAAACAGGCTCAGGGAGGTGAAATGGCTCATTCAAGGCCACACAGCCGGTGACCCACGCCAGTCAGACCCCACGTTCACGACCCTCACCAGCACCCAAGCACACCTCAGGCTCACCTCCCACATGAGGCACGGGGAGACTCATATCTTGGCCAACGTCCCTGTCCCTACCCACACACAGACTGGAGTCCCAGGGGTCTGGAATCACACATAGCTCACAGGACCCTGACTCACAAGGGAGCGGTGAGCAGAAAAGGGCTCCTGACACCGCATCTGGCCAAAGCAATCAGGTCCCAGAAGGGTCCGGACCGGAAAATGTGGAGGCCAGGGAAGGAAGGTCATCCCAAGACAAGGCCTAAAGCTCCTAGCAGGCCCCAAGTGCCGCTGGTCCACCCCGCGGCCGCATGCCCGCACATCCCCGCAGTGGCTGGACCATCTCTGACTTTCTCCAAGGGACGGCGGGCTAGCACTCTACACCCGGCAGGCCGGGCCTGCTCGCAAATCCAGGAGCAGAGTGCAGCCCCACACCTCAGCCCTGGTACTCTACGCTCCCCCGGCAACTTCAGAGCGATCCCCTCCCTGTGCGCCCCGCTCTCCGTGCCTGCTCAGGAGCCAATGCTGCCTCACCCTGAGCAGTGACCCAGCCAAGTCTGAGGTCATCGCCAGCGCCGGCCTGCTATGGGAGCAGGTGCTACCACCAAAAAAGTATTAGTGTTCTGAGCAAACACACACTATGCCACAAAGTCCCGCCATTACCCCCATTCTACCGATAAACAGACTGAGGCACAGAGACTCGCAGATACTAGGAAGGCACCGAGCTAGTCCACATAGTAGACCCTAAAAAAATATGTCCAAGCCCTAACCCCCCCGAACCTGTGAAAGTGGCATATCTGGAAGAAAGGGTCTTTGCAGATGTAATTAAGGCTCTCAAAGGTAAAATCGTTCTGGATTTAGGGTGAGCCCTAAATCCAATGACAGGTGTCCTTACAGAAAAGACACAGAGAAACAGGGGGAGGCCATGTGAAGACAGAGGCAGAGACTGGAGTTCTGTTGACAAAAGCCAAGCAAGGCCTAGACCGAGAGGAAGCTGTTAAGGGGTCAGAAGAGATTCCCCTCCAGGGCCTCTGGAAGGAGTGTGACCCTCCCAACACTTTGATTTCAGACTCCTGGCCTTCAACTGTGAGAGAATACATTCCTTTTGTTTTAGGCCATCACGGTGGCATGGCAGCCCTGAGGAACGAACAAAACCAGGGTCTGCTGACTCCAGAACCCACATTCTCAGCCCCACATCAATGTTACTTGAGCATCAAGGGGGAAACATTCTTTCAGACCCCTGAAACTATACCATCCCTCACTGAGGATCTCAAGCTGAGAAAGGTGGACTTTCTCCTCTTGACAAAGTCTCAGTTATGAATTACCTCTAAAAGACAATGTTATCTTTATAACTAGTAACAATATCGAGATTACCCACAACACAAAAGCACAAAATGTAAAAACTCTCCTGGAGGAAGGTGTTAAGGGTAGGAGAAACATCAGGTGTGGGGGGCGCCTGGGTGGCTCAGTCGGTTAAGCGTCTGCCTTCAGCTCAGGTCATGATCCCAGAGTCCTGGGATAGACAGAGTCCCGCATCGGGCTCTCTGCTCCCTCTGCCTGCCGCTCCCCCTGCTTGTGATCTCTTTCTCTCTCAAATAAATAAATAAAATCTATAAAAAAAAGGTGGGGGGGAGACACCAGGTGTGGAGTATATGAGTACTCGCTGTACTATGTCCCCAATAATTCTATAAATCAAAAATCATCTAAAAATCAAAAGAAGTTATTTACAAAAGAAAAACCGACTGTCCTAGAACTGCTTTGAGGATTAGCCCTCGGACCCCAGTTGGAGAAACACTGCCCACCTTTATTCTTTATTAATGCTTGCCAAATGAATGGCCATGCTTATCATCTGGGAGATCCTGCTGAGCTTTAGAGCTTAGTGCCTGTCCTGAGTTCTGATGCCCACCTGGGATACCCTTCTCCCCTCTCCTCACTTGGTCCCCGAAAACCCCACTCTGCCCCGGCAAAAAGAGCTGTGATACTTGGGAGGTGGGCACAACTCCACACGTTTGGGTCTTCCAAGCAGAGGTGCCAGGAGAACCCTGTGTGAACCAACTGCTCTAGATACTTTCCTTTGGACCACCCCCTTCCCAAAGTGGCAATAAATAAATAAATAAATAAATAAATAAATAAATAAATAAATAAATTCACACAGGCCAAAGCCAGGAAAGGCCTCCTCCGTGGCTCCCAGAGCATCAGTGCAAGTAACCCTGAGACAAAGCTGAATGAAACAGAATAGCAAAATGTGAGCAAGTAATCAGGAATCAGAACAGATAAGAAAGAGTAACAGAGAAAGAAAGGGGATGAACTACAAAGACTCAGGGGCCTTGGCAAACACATTTGTGATTTTTTTTTTTTCCACTGAAATGTCAGTTTTGAAACTAGCTTCTGAAAATGTAACCAGCTTCTCACATCCCCAAAAAGAAAGATCGGAGGACCGTGGCGAGGGCGGAGGCTGTGTTACCTCTTACTCCGTAGCCGGACATCAAGAAGGAGCCCTACCCTTCCACGTTTCCACCGGGAGCACATCCAGCAGCTCGCACCACCCTGGCATGCGCCCTCTCCCCAGGTCTATAAGTTTCCCACACGGGGGTCCAGAACGCCAAAACGCTCCCGATGGGTGGAACCGGGTCCTCCAGGCCGCCCCAGGCCGGGCACCACTTTCCAACTGTCCTTAGCAGTCCTGGGAGTCCCGAGAGATGGCCAAAGGCTGCCCACACCCCTCCTTCTCTCCCCTAGGGAGGCCACACCCGCCCCCAGGGACTCCCACCTCTCCCACACCACAGGCCCCCTTCCCTTCCACCCAGCCCCCACACCCCCGGCTGGCTACGAATTCACCTTCCCCGCTCGGCCCCCCACTTCCTGCCCACCCCCTCCCAATCTCAGGGCCCTCACTCCCCCATTTCCCGCTTCCCACCGTACTCGGGGCACCTCACCTCTGGACACCACGCACGCCCTCTTTTCTCTCTGCCCCTTGACATCGTTCCTCCACTGCTCTCCCTCGGGGGCCCCCCACTCCCAGCTCCCTCGGCCCGGCGCCACGGATCCCACACCAGGCCCCCACGGCTCAGGGCCCCTCACCCTCGGGGCCTCGGGCCCCTAGCTGCGGCCGCGTCCCTCCCGCCCCGGGTCCCCCGCCCGGCCGGCCTCGTGGGCAGCCCCCGCGCTCGGCCCGGCCGCGGGGCCCCGCACTCACGGCTGTAGAGGGCGATGCCCGCCGCGTCCGGGCCGGCGCGCACCTCGAGGCGCAGCGCCTGCTGCTCCGCGTGCCGCTGGATCTCGCCGTTCGCGTCGCCGATGGTGAGGAGGCGGGCGCCGGGGAACACGGACACGGCCGCGCAGGGCCCTGTGCCGCCCGGGACCGCCGCCCCTGCGCCGCCCGCGCCCGGCCCCGCCGCCGCCGCCGCCGCTGCCATCTTAGATCCGGCTCCAGGCCCCGCCGCCGCCGCCACCGCCGCCGCCGCGCCCGGGCCCAGGCCGCCGCCGCTGCCGCCGCCGCCGCCGCTGCCGACGCGCAGGCCGAGGCCAAGGCCGAGCCGGGCAGCGCCGCCTGCCGGCCACGCTCCGCCTCGCCGCCACTGCCGCCGAGGTCCGGCCCCGTGGCGCAGCGCCCCCTGCTGGCCGCCTAGGGCACCAGGCGGGAGGGCGCCGGGGGACGGGGCCGCCCCGCCCCGCCCCGCGCGAACGGTCGCGGCTTTGTGAGGTGGCTCCGCGGCCCAGGAACAGCGGGGGCGGAGCGTGAGCCGGGGGGGCGGTGCTCGGCCGCGCGGACACGCCCTTGGACCTGGGCCCCGCCCCCCGCCCTGGCGCGGCTCGAAAGGCCGCGCTTTGTACCGCGGTGCCGGAGCGAAGACGCGGGGAGGCGGGGACAGGGGCGCGCCCAGGGGGCGGGGCTAGGCCGCGTGGAGACGCCCTGGGCCACGCCCCGCGCAAACGGTTGCGCTTTGTGAGGCGGCTCCCCTGCCGGGAAAGGTAGAGGCGGGTCTGACGCCCGAAGGCTCCGACACGCCTCCGCGGCTGAGCTCCGCCCCTTGGCCCTGCCCGGCTTTGTGAGGAGGCACGCGGGGGGCGGGGTCCAGCTACGACGAGGCCCCGCCCCTGTATCAGTCCCGCTCCCTCCCACTGGATGTCGCTTTGTGAGGCGCCGGGCTCTCAGGGAGGGCCTGCGCGAGGGGCGGGGCCAGATCCTGGGACACGCCCCCAGCCTGTGGCCCCACCCCAGCCCTCCAGAAGGGAAAATCAATTTGAGGAGGGACCCAGCCTTTGCACTCGACCTGAATCCGTGGGAAGGCCCCCTCTCCCACCACTCAGCCGCTCCTTATGTCTTCCCCATCGTCTCCGCCCCCTTACCCCCTTGCCCTCCTGCTCCATCCCTGGCCATCTACTCCCGTACAAAAAATTCTTGGATCCTTCTTTCTGGGCCCCTCCCTTAGACCCTCCCTTCCCCCAGCGAAGACTGGCCAATGAATCCTGCAGAGCAGGGTCAAGTGCCCCCTTCCACAGGGGCGCGCGCGCGCGCACCCCCCACCCCCCCCAGTCTTCCAAGTCTCCCTGTCACTGCACAGCTCCCGGGCATCATTCTCTTGAAGGGTCCAAGAAGTATTGCGGCGGTTCCCACCTTCTCTAGCTCCCACTCTTCTCTGGACCTCCTCATTGATTCCCCCATCATTCCACTTACTATACTCAACAATGCAAGGACTTTAGCAAAGACCCTGTGTGACACTGTCCCCTCACCATACGCCCAAGAGGTTCCCCATAAAATACCTTGACTGCATGCACTTAAGGGGTACTGCCCTCTCCCCCTGGGCATCGTGATCAGACCCCAGAGATCCTGGGCTTGAAGGATTACACTCCACAGAGACCTTGGGAACAGCTCAACACGTGTTATAATTAATAACTTAGGCTTGCCAGCAGGACAGAACTTACAGAACATATACCCCCAGGTACCCTATCCTCCAAAAACCCAGTTGAGTTGGTCAAGTCAGATGTGGCAAGGGGAGGAGGAAATCGGAGGGGTATGTGGAGGGCTCAGACCTCTTAGGGCCCAGCTGGGGGCCACGGGAATCCTAACATCCCCTTCCCGGGTGGTCTGAGAAGCTGGGAATCCAAAGAGAGTCTTCCTGCTTTCTGTCCAGCCTCCAGGACAATGTCTGTGCCCCCTCTGCCACTCCCACTCCTCTGTGAGGAAGGTCCCAAGGCAAGGATTCCCTTCATCTCCTCTGTCAATTCCCTGAGAAAGCAGCAGCCAGAAACCCCAAAGTAGCTGGAGGGACTTCAGGCCCTCAAGAGAGGGGGCTGAATGGAGAGTGCACAGACGTGGAAGGGCCCCCAATCCTCAGCCTCACTGGCAGGCCCGGAAAGTGCTGAATTCAGGGGGCTCAGGCGAAGATGATGTGGAGGTGGGCCTTTTCCGGGCCCCAGAGCTGCCAGGTGTCTCCGGGGAGCCAGAGCAAGCATCCAGAGCGGCTGCACCTTCTTCTGGATTCATTTTCTTTGTCCATGGAGGAAAAACAGAAAACAGGGTGATTTGAGGTTTCAGTATCTAGCGTCTCCCTACATGCTGAGTCTGAGACTCCCCCAGTCCATCAGGTCTCATTTCACCCCCACACATCACCCCACAGCTTCAGGGCCCAGATCCTGCCCTCTATCTTCCTGCCTTTCTGTATGCTGAGAAGGGAAACAGACAGCGTGGGTTCAAATCCCAGATCCATCTTGTCCAGTCGAGTAACTCAACCCCTCTGAGCCTCACTTTTTCCTTTTGTGCAGTGGGGAGAATGCTCATATACTCCTAAAGTTGCTACAAAACATAAAGGAATTAAATAGATAAAGAGTCTGGCACATAGCAAGCACTAACCCTTAAGTGAACAAAGCTATTACCATTATCCCCCCCCCCTTGTCGCCCTGTTCTGGGCTCCCACAAAACCTGCCTCAGAAGTCTACCCTTAGGACGCCTGGGTGGCTTAGTTGGTTAAGCGACTGCCTTTGGCTCAGGTCATGATCCCAGGGTCCTAGGATCGAGTTCTGCATCGGGCTCCATGCTCAGTGGGGAGCCTGCTTCTTCCTCTCCCTCTGCTGCTCCCCCTGCTTGTGCTCTCTCTCTGACAAATAAATAAAATCTTAAAAAAAAAAAAAAAAAGTCTACCCTCTCCTCCACCATGGACGCTCCTGCCCCAAATGCCAATCAAGAAGAGATGAACTTAGGGCACCTGGATGGCTCAGTGGGTTAAGCGTCTGCCTTTGGCTCAGGTCATGATCCCAGGGTCCTGGGATAAAGCCCCCACATCGGGTTCCCTGCTCAGTGGGGAGTCTGCTTCTCCCTCTCCCTCTGCTCCTCCCTGCCGTTCGTGCTTTCTCTCTCAAATAAATAAATAAAATCTTTAAAAAAAAAAAAAAGAGATGAACTTACTAAAACTGAAGTTTAGGGGGTGAGAGCAGCCTGGGGTCCCAGCCCAGTCCTGTACCTCCCTAGCCGGATGATCCCAGTAAGGCCCATAATTACCTTCAGTGTCCTTGTCTATTTAAAAAATATATGTCAGGGCACCTGGGTGGCTTAGTCACTTGGGCATCTGACTCTTGATTTTGGCTCAGGTCATGATCTCTGGGTCCTAGGATCCAGCCCTGCATCTGGCTCCCTGCTCAGCAGGGAGTCTGCTTGAGAGTCTCTCTCCCTCTGCCTCTGCCCCTTCCCCTGCTCACTCACTCTCTCTCAAATTAATAAATTAAAATTTTAAAAAAGTCAAGCCCACTTCATAGGGCATTAGAAAGTGAATATCAGACCCTCAGTATGGTAACACAATACAAGCTGGAGAATGATGAGTTGCTTCACCTTTACATCAGCCAACAGCACAGCTTCGGATGCTTCAAAAAGAAACTAGAATTGAAAGCAGGGACTCAAACAGATATTTGCACACCCATGTTCATAGCAGCACTATTCATAGTAACCGAAAGGTGGAAACAACCCAAGTGTCCATCAACAGATGAACAAATAAACAAAATGTGCTTTATAAATGCAATGGAGGGGTGCCTGGGTGGCTCAGTCGGTTGGGTGTCTGCCTTTGGCTCAGGTCATGATCTCAGGGTCCTGGCATCAGGCTCCATGACGGGCTCCCTACTCAGTGGGAAGTCTGCTTCTCCCTCTCTCTCTGCCTGCTGCTCCCCCTGCTTGTGCCCTCTCTCTCTCTCTCTCAAATAATTAAATAAAATCTTTTTTTAAAAAATGCAATAGAGGGGCGCCTGTGTGGCGCAGTCGTTAAGTATCTGCCTTCGCTCAGGGAGTGATCCCGGCGTTCTGGGATCGAGCCCCACATCAGGCTTCTCCGCTAGGAGCCTGCTTCTTCCTCTCCCACTCCCCCTGCTTGTGTTCCCTCTCTCGCTGGCTGTCTCTCTCTGTCAAATAAATAAATAAAAATATTTTTTAAAAAATAAAAATAAATAAATAAATAAAAATGCAATGGAATACTATTCAGCCCTCAACAAGAATAAAATTCTGACCCCTGCTACAACATGAGCAACCCTTGAAGACATGATGCTAAATGAAATAAGCCAGACACATGGGACCCTGGGTGGCTCAGCTGGTTAAGCGTCTGCCTTCGGCTCAGCTCATGATCCCAGCATCCTGGGATCGAGCTCTGTGTCGGGCTCCCTGCTCAGGGGGAACCTGCTTCTCCCTCTCCCTCTGCCCCTCCCCCCTGCTTGTGCTCTCTCACACTCGCGCGCGCTCTCTCTCTCAAATAAATAAAATATTTTTTAAAAAGCCAGACACAAAGGGATGAACATCATATGGCATCATTTCTACATAAAATGTCCAGAATACACAAATCCACAGAGACAGAAAGGAGCATGGTGGGTGCCAGGGGCTGGGGTTTGTTAAGAATGAGAAGCCAGCGTACAGCGGGGACTTTGCAAGACGAAGTTCTGGAGCTGGATGGTGGTGATGGTTGCACAAGGTGAATGTACTTAATACCACTGAACTGGACACTTAAACATGGTTAAAATGATCAATTTTATGTTACGTATATTTTACTATGATGAAAAAAAAATACCTAGAAGAGATCCCACTAGAATTTACTGCGAAGGAAAGGAAGCATGGTAGTGTGGATAGCCTGCTATCATTTGTGTTAGAAAGGGTGAGGATATACACTCCCCATTTCCCCCTTTGCTTGCATTTCCAAGGAGCTCCTAAGGGTGGTGGCTATCTGTGTGTGTGGAGGAGGAGACCAGGGAATGGACAGGGGTTAGTGACAGAAGGATGTTTTACTGGATATATGATTTTGACATATGGATGTATTTCATATTTAAAAAAAAAAATTTTTTTAAGTAGGCTCCATGCCCAAGGTGGGGATTGAACTCACGACCCCGAGATTTAAGAGTCGCGTGCTCTATGCAATGAGCCAGCCAGGTGTCCCCACCACCACCAAGTTTTTTAATTAAAAAGTAAATATATCTAGTTGCAAGGACTAGGATACTTTTTAAATCTTTCTCTTTGTCTCTGTTTCCATTTGTTTCATTTGAAATGTCTCTTTTTTAAAAAAAGGATAAAGGAAAAATCACCAGGGTGGTGCCTTGAGCAGCATGTCTTCTCACAGAAAGTTTTAGAATTTGCCCTGCCTGCCGGATTTGGCGGTTTTTCTTAACAGCATAGGATTTGTTCCCGGAACTGAGACCTCACAGGGCTGAACTGGCCGGCGGGGCCAAGCCCCTTCCTTCCCACATTCATGTACAGTTTAAATGTCCTTACTCCTCTGTCCAGAACTCCAGATTCGTGTCTGCACCTGCCCTTGGGCTTCGCGGGGTGAGGCTTGCGGGTGTCTGGTCCCTCCAAGCCTGCGGCTCCCCAGGACTCCCACACGCCTCCCTCCGCCTTCTCCCTCCGCCCATCATCCAATCCAAAATCAGTGCCGTGTTGCCTGTTCCCAGAATCGATCTGACCTGCATCTGTTCGCTTCTTCCACCGCCGCTGCTAACACGCTGGGCCAAACCACCTACCACTTCGCTTGCTTGGACCAGCACAGTCGTCTCTGTCCTGGTAACCACCCCCCCACCCCCGGAATACACACTCGCATTCCGCTCGCTCCACGCCCCCCAAGTCTGTCCTCCTCGCAGCCGCCAGAGGGCGCGGGTGAGCACCTGAATCGATCACCTCCCCCACCCCCACCCCCTGCCCCGAATCCTCCGTGGCTCCCATCACACTTGGGACAACAATCAAAGCTCTCTGCGGGGCTCCCCTCGACTCTCCATTCGGCTCCACTCCAGTTATACTGGACGGTGCCAAGAACGTGTCCCGAGCCTGGGGCAATCTTCCGTAGCTATCCCCCTGCTTGTTGCCCATCTCTGAGACTTCTTGGATCTCCCATCTAAGGGAGAAGTGAGCTTCCCTCTCACTCCCACCCCCACGTGGCATCCTCTGTCTCCGCCCCCCCTCGTAGAGATTAGAAAGCTCTGAAGAATAAAAGGCCTTGTCCTGTTCTTGTCCCAACGCCCAGGAAGGGTGTGTTGAACCAGCCCAATCCTCCCCCATTATGGTGCCCTAGGCACACCAACTCCCCACCCAGGCTCCCTGACTGCAGTCCCAAGGTGCCCACTTGTCCAAATGGGACACTCGAGGCCACCTCGAGGGGGGCCACCTGCACCCCCGACCTGTCCCCTACTCTGGAGAGAGCTGGACGAACATTTCCTTGATCCATGGTTTCCAAGGCTCGTCTACCTCTAACTTAATAAAATAATAATGATAATAATAATAGTACAAACAGTAAGGCCACCCCAAGATACAGCTGTGCAGAGGAGTCCCATAGACCTGGGTTCAAATCTCAGCCCCAACACGGTGTGATCTGTGGGAGCAAAACCTCTTGCAAAGGGACAGAATGCAATGAGACCCTCCCCACTGCAAGAGAAACACACAATTTGGAGCTGAAGTCCCTGAAACTGAACATAAAAACAGGCTTTTCTTTACCAGGAGGGGACCACAGTGTGCATCGGACTGTTACAAAGCACATGACGCCAGCAGGTCACCCTGAGTCCCCTGCCACCATTCTCTAGGGTTGGCCCCACTGAGTGCAAAGGCGGCCCGGGGATCCTGCCCATTGCCACTGGATGGCCCGGACATGGCTGGCTCCATCCCCTGGGATTTTCCAGAGCCAACTCTCAGCTTACAAACAAATCCCTGCTCGGTGATTCTGGGCTTTTTCCAGACCCCCTGAAGCTCAGAGACATCAGGTTGGCCCAGCCTGATGGTGGTCTTCAGGAGGTTAGGACAGTCAGCAGAAAACCAGGACCAAGAAATGCAATGACTTACCATGGAGATGGCGAACAGAGAGTTATCAAAGGTCATGTCTGAAATAGAAAGAGAAAGGAAAGCCAAGTGCCAGTATAAAATCTGTGCTCACTGTCCTCCGGGGGCCCTCCCCCGCCCCAGACCCACAGGCCTCAAATCAATGGTGAGGAAGGGCTTGGGACCCATCTCCCAGCATGCTTCACTTCCTTCCAGCCCATTCTGCAGGCTGAACCATTCCCAGCTGTAAACTGAACAGTTTCCTTTTTCTGTTCAGAGCCCTCCCCCAGGGGCCTCTCACGGCCCTCTGATAAATGGGTTTCTCCTCTCAACTCCCACTTTCAGGAGCGCCTCTCAGCTCCTCCACCGCCCCAGGCTCTTCCCCAATCGCCTGCTCTTCGCCCCACTATTCTGTTCCTGCCGGTCTCTGCTTAAACACCACTTCCTCCCGGGACCGCCCTCCTCACCCCTGACAAGGTCCCGCCGGCCTCGGGCTGTTCCCCCACTCCAGTATGGGCTTGGGGGCAAAGAGCACCTGTCTTGGTCATTGAGGGATGCCCCCAAATGTTAGCACATAGTAGGTGCTCAATAGAAGTGTGGAACAGTGGGGTGCCTGGGTGACTCAGTTGGTTAAGCGTCTGCCTTCCGCTCAGGTCATGATCCCAGCGTCCTGGGATGGAGCCTGAGTGGGGCTCCTTGTTCAGTGGGGAGCCTGCTTCTCCCTCTGCCTGCTGCTCCCCCTGCTTGTGCTGTCTCTCTCTCTCTCTCAAATAAATAAATAATTTTAAAAAGTGTGGAACAGTGAAAGAAGTACAGAGGTCGGAATTTCTCTGCTTGGGGCCCCCTTCCTGAGCATCGCACAGCACAGACTGGCTGCCCCTCGCCCCCTGGTGGAAGCCTTCAAGATGACACGTCTGGATCACAAAGGGGGGCTCCATTTAAGGACAGCGCCGGGCAGTCTGTCCCCCGTGGAACTGAGGGTCCAGCGCTGGAGGCGAGTATTACATACACATTTGTGTTTTTCTCCCGAGGTGTAAAAAGAACGGTAAGGTGCTGGAGGTAAGTAAATAGAAACACACCCCCTGTCTAGGGGAGTCAGGGAAGGCTTCCTGGAGAAGGCAGCCTTTAGACCAAGACTAAAGGGAGGAAGAATGTTGTAGGCGGAGGTCAGAGTGAGCGAAAGGCCCGAGGATGAGGCAAAGAGAGAAGGTGAGAGGTGAAACCTGGGCGTGGGGGGAAGGGAGGGTGTGTTCTTGACCCTAAGGGAAGCGAGCGGCTGCAGAAGAGGTTCCATAGCAAGCAACGAGACCCGAGACCCGCTTGAGTTTTGAGGGGGTGAGCCTGCCCTAGCAGGGTACGCACCTGTGGTGGCGAAGTTGATCTGAGCCCAGCAGGATTCTCGCTCTCTGCAAAGGGATTTGGGAGAGAGTGACAACTTGCTCCTCTCAGGCTGGAGGGTTGTTCCGGGAAACCCTGGCTCCAAACTTGGCCATCACTCCCCACCTGCCTTTGCATCCTCCCTGAGTCCCCTCAGATGGAAATTCTCTTGCAGGAGCCCCACCTCCAGGGGAAGTCGGGATTCGATCCCTGGGGCCACTGCTAGCCTGATGCCACCAGGCAGTGGGGTGTCCACCCCTCCCTCGTAGGGGAGAAACTGAGGCTGGGGCCACTGCCTACAGGCTACAAGTTGGGCACCACACCGCCCCAGAGGGTGCCACCCACTTCTCCTGTGACTGTGACTTTCTAGACTATTACAACCATTTTGGGCAGTCAGTGGTTAAGGGATGTGAGGACGACTCAGCCACTTGCTCCCTGTGTGGCTAAGTGCTGAGCCTCAGTCCCTTTGTCTATAAAATGGGGTTACACATAATGCCAGCTTCCACGACAGCTGTGAGCTGCTGCGGGCTCCAGCTGCGGTGTCTCCTGGCACCTCGCTTGGCGTCTCTAGGTGCTTTATAAATGGCACCTGTTCCTCTTAAGCAGCCCTCCCACCAGAGGGCGCCGTTTGGAACTGAGGCCCCCTCCCCCCCAGCACGGGAAGTGCCCTTCTGTCCCCAAAACCAACCCCCACTTTTTTTTCTTCTATCTTTTTTTTTTCTCCTTTCTTTTCTTCTTTTTCCTTCCCCCTTCTTTTTCTTTTTCCTTTTTTCCCCTTCTTTCCTTTTCCTTTCTTCTGCAAATTTTTTACTTTAACTGGGAATAGAAAAATAAATAAGCATTTATTAGATTTTGGTCGTGATTGCATCTTAGTTGCAAAAACAAAACCAAAAAAAGACTCCAAAGCTCCGTCATACATTTGTCTCCCATCCTTGCCTTCTCCTCTGGCAAATGTGCCACTGAACAGGAGAACTGCTGCAAAGTCCTCCCCACCCCCGATTACACAAATAATGTGTGTTGGTAAAAAGGCTTCGAACAAGCACGTAAAAAAAATTTTTTTTTCTTTGTTAAAGATTTTATTTTTCGGGGCGCCTGGGTGGCACAGCGGTTAAGCGTCTGCCTTCGGCTCAGGGCGTGATCCCGGCGTTATGGGATCGAGCCCCACATCAGGCTCCTCCGCTATGAGCCTGCTTCTTCCTCTCCCACTCCCCCTGCTTGTGTTCCCTCTCTCGCTGGCTGTCTCTATCTCTGTCGGATAAATAAATAAAATCTTAAAAAAAAAAAAAGAAAAAAAAAGATTTTATTTTTAAGTCATCTCCATGCCCAACGTGGGGCTCGAACTCACAACCCCGAGATCAAGCACGGCATGCTCTACCCACGGAGTCAGCCAGGTGCCCCCTAATATTGTATTTTTTTTTAATTGTCAATTTCAGGGATTGACAGGAGCTGGGGGAGGAGGCCTGGAGAGTTAGTGTTTAAAGGGGACAGAGTTTCAGCTGGGGAGGATAACAAAGTTCTGGAGATGGGTGGCGGAGATGGCTGCATAACCAAGTGGATGTACTCAATGCTGCCAAGCAGGACACTTAAAAATTAAGGGTTAAAATGTGAAACTTTATATGTATTTTATAATTTAAAAATATATATCAACTTCCCCTGCCCCACCACCAATATTGCTTCTGGAAGATTCTTTACTACTAAGTTTTGGGCTAAGACCTCCCCAGCTGTGTGCCTCTGTGCTCCTAAAAAATGGGTGCCATTGGGGGTTCATTTACACTTCCCAGCGGTCGCACACTGGCAGCCTCTGGGCTATGCTGTCTCTGCCTGCTGTTACCTTTCCTGACCACCACGGCAACGGCCACCAGCCCAGCAAGGAGAAGGAGGGCTCCAGCCAGGCTCAAGCAGAGTGCCAGTATCCAAGTGGGCACTAGAGGAACATGAGAAAAAGAGGGGGGCAGGTTATGGAGTTGTGGGGTGCAGGGTGAAGGTGGAACACCTGTCATTCCTCCAGATTACCTTGGGGGAGCCAGTTATCCCCCCATACTGCCCAACCATTTGACTCGGGTGTAGCTGGACCCCGGGGATCTGGAAAACTTTGTGACCGGTCAGTTAGCATAATCCCCACCCCCAGTCATGGTGATTGGTTCAGGGATGGCATGTGGCCAAAGCTGAGCTAATGAGAACTAATTCTGAGACTTGGCTAGACTACTGGGAAGAGAGGGTTACTCCCCTGCCCAGAACTACAAAACTGGTAAGATATTTATCTGAAACTGCTAGGCACAATTTTGACACCATGAAGAGGAGGTCTTGCCTAAGAATAAGACACAAGAAAGCAGAGCTGAGAGCTGGCAAATGATTCCTGACCTCTTTGAACACCTGGACCCAGCCATGCCCAAAGTCAGCCCTGCAAACTGACTTCAGTTTGGCAAACCAACTCATTCTGTTTTGTTGCTGAAGCTAGTTTGAGTCAAGTTCCCAGTTACTTGCAGCCTGAGAGTCCTGCTGGCTTCAGCCTGGTTCCAGGGGGTCAGATGACATCCACCGCCAGCCCCATGGTGGACCCTGAAATCCATGCAGAGGTCAGCCACAAAAGCATGAAACTCCAGCTTCAGAATTTACTTCTCTGCAAGGGATTTCGCTCCCCTTCCCTGCAGAGAGTGGATCTCTCAGGGGAGACAGGAGGAGATGACCTGATCCCCATGGAGATCAGGAGCTAAGCCAGGAAGGGGAAGGAACAGACACATACTTGATATTCTCACACTGTTAGCCCTTGTTCATTCATTCATCTGGGGCAGGAGGGACGATGTCCCCTCCCCACTCTGAGACCACAGGCCCAAGGTGAGAGAAGGGGGCCTTTGACCGTAGAGCTCAAAGATGTAGACTGTTCTGTTGCCTCAAGGCACTGGGGCTTCTGCGAGCAACAGAGTTCTCTTTAAGTGGGGCCTCCGCTGGCAACAAAGTTCTCTTTGCAGCCGGGAAGTTCTGATGGATGGTGATGCAGAGCCTCTACCTGGAGGCTCCTCCCTCCCTCCTGCTCCTTGATCCCGAGCCCACATCCAGCCTCCTGTCCTAAAAAGACCACAGGAAAATACCAGCCTTCCAGGCCTTCTTTCTCACTTCGACGAAGAGCCAAAGTCCCTGATGCTGCCAAAGGCCCTGCGTGATTGTCCTTGCCACCTCCGTGCCTTCTTCTCCCCCAACTTTTCCCCTTGCCCATTGTGCTTCAGCCCTACAGAGGGCCCCCATGTTCCTCAAACACACCAGACACGTGCCAGCCTCAGGGCCTTTGCATGGCCAGCCCCCTCTGCCTGGGATCCTTTCGCTGCAGATACCCACATGGCTGCCTCCTCCTCAGTCAGGTCTTTGCTCAAATGTCACTCCCTCAGAGAGGCTTCCCCTGGCCGCTCTCCTCTGTATTTAAAACGACACCCTTCACCCGGTGGTACTTCATCCCTGCCCCTTTATTTGTCCCCTGCTGGCACACTAGTATTTATTGGACTCTCTGCTTCCTGACTGTCTGCCTCCCCTCAGAATGTCAGCTGCGGCAGGGGAGGGACATTGTTTCACTCACTGCGGAAACTGCAGGGCCAGGAACAGTGCCTGGTGCAGAGAGGTGCTCAAAAATGTTACATGGCCTGGAGGGGAGGGTGCAGCAGAGTGTGGGGGGTTAACGCCTAGATATTGGAGCCAACAGAATCCCAGCTGTGCTGCCCTGCTAGCTGTATGACTTGGCCAAGTCCCCTCACCTCTTGCGCCTCAGTTTCCTTATCTGCAAAATGGGGAGCTTCGCTGAACGCATGGCGTGGGATGACTGAGAATTCGGCAAGGAAAGATGAGTGAGCCCTGGCCAGTTGGAGGACTGGTTTATCCTACAAAGGCTTCCGAGCAGAGGGAACAGCACAAGCAAAGGCTCAGCGGTAAGCAAATGGAGCCTTGGGCTGCGAAGGCCTGTAGGAGGGTCTTACCTGGGAAGGAGACGCTCATGGACTCGCTGAGGTCCGACAGCTGCGGCTGCTTGTGCTCACCTAGCACACCATACTGGCAGGAAAATGGGCCCCCTGGAGCCTCCGTGCCACCGCCACTCAGGTTGAAGGTGACCCTGAGCTGGTCCGCGGGTGCCTGCAGGAGCTGGACCACCTGCCCACCACGGTACAGCGTGAAATTTGCCCCTGGGAAGCCCCCAGGGGCTACGCAAGCAATGTGGATGGGGTCTTCTTGGCTGCTGGGGTGTGGGGGCACCAGCAGGATGGACGGTGCCGGGATTGCCAAGGAGCCTGCAATACAGAAAAGGGGAGGCAAGCTGAATGGTTAGAGCAGAGGCGTTTTCTGGCTGTGTGGTCCTGGGCAAGCGGCTGACCCCTTCTGGGCCTTGGTTTTTCTTTACAAGTAGGTCGTCAGGGGTGCCTGGGTGGCTCAGTCGTTGAGCATCTGCCTTCGGCTTGGGTTGTGATCCCAGGGTCCTGGGATCGAGCCCTGCATGCTTCTCCCCTCTCCCTCTGCCTGCTGCTCCCCCTACTTGTGCTTGCTCTCTCTCTGTTAAATAAATAAATAAAATCTTGAAAAAAACCAAACAAACAGGAGGAGCAGAGAGCAAAAGGGGTTCTCCTGTTTCCCAGGCTGTGGTGAGAAATTGGGATTTTGGGGTACAGTTTCCTATAGGAGGTACCAGTGTCTCCCCAGCTGCCCCCAGGCTCCTGAGCAAAGTGTCTAGCTCATGTGAGGTCTACACAAGCCTTTCCTTGTCTGGCCTCCAGCACTTTGCCCCTCTTCCCCCCACCTCCGGCCCCCCAGCAGATCCTCCTGTTACCCCAGCCCTGGAGGTAACAGCCTGTAGAAACCAAGCAGGGCTGAGTCATGGGGCGTGGGCACTGCTGTCCCCAGTGGGGTGGGATTTCTAATATCTTTGATGTGGGGGTGATGAGGAGCTCACTAAGAGAAAGCCATGCTCCGGGGGCATTTCCAAAGCTCTGGGGCAAATCTGTCAGCGTTCAGCCTCCTCCAGACCTGGGGAAGGCAGCCCTGTGCTGCTTTCTGCCCCCAGAGCAGAGGCCAGGTGAGCAGGGGTGGTGGGAGTGGGGTGGGGCTGGTGCAGGGGGGACATCAGGCTCACCGGCTGCAAAGAGCAGGACGGTCCAGGGCATCTCTCCTCCTGAGTTTGGCCAGGAAATCTGGCTGAGGCCAGTGCGGCCCACGGCTCACCGCCAACTCCTCCTGAGGCCAGAGCAGGGAAAGGAGAACCAGGGCTGATTTGAACGAATGTTTCCTCACTGGCAGGAAGTTGCACACACACGCTCAGCTGCCGAAAGGGACTCTCTCCTCTCCCCACCCCTTCCACGGACGTACAGCAGATCCTGGGACCTCACTGCACCTTGGTAGCCACAGTTCTGCAGAGATGGAAGGAAGGACACATGGCTAAGATGGTCCGGGTGTGTGTGTGTGTGTGTGTGTGTGTGTGTGTGTGTTCTCCCTGTGTATTAGAGAAATTAGAGAATTTCTGGCTGGCATGAGGAAGGGACCATGAGCTGTTTGGGAAACCCATGCCCAGGACACAAACCTCAGTCCAACCAGTTCCAAAGTTGAGACATATGTTGGGCAGAGGTTGATAGAGCACAAGGGTTAGTGCTTGGCCTCTGTCACCTCAGGCAAAACATGGTCCGTCTTTGAAGCCTCAGCTTGCTGCTCTGTAGAATGGGACTAAGAGTTGCAGGTATTAGATCCATGGAACTCATGATACATACAAAGTGCAATGCCTAGAGAGATGTGAGTGCTCCCAGGGTGAGGCCATAGGAGCATCACCACTCAGGTGAAAGGGAACTCGAGCTCCAGAACTGAGGGAATGATGTAGTTTACAGAATAAATTGCCTCCTGTTCAGAGCCCAGAAGCTTCCCAAAGTCTGTCTTACCAGCAAGTTTGCTTTGGTCTCTCTCAACATTTCTGTTCAAGTCAAGCAGGTTCACCAGGGAAGGATGTAAGTGTGTGGTCACTAAACAACAAAAAAGGGCCATTACGGTGGACTTTTTTATTTGGATACATGAGACTCATTCCAACGTCAGGAACTTTGCACATGCTGTCTCTGCTGCCTGGGACATAATTCTATTAACCTGATAATATTCCACTTCTCTTTCAGGTGTCAGCTTAAATATCACTTCTGGGAGATCTTTCCAGATCCCTCTGGACTTAGAAAAACTTCCTTGTTGCATTATACTAGAGTGCCTTGTAATTTTCCTTTATTGAAATTAGCATGCTTATATTTTCAAAGAATTTGTCTATTTCATCTAAGTTGTAGAACTTATCAGTATTAAACTCTTCATATTCCCTTATAATCCTTTTAATGTCTGTAGGGTCTGTAGTGATGTCCCTTCTTTCAATGGTAACGTGTTTTTTTCTCTCTTTTCTTGAGTAGTCTTGCTAGGTGTTAATCCGTTTTCTTAATCTTTTCAAAGTACTAGCTTTTGGCTTTGCTATTTTTCTCTATTTCCTGCTTTCGATTTCATTGCTTTTTGTCTTATCTTTATTTTTTCTTTCTTCTATTTACCTTGTTTCATTGGCTCTTCTTTTCTTAGGGGCTCAAGATGGAAACTTAGATAATTGATTTTAAAAATTTATCTCCAAATATAAGCATTTTAAGCTATATATTTCCCTCTAAGTACTGCTTTAACTGCATCTCACACATTCTGACATATTGTGCCTAAGTTAGAAATATTTTCTTATTTCCCTTGTGAATTTTTTCTCTGACTCATACATTATTTAGAAATGTGTCAATTTCCAAACATTTGGGATTTTTTGATAGCTTACTGTTAGTGATTTTTAAATTTAATTCCTTTGTGGCCAGATAATGCACTCCATATAATTTCAATCCCTTGAGATTTATTGATACTTTGTTTAATGGCCCAGCATATCTTGATCCACATTCTGTATGCACTTGAAATGAAAGTACACTCTGCAGTTGCTTGGTATAATATTCTGTAAATATCCATTAAATTATGTCATGGTGATTTACAGAACATGCTTGAATTTATTGAAATCATCCAGCTCTCTTCCTTCCAGGGTGCAGGGGTGGGTCTGTGGTGCCTCTTGTAGTTTCCCAATGCCTACCACAGTGCTTGGCACACAGTGAACCACAACTACTTCTTGATTGTCTGACCTGAAAGTCGAAAAATAGTCATTCAGTCTATTTTTTTGCTCTATCCTGGCTGTGTAAGATACAGAGTTAAGAGAGATTCCTGGCTTATTTATTCCACCAACTGTTTACCGAATGCCATGAAGGGTTCAGAACTGTGCTGAGTGCCAGGAACACCATGAGGAATAAAAAACTCCTGCCCTCAGGATGCCCAGAGTTTGATTAGAGAGTCAGACAAGCAGATAATGAAAGTCCAGTTGGTGAAGAGCTATAATGGAGGCAGTCACCAAGGGGAGCTCTTAACCTAGCTTCTTCTGCATGTTCAGGGAGGGTTTCTGGGAGGAGGTGTTAGATATCTGACTCCAAAAGCCTGAGAAGTTGACAAGGGAAGGACATTCTAGGGAGACATAATAATATGTGTGAAAGACCTTGGATGAATGTGAGGACTTCATCCTGGGAGCATTTAACATGGTGCAGGAATCGTGAACCTGGAATTCTGAATTCAGATAAACAGACACACTTCCCTGTATTAGTCAGCTATCATAGAGATAGCACCAAGAAGAGGTACAACTAGGAGTCATGGGCAGGGTGAAGGGAAATCAGCAAGGGATGGTGACTCCCCGGGGTCAGGACACTGTTACCAGCCCAGGCCTAAAGTTGCTAGGGAGGAAGCTGTTGTGGAACCTGGGGAGAGCTGGAGTTGCAGGCTCTGGTAGAGACATGCAGACCACCAGGGTGGGGGAGCCAGAGTATATATCCCTACACCCTCCTTTCCTCCAGCCCTCAGATCTCCCTACCAGGGCCAAACTCAACTGGATGTGAGGAAAAGGCAGCTAAGTTGACCCGCCGTGTAGCGATCAGCCCCCAGGGGCACAGAGCAGTGCGGGAAAGGGTGGAAAAGGGCTCTGGTAGGGCGCACAGAGACTGCCTAGCACGCATCTCAGAATTGTTTGGTTATAATTTCAGGGGATTCCTGGCCCCAAGAAGCTAGTCGGGCAAACTCTGCATGGTTTTAAGAACCCCAGGCCGACTGTAGGCCAACGTTACAAAGCAAAGATGGACACTACAGGATGTGGCCCATGTAACTAACTGCTCCATCTCTTCTCTGGCTACTCCCCTCCCTCCGTTCTATTTCCTTTCTGCCCCTTGAGCCTTCTGAGTGCCTTCTGACCTCAGAGAGTGGTTCTCTCTGCTTGCCTCCTCTTCCTTCTACTTCAAGTTTGGGATTCAATGCCACCTCCTCAGGGAAGCCTTCCCTGACTCCACCCAGGTGAAACGAGCCACCTACCTACCACCTAACATTTACTCTGTAGTGCCCATAACTACCTGAAATCATCTTCGTGCTGAACTTGGCTAGTGTACAATCCGGCTCCTCTGCTGGGATGGCAACTCCATGAGGACACAGACAGAATCTGTTTTATTCACAGTGTCAGACACTCAGTAAATACTTGAATACTTGGACGGGGGTAGTTTTTGTTTAATTGAAGGAAACAAGAAACAGAAAGTTCGACAAACTGAGCAAACATAGTCAGAATCAAGTTTATCTGAACTCTGGAAGACAGGGAAAGGTTTGTGCTAACCAAGTGAACCCTGAATCAAAATGAAAAGGAAAATCGAACATGGCAGGGAAGCTCTGTCTTATTTTCCCCACCCTTTCCTCATCTCCCTCCCAGTGCGGTGGAGGTCTTGAAGACAGCAGCCTGTGTCCCCAGTATGGGGCTCCTGTACCCTGTTGCTGAGGTTGGCAGTATGGTGTTTGTCTGTTTTAACACATCTGGGGGCTACCCGTGGGACTGACTCAAGGTGCTTGTCTGTTGAACTCAGAATGCATTCCTGGAAAACACTGTTAAGGCAAAGGGAAAAATTCACAGCCACCTGGGGCAAAATATTATAATCGAGGACAACATTAACCAGTGATTTTACTAGCAAACATGGCTTTATTCAGGAATAGCAAAGAAATGCAACTGAGGACAAGCTAGGTCCAGCAAAAGCATAAGCAGGTCTGGAGAACAAAGAGGAACACTCTTTTATAGAAGAAAGGGGAAGTCTGGAAGGCTGTTATGAATAAGAAATCCATTGGATTAAACTGGCAGTTGGGAATGTAGTGATGTTTCATTGGTTGAGTGGTGTCAGTCTCTGGTTGGCTGGGCTGCTACCAGGAGGAGAAAACCTTTCTTCCTCCTGCTGCAAGGTACATCTCT
The DNA here is from genome assembly GCF_024610735.1 of Ursus americanus. Lineage (NCBI taxonomy): Eukaryota > Metazoa > Chordata > Mammalia > Carnivora > Ursidae > Ursus > Ursus americanus. The sequence goes on from NC_142140.1 coordinate 52,345,441, forward strand.
TCCTGTGGGGTCTGCAATTGACAGTGAGTGGTAGGGTGTGAGAGCTTCCCCTTCTACCTCCTGATTCCATTCTAAAGGAGGTTTCCATTTATTAATTTTCACAACAATGGACATGCCAAAAGTCGGGAGCAAGAGCTGGGGTGAGAAGGGCATTCAGAAGCACCCATATATAATGGGGGATTTAGAAAGCAAAGTGCATGCCCAGGGCAGGACAAATGCTCAGAAAACACCTGAGAAGACCCTAAGCTTTCATCTCAGGCTTATCTCTAGGCTCAGCACAAACAGGAAGTGAAGGCTAAGGCAAAACTGTAAATGACCTGGAAAAGCATTGAGGGAGTCCACAGAAAAAATCTGGGGGAAGTTTTTTGTTTCTTTTTTCTTTCTTCTGCTTGCTCTCTATAACATATAAATAACTCTTATAACTCAACAACAAAAAGACAACCCAATTTTAAAATGGGCAAAAGTCGTGAACAGACATTTCTAAAAACAAAACAAACACACACACACACACACAAAACAAAAAACCCAAAAAACTACTAACGTCTAACAAGCACCTGAAAAGATGCTCAACATCATCAGGGAAATACAAATCAAAACCACAACGAGACTACTTCACAACCATTAGGATGGCTATAATAGAAATAAAACAGAAAACAGCTGGTGTGGATAAGGATTTGGAGAAATTGGAGCCCTCATACATGATTGGTGGGGTACAAAACGGTGCAGCTCCGTGCTCACCAAGGAGTCTGCTGGAAATTCTTTCCATCCCCCACCCCCGCAGGCTCTCTCTAAAATAAATAAGTAAAACCTTAAAATAGAGATGCCTGGGTGGCTCAGTCAGGTAAGCGTCTGCCTTTGGCTCAGGTCATGATCTCAGGGCCCTGGGATGGAGTCCCACGACCCGCTCCTTGCTCAGCGGGAAGCCTACTTCTCCCTCTGCCTGCTGCTCCTCCTGCTTGCGCTCTCTTTCTGACACATAAATAAAATCTCAAAATAAAATATTTTTAAGAATCTTTAAAATATATATATTTCTTTTTTTTTTAATTAAAAATAAATAAAAAGATCCACATTCTCCACACTTCAAAATATCCAAGCAGCGAGTCTGAATCAGTCAGAAAACTTTGGGAGTGAAAAGGAACACTAACAGTGACTGCACATAAACTTTGACATAACAAGGTGGTGTGACTTCCCCAAGCTCTCCAAAAGCAGGAAAGAGCTGACAGCCACCAGCTGTATTCGAAGAGTAATTGTCACCAACTGCCAACCACTCCAGGGCCTATCTTTAAAGACTCAAAATTTCCACCTAAACATTTTTTCTTATGTTTAGACAGAATCACCAAGAAGAGGCCATTTCTCCAGTGACTTCTTTGCTTATCTGCCAGCTATCTTCCCAGAGGGTGGTCGCCTCCAAATACTCCAGACTGAGGGAGAAGAGGTTACATGGTGGGCTGCCTAGTGGTGGGCGATCAGCCTGGAAAATAGCAGATTAATACATACTGAGGGCCCACATGTGCCAAGTGCTGAACAAGCATTATCTCAATCTTCGCAACAGCCCAATGAGGTAGGACAAGCAACACCCCAACCTACGGATGAGGCACTGGAGGCCCAACGAAATGATTTCAACCCAAAGGTCGGTGGTGGGGTGGGCGTGGGTGGCTTGAACTAGGCTTCGTGGCTCCCAGGCCCACGCTCTCCTGACTTTTAGCACTTGGCTGTCATTTTTCCTACCTTGGGTCACGTCAATTACTCTGTTTATCTTCTGGCCCCCCGAGTCTGAGACCTTTGGGTTGCAGAGTGGGCTATGCCCCTCTGCGGACTCTACGCAAAGAAAACGGAGCGCCACGGGCAACGCTTCGTCTCGATTCCCACAGCCGCCCTATGGGGTGGTCGTTCCATCACCAACTACAAACGAAACTGCCAAAGTGATGGTTCTAAGGAGGAAAGGGAATAAAGGGTGAGGCCACGAAACTGGAGCCACGCACAAGAAACACGAAACCCACATCAACACGAGTCTTTCTCGCCCCAGTGAATCTTTTTATGCGTGAACCCTACGGGTCGCGCACGGGTCCACGCCCAGCATTTATCTTAAAACCACTTCACCCAGACTGGATCGCTAGACGTTCGTACCGCGCAGCGTACTCTGGGAAGACCGCAGGGAGGTGCCTTAGAAGGTCCCGGCCCGCCTATGACTTAGTTGTCTTAACTTTTGCCTGAGAAACACGCACCATCATAGTGCTTATTTTTGAACTTTTCCTCACCATCTGTTGAGACTAGAGCTAGTGGCTACTCAGAAAAAAAGTCTCCAGAAGGTTGAGTGTTTTAAGACGTAGCAGGCATTCATTCGGGCAGCTAAGCTCTCAGGGGGCCCTTCACTTTTCCTCTCGGTTCGCTTCACACCACCGACACAAGCGGCTGCCAATGAGCTCCGCCGAGTAGCAGAGGGGGCAGGGCCAGCTCTTAAAGGAACCGCGACCTCTTAGCAGACCGGAGGGTGACCCGGATGATGGCGGCCGGAGCGGCCCTAGCCTTGGCACTGTGGCTACTACTGCCGCCGGTGGGGGTGGAGGGGGCAGGGCCCCCGCCGATCCAGGACGGCGAGTTCACGTTCCTGCTGCCTGCGGGGAGGAAGCAGTGTTTCTACCAGTCTGCACCGGCCAACGCAAGCCTCGAGACCGAGTACCAGGTAGAGGGTCCCGAGTCGGGCAGCACGCAAGCAAGCGGAGCCAGGGCGAGGGGGCGTGGCCAAGCAGCTGAAACGAGGCATGGGTTAAAGAGGGAGGGGGAGGAGCCGGTGCGTATGAGCGCGGGGGCGGAGCTAGGAGGAGCGTGCAGGAGCTGGTCGGGACGGTGCGTGGGAGCGGAGGGGGTGGGAATAATGGCAGGAGGCGGGGTTAGAGCGAGACTGCCAGAGGGGGCGGGGCCATCGTTTATAAGAGGGCTCCCCTCACAGGGCAGGAACCTCGCGAGTGGGCGTGGCCAAAAGTCGGCCCGACTGGGGGATCTGGTGGGCGTGGCCAAGATGCGCCACTGGAAAGGGCGTGGTCAACATGAGGCTTTTTCAGGGCCTGGGTTAAGGAAAGCAGGGCCCTGTCGCCTCACTTGGGGTGTGGCCAGGTAAACGTTGATCAGGGACTTACGACTGGGGCATGACCAGACGAAAGAGACAAACCCAAAGCTGTCCTATCAATGAAGACTGAGCCAAGGCAAGGGGCGCGGTCAGGGGGACAGTTGGGGCAGGACCAGGTTGCAGGTGTAGGTGTCAGCGCTCAGGTAGGCCCCTGGTCGTCCTGGATGGGTCTGTGCGGGTTGTCCAGCCCTGGCTTTCCCTGGCAGGTGCCCTTCGCCTACCCCTAGCCCTCCACCCTCTTACCTGTACCCCCAGGTGATCGGAGGTGCTGGACTGGATGTGGATTTCACGCTGGAGAGCCCTCAGGGCGTGCTGCTGGTCAGCGAATCCCGCAAGGCAGATGGGGTGCACACGTGAGTTAAGTCCCACTGTCTGCCTGGGTTTAGTTTCAGCCCTGCCCCTCCCCAGTGGCCTCAGGTTACCTAACCACCTTCCCTGCCTCTCGAAGTCCGGCCGGTGGGCCATTCTGGGTCATGTATGTCTGTGTCTTCCTCCCAGGGTGGAGCCCACGGAGGCTGGGGACTACAAGCTGTGCTTTGACAACTCCTTCAGCACAATCTCTGAGAAGCTGGTGTTCTTCGAACTCATTTTCGACAGCCTGCAGGATGACGAGGAGGTCGAGGGCTGGGCAGAGGCTGTGGAGCCCGAGGAGATGCTGGATGTCAAGATGGAGGACATCAAGGTACGCCCAGGCTGAGCTGGGGCCACTCGTCCCAAATCTCTGGCTTTGGGCAACAGTGCTCCCCTATTCTTGCACCCTGACTGGGGTCCTCATCTGCCTGACCCAGCCGGCCAGGTACCCCCACCTTAGTTAGAAAAGTAGCCACTCACAGTTAAAATAATAGCACATTTCTAGATGTAGGAATTTCCAGGGCTTAACTAACTCATGAAATCTCCATATGAGGTAGGGACTGTGCTCCCAATGCCCCATTTTAACTGAGGCATAGGATGCCTAAGTAACTTTCCTAAGGCCACACAGTAACTGACAGATCCAATATTAGCAACTGTGCTGTTAACTACTAGTAAGTACATTTTTTATACTTATTTAGGCATTCAATTCTCACTGCAATCCGGAGGAAACTGAGGCCCAGAGAGGTTAATTAACTTGCCCAAGGCCACCCAGCCAGTCAGCACAGAGGAATTTAGACTCAGGCAGCCTGGCCACAGAGTCTCCTCTCAGCAATCTCCTCCCAAAACATAGGCTCACCCCATTCCCCCAGTTTTATGGGTCCCTGCTCCCTGAAGGGTGGAGGCCTGACCCTGCCCCCCTCTCTGCTCCGCAGGAGTCCATTGAGACCATGAAGACCAGGCTGGAGCGCAGCATCCAGATGCTGACGCTACTGCGGGCCTTTGACGCACGTGACCGCAACCTGCAGGAGGGCAACCTGGAGCGGGTCAACTTCTGGTCTGCTGTGAACGTGGCCGTGCTGCTGCTGGTGGCCGTGCTCCAGGTCTGCACGCTCAAGCGCTTCTTCCAGGACAAGCGGCCTGTGCCTACGTAGCCCCAGAAGGAAGAACACGGAAAGGAGGGGCAGCAGGGCACATGTGTGTGAGATATGGGGGTCGTTTCCCCAAACTTAAGTTTCTTATGGGAGGGGAGACCACGCAGTCACGGCCCGAGGTATGGCCCTCGTGTATCTCCTCCCTGCCAGGGGCCAGGCTGGAAACATTTGTTGGCTTGGCTGGTAGGCCTGGGCCCTCCAGGAGGGACAGCTCAGAGGCTGCACCTGCTTTCCTGGAAATTGTGCATGGGGGGGGAGGGCACTGCAGCATTTGAACGAGACCCTTGGATATTCTGGCCCTTTTCCGTGTCCCCTCCTGTAAATGTGTGTGCCTTAGCCCAAGTCCCAGCCTGCACTGGCACTGCTTGGTGTGGGATGGGGCCCAGGAAGCAAACTCTCTTTCCCCTTCCCTCCTGGCCTTCTGAGCCAGGGTCCAGTGGGAGGGGGCTTGCTGCTTGTGGGACCCCATGCTTTTGTCTCCTTGTCACCCCACCAGAGGCCTGTTGCTGCTGCTGGGGGCGGCTCCCAGGCTGGGGGTGGCCTGCTTATGCCAGGGGCCGGGAAGGAGACACGGCTGCAGTGTTCTTGCGAGGACAGTCACTTTATTGAGAGGAAGGAGCCCAGCCCCTCAGCCCAGCGCGGGGTGGGCTCGATGCGAGGTCTGGTAACAGAACTCTAGGAGTGGCAGGCTGCATGACCACCCGCCCCTCCTGCTCTCTCTGCAGAGGCCCCGGGCAGGGCTGAGGGGTGACCCAGCCAAAGCTTGTGCAGGAGCCTCACGGAACAAAGGGCGGTCTGGCCTGGGCACTGGAGTCAATAAATTATGGTCAGAAAATCACAGAGCCTGGTGACTGGGGCTCAGGGACACCAGCCGGGACAGACCTGCCCCCAAGGGGGCAAACCAGGCAGGCGGGAGGGGTCTCCCACGAAGCTCAGAAGAAAGGCCGGGCGGGAGCCGATGGAGGTGGTCGCCTGGGCACAAGAGAAAAATCAGAAAGCAAAGTTTAACTGTGACCCGGGCTGGGCCAGAAGGCCTTGCACCTGGGCAGAGTCCTTAGGACTACAGTGGTGGGGAGGGGGCCCTGACCACGGCAATCTGGGGTGGAGGGCCGGGATTCTCTCTCCCCTGTGGGATTCTGCCGCCCACCCCAGGCCTGTGTCAGGGGCTGCAGCCAGGCCTCTGGGTTAGTATGTGTGGAAGGGGAGTGGCGAACATTTGTCCCCACACCTGACATGTTAAGGAAAGCAAGAGATTTTCCCTCTAGAGCACGGCTGCCTCTGGAAGAAGTGAACTCTCCCTAAGAGGAGAGTCCCAGGAGCAGGGTGTGAGCGCGCCCATGGTGGAGGGGAGATGGGGTCCTTGTCGGAGGCCTGCCAGGGGAAGGTGATCAGTCCACGTTCTCAGCCTGAACGCCAACACAAAAGGCCCACACAGCAGCCACCAGAAGCTTCTTCCCTTTATTTTAGTTTATTAATAGGATACAGAGTGCAGGCACTTACAGTGGTCAAACTGAGCAAGGAGCGAGCAGGGTCTGCTCAGCGACGGGCCACCTGGGGCCCACCCCGTCGGGGAGGCCTGGGTGGGAGTCAGGAGCCCCTCAAAGCCTCCCCACTCACTCAGCCCTGAGCCGGAGCCACCCTGGGGACCTAGGAGGAGGAGGGGACCCAGGGAGGAGAGAGCAAGGCCGGCAGGACAGAGGCTTCCAGACCCGGCGAAGGCACCTCTGGCAGCCGAGGCTCGGCCGTGTGGTTAATACGGCCAAGGAAGGAATATTTACAACTCGCAGGGCGGGCAGCGTGGGGCCTGCTGGGCCTGGCTCACTGCCTGGAGCTCCCGCTGCTGAGAAATGGACATGCTCCTTGGGCCCCAGGAAGGGCTGGGGGGTACAGGCACTCTTGGTGCCCCAGTTTCCAGAAGGCCTGGTCTTCTCAGGCTTTCCTGGCCAGAGAAGCCCTGGGTGAGTCCCCCGCCCAGCCCGGCCCCAGCCTGAATCCTCATTCGAGATGGCGCCCAGAGCGCATTCCCTCCTCTGCTACCCTGTGGCTCCATCCCCCAAAGTGCAACGGCCCAGCTCCCACCCCTGCCCCAGGGCTCCAGGGCCCCTTGTTCAGTGCTGTGTCCAGCTGGGGATGGGGGCCAAGGTTAGGGAGGAGTCAGGGGGCTGCCCACAGGGAGCCTGGTCCTGGCACGTGGATGACAGGGTCAGGGGCAGCGGAGGGGCCCAGACCACCGAAGCTCCTGCACAGCGGGTGTGCGAAGACCCCCTGAGAACACGCCCCCCGCGGCCTAGTCGAGCAGGGATGGCTCGGCTGGGCGGATAATGGTGGGCCGGCTGGGCGCAGCAGGGGGTCTTCTGCTGCAAAGAGAATAAAGACAGACGGGGGGGGGGGGGGGGATGGCAGTGAGGCCATAAGTAGGACCAGGGAGGGCACCCAGGCCCCACGACCCCCGCCCCAGGGTGCTGCCCGATGCCCGACGCTCTGAAGGCTGCCGGAGTGCCACGAAGGAGCTTGCTGTGTGACTCCGGGTGAGTCCCCACCCACCCCAGACCTTGGGTTCCTCACAGGAGAAGTGTGGAGAACAGCCTGGCCTGCAGGCTGGAGTGAGGCAGGGCAGGAGTGTGCGATGGCTCATGTGTGTGTCCTCAGTAAGGAAACAAAGGCCAAAACCAGAAGGGGCCCCGTGTGAGGAGTCCCAATCTGTGTGGTGGGCCAACCGCTCAGGCAGAGGACAGGCCTGGGAGCCCTGGAGTGACCCTGACTCCCCACCACTCTGTGACTTTGGGCAAGCAAGTTGGCCGCTCTGGGCCTTAGTCTTCACACCACCCAAAAGGGGTGAATACTCTATTCCCCTCAGGGCACAAGGAGAGTCCATACATTCAAGGAGAGGCCCCAGGGCGCGGGCTGGTGGCTCTAGTGGCGGGCAGTGAGGGGGAGTCCAGCCTTACCTGGGCACTCCAGGCGGGATACCGGGTGGAATCCGAGCCGGCCGAGACGGGATCTGAGGCGGGGCCGAGAAGGGGTCACTGTTGGCAAACACGCTCTGGGGTCCTGGCCTGGACGGGATGGGGGGCGCGGCAAAGGAAGCTGCTGCCCCCACTGGCACCGGAATCAGAGGGGGCCCTGGGGTCGGGCCTCTCACTGCTGGGGGCCGGCCTGGGGGATGCACGCTGGACATGGGTCGGCGCTGTGGAGTGGGGCTGTGGAGGAAGGAGAGGGTGTGAGCCGGAGAAGGGGGTGGGGAGCACCAGCCTTGCCAGGGTAGCTGTGGAAACCCAAGGTGGCCAGGGTGTGGCGCAGGCTGGCAGTGGCTACCACCCTGGGAGGTGCCGCTTCCCTGCCTCCTCCAATCCACCCTCATTAGCCAAAGATCCTTCCAGAACCCAGCCCTGACTCAAGTCCAGTGCCTCCAGAGGCTACAGGGCCTTGAAGCCCCTGCCCTGGGCACCCCACAGGCTCCCCTGAGCCGGAGCACCCACTATGCCCTCTCCCTAAGGAACTCCATGGCTCCTTGAGGCCTCAGCAGGGCTGGCACCTTCTAGGAGATTCCCTTGACCAACCCTCTCTCCTCCGGATACCTGCCCTGTCACTGGTTGCGTGTCCCTGTCTGATGCTCTGCATTGCCCACGCCAGCATCTTATTTGCATCCAACAGCTCTGAGGTGGTTGGGGGGGCCAGGGATAGGCCAGTCATGGCCTCCGGCTGTTCCTGCAGACCCTCCCCAACCTGCCATTCTTGCCTGTGCTCCGTGCTCCAGGATGATGATCCCATGGCCCCTGCCTGCCCTGGCCTCTCGGGCTTCCACTGGGGCTTAACCAATGGAAAACATCAGGAGTCAGATGGGCCTTCCACCCAACCCTTCTACTTGTCGCTTCAGGCCCGGGCCAGGTAGCAGCTCCCACTGTGACCAGGCCCCTTCCCCCTACTCGCCCCTGGGCCGGGCCCTGACAGGACACATGGCGGTGGGGGGGGGGGGACTGGGGACCCGCAGGCGGCAGCCTCCGCACACTACAGGTGCCCAGGCTGCTCGGACCTGTGGCTGGTGGTGCTCTGGAGCCAGGTGTCATCGACGGGCGGGGGAACAGGCGTGGACACGGTGCTGGTGCTAATGTCCCCGATGATGTTGAGGGCCTCCTTGAGCGCATGGTACATGCGCAGCATGTCGTCCCGCCGCTGGGCCTGGTCGGCCGACTCCTCCATGAGGCTGCTCTGGTCCGCTGAGGAGTACAGGTAGGCCAGCAGCTCGTGGTGGATGAAGGCCTTTGTCTGGGGGCAAGGGGCAGAGAGGTCAGGGCGTCCCCCACACCTGCCGTTACGACCGGCGCAAAAGCACCCGCCACACTTGGTGGGCTGTCTGGTCTTTAGCTTTACTGTACGACGTGTACGATGTTGGAAACGCGGGTGAGCGTTCTACCCAGCTGTCTGCCGCGTCTGTCGGGGGCCCCGTCACGTGTCCTTCCAGCCTATTCCACAAGACGCTTATTAAACTTGAATCCTGCCTCTTTTACTGTTGTTTTTCCTCTTATTTGTTGTCTTCAAACTAACTTTCATTATAGTTTCTGTTAATTTTATACTTTGTTCCTTCCTAAAACCTCTAACAGGATACAGGAGTTTTTCCAGTTACTTTTATGGAGTTTCTAGGTACGTGTTCGTGTGTCCAGGAGCTTCTCCAACTAGGATCCAGTTTTCCTACTTTTTGTCAGTGTTTCACACCTCTAAATGATTTTTCCGATCAAACTGCACTGGCTAGTAGCTCTGCAAGAAAGTTTGTTTGCTTGTTTGTTTTAAGATTTTTATTTATTCATTTTAGAGAGGGAAAGAGACTGCGTGCAAGCAGGGGGAGGAGCAGAGGAAGAGGGAGAGAGATCCCGCAGACTCCCCGCTAAGCACGGAGACTGATGTGGGACTAGATCCCAGGACCCTGAGATCATGACCTGAGTTGAAATCAAGAGTCGGACACTCAACCGACTGAGCCACCCAGGCGCCCCTCAGGAAAATTTTAAACACAAGTGGAGATGGCCAACTTGTTCTTCATTTTGGAGGGGATGCCTCTGGAGCTTCCCCATTCAGGGCAAGAGTGGTTCTGAGACTGAAACATTCAGGCTCATAACAGAACACTCCTTCTACCACTGTCTTTTTTAAGAACAGATGTTGACTTTTCCCAGACGAACTTTCAGCATCTGCAAAAATGACCATGCTTGAGAGTTTCTTTTCCCTCCCCTTTCAGACAAATGGAGCCCTCCTTACATTCTGTTATGCTCCATTGTTTTCCACTTTGTGAGTGAGAGTTATTATCAACCTGGAGACCCCCGCTGCTGCTGCTTTTTGCTAGAATGCCTATAAATTACATGGATTCTCCTAAGGGGATACAGATTTCCAATCTTTGGCCACTACACAACAATGCTAAAAAACTAAGCACGTATGTGCTCAACTGGAATATGGGCAAAGGTCTCTGTGGGGAAAATTCCTGCCAACAGAACTTTGAGGCCAAACCACATATGCATTTTAAATTTCAGAGTGGCAGCAGCAAGTATATGAGAAACCCCATTTGTTTTTTTTTTTTTTTTTTTTTTATTAAGATTTTTTATTTATTTATTTGACAGAGACAGAGACAGCCAATGAGAGAGGGACCACAAGCAGGGGGAGTGGGAGAGGAAGAAGCAGGCCCACAGAGGAGGAGCCTGACGTGGGGCTCGAACCCGGAACGCCGGGATCACGCCCTGAGCCGAAGGCAGACGCTTTAACCGCTGTGCCACCCAGGCGCCCCCGAGAAACCCCATTTGTATGCGAAGAACACAGCAGCACACCACGAAACAGTGCTCGCCCCAAGGAGCTCGAGAAGAACAGCGAGGAAGAAGGGGTTTGGGATTTTTGCTTGTTACACGGAGAGCTTTTATAGGCACGACATAAACCAAACCCGGTCTACACAGATTCCTGAGTGCCTAGCTGAGCTCAAGGCCTGAGGCAGGAGTCCCCGCACCCTCCCAGCAACCTAGAGCCAGAGACGTTAGCACAGCTGCATTTCAGCAAAGAGGAGCCCAAAGCCCCAAGCGTCTCGGGAGCCCTGGGGGAGGCAGGTAATGCCCCCGAGGGAAGGTGGGCTGGGCTGCAGGCCAACAGGAGGCCACGGTTAGGGACATACTCAGTCTGGGTTTTAATTCCACCTCCCCTGAGTGACTCAGGGCAGGTTTGTTGACCTTGCTGGGCCTCGTCCTGTCTATAAAATGGAGATGACAGCGGTCCCTCTCCTAGCTTCAAGTACCTAAGTAAATGGAGTGAGCCGCATGTGGCCTGCACCTTCCAATTTCCCAAGAGAGGCTGAGAATCCTGATTCTGATGTTAAAAAGGTAGTGACTCACTCTAATTTTACATTTTATACTGTGTGGGGGCACCTGGGGGGCTCAGTCGGTCGGGCGTCTGCCTTCGGCTCAGGTCATGATCCCAGGGTGCTGATATCAAGTCCTGCATCGCACTAGTTGCTCAGTGGGGAGTCTGCTTCTCCCTCTGCCCCCCCCCCCACTCATGCTCTCCCTCCCTCTCTCACACTCTTTCAAATAAAAACATAAAAGCTTTAAAAAACAAACCAAACCGTGTCCAGGCCAAATCTGGGTGTGGCTGCCCCGGCCCCTTCCCCCAAAGACGGGCAGCCCCTAGCGGGCCGGGCACTCACGTTGTTGATCATGAGGTGCATGATGGTCTTTGGCATGAGGTCGCGGATGGACTTGTTGATGATGGCCACATAGGAGTCCACCAGGTTGCGAATGGTCTCCACCTGCCGCTCGAGCTGCGGGTCCATGGAGAAGGTGTTCTCCTGGACTCCATCCTCGTTTTCTGCCTGCAGGGGGAGACAGCAGACGGTGAGGGGTGACCGTGACCTGAGGCGAGCGTGGGGAGCCCCCCTTCCTGCCTACCACTGGCTTTCTGGGGATGCCCCTGCCTGCCCCTGGCCTCAGCTGCCTGGACCTGGGGTGACCACGGCCCAAGGTGATTTGACCCTCTCACCTAGGGACTGGAACATGTTAATTTGGGGGCCGAGGGCAGCCACGTTCACTCCACCTCAAGGACAGGAGGAGGAGAGGGAACAAGAAAGATGAGATCTCAAGCCATGTATCTCCCTGGCCTTGGCTTTGGTTGGAGAACCTTCTGTGCCCTGATGGCAAAACCCTCTCCCCCTTTCTCCTTTGTTTGCTCAAGAGAGTACAGGCTACGTGCCTAGAAATGACCCACCCAGCAAGACGCTAGACCCCTTCCTCTCCCAGGAGGAGTCAGCTCAGTCCAAGATGCGTTGGCCGGGCAGGGCAGCTCCTCACCTGGTCCTTCTCGGGGTAGACCCCGGCTCGGAGGAACGAGGCCTTCCAGCTGTCCACATCCTCCTGGGAGTCACAGGCCAGCTCGATCTGCCGAAGGTCCTTGTAGACATTCCTACAGTGAGAGGAAGAGGCACGTTCTTGACTCTGCCCACGGGCCTGGCGAGCGCAGGAGCCGTAGCGTGGGCTCTGCGGTCTGACAGGCGGGGACTCACACCTGACCCAGGCACAACTGAGGCCCCGGGATGGCAGTAGCACCTACACCCTGCTGGGCTGATGGAGGACCAAGTCCATGCCTACAGCACCCAGAACCGTGCCAAGGGCAGAGCACATGCTCAGCGAGCATCTGCATCTAGCAGCATCCGTGGGGTTTGGTTTTTGTGGGTTCAGTAGACACCTCTCTTTTCTCTGGGAACTGCTCCTCTCTTATGTTCTCCTGTGGGGGCCAAAGGCTGCCAAAGATACTCTCAGAAGCGGGCAGGTGTCCCTCAACACCCCTGGTTGGGCAGCTCCCATCAAGGTGTTCTCAGGGAGGCTATAGCAAAGTTGTCCCCGAGAACATTCCATGATGGCAGAATCGTTCTCAACTGCTGCTGTTGGCCGTGGTAGCAAAGAGCAAAGGAGGGTTCTCTGTGAGCAGCGCGAATAGGGCTAGGGTGACGAAGGAAGTTAATTTAGGTTGCATTTTATTTCAGTCAATTTACATTTAAATCGCTAAGTGAGACCAGCCGCTGGCTACTGCATTGGATAGTGAAGGTCTAGAATGTGCCCCGATTCCTGGGGGCTGGGCTGGGGGGATGGAGGGCTATGCAGCTGTCCAAGGACAGGACTGAGACTCCCCGCCAAGGCACGTGAGCTGCTGGGCAAATGGGGGTCTGCGAGCAGAAGGCAGGCGCAGAGCCACAGGCTGGGGGAAAAGCGGATGGACACTATTTATGGATGGCATTTACGGACGGTGTTCCGTAGGCCAGATCTGTGCCGCACACACGCCATCCTGTCCCACAAGCAGGTGCACTCAAAACGGCCAAGTCATCCCAGAGCTTCTGTGTGAGTCTGAGGTTAGTCACGGCCTCGTGACGGAGCCACAGCTGGCTAGCCGTCTGTGAGGGCTGCCCTCGGACTTCAGGAAGGAATTTTAGCGAGTGAGAGGCACGCCTTTGTTGCTCCTTCTCCTCCTCCCTAGTACTGCCTGGAACATCGTGATGCTGGACCCTGGGCAGCCATCTTGGAAGAGAAGGAGGAAGGCTTAGGAGTAGGAGCACCTGGGCCTGGATGCCTGTGGAGTTGCCCCACCTGCCCTGGATAGTAAAGCCATAGAAAACCCAAACTTCTGTCTTGTTTCCATGACTATTATTCTGGCTTTCCTGAGCTCACTCCTAAATGCTACATTAGGTATGATCTTCACCGCCTTGCACAGGGGATCAGGGGCCAGGGAGGCAGGACAGCTGCCCTGTGCGCAGAAAGGAAGAGCCTCCCAGCAGGCCTGTCCCAGGACAAAAGCCAGGTTCTCCCACAGGCTTCTTAGGCAGGGGAGGTGGGGGGTGCAGAGGGAGGAGCCGAAGGGATACAAAGGTTTTTGGAGCCAGCTGATGGCCAAAGTGGGCCCCAAAGCTTTAGGCCAGCCCAGAACAAACTGGGACTGAGCTATTCTTACACCAAATGTGACATGAGGCTTGCCTCGAACCGTTGGGAGTGTGGGAGTGATGGGCAGCAGGAAAGGTGGTCCTGGGGCAGCAGGGAGGATGTCGGTGCCTCCTGGTCAGTCATGAAAAACCACCAGACCTTGGCTGACAGCCAGCCCCTGACTTAGGTGCTCCCTGGTTCCTGGGTGAGGGCATGTGGGAGTCCTGTGTCCACACTCAGCCCTTCCTCCTGCTCTCGGACCTCCTGCCAGAGCTGGGCCTCTTCTCACGCTGAGAAAAGCATCTTTGTTTTTGCTAATGTCTCCCCCCAATGGGTCGATTCACCAAGGGCCTCCTGGGACCTTCTCTTCTCTGTCTACACTCACCCAGGGGTCTCACCCCATCTAGGACTTTGAACACTGCCATGCAGTAACAACGCCCCAGTTCACACCGACTGGAGCTCGTTCCAGAACACCAGATTCTTATATCTGCACAGCTGCCTCCCTGACTCCCCAGTGTGGTGTCTCACACGTCCCTCTCCCTCCGTGTGGCCCAAACCCAGTCCCTGACCGTCACCAAGCCTACTCTGCCTCTGCCTTCCCCATCTCAGCGAGGGCAGCTCGGTCCCTGTGGGTGCTCAGGGTCCCCAGGAAACGCCTTCTTCTCTTGCACCTGCATCCAGGGGTTTGCTCAGCTCTGACTCTCAGAAGAGGCTGCCTCCTCCTCTAAGTCCTCAGCCCCACCCTGCCTGGGCCCCGCACCCCAATATCCGTTCCCCCTGGACGGATGCCATTCAATCAGCCCTGGTCTCCCAGATCTGGCCCTGACCCCTGTTCCCCCCATAGACACCAGGGGGAGCCCGTGAGCACCCGAGCCAGGGCCGGTCCCTCTTCTGCTCAGAACCTGCTATGGCTCCCGCATCACTTCATGTCTCTGCCCAGAGAGATCTTCCCTGACCACACGCTGGAAGCACCCCCATGGCAGGTTTCTGCTTTTTACTTGATTCCCTTTCTAGAACATGAGACTCCAGGGCAGGGACTTTATGCAGAAAGCGCTCAGTGGATGCTGAATGACCGAACGAGGCTAGTGACCTCAGCCCAGTGGGCCCTCACCTCTGCTCCGTGTTGAAGATGGCGAAGACGTGCTTGTTGGACATGAAGCCTTTCTCCACATCGCGGATTTTAAGGTTGTCCAGAGGCAGCATGTACTTCTTCTCCTTCTCCTGAGGGTGGAAGGGGAAGGGTCACCATGGACTGTACTGAGGATCTGAGGATGCCCTGGGCTGGATGCCACCCCAGGGCCTTTGCTGGAATGCTCTTCCTCCCAATGACCACATGGCTCCCACGTGCGCTCTTCAGGTTTCTGGGCAAAGGGGACTCTCCTGGAGAGGCCTGCCCTGTCCCTACCCTGCACGTGCGCGCGTGCACACACACACACACACACACACACACACACACACACGCACGCACTCTCACACTCTCTCTCTCGCCCCCGCCCCATCCTCCTCCTCCTCTTGGTACTTCCCCTCATGTAACAGGACACATCACAGTATCTTGCTCATGGACTTAGGCTACCGTCTGTCACCTGGCCTGATCTGTCAGTTCCTCAAGGCCGGGCACTCCTGTTGCTTTGGTTCACTGCTGACACACCGCGGATACTCAACATTGGCCAGTTTTCAGTCTACCCAGAATCCAACCCCAGCTTGCATGAACGAAACTGTTAACTACTACATCTTCACAATGAGCCTATAACTGAACCTGTATCCTCACCACTGTGATCCCATTTTACAGAGAGGGGAGACTGAGGCAAAGCGGGGCAGGCAACGATTCAGGGGTGGGGCTGGGATTTAAAATTCACCAGCTTCAGATGTTCCCGGGAGCTGGAAAGTGAGCCCCCTCGAGGTGATACTTGAGTTCCAAAGCCAGAGAAGTATCATTCACTTCCTAAGGGCAGCCCTGTTCAGGAAGTGCCCACTGAGTGCCCGGCACTCAGTCCTGATGACTGCTGGGGAAGCAGCTCAGAGCGGATGTGTGTCACAGAAGCCAATGTTTACTCAGCGACGGTGGCTAAGCACCTACTGTACCCCCAGTGTGGGGCTGGGCCCCTGCATGGGCATCATCTTAGACCTCCCCATGGGGTAACCTGGGGGGGTCCATTAATGAGTTTTCTACATCAGGAAACCAGAGAACAGCATCAGGGTCTATCAGGATGCCCTGGCTCCCATGCCCACATGACCCACAGCTGCTCCAGACCTTCCCTGTCCCTGCCCAGGAAGCACTGCGCTCAGAGAGGGAAGGTAGCTGCTCAGGGCACATACCAGGGGGAGTGGGCCATAATGGGACTTCAGAAGCCAGGTCCATGTGCCCCAAAGCCAGGTTTTGCCCACTACCCTTCCTTTTACATCCGGGCATCTTGGGAGAGGTGACCCCTTCCCCCTCACCAGGGAGAGTTCACTTTTTTTCACCTGTTTTGTCCCTATGTACCAGAAGACCCCAGAAAAAGCCCAACATGGCTGCTGCCTCCAAATTCCAGAGCAGCTACAGTGCTCAAGGGGAAGGGGGCCAGGGGCTCCCTGGCAGGTGGGGGCTGGCTCCAAATTTCAGGACAGAAACAGAGGCAGGTGTGAGCAGCAGCCTTGGCGCATGGGCTCGGCCCTGCAGCCTTAGGAGCTCAGATGGGCTCTGCCCCTCACTGGCCATGTGCTCTTGAGCAAGCCACTGTCCCTTTCTGCCTCAGTTTCCTCATCCATCAAAGGCAGACAGGAGTCCTGCGCTCCTTGTGCGAGGTGAGGATTAAGGCGAGTGGATGAGGCACTAGGGTTTTCTTCTGTGCGTGTCTCTCACTCTTAACGGCTCTAGAGTCCATTCACTGGGCTCTGGCAGAGGAGGAAGCAGGGCAGAGTGCTCCTTCCGGCCGAGCTGCAGTGAGGGGCAGAAAAGAGGGCCGGGGGCCACGGAGGTGGGAAACCTCCGTTCATGCTGCATTCTGGGAGTCCAAGGGCGGAGCGTGGCAAAGAAAGGCTCCAGGTAAGGCCCAGGGCCCCACCAACCTGCTAAAGTCTTGGGGGCTTTAGAAGGGGCCCGGGCAGGGGTTCCCCGCCCGGAAGATGGTGGAAGGGACTTGGCTGCCCCCACCCTGCTGTGTCAGGAGGCAGGAAGCTTCCAGCCAGCCAGCCAGGCCAAGTAACTGAGTCACAGTCCTTCTGGGCCCCGAGCGAGACGCCACATCTGGAACTGTTTATAGTGTGATTCCGCCCAGAGCGCGGCGGCTGCCTTCCTGATGCTGCTGACACGCACACACAGAACACAAACACACACCAGAGACACGGAGGCGTGCGTGCACCCCGCCCCCACCCGACCCCCAAAGAGACCTCCGCTGGCACACAGAGGCCACGGACCCAAACCCTCCCTCCCGCCCACGCCCACCCGCTCCCCAACCCCCTCCTTAGGATTTCCTGCAAACCCACAACTTTCTCCAGATGCGAGCCGGCCCCAGTCGTGCCACGTCAGAAGAGACGAAGCGGATCGGCGCAGGCAGGGGCCTCCTCGCCTGCTCGGAGGGGCCAGGGCGCGGCGGCCCTACTAGCCCCGGGGGCGGGGGGGGGGGGCTGCAGGATGGACAGCCGGCCCCGCCAACCCAGTGTTCAGACTACCTGTTCAGGGGCCTCTGAATGTGTACAGTAGTCTGCACATTGGTTAGGCTGGGCTCGGGCGAGCGGCGCGTCAGGACCGGCACCCCCACACCCGCTGCCGTCTCCACCGTGAGGCGGACCCGGAGGTGAGTGTGGTCGCCCAGCGCCCTGCTTCCCACCGCGGTGGGGACTTGGACAAAAGACTGGGGAGTCGAGAAGGGCCTGGGTGGGAGACGAGGTGCCAGGGAGAGGCAGAGGGAGCCTGCCGTCCACGGAGGGGTGGGGGACTCTGGCGGATCGGTCCCCCGTTCCTACCCCGCACTGTAACTGCTTCCTCTCGGAGGTTTTTCAAAATAAAGGAATACGCGTTGCCTCTCTGAGGGGTCTCTGACAAGGTGGCCTCAAGTTCAGGGGGAAGCTGCCACGTGTGCGACTCTGCGGGTCCCGGCTCCGCGGGGATCCGGCCCCTGCCCCTTCCCGACCTGAGCCTGCTTTGTGTCTGGGGTGCACACAGGGCCCCTCTCCCGGGCCTGCTGGTTCTCGTCACTGCCGGCGGCCGCTCCCCCTCCTCCCGCCCGGCGCTTCCGTGCCTCTGCTCTGGGCCCACCGGAGGGTCTGCGGCTCCCGCTCTCGACCCCCGCACGAGGGCAAAACCAAGCAGCCTCTCCCACACTGCGAGGAGCAGCTCTGAAAACTGGACTGGCGGGGGACTGCGAGGACGGGGTTTGGGCCCACAAGTCCCTCTACAGCTGCCCAAGGCTGTGGCCAAGCCCGGCACTCCCACCCTGGGCAGAGAGGCCGGGGCCCAAGGTGGAGACCGCCCTCGGCCAGCCTGGCAGCTGATGTACCACAGCAGACTGGGTTTCAGACCACGGGGGTGGAAGGAGGGAGAAAATGCGAAAGCGTCATCCCCACCCGCCCTCGCCCCGGCCATTTTGAGAAGCTGCTCCCTGCTCCGACCACGAGGGTTCCTTCAGGGGCGCCCTCCCTCTATGTCCCAACCCCGTGACGTTCTGTGGCCCTGGACATGCCTTCCCCCGGTTTAGAAATGGCGGCCACACAGGGTCCTTCAGGAGTCTCGGGGTTCCCGACGCTCCTGGAAGGTTCCAGGATGAATCTCTGACCTGGTGTTGAGTGGGATGATGCCATCTCACCCCTAAACACCCTCCCCTCAGAGGAAGCGTGTCTGGCCTGGGCCCTGAGGGAGTGGTCCAGGCCAGGGCTGAGGCGTCTCTCAGGACAGGGACCCTTCCCCGCTCTGTGACACAGGGCAAGTCACTGCTTGGGACCCGATTCCTCACCCACAAATGGAGTACAAGGATTTCCTAAGCAAAATGTGGCCATGGTGCGCTCTCCAAGCCTGCAAGCCTGGCACAAGGCACACGAGCTGTGCCATCCCTGGTGGGCAGAACACACAGTGGCCACGTGACTAGATTCTGGTCAGGGCTGTGAGCAGAGCGATGCATGTACCTTCCTCATCAGGCCCTTCTTTCCCTCTTCAAGCTGCTAGAGGCCACATGTGATGGGCACAGGGGATCTGGGACCTCAATGGGGAGCCACATGTTAAGGTGACAATGGGGAAGGCAGAGCTTGGGCCCGGGACAGCCTCACAGCACAAGCCTGACAAGCTCACCCGGACACGGGAAAGAAACAGACTGCTGTCTTCGTCACTGTCTTCGCTTTGGGCCTCTTGTCACAGACACCTAACATCACCCCAGCCAATGGGGAGAGCCAGTAGGCCCAGGAAAATGAGAGAAACACAGTGACCCTCGCTGGTGACCCTCAGAAGCAAAGCCAGCCCACAACAGAGCAGCAACAGGCAGTCACCCTGGGGCGACATCATTCCAGGGCCACTAAGCCGCGACCATGTTGTTAAGGGAAGGAAGCAAAGCGATGGGCCACTCAGGACGGGAGGATGGGCCTGTGCAGAGGCAAAGGGACCCAGACAGTGGCGCTGCTGGAGGCTACCCCCGGACTCGCAGACCTTGCCCACGAGGTCATGGAGACTGCAGTATGACGCAGTGTGAGGCGGCATGCAGGCCACTCCCCGTGGTCAGTGCTCCCGGCGCTGTTCCCAGAGGCCTCCACACGGCCTTTGGATAAGGACAAGCACAGGTGGACCACTCGAAAGACAGACACTATAGCTAGGCCCGTCACAGGGGCCATTCAGCCCCACTTCACAGATGGGGAAACAGAGGCCTAAAGAGGCTAAGGGCCTGGCTGAGCCCTTGCAGGTTGTAGATGTTGGAACCCCAGCACCTCAGCAGCCCGGCTGTGAGCCTGAGTCCCTGACCTCGGGCCCTGCCCCCTCTGAGAGCCAGGGATGCCTCACTGTGACTTTGGAGGCTGGGGTCAGTTCCTAGCCTGCTGAGGGCTCCACTCCCCCATCTTCCTTCCTGCCTGGAGGAGAAGCTGCCATCTGGGACCCCTAGGGGCCCTTGAGAGTCAGGATATGCAGCCTGGCCATTACCGTTCTCTGCGGGAGCTCCGGGATACTGGTGGCGCTCAGGGAGCCTTTCTTGAATGAACCAAAGTAAGCACCCCCCATCCTAGTCGCACTGCCCTGCCCCCCAGCCACTCACCTCCTCATCCTTGTACCAGGATAGAGACTCCGCAGTCAGCACAAACCAGTACTCCTTGGAGCCGCCCTTCATCAGGCTGATGTTGTTGATGGTCAGCCAGCCCCTGCGGATCACCTGGGGGGGAGGGTGCTGCTCAGAGGACAAAGCCTGCCGCCCCGCCCGGCCCACCCCTGTGCAGCGGCCAGTGCCCTTGTCCCCAGGAAGGAAGAGGGACCAGGGCAGGGACACCTCCAGCCCGAAGCCAGGCGACCCAACTCCACCTTGCCCCTAAGCATTTCCCACTGGCAACCAACATGGGACACCCAGGCAGACAGACACAGGGCACGCACACTCACTCGCAGGCCCAGGGCTGTCAGGGAACCGGGTCCCCGGGAGACCCCCTGCAGGAGACCCCCTGCACACGGGGTTAGGTTCAGTTCGTGCAGGCAAGAACAGGCAGGGTATGCCCAGCTAGAAGGGAAGGTCCCAGGCCTGTATGTGTGTCACATGGGATGTGACATCGGAGGAACCACACCTGCAAGACGCAGGTACCATGACGCCTTCAGACCCTGCCCCTTGCACCCTCAGGAAAACGGCTGTTGGAAGGCTGAGGAACTGCCGCAAAATGGGAGTGCTTCTTTCTCTCCTTTCATGGCTGACCAGCAGAGGCTCAATGCACAGCGTCAACTCTGCTGCCCCTTCTGGTGGCTCACCTGCCCAGCTCACTCGGGGGAACACTCGGTGGGCAAAGGGACCTGCTCTGAACAGGAATCGTGGCCAGTCTCTGTCCTGAGGCTCCGTTCCCCACAGGCTCCTTCCAGAGTATAGGAGGAAGGGATGCTTCCACCCAGGGGGCTGGGGCCAAAGGTCTGGGCCTGGGCAACCTGCAGGGCATCACGCCCCACGCTGGCTTCAAACCTGGAGGCAGACCTACTTTTCTCTGACACGTTAAAGTTCTGGCTGGAAGATCCCCAGATGGGGATCGTCTGGCTGCAGAGATCATCTGAGTAGGAGCCAGAACCCAGACCTACGCAGAGGACTCACCTGACAGCTACATGTAGGCAGCCTGGGGGGCCAGGGTCCTATGCTCCCTGGGTCATGGAGGCATGTGTGGGCCGGAGCTACCCATCACTCTGGACTGGGGAACCCAGGGCAGCGGGAAGCACATGGAGGCACAGGCAGGGCCACCTGGGGCCCAGGCAGCAACAGACTGGGCCAAGCTACAGAGGTGCGGCCAACGACAGCTGCGATGGACTGGTGTGGAGCCCCCCCCACGGTGGGGTGTCGCAAAAGCACCAGAGATGGGGCTCCAGGGATGACTCTGGGGCCTACATGTCTTCGTAATGGGTGGGTCTCAAGAGGGACTTCATCCCCTGCCCTCTGACCTGCCCCCAAGCCTGTTAAATCTTCACAGGGCCACCTGCCCCCGATGGCTGGAATAAGCCTCAGAGGCCATGAAGGTTGGAGGTGGCCAGAGTATATCCAAGCACCTCTGCACTACCCAGAAGCCTTTGCCCAGGCTGGGGACAGCATGGGATCCCACCAGGCAGCCCTTCTCAAGGTTTCCTAGTGATGATGAGAGCACTGGGGAGACCTGTGGCCACCAGCCCCAATAAGGTCATCCTCCCAAGGCACCCTGATTTACCACTGAGAATCTGGAGTCCTGGGAACACCCCCCAGGCCCAGGCAAAGGGGGATGTCTGGTCACCCTGGGGGCAAGGCTGATCTTCAGACTCAGGCCCAAGGCCATCCTGCCTATGACCCGGGGAAGGAGTCCCTGGCTCCAGCAACCACACCCCGCCCCAGAGTGGTGCCGCGCTCTGTGTTCAGACCAGCTCCTCCCTTCCCTACCCCAGGGGGGGCAGGGCAGGGCCTGCCTAGTCCTAGCCCAGGCCAGGCAGAGTAGGTACTCCTAAACTTAAGTCAATAACCACCAGGGGATGGGGAGGAGGTGGAGAACGCCGGTGATTGGTGCTCCCCAGGAGAGAAATGTTTACACGGTGGGCTCTCTCTACTCTGGGGCCCAGTCCAGCTCCCAAGGGGGCAGACGTTCCCCCACCTGCTCCTCAGGGGCCTGGCTCACCTGCCTCCACCCTCAGTGAGAAGCAGGCTGAGTTGGCAAACAGGGCCCCGGCCATGCTGTGGGGTGTGTGGCCTCGGGGTGGAGGGGACCTCGGAGCAGAGGCACTGCCGGGGCCGTGCCCGGAATGGCACATCTGAGCCTCGAGGCAGGAGGCTGCTGGGTAGACTTGGAGAAGCCTCCAAGGTCCCCTTTCCCTCGAGCTGCCCAGAGAGCTGTCCGTGTGGGAGCCAAGTGGGGTCAGAGACACAATCCCACCCCGGGGAGGTGCAAGCCGTGGGCTGCAGACACACGTGCGGAGTCTAGAGGAGAGGGAGTTTAGCCTCCTCATCCAAAAGCCAGACTTGTGCCCCAGGGACCTGGCTTAGAAGGAGGGCATGGGGGGACAGAAGAGGCAGGCAGGCTCCCACGCTCCAGGGTGCACAGCGACAGGCATGCAGGCCCGCCAGGGACAGGAGGAAGGGCTGCCAGGGGCAGCATGGGCGGCAGGCAGGAAGCAGCAAGCTGGGGCCCGCTGGCAGGGTGGGTCAGCCTACTCCTGGGTGATGGTCTCGGCCTGAGTCGCCTGGGGCAGGAATGGAAACCATGGCTCGGAGACCCAGGGGCCCACGGCCTTGACTGACGTGGCAGGGATGGGCTTTGTGGCTGGGGCCAGGGAATCTGGCAGGAAAAGAATGACTAAACCTCTTGGGGTGCGAGGAGAAGCAGGCCCCAGGGCTGTCTGGAGGGAAGAAACGGTTCTGAGTTCAAAGAGGACCGGGGGGGGGGAGGGGTGACATGGGGAAAAGCGGGAACCACAGGCCTAAGGACCAGCCATTCCTCCTGCCACTGCCCCCACCCGACCCTGCCGAACATTGGTTCTCTCTGCACCTTCCAGACCCCAGGTGCAGCACAGCCCTGGCACAGGATCGCCTCAGCTACTGTGAAGTCCCCCGGGGCTCACCAGAAGTTCCCTGCCAGAGGGCAGCGGCTGGGCCGCCCGGCGCCTCAAGTGCCGGCAGTGGGAGAACATCCTGGAGAAGGAGGCCCAGGCCTTGCTCTCTGAGGTGGAGAGCTGGGGCTGGAGCCAGCTGCCTGGAGGTGAGCACCTTGAAAACAGCTCACCTCTCAGATGGGAGCAGCACCTGCTCCCCACTGGGCTGGCCTGGGCTGGGCCACACATGGAGAGGAGGTGTTCCCTATAACAGGGATGGCAAATACCATTCATCGTTGGAGGCCACACTGATCAGTGGGCAGCAGCTGCCACCTTAGTGAGAATTCCAAGTGAGCATTCAGGGCGCAGCCGGAAAGGGTGCTAGGATCAATTAGTGATGACTGCCGCAGGCAAAATACAAGGAAGGGAGCAAGTGGAACAGAACAGTCTGATCAATCATCGTATCTGCCACGGGGACAGAAGGATAGTGGCAGCATCCAGGAGAGAGTTCCCTGATCAATCAGTCATGTCTCTCATGGGTGTCAGAGGGATGTCATGTGCAAAGCTATCATACAGGAAAAAAAATTCTTTGACCAGTTAGTCACATCTGCCACAGAATGGGGAGTGGTGGCATGCTCAGGAAAGAATGCCAGGATTGATTAGCTATGCCTGTCCCTGGCATAGGGCTGGGGAGAGGCACAAAGGAAAGAGTGCT
Source organism: Ursus americanus (assembly GCF_024610735.1). Taxonomy (NCBI): domain Eukaryota; kingdom Metazoa; phylum Chordata; class Mammalia; order Carnivora; family Ursidae; genus Ursus; species Ursus americanus. The sequence continues at coordinate 52,368,899 of NC_142140.1, forward strand.
GGATCCATTAGTAATGTCTGCCATGAGTGCAGGAGGAGGAAATTCCAGCATGATGATGTCTGCACTGGAGTGGTGGCAGCAGCAAGAAAGAGTTCCAGCAGCCCTTAAGCAAACTCTTCCCTGGCCAAGGATGTGAGGGGAGGGAAGCATGGGGGTTGTTAGCTGAGTATTTGCCATCCCTGACCTATAGGAAACTAGCTAAATGTGTCAGGAACAGGCTGGAGGGGTGGGCCTCCTACAAGGATGGTGGTCAGGTTAGTGTCTGTGTGAGTCGGCTTATGCCCAGGGCAACACGGAGTCCGGCGGGCGTTGGCCATGGCAGGCGGTTTTTAGGTTAGCTTGATTTTTAGTTGTTCTGTTATTCTGGGGGGAAGGGACATTACGGGGTGGCGGGGTCTCCACCACTCTTAGGTTCTCTAATGTTTGCTACCACACTAAGTGGGTACTTACCAAGATCTCCCCCTTTGAAAATGCAAAGTTAGGATTGTGGGTAAATCAAAGAGGAGCAGGCAGAAGAAAAGAAACGTAAGGGACATGAAGGGACAGAGAAAAAGCAGGAAAAGCACAAAAATGGGAGGAGAGAAGAGCAGGGAAAAAAAACAGCAAAAGAAAAAAAATTACATGCTATTAATTATATTCATGGTGTTAATATTTAATTCATTATCATCTCCCGAAACAAAAAAGCACAACATATGTATTACCTACGGCAAGCGCAAAAACATCATGCAGTGGTTACATCCTTCTTTTCCAGAGGGCTCTGTAATCGTGCAGGATAGCAGAGCCCCCACCCCGCCCCCACCCCCACCCCATCTAATGGGGAGAAGCAGGGTGGGCACTGGCAGAAATTTTTGTGAAGATGATGTGTTTTCTTAAAGAAAAAAGAGGCACCTGATACTGGCATATATGAAGCTGTTCATATTGTTCATGCCCAAGGCCTCTGGCTGGGGCATGACATCGAGGTAGAAAATCCTTCCCGTGGCTCTGGGCTTCTCTGGGTATGGGGCTCAAAGCACCCTCAGGCTCCCCAGAACTGCTTATCACAATGCAGCCTCCCACCCAGGCCCTCCCACAGATTCTGAATCTCTGTGGCTAGGCTGGGAAACCAATTTGGCTGCAGACACCCATGGGTGACTGGGCTGCCCCTCTTTCAAGGGTCAAGTTCTAAGCATAGCCTTGGATGTCAGACAGGGCTTGTGGGTGTACAAATTTGCCCCCCAGCCTGTGTCAGAGCTTCAGCTCAAAGACAGGTTTCCTGAAACATCAAAACCTGAACAGACTCAAGAGGCTGGGGAGTGGGGTAAAGGGTCCGGTGGGACATGCCACAAGCCAGGCACCATCATTGGGCTCAGTGGTCCCTAAGTGCCCATCCACCCCCAAGGGTAGAGCTATGGGTTGCGGAGGGGTGGGCTACCTGGTTGGGGATGGCTCTCTTCTTGTTCAGCTGTGTGCTCCTCTGCTGGGCGCTGAAAACAAAGCAGAGAGAGGACTCATGTGGCGACATGCAGGAGAGACGTGGTGGGGTTCTCTCCCTTGGTGGGGCCAAGTGGCCAGCTAAGGGCAGAGGCAGAGAGAAGCCCCTTACACACAAGGGGCTGCCCAAGGCAAAGAGTTGGGCTCATGCAAAAATGGATTTAGTTAAACTGAGGCTTTGAGGCCCTGACCTCAGCCACTCCTAACAGCACCAGCTATTTCCAGGAGTCAAGGGCCCCAGAGCCTCCAAGGCCTGAGAAGCTGGACTCCCACGTTGCTGGGAAGAAGCCACAGTGGCTTCAGAGTAACCTGAGCACCAGGCTGCCTGGGGGTCAAACTTGAGGCTTCTTCCCACTCTCTCTTCCCATCCCTGATCCCAGCACCAGGTCTTCAATGGCTCTAACCACAGAGCTGGCCAGCCTGGGAGATCAGACATGGGACGGCTGCCCACCATGAAAACATCTTGGATGGCTCCTGGCCCATTCCAGAGGAGAGATAAGGTCCACAGGGCGTGTTTCTATACGGTCCCTTACTCGTCTACAGTCCCTGATCTCTTTTCTTCTTCAGCTATCCTTTTTCCTGGCTAGTCTGTGCCACGCAGAAGACGGTCACATATCTTGTATGGGGGAACCTATTCAGCTCCGTTGTTCATCCTGTTTTCCACTGGGACAATCACAGCGCCACCTGCATACAACTGATATCTCCTATAACGTAGACATCCTATTTTCTTTTCCTGTCGTATTGCTTTTGAAACTTTCAGAATATGACAAGGCAAACCACCTTGTTTCATTCCTTTACTCGCTGCCTCTGGGGCTGTACCTTAAAGTTCAAGCTGGCTGTTGGTATAAAGGAAAGAAGAGAGAGAGAGAAAGAGAGAGAGAGAGAAGGAGAGAGGGGAGAAACAGTTAAGGAAATAGGCTTCTATTCCTAGATCATTAAAGGTTGGAACATTAAGAACATTATCCAACAATTTTCCTAACATTCAATGAGTTCATCATAGAGCTTTTTCTCTGGGCCCTGGTTTTCGTGTTTAGAGGGCAGTGAGAAAGTACCCCAGAATATCTAAGCACAGGAAGGAGTTCGGTCAACAGGGTCTGAAGGAGACAGGACTGATTAAGCCACACACAGTGATGGCTGGATGCTAGTGAGGTTCCAGATGTGCTGCTTCCGAGGGGCTTCCTGGCTCCCACCTTCCCCCGGCAGCCTGAGTAGCTGCCCCTTTCCCTTGCCTCTACCCACTCAGGAATGTCTTGCTGTTGGGAATGGGGGTGTGGGAGGGAGCGGGGAATGGTGGGGGGAAGGAGTCCAAAGTCCTCCCCTCAGCCTGCAGAGCCCTCCTGGCAATGGGGTCTGGTCTCTTACTTCCACCTTGCTTTGGTCTCCCCAAGCCTCCCTGCTTCCTGGCCTTCCTTCCCCATCTCCAACAGTGTTTGGGTTCCCTGCCTGTCACCTGGTGGTCTCTCCAGGCCACATCCCTTGCTCCACTTTCCTACAGCACCTCACCTACTCTCCTTTCCAACTCTTGTCTGCCTTGTGACAACGTGCTCAATAACACATGTCCAGCCTGTGGGGTCTGAAAGGGCAAGGCCCAAATCTGGCTTGTTCACCGTCCTGCTCCAAAGGCCCAGCACCAGGCCTGGCTTTGAGACAGTGCTCCATGGCTATCCAGTGGGCCCCCGGGGACATCCCCCCCAAGGCTGAGCCCTGGCTTGTGCCTGGGCTGGGCGGAGCCTGGCACCCTGGGCCCCGCCACCAGCCAGGGCGACCCCGTTCACACACCAGGAAAAAGGCACACAGCAGGCAATACCCACCCGGTCACCAGCTGCTCAGTATAATAACAGCTGGGGGAAGTGGGAAGGCCCAGGAATCCAGAGGAAAGAGTGGAGTGGTCAAAGGAAAAACAGGAGAGATTGTGAGAAGGAACTGTGGATGAAGTGTGAGAAGCAGAGACATCAAAGTGAGGAAAACAGCAGCAAACCAAAGAGGGGGACCAGCATTTCAGCCCACATACACCCGGCGTGGGGAGCAGCTTCTGATCATGCTCTCACTTGTTCATTCATTCATTCCTTCCACTCACCTACCACACGCCCAGCAAAGATCAGCTGACCAACTGCGGTGAGAGCAACTGTGAATGTTCCACCCAGTAAGTGCTCAGCCTGGCACAGAGACCCCTGAGCGAAAGATCCTCTCGTCCAGCCTGCTAGCCCAACACTGGGCTCTAACAGACACGTCACAAGAAAGCCTCCCTGCAACCCCACGGCCAGGCCAGAAGGCGGCCCTCCGTACTCAACACAAGCCTCACACAGCCCTGACCCCAGCAGTGAAGACGCTGTGTCTTAACTGGTTTGGTGCAGGTCTGTCTCTGGCACGGGACCTTCCTTTGAGGGTGGGGACCTGGGTCTGTGCTTGCTCACTGCTGTATCACAGAGCCTGGCACAGAGAACACACACCAGGAATACCTGCTAAGTGAATGCAAGGAAGCTGCCTACTGATGATTTTGGGATTCTGTTGGGCTCGGGCAAGAAGACCTTCCGGAGCCACCAGAACAATCCGTGTGATGCCCAAGCTGGCTGAGGGTGACCTCAGGGGCTGAGGGAATCACTGAGCGATGCTTGAGGCCGCCAGCATTTACATCCACATCATGCCAAAATCAGAGATCCTTGCTCTGGCCCCTTGGCCAGGTGCCATGGAAGGTTCTGGTTTTTAATCTATGGTGCATGGATGGAAGCCACGGAGGGCCTGGATAGTACTTCCCAGAGAGTAGCCCCCAGAGCCCCGAGCCCATGAGACACTCTGTGAAAGGGCCAAGTGCAGATGGGGGGTATCTGGGGAAAGCTGCACAGTTCATGAAAGGCTCTGAGAAGTCACGCAGAAAGGAAAGCACTGCATGCTCCCAGCCTCCCCCCTTCCCGAGGTGGCTGAGCACAGGTCTGCCCCAAAGGAGGCACATTGAGGACAGTAAGGATGGGGGCTACTGTTAGCCCAGGAAAGCTTCCAGATACTCTCAGGTGGCTCCATGCTTCACCCCAGGCCCTGACAGAAAGACCCTCTTGCCCCAGTCAGCTGAGGGAAGCCAACTCGACCACTTCCCTCGGGGCCTGGCTCTGAGGGCAGGCACTGGTATCACCCACCAGCCGCTGTTCTGAAAAGTACATACTTGGCAAATCCAATAAAGTCCTCATGGTTTGTGTTGATGTAGGACTGCTCGATGTCAATCAGAAGAAGAATCTGGAAGAAAGCAGGGTTAACTATGAGCATAGAGCTGAGCTTGGCCAGGATGGCAGTGGCCAGAGCCCTTCCCACACCCGCCAGCAGGGGGGGCTGGAACCATACTGCATCCCAGGCGGCAGACCTGGGAACACACATACATATACATCCCTCCAACACACACCTTGGGGTCCATCTGCAGGGGGAAGGGGGCATGGGTACTTTGAACCTTCAAGGCCTCACAAGAAAGACTGGGCCAACAGAGCGGAGTGAGGCAGTCGTGTGGCGGATGCAGGCACGGCCTCTGGGGCTGACCATCCGCGCTGCAGTCTCACTCGGCCCCCGCCTGGCGGAGTGACCCTTGCCCTCAGGTTACCAAACAGTGGAAAGGGGCACTGCATAGGGTTAAATAATTCACAGCACGTAAAGTGTTTAGAACAGCACCTGACATGTTGCAAGTGCCGCATTAAAACAGCAAAGGCAATTTTGCCAGGCGAGGGCATGAGAACAGTACACACAAACACAGGCACCTAGGAGCCGGTCAGGATGCCATCTCAGCTAAGGGACAGGCCTTTACACAACACCCTGCCCCTTCCTGTCATTTCACCGTGCCTCTGAGCACTCAAGCATGAAACATGCCAGGCACTTGGATCTTGTGGGGTTGCTGGAAAATGCTGGGGTGCTCTGTTCATGGGAGCCACTGTTGCTGGTTTTATAAGGCCTGAGCACCATGGGCCGGAGCCCAGAAGTGCTGGTGGTGGGACAACCAGGCAGTATGGTGTGGGGAAGGGACAGCCACATTCTTGACAACAATGACAACAAAATGAACTGCAATCTTTTAAGCTTTTGATACAACTTCTGGGCTACAGAAGCCACATGGGCTGGGGCGCAGGTTGACTGGGGGACCCTCTGAAGGACAAATGAGCCAGGTTCTCCTCCACTGATGGGCAACACGAGATGGCATCACAACTGAATACAACACGGAGGCCTTTTCTGGTTCTGGTTTGAACGCACACCCGCCAAGAGACCGTGGCGGACGACTAGGGGTAGAGACTGAGACTAGACATAGGCCCTACGGAGACAAAAGGACAGCCACGGGCTCACTTGGCATGTGACAGGTGAGACCCTTGCTGCAGTGGTGTGGGGACCAACCTTGTGTGCACCTGGACAGTCTCCACATGGAAACTGTTAAAACCTAAAAAGCACTCAAACATCGTCTGCTGGGAGAATGCATAAATAAGCTGTGGTCCACACACACCATGGCCACCGCAGAGGGAAACAGCAACAACCTTCACCAACACCACGAACAACGGGGTTGAGTACCGAATGCTCTGTGCTGGGTGAGGGAGGGCGAATCAAGAGGCTACGTACTACAGGGGTCCCTTTGAGTGACATTCTGGACAAGGGAGCAGACTGGTTGCCAGGGCCTCAGGGGTTGGGGGGGGGCAAAGGACAGGAATTTTGAGGGTCACAGAAGGGTTCTGTACTTTGACAGAGGTGGGGGTCACCTTGCTTTATGCGTTTGTCATTATTCAAGGCAATGTATGCTCAAGATTTAAGCACATTAAAAAAAAAAAAAGACATATGCACATAAATCATACCCGAAAAATAATACAAAAAGCCAATTACCTGGTCCTTGGTTCTCCCCTCCCGTTCCCGGATGTAGGTAGTGACAATTCGCTCCGTCTCTTCTCGCAAGCGGGGGTAGGAGCTGAGCTGGGGGGGGGGGGCGGGTACAGTGGCAGCATTGACTGAGTTCGTCATGGCACAGGAAACAACATGAACCACACAGAGAACATGGGGGAAGAGGAGTGACCAGGGGTGGGCCTACCGAGTCCCCACCCCACTTCTGTCTCACAGCTGCTCCAGCTGAGAGATGAGAAGGGGATGGTGGGGTGACGGTGTGCCAAAGAGAGTGACAGGGCGCCCACGCACGAGCAGAGATGCTTTTCGAGAATGGATTTGAAAGTGGAAAGTGGCAAGAGAAAGTGGGTGGTGTGTGTCTGCTGCCCAACAGTGACAGCCACCCCCTCCGCCCAGCACTGGTGAGAGCAAGGACACCGACTCTAATCAAGGCCACCCCAGTGGGGTGGGAACTCTTGCCCAGCTCGTGAGTGAGTAGCACCTGTTCCAGGATGATGGGGGCGGCATCTGGGCCATCTACCTCAGAGGGACCCCCTTACAGAAAACTCTTGCCCAATCGTAACCAAACCAAACGCACAGAGAAGCCCACCTTCCAGGGTTTGGGTTAAGTCCACGTGTTGGGGACAACTGAGCAGACAGTCAAAATCACTAGTGGAAAGCCTCTGAGATGGCCCGTGACATGCAAACACGCAGGTCTGCGTGCTGGTCACGGTTCACGCTGGGTGATGGGGTGGAGACCCTCCTTCTCCAATGGTTCCGGGAACAGGCACTGCCGCTTGGTGAGTCCCTAGCAACACCCCAGGCCTCCCATCCCTGTCAGAGCCCAAACTGGGAACGCGGAACACCCGTGCACTGTGTGCCGCCCCCCCTCCCCCCGCTGTCTGCCCAGCAAAGCTGAGATGTCGCTCGGCGACAGGTGGCCCACGGAAGGGGGTGCCTGCTGAGGCAGAGTTTCCAGATGCACAGGTGGAGATGAACATGGGGGAGGACAGATGCGGGACAAATGCGCAGGTGACAACAAAACCTTCGGTTACCTTCTCGGCACACTTTTTAATGACTGTGGCCAGTTCTGAGACCACGAGATCAACACACTTCAAACTCGGCTCTTTGAGCTTTACAATCTGTTTTTTCACAATGGCTTCAAAGGCCATGTCGGGGGTGAAGAGCCCCGTCCTGGGTCATGCGGAGGGCGGGACGAGGTAGAAAGACACCCAGGGACAGTGCAGGCCACACACGCGGGATGGGAGACAGAAAGAGAAGAAAGGAGAGTCAGCTGGTTAGTGACATGCAAGTAGGAGCCTGTGCCCGCATTTGCCCCGAAGCTGCTTCGGATCAAGGAGGAGTCCTGGGTCGGAGGGGAGGCGGGGCCGGGGCGGGGCTAGGGGGTCAGCATCACCGTTGGGACGGCGAAGGGAACGTGGAGGCCTTGAATTTTCACATCTTTTCTCCCTCTCCCTTTTCTAATCGAAGAAGCTTAAGAAGCAAATGTGGGCTTTTCCAGACTGAGACAGAAGGCTCAAGCAGAGTTTCCCTGCCTTAGGAGACCGACCCAGGGCTCTAGGGCTTCTGCAGACGTGCGAGCACAAACCGCCCGATGGGAAGCACTTCAGCTATCTGGCCAGAGCGCGCTGCCCCGGGAACCAGGCCTGTGAGGAGCCCAGCGTGTCCCGCCAGCTGGAGACGGTGGCCCATGAACACCAGCACACAGGTCCCTGGGACCTAGTGGCTGGGGGGGACGTGCTGCCTGGGGGACAGCTCCTCTCCTGGAGGGAGTCAGGGGTACTGGTGGAGACAGCAAGGAGCCGAGCCAGCTTTGCTAGGCCGGGCACCTGAGCACTCATTCTGCTGTTGGCATCCGGGCCTTTCTTAGTGCCTTGGGGACAGAGAAGTGGCTGGCTCCAGGAAAGTCCAAGGGTGCCAGGTATTTGTCAAGAAGGGGTGACAGCCAGGGGGGTTCAGGGAGCTTGGCCTCCAACAGCTGACACGGGGTCCCTCTCTGCTTCCCAGAAGGCAGCAAAGCGACAGCCCAACGAAACCCCCAATTCCATCAGACACATGCTAAGGCTTGGTATCAGGGTCCCAGGGAGCCCTGCCCACCAATCGGGCCGGTTCTGGAGGCTTGGCACACACCCCCACACAGACATCACGCCCAGGCCAACACACCCCCGCCCCAGCCCCAGGGAGAAGGCCACATTCTTGGAAACTGAGGCAATCTGGGGGGGAAAGGGCACCAGCAGGGCAAAGGCTGTAGCAGCACTGGGAGCCTGATACCAAACCCCCATACCCCCGCTTCCACAAGGCCAGGAGTCACCCTGCCGAGGGCCCAATACCTTACTGGTACACTGCCTAACTGTATTGATTAGCTCCTGGATAACCAGGTCGACACATTTCAGACAGGGCTCTTTCAGCTTGACGACCTGCTTTTTCACAATGGCCTCGAATGCCAAGTCCGGGGTGAAGAGCCCGGTCCTAAAACCATCCGTACCCGGGGGTAGGGGAGATAAGTCAGAGAGAAACAAAGCACGGTCAGCAATTTCATAGGCACGGGCCAGGTCCCCGAGAATGAGCCAAGGTCACGGCAAGTCTGGGGGTCGGATGCCTGCATCCACTGCCTGGAAACCCACAGGATAACCCGAGGACACCATGGTTGATGTAAGACTGGACAACCAGAGTGACTACTTTTGTCAGATAACGGGAGAGGACCTCGGAGTCTCACGGGGAACCCGTGATGGGGACGCATGCTGGGTTCCTGTAATCATGACTCAGCTCTGCCTCCCTGCAACCCCCCGGGGCAAATCTACAGTGAGCTTTCTCAGCTGGGCTCATGCCAACTGGGCGGTTTAACCTACATTTAATCCAAGGGCAGCAAGCAGCCCCGTGGCCTGTAACAGATCCACACAAGACAGCACACCCGCCCTCGAGTGCCCTTGGACACCCAAAGGGAGAGACTTAAAGCTACTGAAAACCACCCAGGAGCCCTCGCCAGGCCTCACACTCAGGGGACCCAGAGGGATGGGGGACCAACTGGCTGGACAGTGGCGCCACGGAGGTGAAGGGAACATGGCAGCTCTCCCCTTGGAACTTGCCTGACTCCATGGATGTTCTTAATGGCGTAGCTGATCTCGCGCCGTAAATCCTTCTCGTCAAACTCCATCTGAGAGCAGACAAATCACCCACATGCAAAGAGGTACCTGCCGCACCCCCGTAACGGGTGCGTATCTGGGGAACATTATGTCCTTTGTGTGGCTGTTTTCACATGTAACACTATTTCACTGGTCTAAATTTTTAAAAATATTAGAACCCAATTTCAGCGAGGATGGTTTGAAACAAACACTCTCTCTCAGAGGGAACATGAATTCACATGAACTTTTTTATGGGCCATGTGGCCGTACCAATCAAGGGTCTCCAAACACATAACTATACTTTCAGGGAGTTTTAAATGTTCTAGAAACCTACCTCGTGGAATTCATGAGAATTACTTATGCTCACAGAATTATTCGTAACTGCTAAAAACTGTGAAAACAACTTAAATGTCTAATAATGGGAGACTGGTTCAATGTATGATGGGACATCCATAAGATAAGACATTATCTTGCATTAATAATGCATGAAATGTTAATGACTGGTTTAGAAAGATGGCCACCATATGAAAAAAGCAGGGTACAGAGACACATAAATTGTTTTTCAAGTATGGATGAGCAGATGTGCTGTGTTATGTGTATGCTGGGGACTTACCCATCTGCACAGAAATAATCCTGAGAGGGCAAACTCTGAGATGCTACTAGTAGTTATCTGTGGGTGCTAGGATTCTGAGTGTTTTTCATCCCTTTAAGCTTTTGTTTTTTAATTGAAAGTAATTTTACTGCTTTTTATAAAAATGATGTGTGTTCACGGTGAAAAGTGTGAAACTTCAAGCAAATTAACAACAAAATCTCAAATCCCAGAACTGACATTTTTATGACTATTCTTATAGATCTGTCTTTGCAGACACACGTGGAGACAGAGCCTTCATGTGGAAGGGTGTTGTAAATATTATCTATATGCTATGCTGTACATGCTGGCTCCTTAACCTGCCTTTTTCCCCCTCCACCACAATGAGGACATTTTCCCATGAGAACTGACCCATGACTTCTATGTATTTTGCAAAGAATGTGTAATGTCAGAGGGCAAAAATGGAACGTTCCTATGGGTCTGCTGGACACCTCTAAGCTGCCTGCTCAGGGAAGGAAGCCCGAAGGTGACACCTCCGTCAGCACCCCCACCTCCACCACCTCTGCCCAAAGTAGGCAGAAGCCCACAGGCAGGAGCTCAAGACCCCGTGGCCTGGGAGGCAGCCCGGCTCAAGGCCGTGTAGACGGGTGCCTGACCAGAGTCCAGAGGGCCCAGCACAGCGGCGCTACCTTCACCAGCTCAAAGGGAAAACGCTCGTGGAAGATGCGGTTGATTCGGGCGCCCCCGGAGAGCTCCAGCGTGTCCACTTGGTCTCCAGAGCCTTCAATCCTCTTTTCAAAGTCCACCCCAAACTGCTGGACCATCCTACCAGGAAAAAGAGAACCTGAGCATCAGAAAGGAAGGTTCTGACATAGCTCCAGAATCACATTCTGAGTCAAGCCGTGGCTTACATGCTCCTTTTCATTTTTTTAGCCCCAAAATGTATCCGTAGACCGAAACAAATAAATCACAGGGCTGCCTAAGGCTCACAGTCACTACACGCCCGGCCCACTCTACAGGCCCGTTACAGTGATTCATTCATTGGTTGGGGGGGGGGGCGGTGGTATCAGTTCTTACTCCCATTTTGCAGATGGCAAGAGTGGGGGGTGGGGTCACAGCTGAGCAACCTCTGCCCTGACCAGGTGAACTGTGCGTGAAAAGGTAGCCCTTCCACACAATTCAGGTGGCTTCCCGCCACCTCCCAGCATTCCACCAATGACTGCCGTGATTCCTTGGACAAGTGGCTTTGCCCCCCTGAGCCTCAGTTTCCTCATCGGCATTGTGAGTTGATCTTAACAGTGTCCCCACATGGGGTCATTGTGAGGACTGAAGGAATTTCTAGATTTTATCAACTCCAAGAAATCACCACCAATCCTAAGAAGCACTATTAGTCTGTACCCCCGTAAAAGGGAAAAAATGCAGCGAACTCATGGTAATTCACCTACAACTGCTGAATTCAGAGAAATTTAAATGTTTTTCTTTTTAAAAAGTGCTCATGTAATTGATGAAATATGTTCATACCACACATGGGCCCTGGGAACCCAGCCCAGCCCTTAAAAAGGTCTCCAAGTGTTGCTGATTAGTACTGCGACCACGCGAGCAGCCAAGAACTAAAGTATTTACTAGCGTTCAGTCTTCCTTAGCATTTCTAGTTGCTTCCCCAGCCTCTTGCAAAGTCTGCCTTAATCATTTCTGTATCTCCGCCCCCCCCCAATTCTTGATCTCCTCAGGTTCTGTGTGCAGTCTGCCCCGAAGGGGAGCTGCTGCAATCGAGGGACCAGCCCCTGTTGGGCCAGCAGCACGAAGCACAGTTTGCAAGTGAAGAGATGTCCAGCTCTCGCGGGCAAACATGGCCGATGCCTGCAAGGTGCCGTGGCAGCCAGGCCTGGCTGCCACTGAATGGGGTTCTCCCTGAACACCTGGCGGGAGGACAGACGCAGGGTGTCTCAGATCCCAAGAAACTCTTGGCCCACTAGAAGTAAACAGTGTTAAGTTTGAGCGTAAAAGCATTCTCACCCCAGAACACTCCACCATACAGTGCTGAGAGTGGAGAGGGTGGGGGGACAGCATGGCTATGATGGCCATTGCGGATGGTGTCCCTCTGGTGTGTCCAGGAGAGAAGCCACATGTGTGGCACCATATGCCTTATGAGCTGCCAGGGAGTTTCTGGATCCCACTCTCACCAAGCGCCCAGGGTTCCTGGCAGTCCAGAAACCAGGAGTACAGAGGCAGGAGAAGCCTTGAGAGAGCAAGCCTGGGATTGTGGGGCACACCTACTCCCCTGCCTGACCTCAGGGTGGCTGTGAAGAGTCCCCCACACTCTGAGATGGGACAGCAAGCACCGACGCAGGGTCAGGGTGAGAATCCCAAGAGACAGAGCAGAAAGAGCTGACACAGGACCAAACTCCCACTCATCCCCCATGTCTGTCCTTCCCACGGCCACCAGAGGGCGCCTGTGCTACCCGAATTGCCATTCCTCCTTTGCTCAGAACCCTCCATGGCTCCCACCTTACTCAGGGCAAAAGCCTAATTCCTCCCTGTGGCTGGCAAAGACCTGAATGCTCTGCCCTGTCCCCTTCAGCTCTGCTCTCCCATCCTCCACTCTGCCCCTCACTCATTCTGTTCTGTCGTACAGCCTCCTCCAACACTGCAGGGCACAGTCCTGCCTCAGGGCCTTTGCACTGGCTGGGCCCCCATCCCTGACCTCTTCCGGTCTTTGCCTGACTCTGTCTCAGGGCAGCCTTCTTGATCACTCTGTTTTAGATGGCACCCCTAGGCCCATCCCAGCACCCTAGCCCCTTCCCCACATTAATATTTCACCATTTAACGTACTACATGTTTTCTTATTTACTTATTTTCTGTTCCATCCCTCCCCACTCCCCTTTCTAAGCACATGGGGCAGGGATGGCTGTCTGCCCCATTTACCGTGGCGACTGCAGTGCTCAGGACAGGGCCTGGCACACAGGAGGCTCTCCACAAATGTTATGCTAAGTGAACAGATGGATGAATGAGGATCGGCACCCAGCCTGGTCCCGGGACCCTGCAGCTGGGCAGAGGCCCTGGCGAGCCAGGCTGGGGGGCTAGGGGGAAACACGTACTGCAGCAAGGCTTTGGTTTTGCGTGTGGGGTCATCGGGCCGGAAGTTCTTGTACTCCTCCACCTCCTTCTCCAGGGACAGCAGCTGGCTCTGCAGCTTGCTCCGCAGGGCTGGCAGTGACTCCCTGATGTGGTTGGTCAGTTGCTGGGGGAGGGAGAGAGGCCAGAGGCCAGAGGTCACAGGTTAGCACAGGTAGGGATGCCAGGAAGGGGCCTGCCAAGATGCCCCCAAGCCCAGCACAGCCCCCAGCCTCAGGAGAAAGCAAGGCAACTATCCGCCTGGAGTCACACTAGCGGATGGGACAAGGAGGGGTGGCATGTGCCGACCACAGCAGCAAGATGCTGTGAACGGCCCACTTCTCCTCCGCAGGGCAGCTAACTAGGCTGTCCATGCCGCGGGGTACACAGGACACATGTGCCGACCCACAACAGCCCCCCACAAGTGCTCCAGTGAGAGGCCCAGGAGGCCACCAAAGGACCCACGCACTGAAGGACTGGCTGGTGGATGACGGTGTACGTGGGCCACGGAACAACAGGCAGATGGAGAGACACGGGGACGGGCCCTATAAATGAAGATGGAAACAGCTCCCCAACGAAAGGAATGTACATAGCATGTGCTCCCTTCTGTGAAAGACAGGGAGAAAGGAGGAACGTATTTTTAGTTGCCTGAACAGAGAGAGGAAGCTCCACAGGAAACAAATGCGGAAGAAAGGCCAGAGCGGGACAGGCGGGTGGGAAGGGGACCTCTCACTGTGGCCCCTTCTCCCCTCCTCTTCTGCTTCGGAATCACATGGATTTGTTCATTGTTCACAAGTTGTAAGCGGAAGCAGCACTGTAGAAAAGGTTAGAGAGTAAACCTCGGGATGGTGGTGACAGAAAACTGAGAGAGAACGGTAGATATAGTCCTGTCAGGGTAGAGAAAGAACTAAGGGAAGGCAAGAGAAAGAAGGGGCAGGGGAGGAGGGAGAGGGAGGTAGTGAGTGGGGGGTGATACAGACACAGTGGCCTCTCCAGGCCCTGAGTGTCACTAGAAGGCAGCCCAGTTAGTGGTGACACGGGCCACCGCTGGGGAAAGGACCCACCACCAGATGGGAGGAAATGGGATATTCACTATATTTGGGCTGTATGACTTTATTTTTTACTATAATAGAGAGAAAGAAAGGCAGAGAGGGAGAGAGAGAGAGGGAGGGAGGGAACAAAACAAAAGCCATAAAAGCAGCTAATACCCTACAAGTGAAAAGCAGCACTTGCCGCCATCTCTCCTACAACAGACAAGAATTTACGAAGCATCCATCCTCAAGCTAGTAAAAAAGTGTGAGGGAGCCTCACGCCCCAGCTCACCACACTCTGCTTGTGACTCTGATGGCCCCGCTTAAGTCCTCCGTGGCGGGGGCCCTGCCCCAGCGGCTGGCCCCCAGAGCCCTCTGTGGGAGCTGCAGGCCTGGGTGGGGGGGCATCGAGGCTACACGCTCTGCACACCTTCACCCCGACAGCATCCTAGAGCACGAGAGCAGCCCATTTTGCGCACGGGGAAATGTGGGGCGGGGGGTGGAGGTACAGCTCCAGGAAGTGCCACGATGCAGAGCCAGGCCCCGGGGGGGCCAGCTCGGCCTCTTGCGTGCGCGTGCCAGCCCTCAGAGGAGGCCCCTGCCACCTGCGGGGCAGTTTTACTTCCCTTCCTCCCCCTCCGCCCCTCTGCCCAGGCCAACCGCTTCCTCCCACTGGACACATCCCGTCCCCTTTGCTCCCCTCAGCTGCCCTCTCTGCCTTGCTGCTCTGCACCAGCTCTGCCCGGCCCCCATCACTCCCTCACCCTTGATCGCGCCTCTACGTGGGGACTTGCTCTGAGTCTGTGCCCCCACATTAGAAATAGCCCTTCCCCAAGGACAGAACCCCGCTCTGGCGTTGCCACTGGGCCCCCACGGCCTGCCTGAAGGAACAACTCTCACTGTGGCTCTAAGCTCTTCCTCCCTTCCGGGAAGCTGCCGTCGAGTATCCAGAGGGCACATCCTGCAACCCTGGGTGGGCAAACCAGGACCGACCCTGAGGCCAGACACGTCTGTTACAGCATGCCTACGGAATCCCACATCAGGGAGTTTACTCTCCAGAGAAATCTGCACATGAGCAATACGATGGTATTCACATTAACGGCCACCTTTCTGGACCAGGAAGATGAGAAACCATCTCAGTCGCTCTCCAAAGAGACACTGGCTAGACAGCCTGCGACCGGTGCATTTAGAGGCTATGACGCAACCATGAGAAAGAACGAGGAAGGGTGCTTTTTGGCACGGCCAGCACTCCAGAGATAGCGCTGAGCAGAAAAACCCAAAAGCAAGGGCCGGTGGTGGGGAGGGGGGCACAGGGAAGAGGCATCCACCACTACGTCATCCTTTATGGTAAGAAAGGGAGAACTGTGATTCTCGAAAGTCCTTTTTGCTTCTATGGAGAGAAAGAAACGCAGGCAGGGTTAACAGTGGCACCCTGCGGGTGGGGGGGGGCAGATGGGGGGGCCTCACGACACACTTGTTGTTTACATTCCCTGTACAGACAGAGGGGCGGAAAACAATGCTACAGCGAGTGGCTGCTGCTAGATGCCCCTGTACTTCACACGGCAAATGTGTGCGGCATGGATGCCACAGCCCCAGGGGGCCAGGACGGTGACGGTTCCCAGCTGGCACCCAGGGTACAGGGTCTCGGACAGGCTGGGCCACTCGGTCAGAGGCTGGGCTGGACTTTGGACCCGCAGAGCTCAGGCCCCACAGTCCTCCCACTGAGGTCCTGTCCAGCGCTCCCAGCCACTCTGCCTTGGTGTGGGCCAGGCCGTTGTCCCCCAGGTCACCAATGCCACCACCATATGCAAACTTCTAGGTACGCTGATTATTCCAAATATTTAATTATAATTAAAATAATAGCAACAATAACAGCAATGGTGATTAATAGTGCCGCTAGTGACTCACGGAACACCCACCTTTCCTCAGGCCCCAGATCCAATGTGGGTGGAAGCATATTGCATTATACCAAGACCAGCAGAGAGGCGGACCGTACCTGATTCAGGGTCTTCTGCAGGTGCGGCGTGCCCATGCGGTCAGCCATGTGCCGGTACGCCGGGTGGGAGAGGAAGAACTTCCTCTCGGCCGCCAGCGCCGCACGGATGTCCTTCTTGCCCTCGATGTCCTTCTGGCTGCGGTTCACCACACCGATGTAGCCTGCGGGGAGAGACGGTCAGGGCAGGGGCAGTGCCAGGTGGGCCAAGGTGCCTAAATGCCCACTGTGGACCAGGCACAGGGCTGGGAGAGGTGCAGGCACAGACACGGACCCTCTCCCAGGTCACTCATAGATTGCGCCACAAGCCAGGCCCGTTCCTCAGAAACGCGGAGAACATGAACACACAGAGCGATCCTGAAAAGCAACAGAAGTGTCTGGAGGAAGAAGGGGTCACGCCCAGCCCAGTGCGAGGCAGGGAACAGAGGAAAGCTCTGGAAAAGATGAAACCTCCAAACTGAGCTTTAGAGACAAGAAAGAAAACCACCTCAAAAAAGAAGGGCAAGAGGGACCAGCTCATCCTGCCAAGTATTAAAACCTGTTCTACAGCTGTTCCATTTGTGAAGGTTGGATATATCGGGGCAGGTATGTCCAGAGAAATGAATGGAACAGAACAGAACAAAGTCTAAAACCACACACAATGGGCAGGCGGGAACTGATGGCTAAGGCTTCGGGGCCAACAGGAGGGAAGCTTTTTAAAGATGATTGTATGTGGGTTAAAATTTTCTGAATCAGACACAAGAAAATGGTAGCTGTGACTATGTGAGAAATAGGACTTGTGGGCGGGGCTGGACGACCTTCTTCGCAGACCCTTTGCAATCATCTTGGAATTCTTTAATCATAGAAAACAGGATTTAAGATAAAAATGCTAATGGGAAGGAAAAAAATGCCCTCTTTGAACATGAAGCAATTGGAAGAAAAGCGAAGGGGGATGGTGTTCAAAAAGCCAGAACAGGGGCACCTGGGTGGCTCAATCGGTTGAGCATCCGACTCTTGATCTCAGTTCAGGTCTTGATCTCAGGGTCGTGGGTTCAAGCCCCGTGTTAGGGCTCCGTACTGAGCATGGAGTCTACTTAAAAAAAAAAAAAGCCGGAATAGTCATGGGCCCCTGAGTGTGGATGCAAGGCGCCCAGGAGTACGGGTGCATGGGTGGGTGTCATGGGACACCAAGAACTCAGCCAAGTGGCTGACCATGGTAGGTGCTCAGTAAACAGACATGGTGACTGTTATTCATCCCGGCTGACATAATGAAAGTTGGAGAGGTGGACTGGGGAGAGGTGGCCAAAGGCCCAAAGGGATGCATACGCACAGATATAGGCTGCTCTCAGTGGGGGGCGCTCAAGGTTTCCCGTGGGGAGGAGGGGAGTGGTGCCTGCCCGCCCTTTATCCTGCTAAGTCTTGCGCAGGACTGATTCCCTTTCATCCCCCCCATCTTTGCCTTTATGTCCATTTTACAGATGAGGGGAAGAGACCAAGGTGAGGTCACAGAGAGGGGCCACAGGAGAACCCAGATGTGAACCCGGACCGGTGAGAAGCCCAAACTCACTATCACCCACACAACAGTTAGCAGGAGGAAATAGCGGGGAGCAGAGACGGTGGTCTGGCTGGGATTCTGGTTCCGGAAAGTACAGGAGTTCTGAGTCTTCTGTAAGCCAAGAAAAAGGATGCAGCTGGAGAGATTCTAAAAGCCACAGGACAAGAGGAAAACAATGAGGGTAGGAGGTGTGAGGGCACAAGTCAGGAGCCGGCAGATAGCGGGGAGAGGAAGGGCTGACTTTCTTGGAAACAGACAGGAAGGCAGAGGAGGGCAGACGCAGACAACAGTGAGGGGAGAGGAAGGAAGCTGAGGAGGTCTGTGTCATCCAGCCACCCAGCACCGATGCTGAGCCCAGGAAGAATTCTTTGGGGATTAACATTTAGGCCCAATACACGTGGGGTCGGGGTAGCTGGCGGAGGGGATGGGGACATGTGGGCTCTGCTTCCCTCTTCGGCACCAACCCTTCCTTCCTAAACCTGTGACACAGACACACTCTTTAGCCCCTGATCCTGGCAGCCGGCTCTCCTTACTCAATGTCTCAGCACGGCTGGGGCAAGGTGGAAACCAAGGTCCGAATGTTGTCCCATGCCCATCCCACACACGGAGGAGGGAATCCCTGGAGGCAAAAGAGAAGATCTAAATGGTGCTGGCAACACCAGCGTGCCAGAGGGTTCCTACAGCGGACAGCAGATCCCCCAAGGGAAGGAATGGGGCAGGAAAGGGAAGTAAGAAAATGGCTTTAAAAAATTACAAAATTAAAGCCTAGATGGACACTCAACACCATGCCACAGCGACAAACAGCAATGACCGAAGTGTCCAACAGATTGGGCTTGAGTAGTGGCCCACAAATCTCATACAAGGGATTCCACAGGACCTCTGGAAGTCACCTTGAAGAACATTTGCCTGTCATGGGGAAAAACTCTGCTGTTCTGCTAAATGAAATGGAAAAGTAGGTCGCAAGGTGGCAGGACACAGGAGAGCTGGCATTCCAAACCAGCTCTGTCACATCCTAGTTTTGTGAGCTGGGGCAAGGTACTCAGCTTCTCTGTGCCTCAGTTTCTTCATCCATAAAATGGGGATAGGAATAGAGTCACCACATAATCTGGATCGTTAGCAGGATTCAATGAGCTCGCACACAGAGTGCAGAGCAGTGCCCCTAGTACATTACAGACTTAGTAAGTATTTGCTATTCTAATTTTTTGAAAAGACAAATATTTAGGCTACTCCTGTCAGAAGATCTAAACTTGAGCCTAAACCTGAACCATATCAAGTTCTCCATCTAGATTTAATTACCAATTTATAGGGAACAACTGGCCCAATCCCAAGTGTGGGACATGATCTGGTTTCTTCCACAAAAAAATGGTATAGGAGAAAAAAAGGGGCTGGTGGGGAAGCTGTGCAACCAGAAACTTAGGTATTTATGTGTAAAACGATATGGCTTTGTAATCTCCCAGGAAGCAATAAGGGGAGGACATTGGGGGATTCGAGATTAGCTGTGTGTTGATAACCACTAAGGCTGGGTCTGTGGGGGCTCCTCGTACAGAGTTCTCTCTCTACCTTCAAGAATGTTTTTTTAAAAGTTCACAGTAGAAAGTTAAGCATGAACATTAATAAAAATTATGAATCCTGGGCGGCCTGGGTGGCTCAGTCGGTTAAGTGTGCCACTCTTGATTTCAGCTCAGGTCATGATCTCAGGGTCATGGGCTCGAGCCTCATATCGGGCTCCACGCTCAGAGGGGAGTCTACTTGGGATTCTCTCTTCCTCTGCTCCTCCCACTCATTCACTCTCTCTCTCAAATAAATAAGTAAAATCTTAAAAAAAAAAAAGAAAGAAATTATGAATCCTGGGGCACCTGGGTGGTGCAGTCAGTTAAGCACCCGACTCTTGGTTTCAGCTTAGGTCATGATTTCAGGGTTGTGAGATCCAGCCGTGCACTGGGCTCCAACCTCAATGCAGAGTCTACTTAAGACTCTCACTCCCTCCACCCACCACCCCCCCTCTCTCAAATAAATAAATCTTAAGAAAGAAATAGCGAAAGAGAGAAAGAGGGAGGGGGGGAGAGAGAGAGAGAGAGAGAGAGAGAGAGAAAGAAAGAAAGAAAGAAAGAAAGAAAGAAAGAAAGAAAGAGAGAAAAGAAAAAGAGGAAGGAAGGAAGGAAGGAAAGGGAAGAGAAAGGGAAAGGAAAGGAAAAAAAAATTCATTAATTAATTATGCATCCCACGGAACGTTTTCGGAGGAGAGCCACAAAGTATGAACTAATGGAGAGGCTATGCTGTGGATGACTCTGGCTTCCTTTTTCTGTAGGCTTGTTTATGTTCCCCAAGTAAGCAGGTGTTAACTGTGTAACTGGAAAGTCAATGTGTACAAATCAGAAGAAAAAGACATATATGATAAAGCAGGGGCAGTGGGGAAACAGGCAGTGGTGGGTGCTTATCTGTGCACACTTCCTGGCATCGGTCCAGGTTTCGGTAATGATAAGGACAACAACGTTATCGTTGGAACATCCTCCCAGCCACTGCGCCCCGTGGCTCCCAGCTCCCCGCCCAACCGCACCTCTTCTCAAGGGGAGCAGCTTGTTCTCCAGGATGTCCCTGGCGTCAGTGCCTTCGTCCATCAGGTCGAGCTTGGTGATGACGCCAATGGTCCGCAGGCCTGAAAGAGCCCAGAGGTCAGAAGATTGCCGTGAGGGAGGGGCCTGGGCCGGCAGCCTGCAGGGGTCCCCACTTCCAGGCTGTGAGACCTGGGACAAGCCATAACATCACCAGCCTGGACCCCAGTTTTCGTCATGTCAAGTGAAGACAACAGCCACACCAATCTCAGAGGGTTGTCCATGAAGATAAACTGGCTTGTGACAAACGTGCGATCAGGAAACACTGGCCACCATCATTGTCATTCCTGTGACCTGCGACAGTGTCTTGCTGCCGCGGTGTCAGGGGGAGACCTCATGGAAACTCAAATCCCGGCTCAGTCTCCATGCTGCACTGAGTTACCTGCAAGGTCCCATCATCACACGCAAATCCACGGTGACTGTTTCTAGGGTTACCTTGCACCTGAATGGCCAAAATTCCACTCTGGAAGCCACCTCATCGGATTCCTCCTGTCCCCAGCACATCTCGAATCAAGGGAACCCTACTAGCAAAGCTCCTTGCCTACAGATCCCCTCTGTGACAGCACCCATGTATGTTGGTGGACGTGTGCGTATGTGTGATACAGGAAGCCCAAGGAGATCTCCAGAGGGTGCTAAGGGGTGGCTTCCAGGGGCTGACAGTTGTGCTCTCCCTGGCACCCCTGCCTGTTCACATTCTGCTGTGAGCCTGTGAGCTGCCATCACCTTTTTGAAGGGCAAAGGGGCACAGCTGTGAATACCCACAAAGCTCGCACCAGGCAGGAAGGGGAAGAGGCAGAGGGAGGGAGGGGATGGGACTGGGTGGGGGCCTGGACGCCCGGACTCTACTGGAAACACTGGATTTCACAGCGTTATTTATGAAAGACCAGAAACAACCCAAATGTTCAAGAACAAAGAAGAGGCCGATAGCGGCCAGCTCCGTGGATGCTGCGTATACGTGTCCCGATGTTAACAGGGAAACACGCACACAGATCACCGCATTCTTTAAAATATGAGTTTACACGGGAGAACAAACTATGAGAGGCTATTTACCAGGTGTGGCCACTGGTACCTCCGCGGGGGAAGGGGAGCGGTGACTATTTAGGTTCTGTGTTTTACAACAGTGACATTTTGGGGGTAATAATTACAAACTTTCAAAGCCAGAACAAAAGCGAGCATCAAGTTCACAAGTGTAACTGAACCCGTGCCCATTTCCTCACCACCTGATCGAGCCTCCGTGGCATCTCTGTCACAATCACGCTCCATCCCTGAGACTCGACCGGGGGGCACAGGGAGGCTGTGGGGGGCCCGCGGGTAGGGGCGGCCTCTCCTGGGAGACCATGCCTGGGATGACCATGGGGACACAGTGTGTCCTTCGCAGGACAAAGATATTCAGAGCACAGCCCTCGACTCTGAAAAGCTTGCAGTCTGTATGAGAAAGGATCGTCAGCTCCTACCCTTCCACCCCTCCACCCTTCGGGCTGGACTCGGGACCGGAAGCCAGGGAGTGGAGCACCAGAGCCCATCTTTCCCCAGCTTCTCCCTGGTTCCCGACTCCCTCCAAATCACCTTGGACTCAGGCAGTTGGGAGGGCATTTTGCAAACCATGTTTCAGTATGTGTCCCACTCCACAACAGACTACATATGCAGGACCCACCCAGCTCCCCACGGCAGCCACCAAAGCCCCTTGGACGGCCCTACCCCTCCCTCACCTCCTCTGCTCTCCCTTCGGCTCGCTCTGCCCCAGCCACAACGGCCTCCTCACCATGCCCTGGGCACCCGGGGCTCAAATCAAGCCCAGCCTATCTAGCATCACCAGCCATTTTCCAGGATTTTGCCTCTTTTCATCATTCATCATTCTGGTCTTGCCTGAAACCTCACATCTTCAGAGGCCTCTGACCCCCCTCCCACCCCAGCCACTCTCAAAGGGTCGGATTTTCCTCCAGTGCTGACTTCTGGCTGAAACTGGCCCATCTGCTTATTTTCTTTTCTTTTTCTGTCTCCCTCCCTGGAACATCAACTCACCAGTGGCAGGGGTCCTGTCAATTTTGTCCCCTGCAGGGTCCCTAAGGCCAAAACAGAGCCTGGCATATAGCAGGTATGTAACTGACATGCACTTACTTAATGGCCCAAGGAAAAGTTTGACCCGGAACGCCCCGAGCCAGACATGCCACAGTCCCCACTGATCCCTATTCACCCCATCTGGCTTCATTAACTCATCATCCTTTTACCTGTTCTGCCTGACCCCTGAGCAGTTACGGGAACATCTCCAGTCCTCTCAGCAGCTCTACAGGCTAGGACTGCTGTTGCCATTCTGACAGAGGGGGACCCAGCTGAGGAGAAATGCCCAACTGCCACAGGACAGCCTCCCGGGGCAGCCCTCCGGCACTGCGGGTCCTCACGGGAGATGCTGTATCCCAGGAGGGCCTTTTCCTAGGGGTCATATGCCAAAGAGAACCCCAGTGACCTGGAATCAAGGATGCTGGGCAAGCTGCCATGCTCCCAGGCCCTCAGAAGGGGAACGCCTACTGCAGGGCTCAGCAGTTACCTTGTGGGTCGACCTCCTTGGCCAGCTTGAGGGCGTCCGAGTTGGCCAGGTCCATGTTGGCGGGGGTGACGGCGAGGATGAGGCTGCTCTCCCGGCTGATGAACTGCACGATCATGTCCTTGATCTGGTACTCGATATCTGGGGGCTGGTCCCCCACAGGCACCTTGGTGATACCCGGGAGGTCGATGAGGGTCAGGTTCAACACTGAGGGGAAACCAGAGGGAAAGGTCATCAGAGACAGAGGAGGGGAGGCAGGCACGGCCCCACAGCTACCCAGCCCACTTCCCCAAGTGCTGGGGGGGGTCAGGCCGCAGGACTGAGGACTGGAGGACTCCTGCCCTCCAACCGGATCACACCTTTCGATCCAGTAGCTCCTCTTCGAGGGCCCCCTCCTACAGACAGCCTCTCTCTATTGCGGTGATACAGTTTTAAATCGGGACATTTGCATCGACACGCTGGAATTGCTCTCAGTGGCTAAATAAATTTCGGCCCATCAATTCAGCCAAGACCAAAGGCTGCTGTTTACCAATGTTTACCATAAAAACAAAAAGATGATACTCCGATAACAGATACACTCTGAGATGTATTCATACAAAGAAGAGGTATTTTATATTATGCTACGATCTGAGTAAAAGTGATGAAACACACATGCGTGATATACACACACGTGAGTAACTACTGACTCAGGCGTCAAAATACAAAGTATGTTCGTGATACTGAGGGCAGGGGAGGCTTTTGCTCTACACCCTTTCATAATTTTTATGCCGTGTACAGGCATCATTTATTAAAAAATAAGCCAATTTAAAACTTCACCTCCAAGAACTCATGCTGAGGAGTTCAGAGTCTGCTGGAATATTCCCCAAATGCCATCTGAGTTAGCACCCTGGGGCCACAAGTTGTACATGGTGGCAGGCTGCTCAAGGTAAATAATGGAGTTTTAAAATCAGAGCATTTTGCAGACAAGACTGGCTTTCTGGCTCCTCTGCGAGACCTGGAAGACCTGGTTACCCTGGGCTGGTGTCATTAGGTGGCCGCCATGACCCGGGAGCCACACTGTGGCCACCCCTTTACACAGGGGCATACAGCTGTGATTTGCCCCAGTCCCCGCCACTCCCAACAGTCTTCCCAGCATGCTGTGTTTCCTGAGAGCTGAGACTGATTTCTCAGTGCCAGGGTCCTATCAAAAAATGGGAAGACAGAGATCAAGAGGGCTATGTGCACGTGAAGAAAAATGGGGTCATATTTTTTGTGAGAGAGTGGCTGACCCCACCCACGAGTGGCACAGAGTCAGCTCCCCTCTGCCCCGACACCCAAAGGGTCTGTGCCTGTGCTGCCTACCGTGGGGCGAGTAGACCCGCAGGTTGATGGGCACTGGGGAGATGCCTTTGTTGGTCCCCGTGACCCTGTCAGTCTCCGCTTCGATCTCCTGCCGGACTTCATCAAAGTCTGTAAACTTTTTGGACTTACAGTGCAAAAACTCAGCATATTCTGAAAAACGAAGAAAGATGTTCAAAATGAGAAAGAGAAGCAGTCTCGTTTGTGGGTAGGGAGCCGATGGCCTTCTGGGACAGGTGCCTTGTCAAGCAGAGAAAGCAAAGAATCAGTCACAGTGGCTCCAGGAATTTGGGGTGCAACAGATTCATTCTCAGAGAAAATATCTGCAGGGGGCGTTCCTACAGCCGAGCCCCCTTCCAGACCTCAGGGAATTCCTCAGGGAACAAAACCAGCCAAGATCCTGTCCCCAGGGGAACGGAAACTCTCGTGAAGTATTTTGTGAAATGACACGTCATGACGAGCTATGAGAAAAAAAAACAGAAAAACCAACAGGTGGGTGTAACCAGCAGTTGTCACTTTTGGATGAACAGGACAGAAGGGGAAATACTGGCATGCGTCACCAGACAGCAGGTGGTGCGAGTGTGAGGAAGCTGCTCCCTTGGTGTTGTTGGTGAGACCGAGTCCGGAGTCGTGATGAAGAAGCTCCCTTGCTGGGTCAGTCACAGGAGGTGCAAGCCACTGTCCTAGTAGGATCCTGAGCTGCCGGCTTGCCAAGATCCCAGACGCATGTCCCTGCGACCTGTCTGTCCCTCCCCAAGGCGCCTGCACGGTACGGGGAACAGGGCGCCACTACTGGCCTCACCAAAGCCCTTCTTTTTGTCTCTCCTCACCTCCTGGCTGTTCGCAGGGCCCCCCACCTAGACACGAACCCCTCAGGAGAACTGCTTTCTGGGCAGGGCCTCAAGTGGACGATAACAGAGGGGGTGTCTTGACGCCTCCTGAGCCACGTGACCAACAATCAGTGCCAGGCCCATCAGATATGGGATAAAGCAAAAATCAAATATGTTCGTCCTCAGATGTGGGGACTGAGTTTATAGGTGTTTTCTGTATAATTCTTCAACTTTTCCATATGTTCCAATTTTTGTGGTAAAATGTTGGGGGGGGGGAACCCCATAAGCTCAGAGACCACGGCTCTGCAGTGATGCTAAAAAGAAGACGGAAGTCAGACACGCTGGCAAACAGCCCAAAGGACTGGACCACTACAGAGAGGCCGAGATGCGTCCAGCTGCGTCATCTCTAAGAGGACAAAACTAGAAACCTCCTCAATGTCCACCAGGAGGAGACCTGGCTACACAAATCCCAGCACAGACACATCATGAGCTGCCTCAAAAAAGAGGATGGAGATGGAGCCCGACAGAGGCGGCAGGCCGCTCTAGAATCGCCACCCCGACGCAGAGCGAGGCAGAAGGAAGTGAGTGCGAAGAGGTTCGCCATCCCATCACCGTGACCTAACCACCCGTGGCCAACATTCAGCCCCTGCTGGCTCCAGCCAAGGCCTGTGGGTGGCCCCACATGCCCCTCCGGGGCGAGCGCCTCAGCAGTAGGCATCTGTGCCACAGATGAGGAACCTGAGGAGGCCCAGACAGGGGAAGTGACTTGGCCCCAGCTCAGTGGTGGAGCTGGGACTCCGAGTTCAGATCATCTGTCTCCAGGTAGTGGCTCTCAGGTCACGTGGCCTTTGTGAGGCCACCAGCAGCCTCTTAACCTCTCTGAACCTCTGCTTCGGGGACCCAGGGGACTCTGTGGGCTCAGATCACTGAGAACCACCTCTACCGTGGGCACTGGTTGCCGGGGGACAGGGGCAACAAGGACACCACTAGCATGGGCACCCCCACCCCACCCCCATCAGCTGACCCAGTTCCCAAGGACAGTCACGCTTGAGCCCTCCACAGGGACAAGAGGAAACGCTTGGCTGCTCTTCCGGCAGCAGCCTCCAAAAATGGAACAGTTCCCCAACCCCCCACAGCATACCTCAGTTCTCATCCGGCTCAAGGCCCTGGGCTCAGCACCCACAAGACACCATCCCCCTTCCAGGAGCACAGCCACAGGACACAAGCCCTCTCCCTTGTAGACCGGGCCCTGCCAGGTCTGGTACCTGGAAGGCCCACCCCCCCGCTCCTCCTCCAGGGCCTGCTTGCCTGTTGCCTCTCCCAGGGAGCCTTCCTAAACTCCATGCCACCTGACACCTCATCCTGCATCTTGGGCCTCCTCCCCCATCAGAGCCAGGTCACCCTGGGATGGTGTTAATGGGACCAGGACCTGCTGGCTGTGACCCCTAGAGTCCAGTGTGCACTGGCAGTCCCCTTCTGCCAACTCCTTCATCTGCAGGCTGTGCAGATGGTGCCGGAAAGCCACAGCTTCTTCCCCCGGGAGCGGTGGGCAGCAGAAACCACACCCTCTGTGCCCAAGAGGAAGGTTCAGAAGCCTGCCAGGCCCATCCCTCGCTGCCCACTTACTGGGCTCCTTGTCACTTTGGAACCATGTGCCGGATTCCAGGGTTGATTCTAACATTCAAAAGCTTCCTGACCAAGCCTGCTTTCCCCCCACAGCACCGACCCTCTTAAAGCCAGACCTTGGCCCTCCTTTCCTCAGAACCGTCCACGGCTCCCAACTCACCACCCTCCCCAGAGCCCTACAAAATCTCCTTCTCCCCAGCTTCTGACTTCAACTCACTCTCCTCCAGCCATTCAGGTCTTCTGCCTCAGGGCCTTTGCACTGGTTCTTCTCTCTGTCTACAGGCTCTCTCCCTAACCTCCTTCAGGTTTGTTCGTCACCTTCTCCACGAGGCCTACTCTGGCCCCCATCCAAGATGATGAACCTCTTGAGTTTTTCTTCCTTCCCTGCCTTATGACCCTCCAAGCACTGGCCGCCTTCTAACAATGCTGACCTTCTCACCCTGTGTTATTTTCCGGGTTCACCCTATAGGGCAGGTATTGGAAGCTGCACTGTCACTCTGTCCCTGGGGCTCCCTCTGGGTATACCTACTGACCGGCTCAATAATCGTCTGTGTGACTGAATGACTATCAGAAAGATAATATGGTCCCTGCTTCAGCTTCTGTAAGGACGCCCAACTCCAAGGCCACCAAGCTGAATATATGGGAGACTGGACAGGACGGAGTCTGGCAAGGCCACCTGCTGTTTTTTCCTCTCTCTCTCTCTCTCCCCCCCCCCTTCCTTCCCAAGATCTTGACAACAAAGGCCTGAGCTGGGCTCCTGGTCTGGTGGGAAGATGGACACTGTCCAAGTGGACACTGTCACAGCAGGTGCCACAGACACACCAAAGAGACCCAACACAGCAGAAGCCAGGGGACAGGGACCTCCTGGAGGGCCTAACCTGCCCGAGTTCAGCCCCAGCCCACCCCAGGACAAGTGAGGCAGGCCAGAGCAGGGGTGGGCAGAGAGCCCGTGCCTGCACCATCTCTCCGAGGTGGTGACTTTCCCCCCATTGCCTGAGGTCGCTCTGGGCCAAGGGGGTCTGGGGAAGGAGGGATGTCTCCTATGGGTCAGGTCTGCCTCTGTGCTATGGTCTCCCTCTGAAGAGAACAGAATCCTGAGAAACAGACGGGAGGAGCTTTGCACGGGGCTCCACAGCCTTGTACGTGCTGGAATGTCGGTGATTTTGTAATGATCCCCTGTCTCAAAAAGTAAGTCAGAGGCCTGAAGGCTAAGCTCAGAGTCTGTGATGCCTCCCTCTCAACTCGCTCCCAGCAGCCAAAGTTGAGGTCCCCGCAGCAGAACCGCACCGCTGTCCCCTGCCTAGCTGCCGTGTTTCCTAACTCTCCCTTGTTGGTGTGCAGAGAACAAGGCCAGTCTCACCAGTCCCTGACCCCTGATGCAGCACGGACAGCCCCACCCCCACCCCACTGCCACACTGCCCTCCGAGCCAGGCCCTTCCCTGGGAGGAAGGGCAGCCCCAGGGTTTCCACGGGACCCGGCCCAGGGCCTGGAGCACACCAGGAATGAAGCAATAGACTGGGCCCTTGTCCAGCACTCGTGCTGCTAACCCAGAGGCGCCAGCCACCCTCTCCCACCACTGGGCTTCCCACCCGCATCCTAACCGTGGGGCAGTGAACGCACTCAGAGTTTTTTTCTAGAAAGCCGTTCTGCCCTCCTTCCAGGATTTGTTCCCGCTTCCCTCATCTTCAGGTCTCAGCTCTAAACAGCAGATGCCCTGCCGCCCGGCCCCTCCCTCCACGGCACTACCCACCCTGACAGGCCATGTGCCCAGGTGTCCCCCCTGCTAAGGCGGAGCTGCTAGAGAGCAGACTTAGTTTTGGTCTCTCCAGTGCCTGGTAGCTAGTAGGTGCTTGATAAAAATTACTGAGTGACCTATTCAAAGTCATTAGGTGCTGCAGCCTAGGACAACACCATGCCAAGTCCCAAGTGGGTCCCTGCTGTGCTAAGCAGCCAATCCCCACTTTGGACATCTCCCAGGCCCTTCGGGAAGGTGTCCTCAGAAGGGAGATGACAAGTGCGCGCCGCCACACCACCTTCCGGGTACTGGGCCACCCAGGGCACAAGGAAACAGCCCCAAGACAGTGGCCGGGTTCCCTCAGACCCGGCTTCCTCCTGTTTCAAAGGAGCTGGAGGAGGCCCACAGGCCGGAAGGCACCCTCCCTACCCCGCAGGCAGAGCAGGTGACCAACCCGGCCTAGCCTCTCCGGCCTGGAAAGGGTGAGTCAGGTGCCACATCATCACGTGGGGAGGTGACAGGAAGAAGAGAGAGAGGTGGGCATGCCTAGCCACACCCAGCTCAGAGTTCCAACCCCTCTCGGTGCCTCAGTTCCCCTACAAGGAAATGGGACAACACAGAACACAGCTGCGGGTTTTTTGAGAGAGAGCGAGCGAGCGAGCACGTGCATGCACGAGTGAGCAGGGTGGGGGTAAGGGCAGAGGGCGAGGGAGAGAGAGAACCCCAAGCAGACTCCATGCTCAGTGCGGAGCCTGACTCGGGGCTTGATCCCATGACCCCGAGATCACAACTTGAGCCTAAATCAAGAGTCGAACACTTCACCAACTAAGCCACCCAGGTGCTCTGGAGTCTCAGGGCTTCGCATGGAGGAGCCCTGCCCTGGTCTTCATGGACATTTCCCATCCTTTCCCCATTCTCAACCCAGCAAGGAGTGGAAACCAGCCTGACTCCTGGCAGCGGAAGATGGGGTCTACCTTCCCTAAACCTGGCATGACAGGTATGCTGGCCTGGGACGGGAGAACAGACTTGGGGGTTCAAATACACCCAGGAGACCCTGAGTACATGATCAAATGGGTCTGATCAAGAGGGGCTTTGCAAGGGGCGCCTGGGTGGCACAGCAGTTAAGCGTCTGCCTTCGGCTCAGGGCGTGATCCCGGCGTTCTGGGATCGAGCCCCACATCAGGCTCCTCTGCTATAAGCCTGCTTCTTCCTCTCCCACTCCCCCTGCTTGTGTTCCCTCTCTCGCTGGCTGTCTCTGTCAAATAAATAAAATCTTAAAAAAAAAAAAAAAAAAAAAGAGGGGCTTTGCAGAGGCTTTAGCCAACCAAGAAGAGGCAAAGCCGTGGCACCCCCGAGCTTGCTTTGTCAGGCTCCCTCTGATTTGAGACAAATCATGCAGACCTCCCATTCTAGGACACACCGCCACTGGGAAGGTGTGCTATTGTGATTTATAGTAAGAAATACCTATTTGTATTTCTTCCCTCCATTTCTGACACAGAGTTCCTAAAATCCTTGGAAAGCCCTAAGTGATAAGAGCAATAAAGGTGTCTTAACATTCCTAATAAGCCCCTTCCAACCACACATCAGTTTATGCTAATGAGGAGACTTCTGGAAAGCACTTAAGGACAGGAGCTGCTTGCCAGGGGGACCAATTTATGTGATTAGAGGGCTGGAACTTTTAGCCCATCCCTACCCACCCCCACCTCGGAGAGGGCCAGAGGTTGACTCGATCGCCAATGGCTAGTGCTTTAATCAATCATGCCCATGTGATGAGGCCCCATAAAAATCCCTAAAGGACGGGGCTCAGAGAGCTTCCTGGCTGCTGAGCAGGACGAGGTGCTGAGAGAGGGGCACCCCTTCCTCACACCCTGCGTACACCTCTCTTCCCTCTGGCTGCTCCTGAGTTCTATCCTTTTTACATTAACCACTGATCTAGGACGTAAACGGTTTCCCTGAGTTCTGTGAGCCCTCCAGCAAGTTCATTGAGCCTGAGGAGGGCCTGGGAACCTCAGATCTATAGCCGGGGGCAAGGAGCACAGGGGACATCCTAGACTCATGCTGGCTGTGGGGGTGGAGGGCGACAGTCTGGTGGGGCCGAGCGCTTATTCTAGGGGGTCTGACACTATCTTCAGACGGGCAGGCAGTGTCGGAATGGAGGTGACTGTAGGCCACCCAGTCAACGTCCACTAAGAATTGGAGAACTGCTTGGTAGTGTGGGAAAAAAAACCCACGAAACCGGAGAAAGTGACAGCCCCCGACCTGACTCGCACCAGCTCCTGGCTCTGTTTCCTCATCAAGACACAAGGCCCATGCCCCAAGTGCTGCAGAGTCTACCACCTTTATAGAAAAGGCCCTGCCAGTGCCAGGCTCACGGGGAAAGGGGCCGCAGAAGGAGCTGTTGATAATCCCGCTGCCTCCCACCGGGAGAGAAGAGAAGCAGCAGCAGCCCACACAGCACGTTCAGGTACCTGGCTAATGCTGACGGAGCACGCACTGGGGGCCAGGCGCTGTGCTGGGCGCCAGAGAGAGCTGTGGACAAAGCACATCCCTGCCTTCTGGCACTGACATCCGGGGGGAGAGAAACCATTAAGAAAATATAAGAACAAGAGGAGGTTACGAAATACGTGCTGTGGAGGAACCAAGGCAGCAATGATTGGGGGGGGGACTCACACTCGGGAGAGGAGGAGGACGAGGACGAGGACGAGGAAGGCGGGCAAGGTGTTCCAGGGAAGGAGCACAGTGAGGGCAAGAGCCCGGAGGCGTGAATGAACGAGCTGACCTTGAGGATGAGCGAGGAGGGAAGACTGTGGCTGCAGCTAGGGACCAGGAGGAGTTGAGGTCCCAGAGGCCAGCAAGGCCCTGTTGGGGTCACAAGGCTTTGAAAAGGAAGCTGAGAGCCAAGCCCGGCCATCCCCTCTCTGGCCCCCGAGAACACCACCCGAGGTCAAGGGAAGGGAGGCTCTCAGGCCACATTCCACACAAGAACAGTCCCCAGCACCCAGGGTTTACGAGGCCAAGGGGTGGTTCCCAAGGAGGAGCAGGGCTGATCCATGAGCCATCAAACTTCCTGGTGGTTGCGGTTTTAGGTAATTGTTTTTTTTAAGATTTTATTTTTAAGTAATCTCTACACCCAATGTGGGGCTCGAACTTACAACCCCAAGATCAAGAACAGCAAGCTCTACTGACTAAGCCAGCCAGGCACTCCATGTGGTCTTAGGTAATTTTTAAACTAAGCAGATTAAAAGTAATGGCTCACCAAGAGCAGTCTGGACCAGAAGCCAGGCATCACTCGGTGTCAGAGGCGTCAGAGAGGAGGACTGAGGCCCAGCCACAGAGCGACATCGTGGGACTCCAGACCCCACAGGAGGCGGCAGCCACACCAAAGCCACACGGGGTGCCAGGGCCACAAGGGAAGTACCACCATCACCCCCATTTTACAGATGAGGAAGCTGAGACACAGAGAGGGAGGCTGCTTGCCCCAGGCCCCAGACAATAGGGGTAGCTGTCTGGCTCCAGAGTCCTGTTCTTCAGAGTCAGCTGGACAGAAGACTGCACTCTAGAAGCAGTGCAGCCCCATGCAGCCCCTAGAGGGCCCTCCACCAATCACCATGTCCCTCACTACACTTAGCCTCCTCCCTCTTACTAATGGGATGTCCCACCTCCCACCCAGCTCGAGCTCCTCCACTGTTCATCGCCCTGGACCCCCCACCTCTAGGTCACTCTAGACTGCCCTTCTCCCCCACAGCACTGCCCCGGGCCAGGCCTCATCACCTCTTGCCTGGTTCGAGGCTAACCTCTCCCTGGCCTCCCTGCCTATCTTTCTTCCACAAGGCAGCCAGTGGACTGAGCAGGTCTCCCCCCACCCATATGCTCTTTGGGCTCTCACTGCCTAATCCCTCACCAGACTGTCAGGCCAAGTCACCTGCCTCCTGACCACCCCCCACCCCCAGCCCCACTTCATAGCTCCACACATGCTGTTGTCCCTGCCCCAGAATGTTCTCCCTGGGCCCCTGGCCCAAAGTAAATCCAACGGCCAGTATACTCGCCCACACCCCCAGTCCTTCCCCCTCTCAGCCTGACCACGGCATCCCCCGTCTGCCGCCCCCACGCTGCCTCCCTGGCAGCTGGCTGAGGTCCAGTAGGAAATGGGCACACATCTGCTGGCAGCAGTAAGAGACTGGAGATGCCACAGTCAGGTGGAGAAGGAGGAGTATGTGCTGGGACACGGCAAGGGCCACCACCCATATGGGACACCTGGGCCTCACTTCCCACCTCCACCACCAGCCCAACAGGATCCGACCGCAATTCTTTTTTTTTTTTTTTTAAAGATTTTATTTATTTAACAGAGACAGCCGGCGAGAGAGGGAACACAAGCAGGGGGAGTGGGAGAGGAAGAAGCAGGCTCCCAGCGGAGGACCCCGATGTGGGGCTCGATCCCAGAATGCTGGGATCACGCCCTGAGCCGAAGGCAGACGCTTAACAACTGCGCCCCCCAGGCGCCCCCCCCCACCACAATTCTATCTCCATGGCTGCCACCCTGTCCCCACCTGCCCCCAGGCACCACTCCCACCTCTTCCGGTCCCCTGCCCTGGGCGGGCTCCTGTGGTCTCTCTCACCAGCAGCCACAGGACCTGGTCAGGTAACACCTGGGCCTAAGGATGCACCCCACCAAGTAGGTTTAGGGCTGGGCTCTCACAATGACGCTCCTGTGTGCTCTTGGGCAAGTGGCTTCATCTCTGGAAGCCCCAGTTCCCTCCTCTGTAAAGCGGGGATGATGGGAACGGAGACCCCAGCATTGGTTCAGGTCAGGCACTAGGCTGATGTGCACCCTCAGAGTTTCTGCCTTCAGTGCTCTTCGCATCTGCCACTCTCCGGAAGGAGAGCTCCCCCTTCCCTGATACCCCAACACACCTGTCAGCCTTGGTTAAAACATCACTTCTTCAGAGAAGCCCTAGGATGCCCCACTCTCTAGGATGAAGTTAGTCCCTCTCCCCTCTCCACACACACTCCAATCTGCTGGGGGCCAGGCCTTCCTGTCTCCCCCCCCCCCGCCCCGGTCTCCTGCTTCTGTCCCCTGACACCAATGGAAATGCCAGGTGGGCATGTGGAGGGTGGTGGCAGCAACCCCGGTCCCATGACTGCTGTGCCCTGGGCCTGGACCAGCCTGTGGCATACACTAAGTGCTCAGTGGACCACAGCTGGTGACGGTCACCATGGAGATGATGGGGGAACTCTCCCACCATGACACAGCCTGCCAGTTTCCAGTGCAGAAAGCCAGCAGACCTGTTCTCCCAGCGGGCCATCCGGAACAGGCCAGCAGAAAGCACAAAACTGCAGCCCTTCAGTCAGCACCACACAGGGAGGACCAGGAGTGTGCCAGGCACCAGGCTGCGGGTTGGACGTATTGAATAACGTAGTCTTCATGGCAACTAACAAAGTCAGCGCTATTATTATCTTCAGTGTCCAGACAGGAAACACATCGGGAGCAGCAGTCCCTCCCCAGAGGCCATAAGGCCAGTAAGCTGCAGAGTCACGATCTGAACGCAGGCAGTCTTAGTTCGCAGGGCCCACCCACCACGGCAGAGGCTTTCCCTGTGTGGCCAGGGGCCAGAAGCAGGCACATCAGCATCAGCTGGGAACTCATTAAAAATGCAGATCCTCAGTCCCCACCCTCCACCAACCTGCTGAGTGGAAAGCGGAAATCCACTGGGCCAAGCCTTACTTGACTCTCTGAGCTCTGTCATATGAAACCCGCGGCTCTGCTGCTGCCAGTCTTGGCCCAGCTGATTGGACACCTAAATCCACAGGAAGCAGCCCATTGGCTCGCCTGTGGCCTATGACATGGCAGAGCTCACAAAGAGGAGGCGCGGGCCACGAGCCACGCCCTCTCGCAGGTGGGCTGGGCGGAGTCAGAAGATGAAAACGGAGCGCTTGACTGGGACACAGCATAGGGCAGGGGCTGACGTCTGACCATCCTGGTGCCCATCCCGGATCGGGTAGCCAGAGTAAAGGCAGATGGCCTGAGTGCCCGGCACAAAAGAAGATGGCCTGGCTAAGCTTCAATTTGCCCGTAAAATGGGGGTGTGTCAGCTGCCTACCTAGCACGAGTGTGTCTAACCGGGCGGTGTGTCTAACCGGGCGGTGCAGTGAGCCTGGCGCCCTCTGAATAACAAACCGACCAAGGCTGATATTCCCGGTCAGTGGGGAAGACGCAGAGGCCAGTAAGCTGCACAGTCACAATCTGAACCCAGGCAGTCTTAGTGCACAGGGCCGACCCACCAGGGCAGAGGTGGGGCTCCAGGCTCTGGAAGGAGGAGAGGCCATGCTCCCAGAGCTCCCCTGTCCTCTTCCAGCTTATGACCCAAGATGCTTTCCAAGGAGGACCAGGTGGGTTTTATGCTGGGAGACATGCCCACCTCATGCCAGACTTGTATAGAAGGAACAGAAATAAACCGAGGCCACTGAAGGTACGACAGAAAAAAATTTAAACGTGGGCCATTCTATATTCAATGGGTGGGCCTCTTCCCAAAGCCAATGTCGTCATCGAAACAGACATGGTGGTGATGCTGCTCTATCAAAAATACGAGACAGGACAACCGAGCGTAGGAGGGGATTGATCAGAGCAGCTGGAAAACTAGCCAGGGAAGATATCCGGGGGGGAACAACTGGGCATCAGATACCATGCAGGAACAATTACTTTTCTTGGGTGTGGCTCTGTGACTGTAGGAAGGTGTCCTTAGTGCAAGGGGAGGCTCATTGAAGCATTCTGGGTTGACGTGCCACAGTGTCTGCTACTGATTTTGAAAGCGTTCAGCAAAAATGTGTTATCCGTAACAGCAAGCAAACATGGCGCCTAGCAGCCTGGTCACAATGGAGGACACGAGGGGTGGGTGTTCACCGAACTGAGCTTCAACTATGCTACACAGGTGGAGACCATGAATTCAAGCCCAAATGGCAGCCCAAGACCCCAGACACCGCCATCGGCCCCCTCACTCCTGCTGGGCGCTGCGTCCATGCTCATTTCCTGCTGCAGCAGCGAGCTGTCCCACTGTACCTGTTTTTGAGAAGATGAGCTGCAGAATGAGAGGCCGCCGGGTGACGATTCCTGAACCTCGGGGAAGGAAGTCCCTGTGGGAGGGGAAAAGGACAGAAGTTACTCACGCGGCTGGCTTGCAGGGCAGGAAGTGTGACCACACATGTGGAGCAATCCCGTCTTGCAAATGGGGCAATGTCAGCAGAGACACCAGTCCCAGCCAGGCACTGGGGAATGCTCTGACCTTGGAGGGTCCTGAGGCCACAAGGGGCAGAGGAGGGACTGGAATGAAGGTTGCCGATGAACGGTACCGTTTCCCTCTGGCTGGCTGTGCTCCAGCCCCAGCCTGCCCAAAGAGCCCTTTCATGGACAGATATTTGAACAATCTCCCCCACACCTCAAAGAGATCAGTATGTGTCCTACCTACATGTTACAAATTAATATAATGCCATATGTATGATATAAAGATGAAATTATAAAGTAGTTGATGACAAAATATGATGTGTTTCATGCCCCAAAAGGACAAAGCTATACAGGTAGGAAGTGGATCAGTGCTCGCTCAGGGGTGGGAAACAAGGAGGGAGATTTCTGGAGTGCTGGACACATTCTAAAACTTGACGGTGATGGTGCTTACTTAATATTTACTGTAAATTTACTAAAAATATTACTGCATTTGAAATGGGTAAATTTCCTAATACATAAACAATCCCTTGATAAAGCTGTTAAATAAAAAATATAGCCTGTGTCTTTCACTACGGAAATACTCAGGCACCACCCGACCGGCTTACACTAACACCTGTGGATCCATGCAGAGTGGGACCACCAGAAGGCACTCTGGACCAGCGGGAAAGGAAAGCCAAAGAGCAGGGGTCCAGGTGGGCACTGAAGTAGAAGGGGCATTTTCAGAGATCATCAAAGCCGTGCAAAGGATTCTTGTGTTGTCTCATATAAAATGGAGAAAGGTTCTAGGTTCAGAGAATTTCAAACAAGGTTTGCACCTAGATAAATGTTTAGATCACCTGCAATTTGTGCAGGACACAGGACAAGTGGTACGGGGCATCCCAGCTGGGATGGTCAGAGAAGGCCCCTCTTGAGAAGGGGAAACAAGAAGTGAGCTACATGCAGGGCGGGCAGGGCGGGGAAACAGCGAGGAGGCCCCCAGCTCCCCAGGCTCTAAAGTCAGTTCTCACCATGGCCCTCACCAGAGGGGGCATCCCAGTGTCTCCAGGAGAGCAAAACCACTTCAAGCCAGATGCCAGGCTCTCCCAGGGACAGGGCAGGCCTGCTGATAGCTGTTAACCTCTCAAGCACCACATATGGCCTTGGCCCTGGCCCTCCCAGAGCCCCAGGCCCCCTAGCTCAGAGACAAAGACCTGAGAGGCAGGGACAGAAGGACCCTCGCACATCAGAGACATGGCACCCTGGAAACCATCAGCGCCAGCCCTCCAACACAGAATCAATGACAGCAGCAGTGACAGTGTGTGTGTCTTTCGCCAGAATTTCCCACTCCACCTCTTAAACGCAACGGAATGGGTCCGTGACGGAACAATACAGAAGCATGGGAATGCATCCCTCACACCGTCTATGTGCCCCCTGCTATGCTGCGTGTGAGACTGACACAGGTTCCTTTTCACCGCTGACCCGTTTGGTGGCATGGACGGGCCACAGTTTGCTCATCTGTTCTCTCGTTGATGGGACATTTGGGGTCTTTCCAGTTCGGGGTCATTAGCAAATACAGCTGCTATGAACATTTGCACACATGCATCTTGTAGACACACGCCCCTGCTTCTCCTGCTGAGTCAGAGGGTAGACCTGAACAGGCAAAACTAGTCTCTGGAGATAGAAATCAGAGCAGTTGGTTCCCTTTGGAGAACTGATTAGAAGGGGCACGAGGAACTTTCTGGGATGACAACATCCTCTATCTTGATCTGTCTGGTGGTTTCCTGAGTGTATGCATTTATTTAAAAAAACAAAAAACAAAAAAAAACCCAAGGTCACTAGGCGTCAGGGAGTGGTGGGAATGTGGACTGAAATTCATGGGGTCTGGCCTCTGACCCCAGGTTACCCAGCCTCTGGGCCCGCACATCTGACTCAAAGGCTGCTGGCATCTCCCCAGCCAGGGCCAAGCCTTCGGCCACTGGTATTGGCAGATGCTGTCCTGTGACTGTTCAGGGCATGGCTGGGGGGCCAGGCACCAGGAGCACAATGGTAACACCACAGACAACAGACAATGAGAGCCTCAGCAGAACACGAGAAGGACCAGCACGCTGTCCAAGAGAACCCCAAGAGCTCTGGGCACATGCAGGGAAGACGGCTTTCTGGGGCCAGGACTTGGTGGGAGGTGGGAAGGATGACTGGAAGGTGCGGCCTGGGCAAAGGAGGCACGGCCAGAGTGGGAGAAGGCTGAAGGACGAGGCTGGGCAGGCGCACACGGCCTCACGCACCAGGAGCCCTGGGATTCCTTCAATTGTGCTTCCAGAAGTTCTCAGTGGAAAGAGCAGCAATACCCACCCGCAGCCTGGACAGCGCCCCCCAAAAGCAACTCCCCAGAAATCCCCAGGAGGTTCGGTGAGGAAGGGCCTGCCCAGCTGCGCCCCCAGGTCCCCCAGGGTTTTCTGACACAAGGCAGCAGGAGCACTCTTGGGCCTTCCTAAGCAGCGGGAGCACCTCTCGGGTGGGGCCTTCCTTCCCCTGGGAAGGAAACCACCTCCCCAAGTAGCTCTGCCCAGGACACTGTCCCCTTATCTGGAATCAACTCTCAAGCCTCAGTTATCTGCTTCCTCTGCCCTCACCCACCCCACCACACCTGCTACAAGGGCCCCTGTATACCCAGCCTGCCCTGCACACAGTGTGACTCGGGCCAGCTTCCCTGTCTCTCTCGTCTTGGTTTCCTGGTCAGTAAGATGGAGTAATTCTGCCCACCCAAGGTCACCTGGGTCCTAAACAGGCACCCCATGACTCACCCCCCCCCAACAGCTCTGGCTCCAATGCCACCTCCCTAGGGAGACTTCCCACCCTCGCTCACAGCTCCAACCCCCACCCCATGTCCTTTCCACCTTCATCTTTTCCCTCATCACTAACACTCCAAGCCACTCATCTGCTAACCCACCCCTCTCCGCCACGCAGCTCCCCAGGACAGGATCTCGGGTCTATTCCGTTCCCTGGCACAGAGTCGGGGTTCAGTAAGTGTTAACCATGATCATTTCTGCACCAGGCCCGGATCTGGTCCCAGGATCCTCCTCCCGGGTTACCTACGGTTATCTCTCTAAAGCAAAAACCAGGGATCCAAGCCTCCCTCCTGAAAAGTCACATGATCCATCCCACATTTGACAGGGTCTTCTACCTGCCCATCCCACCACCCCCATATCACCCCTGCATCCTCCACCTCTGGGATTTCTGTACTTCTGGCTTCCAGCCTTTGCAGGGACTGTTCTGTCTGCCAGAAAGCTCCTCCGCATAGGCACCGCCCACCCACCCGTGGGCAGATGTAGTGGCCTGCACCCCTCCCTCCCAAACGCATAACCCTTCTTACTCCCACAACATGGCCTTCAACAGAAATCCGGTCCTGTGACAGCATACGACTTCACCTGGCCTGGTCACTATTGAAGCTCCAGCACCTAGAACAGTGCTTGGCATACAGCAGGTGCTCATTAAATGTTTGGTGAGTGGCCAGGCAGAATACAGACTCTGGAGCCAGAGAGCCTGGGTTCAAAGCCCAGCCCTGACCCCCTGAGCTGTGTGGTCCTAGGCAGCTCTCCACCTTCTCTGGGCACTGGCACAGCCATCTGTGGGATGAAAGGATGCCACTCATCCTTCAGGAAAGATCTCGCTGGCCGCCTGACCTGCACAAGTCACTTCACCCTCTTGGAGCCTCACTTTCCAAGCCCTAAAATGAACCACCTCTCCCTAGAAAGTAATGAGGGCTCCCAGGGCACAGGTGGTAGGGAGCAGGGAGGGAAAGGCACAACAGGAGGTGGCACCAGGGGCAGATCAGAAGCCCCAGCTGTTTATTTACTGTTCTTTGAACACAGCATAAGATCCCACCAGGACCCTTTGGCTTCCAGCCCCCCGCATGGGTGGGGATGCCTGCCTGAGGGAACGATGGAGCCTCAAAACCCAGGCTGACAAGTGAGCAGGTGGAGGCCTTCCCAGGGGAGGGAAAACAAACAGATAAGCCAGCAGAGGATGAGTCAGAGCTGGTAAGCGCCCAGGTGACCCCTCACTTGGGCAGCATGATAGCAGGAGGCCCAGCAAGTGCCCTAGGCTGGGATCCCTTCCTCATCACCATATCCTCACTGGGGTCACTCAAAGCTTCAGAGTGACCAGGAGACCTCAGCACAACACCAGCCACGGGAAGAGCCCTCAGCAGGAGGCCCACGCTCCAGGAACCCTCACTCTTTCAGGCTGATAAGAGCCCAGATAGGAAGCACTGGCTGCCCCCTAGCTCTTCTCTAACCCCATCTTTGGCAACATCTCAGCAAACCCTCTAGCAACACCAAAAGAATGACACCAGGGACAATACTCCCATTTTCCAGATAAGCAAACTAAGGCTCAGAGTTTCAGGGCGTGCCCAGGCAACTCAGCAAGAAAGGAGCAGAGCTGTGATGGGAACACACGTGAGATGTCAATGAGGCAGACCCCCCCGCCCAATCATCCCCGCACCTCCCAGTGCCTCCTTTGTGATCTTGCTAGGGCAGAGGCAGAGTTCATCGCTGGGCCTCCGGAGCCTTACCACCCAGTCCACATGCCCCACTGGTCCCCACCCAATCCCTGCCTCATTACCACCATCTGGATGCCATCCAACAGTAACCACTGGTCACCCAGAACCCAGCCCACATTCAGTGGCCCCAGGCAGGTGCCACTGTGTCCTTGTAGTCAACCCGAGGGCCAGGCAGGCTGACTCAGACTGCAGACCCAGGGCTCCTCCCACCCTTCACTGCCCACCCCACCCTGCAGCAAGCCCTGCTGACTCCACCTCCAGATGGAGAATGAATTGGCCTACTTCTCTGCACATCCAAAGCCATCACGCAGGCCATCCGTGCTTGCCTGGACCAGTGCAGCTGCTGCCTCTCAGGCTACCCACCCTCACCCCCAGAGTGACCGCAGGGCACTTGTGGATGCCACGTCAAAGCATGTCCCCCCTCTGTTCAGAGGCTTCCCAAGGCTCCCACCTCCCTTGGGGTAAAACCCCAAGTCCTCTCAAGGCCCTGCACAACCTGCCCAGTCACCTCCTGGCCCTCCCCCTCACTGGCTTAGCTCCTGCTATACTGTTCTCTGCCATGTTCCCCCAGAACAAGAATGGTCCTGCCTCAGGGCCTTTGCACTGGCTACTCTGTCAGCCTAAAACTCTCTCCCTGCAACATCCACAGGGCCAACTAGCAACTCCCAGCCAAACTACCTCTTCTGTACCGCTGCTCAGCACCTCCCAAATATAAAGCAGGTCCCACTCTGTTATATGCCATCTGGCCTGATTCTCAATTCTTCTCATAACTGGCATCTTCCAATTTACTGCTTTGTTCATATGGCTATGGTCTGTCCCTTCTCTCCCACCCACCCATTACAGTGGCAGCCTCATGGGAGCAGGGTCCCCTCGCTGGCATGTTCTCTGGTCTCTCCTCAGCTCTCAACAGCGAACCAGGTATGAGGCAGGTGACCAATGTTTGTGGGATGAAGGACCAAACCTGCCACCGTCCAATGAGACTGGGGCTCAGATGGGCGTGGGCGGTCTTGTTGACTTTCACAACCCGCTCCAGGTGCCACCCTTCACAGTCTCCAGTAGGCTCCTCCCTGCTCAGCAGTCCTGCAGCGTCCAGAACTGGCCCCACCCTTGGCTTTCCGCCACAGGGTCACCTGCTCCAAGGTCTCATATGGAGGCCAGGCCAGGAGCAGAAGCAGGAAGTGGCCCGTGGAGTCAAGCAGCCATGGCTCTTGGGCCTCTCAGACCCCAGCTGGAATCCAGGCACTGCCAATTCTTTTCTGGACTATCTGTGCAGGTCTGGTACCTTTCTGGTGGCCTCGGTTTCCTCATTTGTAAAGTGGGGATAATGTCACCTGCCTCAGTTGGTAGTTGGAAGGATTTGCAAAGTTCTTACTACGGTGCCCAAAAGAGACTATTTGCCCTATACAATCAAGGGAAAACTGGACACGATATGAATCAGACCATGACTCTCCTCTGCTCCAAAGGGCTCCCAATGGCCTCCAATTGCCCTGCCACCTCCCTACCCTCGTCCCCACCCTCACTCACTCCCTCACCCACACGGCTGGTCAAGGTACAGCAAACAGGCCAAACCTACTTCTGCTGCAGGGCCTTTGCACCTGCTGATCGTCTGCCCGGACCTCTGAGCCTTTCCACAATCCTGGCTTCCTCTGGTCACTCAGGACTCAATTCAGATGTCAACTCTTTTGAGAGGCTTAACTGTCCCCTATTGACAACCCCACCCCACGTCACCCTGTTTTCACTCTCCTCAGTGGGTCTGCAAGGATGGCCTCTCCCTGCAGCAGTGCTTTCCAGAATGCAATCTTTAACCACCTAGATGTCCATCAGCATGAAACTGGCTAA
This sequence comes from Ursus americanus, assembly GCF_024610735.1. Lineage (NCBI taxonomy): Eukaryota > Metazoa > Chordata > Mammalia > Carnivora > Ursidae > Ursus > Ursus americanus. Next base: position 52,410,879 of record NC_142140.1, read on the forward strand.
ATCAATCTTGGAACTGGCCCAGGAGGCAATCCAGGCCACAGTGCTGAAAGCAAAGTGTGATTCATAGAACAGACTGCGTCCTCCAAAAAAAAATGTTTTTAATGCCTGTGCACATTTCCTGCCTGTGTGGGGACAACAAACCTGGAGGGGACAGCTGAGCCCTTGACGGAAGTCATGTATAGAAGGCAAATGGAGGGGCGCCTGGGTGGCACAGCGGTTAAGCGTCTGCCTTCGGCTCAGGGCGTGATCCCGGCGTTATGGGATTGAGCCCCACATCAGGCTCATCCGCTATGGGCCTGCTTCTTCCTCTCCCACTCCCCTGCTGTGTTCCCTCTCACTGGCTGTCTCTATCTCTGTTGAATAAATAAAATAAAATCTTAAAAAAAAAAAAAAAGAAGGCAAATGGAAAAACTTTCTGTTCTCAGTTTCCAACACGACTTGAATTTTGGTCTTCTGTAACTTTTTTATAACTTTTATTATTTTTTTTTTAAATTTTATTTATTTATGTGACAGAGAGACGGCCAGCGAGAGAGGGAACACAGCAGGGGAGTGGGAGAGGAAGAAGCAGGCTCCCAGCGGAGGAGCCTGATGTGGGACTCGATCCCATAATGCCGGGATCACACCCTGAGCCAAAGGCAGATGCTTAACGACTGCGCCACCCAGGCGCCCCACTTTTTTATAACTTTTATAACAGGTAAATATTAATTTGGGGGGCACCTGGGTGGCTCAGTCGGTTAAGCGTCTGCCTTTGGCTCAGGTCGTGGTCCCAGGGTCCTGGGATTGAGCGCTGCGTCAGGCTCCCTGCTCGGCGGGGAGCCTGCTTCTCCTTCTCCCTCTGCTGCTCCCCCCTGCTTGTGCTCTCTCTCTCTCTCTAATAAATAAATAAAATCTTTAAAAAAATATATATATACAGTAATTTTTAACTTTTCAGTTGTACTGAGAAGCACCAAAGCAACCAGTCAGCCAAGCAGCATTTTCATAGTTGACAGAAAAAACGCTGGCAGTCGGGGACCCAAGCTCTTGAGTCTGCCCTCCTGGGGGGCACCTGAGCATCCTCACTGCTCTACCCTGCAGCACACAGCCTGTGTCACACAGCCACCCCAGCTGCATGCCAGCTGTGTGACCTTGGCAGCAAGGTCACTCACATCCTGGGCCCAGTCTCCTCACCTATAAAATGGGGTGTGGTGGGGACAGGGGAAGACAGTGCGGGTGCCAGGGCGTGAGTCCCTGCTGCATCTCTATGGCCTGCTTGGCCACTTAGGGATCCCTAGTTCTGTGCATGTCACCGTGCGAGGGACCCAACTGAGCCCAGAGGCAGGATGTTGGTAAATAGGCAGGAAAGAAAGCCAGGCACTGCCCTGCCCACACTCCCAGCATTCCAGAACCATCCTCCTTGCAGGCTCCTTCTTCAAGTAGGAGAATGGGTGTGTGTCCTCCCCAGTCCCCTTCCCAGAGCCCCTCCCAGATGACGGGGTGAGGAAATGTCCAGACAGTGTCACACAAGACAGGATGGCCTTACTGACCTTTCTCGAGCCATGCCTTCCACACCCCCGACAGCCGATCTCTCAGCAAATCCTGCCTTCAACATAGCCGAACACATCCCCCGGCCCTCTGCTTGGTCCCACGCCGCTTAGGCTGGAGTCCCCTGGGTCACAGCCATCCTCCCCAACCCTCCATGCCCCACTCTTGCCCTGCCCCATGTGTTCCCAGCCTGGCAGCCAGGGAGAGCTTTGTAAACCACAAGTCAGATCATGCTGCCCACATAAAACCCACCTGTGGCTTCCAGAAAACTTGGGACAAAACCAGTGTCCTCGCCGCAGCCCACAAGGCCCAGCGCCAGTGCCCCATCACCTCCCTGCCATTCTCCGCTGGCTGCCCCGGCTCCCGCCTCCGGGCCCCGCTGACATCTGACATCAGCGTTCTTCTGGGCTCCTTTGCCTCCAGATGTCCCCACAGAGCCCTCCACTCTTCCTTTGGACACTGGCTGGACGGCACCTGCTGGGAGAGGTCCCCTGAGTGCTTCCCCAGGCCGGGTTCTGTCCCCTCTCCATGCTTCCTTCCTGCATACTGGTCCCCATATTGAACTGTCTGCTTTGTTCATGGCCTGCTGCCCCATTCCCAGCACCGTGTACCGAGCCTGGCACACGACAGGTGCTGAGGAGTGTACTGCAGGAGGGGCCGGCATCTCCAGGGTCCGCACAATGCGGCACTGAGCTGAGCTCCCTGCATACGAGTCTTCGTTCTGCCTTCAAGGGCCTCTCACCAACCCCACTTCTCAGATGGGGAAACTGAAACTAGAGAAGTTTGGTCACCTAGACCAAAGCCACCTAGGCTAACAGCAACCCCTCCCCACCACCAACAACCAGTGAGGCACCAACCCAACTGGCCTCATTCCTGTCCCCATCTGCCGGCACCATCCTGGTCACCACACCGGAAACAAAGACGAGCTCTGACGACAGGACGGCCAGACACAGCTCCCTGTAGGGATAAATTGACCGGCAGATCATGACAGTGGAGAGCACAGAGGCTGTAGCTGGACAGCTCAGCCACAGCCTCGCTGTGAGACCTGAACAAGGGCCCTCACTTGCCCGGATCTCAGTTTCTCCATCTATAAGATGGGGATAGTAACCGTGCTCACCCCGTCAGGCTATCAGCAGGCTTAGAAGGACAAGACAGAGGAAGCCCAGTGCCCGGCACACAGAGGGCCCTATCCCACAAGATGGGTTGATAGGGTGATGGCAGGAAGGGAGACCTTCCTTGGCACCTCAAGAAGGACCCTGGCACAGTCTCTCCTGGCAGACCTGGCAAGATGTTTCTAAATCTGCTCCACTCCAAACAGCAATCCCCGCCTAGGGATCAGCCCTGGGCACAGCAGATGCTCAGGCCTGTCGCCTTACCCCAAGGCCCTGTCTGGAGGGGGAAATGGAAAGCTCATGCAGGAGAGAGCGGACTTAGTTGGGCTGGGCTGGACTGAGGACTAGCAAGCAATCGTACAGAGAGCACAAGACAAGGGAACAGAGGCAAGTCAACAGCAGTCGTGGGGAGACGTCAATACCCCATCCTCAATAATGGACAGAACACCAGACAAATGATCAACAAGAAACAGAACACATGACCACCACCACAAACCAATGAGATCTATCAAACCTGCACAGAATACTCCACCCAACAACAGCAGAATACACACTCTTATCCAGGGCACACGGAACATTCTCCAGGTTAAGCTGTATTAAGGTCAGGCCATAAAACAAGACTCATAAATGTCAAAGGACTGAAACCACACAAAGTATGTTCTCTGGGGGCGCCTGGGTGGCACAGCGGTTGAGCGTCTGCCTTCGGCTCAGGGCGTGATCCCGGCGTTATGGGATCGAGCCCCACGTCAGGCTCCTCTGCTGTGAGCCTGCTTCTTCCTCTCCCACTCCCCCTGCTTGTGTTCCCTCTCTCGCTGGCTGTCTCTATCTCTTTCAAATAAATAAATAAAATCTTAAAAAAAAAAAAAAAAAAAGTATGTTCTCTGGCCACAATGGAATGGAGTGAGAAATCAGTAACAAAAGGGAATTTGGGGAAACTTACAAGTACATGGAAATTAATAACAACACAGTCCTAAATAACCAGTGAGTCAAAGAAGGAAACGTAAGGGAAATTAGAAAATACTCTGAGATGAATGAAAATGAAAGCACAACACATAGGCCAAAACTTACAGGCTTCAGTAAAAGCAGTATGCAGAGGCAAATTTATAGATCCAGGCACCTATATATTTTTCAAAAGATCTTATTTATTTATTTGTCAGACAAAGAAAGAGAGCGAGCACAAGCAGAGGGAGCAGCAGGCAGAGTAGGCAGAGGGAGAAGCAGGCTCCCCGCTGAGCAAGGAGCCAATGGGGGACTCAATCCCAAGACCCTGGGACCCAAGAGCACCTATAGGCATCCTTAGGCACCTATGTTTAAAAAAAAAAAAAAGGAGAGGGGAACACCTGGGTAGCTCAATCATTGGATGTCCGACTCTTGGTTTAGGCTCAGGTCATGATCTCATGGGTTGTGACATGGAGTCCCACACTGGGTTCCCTCCGTGGGGAGTCTGCTTGAGATTCTCTCTCTCCCTCTGCCTCTCCCCCCATTCTCTCTCTTGTCTGGAGGTTCTAGCCAAGGCAATAAGGCAAGAAAAAGAAATAAATGCATCCAAAAGAAGAAGCAAACTATTCAAAGATGACATGATCATGTCTATAGAAACTGTTACAGAATCCACCAAAAACAACAACAACAACACCACCACCACAAAGACCTAAATAAATGAAAAGACATCTTGTGTTTATAGACTGGAAAACTTAATATTGTTAAGATGGCAATACTCCCCAAACTGATCTAAATCTTTTCAACAGGGGTGCCTGGGTGGCTCAGGTCATGTTCTCAGGGCCCTGGGATCGAGCCCCGTGTCAGGCTCCCTGGGAGCCTACTTCTCCCTCTCTCTCTCTCTCTCTCAAATAAATAAATAAAATCTCGAAAAGTAAACAAACAAATGAGTAATTCTTTTCAACAAATAGTACTAGGACAACTGGACAGACAAATGCAAAAGAATTAAGTCGGACTCCTACCTCACAAGATGCATAAAAATTGACTCAAAATGGATCAGAGACCTAAATGTAAGACCTAAAACTATAACATATTTAAAAGAAAATATAATAAGAGTACTTACAATAACTAAGATAAAGAAGTAACCTATGTGTCCATCAATAGATGAATGGATAAAGAAATTGTGAATTGTGGTGTACACACACACACACACACACACACACACACACACACACACCTGGAATACTATTAAGCCATAAAAAAGAATGAAATCTTGCTATTTTTGACAACATGGATGGATCCTGAGGGCATTATGCTAAGTGAAATACGACAGAGAAAATTGCTATATGATCTGTCTTGTATGTGAAATCTTACACAGACAAAAAAAAAAAAAACGCCAAACTCAGATACAGAGAACAGATCAGTTGCTGCCAGAGGTGAGGGTGGGGGGAACAGGTGGTGAAAAAAAATAGGCACCCAATTCTGTTCGTTTGATTTGGGAACCCTTGCCTTCAAACGTACTTCTTAAAATGACTTTGTCTAACTTTCTCTAACATTCCCCATAATGACCAATGTAATTCTAGGTTGTCTTAGTAAGATTTTGACTTTTTTTTTTTTTTTTTTTAAGATCTACAGCTTCAGGGACCACAGTTCTTAGACATAAAATAAGTGGTTATACTAAAAGGTGGAGTGCTCAATTATCTGAAACTTAAAGATACCATTTCTTCAGATAAGCCTTGGGTCTCTCAGAGTCAAATTAATACCTAAGAGGGATGTGCCACTAGATTGGGATTTTGTGGTGTTTTTACAGTATATCTTATTGCATGGAACTTTTCTTGAGGTTGGTAGGTGCCCTAGTGTCAATCTAACCTGTTCCACGACCAATTTAGGGAGCATGGGAGTCTTAGATTGAGGTGGCAAAAAACATAGGAAAAAAATTTATTAAAAAAAAATACAGGAGTATTAGATTGAGGTGGCAAAAAACATAGGAAAAAAATTTATTAAAAAAAAATACAGGAGTAAATCTTCATGACCTTCATGGGTGAGACAACAGTTTCTTTGATATGACACCAAAACCATAAGTGACAAAAGAAAAATACAGAAATGGAATTTCATCAAAATAAGAATTGTCTTCTTCTAAGGACACTATCAAGAAAGTAAAAAGATGGGGCACCTGGGTGGCTCGGTCGGCTGAGTGGCTGCCTTTGTCTAGTGTCATGATCTTGGGGCCCTGGGATCAAGTCCTGCATCAGGCTCCTTGCTCAGCAGGGAGTCTGCTTCTCCCTCTCCCTGCTGCTCCCTCTGCTTGTGCTCTCTCTCTCTCTCCCTATCTTTCTCAGTCAAATAAATAAGATCTTTAAAAAAAAAAAAAAAGGAAGGAAGGAAGTAAAAAGACAACTCACATAATGGGAGATGGTATCTGCAAATCATATATCTCATAAGGGATTGGTCTTGATACCAGATATAAAGAACTTTTACAAAAACAATAGATAAATACCCCAATTTAAAAACAAAGGATTTGAATAGACATGTCTTCAAAGATAGAAAAATGGTCACTAAGCACATGAAAAGCTCATCAGTCATTAGGGAAATGAAAATTTAAAAGGAGCAAAATACCACTTCATAGCCACTAGGAAGCTAAATTCAAAAAGACAGATAATAACAAGTGTTGGCAAAGATGTGGCGAAACTGGAACCTTCCTACAGTGCTGGTCCGCCATAAAATGGAGCAGCCACAGTGGAAAACTGTCTGGGAATTTCTCAAGGTTAAACATAAGAATTACCACATGGTTCAGCAATTCCAGTCCTACATAGAGACTCAGAAGAAATGAAAACACGTGCACACAAAAATCTGTACACAAATGTTCACAGCAGCGCTATTCCCGACGGCCAAAAAGTAGAAATGACCCAAACGTTGGTCAACTGAGGAGCGGATAAACACAAGGGGGCATATCTGTACCGTGGATTATTATCCAGCCATGAAAAGAATGGAGTTGTGATTCGCACAGTAGCGAGGACGAACCTTGAACACGCTGTACAAAGTGCGAGGAGCCAGACACAAAATCCACGCTGTGTAGGATTCCAGAGCAGGCAAATTCATAGACAGAAAGTAGATTAGTGGCTGGAAGTTGCTGGGGGTGGGGAGTGACTGCTGATGAGGACAGAGTTCCTTTGGGGGCATGAAAAGGCTCTGAAATCAGACAGTGGTGACCACTGCACAACTCTGTGAAGACGCAGCACACTTAATTCTTTTTTAAGATTTTATTTTTCAGTCGTCTCTACACCCAACGTGGGGCTCGAACTTGCAACCCCAAGATCAAGTATTGCATGTTCTATGGACTGAGCCAGCCAGGCACCCCCCATAGTACTTTAAAAGGATGAATTTTATGGTATGTGAATTATATTTCAGTGAAGATGCTGTTTTAAAACAAAAAGCACAAGGGGCGCCTGGGTGGCACAGCGGTTAAATGTCTGCCTTCGGCTCAGGGCGTGATCCCGGCGTTATGGGATCGAGCCCCACATCAGGCTCCTCTGCTATGAGCCTGCTTCTTCCTCTCCCACTCCCCCTGCTTGTGTTCCCTCTCTTGCTGGCTGTCTCTATCTCTGTCGAATAAATAAATAAAATCTTAAAAATAAATAAATAAATAAATAAATAAATAAATAAATAAATAAATAAATAAATAAAACAAAACAAAACAAAAAGCACAAGAACAACCCATGTACCAAGAAGGGAGAAAGTCCATCATCTACCTTTAAGATAAAAAACCATTGCCGGGGGGCGCCTGGGTGGCTCAGTCGGTTGAGTGGCTGACTCCTGATTTCGGCTCAGGTCACGGTCTCAGGGTCGTGATGAGATCCAGACCCATGTCGGGCCCCCCACTCAGCAGGGAGCCCTCTTCCCTCCCTCTGCCCCCTCCCTGCTCTCTCTCTCTCAAATAAATAAATAAATCTTTAATAAAAAAAAAAAGATAAAAACCACCGCCAACCCACACAAATCCTCCCAGAAGGGCCCGGGGCCCTGACTATGGCCTGCCCTCATCCTGTCCTCCTACAGCCTCATCCTCTGCATGACCCTGATCTTAGTCACAGCCTCCATCTCTCTGTGGTGTGCTGACTAGTGCGTGCCTCCCCCACCCGGCCTGACTCCAAGTGGCAACTGGTGGCATGGCGGCCCAGGTTGCAGCAGGGCACACAGCAAGCTCGGCTGCCTTTGCTGAGTGAGTACCAGTTAGTGACTCAGACGCGGGGTTCGTTTACATGGGGGGGAGGGGTTCCTAGAGCATCAGCACCAAACAAAGGGCTGGGGACACCCAAGAGCAGGGCCCCACAAGCAAGGTACTGACCTTCTACTGGGTGGAGATGGACAATAAACCAAATAAACAGGTAAAACAATGACAGGGAGTGACGAGTGCTTCCAAAAAAAATTAAGCACGGCAAGAGGATGGAGTAACAGGGTGGAGGCATTCTAGCAGTGGGGCCAGGCAGGGCCTGTTGAGGAGACATGTGACCACAGGCCGGATGGAGGTGACAAATGATCCAGGTTATCTAAAGGAAAGAGCTTTCCAGGCAGAGGGAGAGCATATGCAAAGGCCCGGTGGGGGGGGGGGGGGACCGTGTTTCACATCTTCGAGGAACAGTGAGGAGCCCAGTACAGGCAGAACAGAACAAGGGAGAAATAGGGGCAGATGAGGGAGATGAGGGGAGAGAAGTGATGGGACAGTGAGGGAGAGGGGACAAGGAGATCATGCAGGACCTTCTGGTGGCAGTAAAGACTTCAGTTTTCACCCTGAGGGAGCTAGGAGCCATACTGGGGTCTGAGCAGAGAGGGAATAGGTTCTTAACAGGCCCCCTCTAGCCACTATAGGGAGAACAGCCTGGGGTGGGCAAGGAGTGTGGGCAGAAGGTACAAAACCCAGGAGGGATAACTGCACTGAGCCAGGTAAGCACTGATGTTTCATGGAATCACAGAGACAGAAAAACTAACAGCAAAACTCTCCATGTACCAAGATGGAGAAATTTCTTTTTCTTTAAGAAATCAACAAGCTGGGGCGCCTGGGTGGCACAGCGGTTAAGCGTCTGCTTTCGGCTCAGGGCATGATCCCGGCGTTATGGGATTGAGCCCCACATCAGGCTCCTCTGCTGAGAGCCTGCTTCTTCCTCTCCCACTCCTCTGCTTGTGTTCCCTCTCTCGCTGGCTGTCTCTATCCTGTCGAATAAATAAATAAAATCTTTAAAAAAAAAAAAAAAAGAAATCAACAAGCTGATTCTAAAATTTATATGTAAAGGCAAAGGAACTACAGTAGCCAAAACAATTTGAAAATGAGTAACAAAGAAGACTCACCCGGCCTGAATTCAAGACTTATTATAAAGTAATAAAGAAATGTGGTTTTGGCCAAAGGTCAGGACATAACAGATCAATGTTTGTAGAAAACAGAGTCCAGAATGAACCCACACAAACACGGCCCATTGGTTTCTGACACAGGCACCTCAATGGAGAAAAGAAAGTCTTTTCTTTCTTTCTTTTTTTTTTTTTAGATTTTGTTCATTTATTTGGGAGAGAGAGAGAACCAGCGGGGAAAGAGGGGGAAAAAGAAGCAGACTCCCCATGAGCAGGGAACCCGATGCAGAACTCAATCCCGTGACCCTGGGATCATGACCTGAGCTAAAGGCAGACACTTAACCGACTGACGCACCCTGGTGCCCCAAAAATAAGGTCTTGTCAATAAATAGTACTGACATGGGCACCTGGGTGGCTCAGTCAGTTAACACCTGGCTCGATCTTGACTCAGATCTCAAGCTCAGGATCGTTGAGTTCAGAGTCGTTGAGCTCAACCTCCATGCTGGGTGGGGAGCCTACTAATTAACTAACTAACCAACTAAATAAATAAACAGTACTGACACAATTGGACATTCATATGCAAAAAAAATCATAACCTCAATCTACACCTCCTAAGTCATACATAAGTTAACTCAAAATGTATCCTATTCACAAGCCACACAGAGACAGGCACATAAATGTTTCTATCAGCATCATTCATGATCACCAAGAACTGGAGACAATTCACTGCCCTTCAGCTGGTGAACAGTTCAACGGATGGTGGCCGGGCCATACCATGAAATACTCCTCAGCAATAAAAAGGACCGAAGGGCAGCTGCATTCGGCCTGAACGGTTGCCCAGTGTGTTATGCAGAGTGAAACGCTGCCGACTCAGAAGCCGCGTGGGCTCATTTACGTAAGATTCTGGAAGAGGCAAAACCATAGGGTGGAGAACCCATCCGCAGGTGCCAGGTGCACAGGGTGGAGAGGGGGTGACCACGAAGGGGCACAGGGGGACCTCTGGGGGGACTGCAAGCGTTCTGTGTGTCGATCGTGGCGGTGGTGACACAACTCTGCTTGTGTGTCCAAATAGAACTCTATGCTACAAATGCGCCGCGTTTACTATATGTAAATCATACCTGGAGGGTGGAAAACAAACCCAAGGGGCAAGCAAGCTCTCTCTGTGCTGAGACAGGAAGCTCTCCAAGAAACACTGTCCAGTAACAGTCTCACTGCTCCGAACAGGGTGTAGAGCTGTGTGGGGGAGGAGGGGAGAATAAACACGTCCGAGTCTGCTTCTGTTTGTCCGGAGACTGGGCGGGCACACAGCAACCAGGGAGGGGGGTTAACTGTGCCGGCGGGGCTGCAGGGGCAGCCGTGTAGCAAGGCCTCTCTCTCCATCCTTTCTGGTATTTTGGAACTTGGTGCCATACTGAACATATTCCTGATTTAAGCAATTAAGAAGAACCTTTGAGGCTTCCAAAGGATGGTGTATGAAAAGGAGAAAAAGAGTGAACTACCATAAGGAAAGCTGACAGACACCGCCTTCTCCAAGAGATCAAGGTCAGCATCACCCATGAGAAGACTTGTTGCTATCATGGACCCCTTGACAGGATGAGGAGGGAAGGGCTCCTCACCTCTGTGTTCTTCTCCCCAAACCTGGAGCCCCAGTCTAATCATGGCAATAACCAGATAAACCCAAACTGAAGGATATCCTCTTAAATACCAAGGGCATGAAAAGCAAGCAAAGCGGGTGGTGCTGTCACAGACCAGCGGAGATTGAGGAGGGACGACTGGCCCGGAATGTGGCATCCTGGATGGGGTCCTGGGACAGAAAAAGCACACAGTGGGGAAAACTGGGGAAATCTGCAGAAAGTCTGGCTTTCCTTAATGGTAACAACCTACCAAGGTTCGTTTCTTCATTGTGAGGAACGTACGTACCATGGTACGGTAAGACGTTAACATCAGGAAAGGACGGGTGAAGGGTTCATGGGAGCTCTCCGTACTGTCTTTGCTACCTTACTGTAAACTTAAAACTTGTTTATTTTCAGGCGCTCAGGTGGCTCAGTTGGCTAAGCGTCTGACATCGGCTCAGGTCATGATTTCAGGGATCCTGGGATGGAGCCCTTCATCAGTCCCTGCTCAGCACTCAGTCTGAGCCTCCCTCTGCCCCTCCCCCCACTCGTTCTTGGTCTCTCTCTCTCTCTCTCTCTCTCTAATAAGTAAATAAAATCCTAAAAAAAAAAAAACTTGTTTTTTTAATTTTGTCAATCTAAAACTGTTCCAATATAAAAAATGTATTACAAACAAAACAAAGGCAAAAAGTCCTCCAGACACTGAAGAGCGGGGACTTGGCAAGAGGTGGACCACATTATGGCAGGACTCCGGACTGTCAAACATGGGCTTCTAATGGCACTGGGGGGAACAGGGAACATTCGCACATGGAGATACAGAAAAAGGATCTGGCAAGAGCCATGGCTGATGGAGCCTCTGCCTTACTCTGTGTGCGTCCTAAATGAATGAATTTTATCTTATAATGAACAAATCTTTTTTTTTTTAAGATTTTATTTATTCATTTGACAGAGAGAGAGACAGCCAGCGAGAGAGGGAACACAAGCAGGGGGAGTGGGAGAGGGAGAAGCAGGCCTCCAGTGGAGAAGCCTGACATGGGGCTCGATCCCAGAACTCCAGGATCACGCCCTGAGCCGAAGGCAGACGCCCAACGGCTGAGCCACCCAGGCGCCCCCGAACAAATAAATCTTAAAATTAAAAAAGAAAAGAACTGAAAACTCCAGGCAACATGTCATTTTCTGCCCGGTGCTGGGCGCGTGTTGCACGTGGAGCCTCCGGCCCCCGGAGAGCAGCGCGCCCTGAGCCGGCAGGACGGACACCACAGAGGCTGGACTTCCGTCAGAACGGCTTCCACCCAGAGGAGGGGAACTCAGTGTTGCAAGACAAGACGTGCCAACTTAAACCACAGGAAGGCTCCCTCAAGCTGGGGCGGGGGGGGGGCGGGTGGCTCCTCGTCTCTGGTCGCAATCCCCCATTCCTGATTTAGAGATCCCTGACACTCCGACACCCCACCAAGTAGAAAAAGAACAACGTCTGAAGGCGTCATCCTCAGAACCTCTGGCTCCTTGGCTACAGGGCCAGCTGGGAGCCTCCTCGACAAGGAGGCTGTGACCCTCCAGAAGGCCCCTATCCATCAGCAGAGAACACAGAGGCCCGATGGCCTGAGACAGACGGGGCTGTGTCCCAGACCCACTACAGGGGCTTCCTCCAGGGCTGGCCTGGCCGTGCCAGGGTGTATCACCCGGCAGGCGGCTGTCACCCCAGCTGGGACTGTTCCTGCCTGCTCCGCTCGCCAGCCAATCTGCCAGTCCCTGAAGACGCTTATCGCTGGGAAAATGTATCATACAGCAGAGTCTCCAGGACGCCTCCTCCGTCTGGGCACGGGGGTGTCACCGGGGGGCCTGGACAGCTCTGCCGGCCGCTTGCCCATACCCTGTGGGTCTGCGGGCTGAGCGGGTTCAAGTTTAGCCAAAAGAAGTCTCCCGTTACAGAGCACTGGTTTGCCATGCTACGGCTCATGACCAGAATCCCCCAGGAGTTTTAAGTTGGTCTAGGGAGGCACGCTGGTATTTTATGACCTCTCCCCCCAGCTCCCCACGGGAGGACGACCCCCAGTGGCTTCCTTTCCATGGTTCTGCTCTGGTCCGAGTGGGCACTTGGGCATCTTGCCTTCGAACCTCGGGGCCCGTGACGATCATGCTCAAGCACCTGAGCAAAGTGGTCCCCACTCCTGCCAGGGCTGCCTGGCACCAGGTACAAAGCAAGAGTGAAGGGGGCAGCTCACTGGTAGCTCTGTGGGGCCTCGGTTGCCCCGCCCAGGGTGGGGGCCCCTCTTACAGCTGGGGAAGTCAGAGCAGACATCCAAGCTTGGCTGGCCCTGGGGTCTCAACACAATACTGTTATGACTCAGTGTCCACAGGACAAATCACAGCCCTCCCCGTGAAGAAGATGCACGTGCTTCTGTCCCCCTTGGAGCCTCACGCCCCACCTCATCACCGTGAGCCCCCAACAGGGAGTCCCAGCACTGTCCTCCAGCCCCCCTTCTCAATGAACATCTGAGCAGTGAACTCAATCCAATTCTAGTTTCTAGGTACATTCATTCAACAAATACGCCTGCTCCTACTATGTACCAGGACGGCAAGGAACACACAGACAAAAATCCCTGCCGTGAGAACCTGCCATTCTGCTGGGGGTCGGGGGAGGGCAGACAGAGAGACAAACAAATAATGAAAATAATTTCAGGTACTGGTAAGAGCTCAAAAGAAAACACGGCAGGGCAGGGGGTCTGAGAGAGTGCCAGGCCCAGTGTGAGCCACGGTAGGTAAGGGACAGCCTCACAGGGAGGTGAGCTTTCAGCAGGGACCCAAGAAGAGAGGGGCGGGACAGGTCACACAGCACTCTGGACAAAGAGGACATGCAAAGGAGGGAAGAGAGAGGCCTCAGGTGAGAGTGAGCCTGGGAGGTTCTGGGAGCAGGCTGTGTGGCTGGAGGGATGAGGAAGGGGAGAATGGGAGGAGGTGAGGGCAGGAGGTAGGGGGGCAGGGGGGGCACAGAAGTTGGGGTTTGACCCCAAGTGAGGTGGGAGCCGGGAAGGGTTGTGCACAGAGGAGGGACGTGCCCCGCCTCAGGGGTCCACGGGCACCCAGTGGGGGTGGGGGATAAAGGCAGGAGCCAAGGAACCAGGGTGGAGGCAGCAGCTCTCGGTCAGGCCGAGTCAGAGGTGAAGAGCAGGGTGAAGGGTGGTGAGGATCTGCTGACGTGGGGCCGTCGGGGAGGACACTGTGACCAGCTCCAAACCAACCCCAGGGAAGCGGCTCCGTGCCGGCCTCTCAGCCACCACGCCCAGGAAGGTGAGACCCACACACACAGCGCTGGCCATCGGGCTCCTCACCACACTCTGCGCAGCGCCCCGCCCACGTGCAAATCCTGGGACTAGATGCCTAGAAGGAGCCTCAACATCCACCCCCAGGAGGCTGGTAAATAAACCACGGTGCCTCTGCACCATGCGTACTACACAGCCGCGAAAATGAAGAGAGGGGATGAAGGCAGACACGACGTGATGCGGCGTGATGAGCACTGGGTGTTGTACGGAAGTGCTGACTCGCTCTGCCTGAAACCAACATAACACTGTATGCTAACCAACTGGAATTACCATAAAAACTTAAAAAGTCGAAGAAGAAGAAGAAGAAGAAGAAGAAGAAGAAGAAGAAGGAGAAGGAGAAGGAGAAGGAGAAGGAGAAGGAGAAGAAGAAGAAGAAGAAGAAGAAGAAGAAGAAGAAGAAGAAGAAGAAAAAGAAAAAAAAGAAAGAAAAGGACAGAAAAGAAAGCTCCTATGAACGGAAAGACCTACACCTCCTCCAGGAAGCACTCCCTGACCACCATTCCCGCCCCAAGACTCCCTATCAGAACCTGTGTCTTCCACATGCTTCCACCCCTTCTCACTGTGCCTCTGGGAGGACAAGGAGCTCTTGGGGCTCACTCATGGCAACATCCCCATTCAAGGCCAGCCTCTGCTGCTCGCTACGGTGGCAACCATTCTCCACCGGAAACAAATACCGGCTGAGTGAAGCAGTGGGCAAGTGCGGGGACTTGGAGGCCCCCACCTGCCTGCCTCTCCCCTGCCCCTCGGCTGTCTTGTCTGTAAGATGGGGCTGACCCAAAAGGACACACAGACGGTGCTCAGTGCCTGGCACATGGTGAGCACATCAAAGATGTGGAAAGTCTATTCGGTGTGGGAGGAAGACCAGTGCCACCCCCCGACAGCCACTGAAGGAGGCCAATCAAGCAACTGAGGTGTGGTACTAGGCACTTCAATCGGCACTGCAAGGACCCAAGGAGGGTTTAGATTGTTCCTCGACACCTGGCCTTGTTCCAGAAATCTCTGCGGCTACTCTGCGGGACAAAGAGAGCAGGAGGAGTAAAAACTTGACCCTAGGAAGCTGGGCCAGGGTTGAGGCAGCCACACCAGGTCCAGGCCAGCAGGCCCCAGGAGGCCTCCCATGAAGGTCAAGGCTCTGGGTTCAAGTTTGGCAGCCTGCAGCCCCAATATCCTTGGGCAAGCCTCTCTGACTCAGTCTCCTCACCAGTAAACAGGGACCGAGCAACAGACTCAAAGCAAGTAAGACGCCTGGTGCCGAGGCCCCAGTGTGGATGACGGCACACAGAGGGTGCTGCCACTTCTCATGGGGACAGTCACGGCAACTCCCGCTGGCCCCCTTCCTCCATTCCTTACCCCTCTGGGGCCGTCAGGAAATTCCAAGCAGCAGTAGCAGACGCTCCAACACGGAAAGGCCTCTGGGACGTGTTAAGTGGTTGGAAAGCAAGTTGCCATGCTGTATAACTGGGGTGGTCCCAGTTCTAGAAAACAGACACGCTGAAAAAGAACTGACTGCTGGCAGTGCGACAGATTTTCTGTAGCTACCGGCAAGGATTTATGGACAAAAACACGCAAGAGGGGTCTGGCAGGATCCACCCCAACCCGATGATGGTGGTCCCCATGGAGCTGGGAGGACGGGATGGGGCTGAAGCATGTTTTCCCTTTTCACGAGAACTTGGCCTTCGGGATCCTACTTGCGTAATGAAAATTGAGGGCAAGTAGGCCTCCCACGGGCACTTTCCTGACCCTCACGTGCCTGCTGGCTCAGGCCTCCATCTCCAAGGGTGCAGCAGCAACCTGGCAGGCTGGGATGTGGGGCCCTCCATGCCTGCCCTTCCCTCTGCAGGGGACACTCTGCCCCGGGGGCCTTCAAGCGGCTGGCTGCCTTGTGGGGCACGCACCGCGTACCCAGTACCCGTCTGAAGCAGCCCTGCCCAGCCACTCTCTCCTTCCCTCCACCATTCTCGCCGTACTTCGTGTCCAGAAAGTTGTTCATAGAACTGTTCACCTATCTCTGCCCATCTTGGTCCCCGCTGGGTTCCCAGCGCCCAGCAGAGGACGTGCTCCTTAGAGCACGCCAGCTGCACCCGCAGCTACCCGCCTCGAAGGATGCCGAAAGCCAGAGGCTGCTCCATCCGTCACCTGAGCCCTCTCCTCGGACACAAGCACCATGGCGTCCACTGTTCACTCCACGCCTTCCCATCCCTGATGTCCCCGAGAACCCGGCTGGAGGACACGGGCCCAGTTCAAGGCCCAGCTGCTGCACTCCTCCCTGGGAGACTTCAAGTCTGTTCCCCTCTCTGGCCTCAGTTTCTTCACCTGTAAAGCAAGGATGCAAGAGCAGCAGCCCAGGGCTGCTGGGACCACATGGTCAAATTTTAGACAGAAGTCCCCAGGGGACAGCACAGAGGGACCCTCCACAAACACAAACATCACCTCCTACTGTGTCACAAACAGCCAGCAGCAGGTGAAACGAAGAGTCGCCCAGCTCCCTGTTCCAGCTGAGGGTGACTCCAGGAGGGAAAATCCCCAGCACCCAGCAGCAGCCTCACTGCCAATACTAACAGGAACCCAAAAGGCACCCAAAAGCAGAGTCTTTTCTCTCCTGGGCCATCTTGCTTCAGAGGCAAGGCAATCTTTGTCTTTTATTCGGATAGGAGCTAATGCCCTATAAATATCTCATTATTGGCTTGCATTTTCCCGAAGCTTTCACACAATAAGGGCTTAATTAGAGCATGTGGTTAGCAACTCCAGTAAATTAAGGGTTAGCTGATGTTCCCATTTTTTCTTGCAATTGAGGGCCCTGTAATTTCGGCATTTCCACTCAAATCCGGCAAAAGCTTGACAGATGTGGCTCTGACCCAAATGCAAACACCTGGAGAGCCACATGGTTGCCTTCCGTCAGCGCTACCTCTGAAAGCCCTAAATCTAGAACTGTCCACAAGCTCATCCTCTGCCCTCGCCCAGGAACGACCAGCTTACCACCAGGGGATTTTCGTCTGTGCACCTAGCGAGGGCCATCATCCCCGGACAAATAACTCTGAAAAAGCACTCGGCCGCCTGGAGCTGAGCTCTGGAGAAATCTGTCTACCTGGCCATAAACGTAACCCGAACAAGCAAAACCAAACCAAGACTCATATAGGGAGACCACCCACATGGGGGGGTTCAGGAGGCATATACCTTCCCAGCTTTTTACTCCAAAATTACAATTGCTTTGAACAAGATGAGAGCACACCTCCACTGGGTCTGGAAACGAACAGGTCTTAGGCAGCCTTCTGGGTCATTAAGTCCTCTTCTCGATCCCTGAGTAGCTGCTTCATGCTGGGTGTTGGACACACTGTCCCGCCAACTCGCTACTGTGGGGCACTTTTGCTCCCCATTTCCCACCACCAGACGCTAAGTGAGCATAAATGACTCTCGCACCAAGTATTTGATCCCAGCCACCATTTCCACTTAGAAACGCACCAGCAATGGGCTCCCACTAGCATTTCAGGAGCCAGCTCACTGGCTGGTCGGGTTACATCCCCCAGGCTGAAGCCAGAATGAGGCCCGCCTGCCGAGAGGCACTCAAGCAACTCATGTTTGCGCTAAAATAAGGTGGTTTTTATATTAACAAAGGAATTAGGAATTCCTTTTCTTTGCGGAAAAAGAAATTAACTGAAGGTGAGTCCTCACCCCGGGATTTTGCAAAAGGCGGGGCTCTCCTATTTCACAAGGATTAGCTCATTTGATCCTCAGCCCACCCGCAGGGGCGAAGGAACATCCTGATCCCCATTTTCCAGACCCATGAAGTGAGGCCCAGAGAAGGGAGGTCATTCAGCCGACATGTGACAGGGACAGCCACATTCCCACAGGTGCCCCTGGACGCTCCCCATTCAGGCTGGCCCGGGTACTACCGACCACACAGGCAAAGGAACTTCAGTTTTGCACCAAAAGGAAAAACAATGGAAACAGCTGTCATCTCCAAGCAGCTCTGAACACCTACGCTCCACGAAGGTACAAACCAGCCCAAGTGGCAAGCCATGTGCCTGCCCCTCAGTCTGGCAGGGACGGGAGCGGCCACCAGTCATCTGACAGGTATCCATCCAGCACCCACTGTGTGCCAGGCAGCAGCCTGGTGTGGCCATGTCTCCTGGAGGGACACAGCACTGAAGACCAAATGGAAATGGAGCTGGAGATGATAGAGACCCATGGGCAGCTGATTCTTGTCAAAAGAAAAATGGCACTGGGCTCCTCTGTGACTTGGCGAGTACCACTCACTGAGAAAATCAAGGTAAAGCTGAAAATCGAAGGTGAGAGCCCTCAGCTTGCCCAGAACCAGGTCCGGAAGGACTGGAATGGCACCACCACAGCCTTCCCTCTGCTCAGAGCCCTCCTGGGCCCCCACCCGACCCCAGCACCTGCTAACCTCATCTCCCCCCACTTTCCTGCTATACTGGCCTGCAGGCAGGCCCACCTCAGGGCCTTTGCACTGGCGGTTCCCACAGCCTGGGATGCTCCCCCAGCAAATCTCCACTGGTGGCTCCTCCCACACCTGCTTAAGTCTTGGCTCAAATGTCACTTTCCCAAGGAGGCCTTCCCTGACACCCCCCATCTCCTATTTAAAACCCTAACTTTCCCCTGCCCTCTCCAGGAGCCCGCTCTTCTTCTCCTTAACAGTTATCAATTTCCACCCTGTTTCTTCCTTATCTGCCCCCGTCCTTATCTGCCCCCAGGGCAGGGGGTTTGGTATCTTGCTCAGGGCTGTGTCTGCAACCCCAGAACAGGGCCGGACACAGAATACACATGCTCAGAAAACATTTTTCACTGAACAAATGAAAACTGCACAGCGTTTTAAGCACTTTTCCTGTGCTAGACACTCTGGCGAGCATTTAGTCCTCGCTCCACCCTCAATGACAGGCACCAGGTGACTTTATCTTCCCCAAGCGGTGAAACACACCCATCTGGTCACCTGAAAGGGGCCCATGAGTGGATACTGTTAACAGCCCAATTTTCTAGCTGGGGATACCGAGGCTCAGAGGGGAAAGGCTCATGGGATCAAGGCCAGCACTGGGAGATTCTGAGCTAGAGGCCTCAACCTCAGCTTCTTCCTCTTCTCCCAAGGAAAAACTTTCCCAAGCTCCTCCCTCCATTTGGCTGCTGAGGCTAAAAGACCAGGGTCACTGGAAAGCCACATCCTTCCCCCTCCTTAGGGCCACATGCTGACAAGCCAAGGCTTGTCAGGGCAGAAAAGCCAAGGGTCTTAAACTCGGCCAAGAGTCTCCAGGCAAACGTAAAATAAGCCTGGGTGAGTATTAGGGAGCAGTAAGGAGTGTGGCAGCTCATGTGGCCACGCCTAGTCTGACCCGGGCACCTGATGCCAAGCAACACTTGGGTGTAGGGAGGCCAGAATATGGTGATTATAACAACAGCTGCCGTGGGCATAGGGTCAATGCATTCCACACCCATTAACTCATACAGTCCCCCTGGGGAGGGTCTAGTTATCACCCCATTTTACAGAAAAGAAACCAGAGGTCACATGGCCAAAGTCACACACCCAAACACACTGGAGCCAGGCCAAAGGCCCCGAGCCCCTGTATAGCACCAGTAAACTCTTAAGATCTGTGGGTGTTTGCTAAGCACTGAAACAACCCAAATTTGGATGCAAATTTTAAATATTGGCAGCTAATTAAAAACAAAGAGATTTTAAACACTATGCAGGTGAAACAGAAGACCAGCAAGCAGGCCTCAGCCCCCAGCTGCCGACCTGCCACCACTGCGACAGGCTACCTGGGCCATTCTCCCTTGGACCACATTCTTAGAAAACCAACAAGGAGAAGGCAGTGAAACGGAGCAGCCCGTGCTGATCCCCAGGCACAGGCCCTTGACATACTCTCTCGTTTGTTCCTTGAAACCAGCCAAGATATCCACGGTAAAGGTCCATGGTGCAAAGAAGCAAACAGGTTCTCATTCAAAATGAGGCCTGCCTGCCGTCCCCCTACGGCAGGGCTTGGTAGCTAAGAGACCTTACCCACGCTCCAGAAATAAAAAGAAGTTAGCTCTGTTGAGCAACCCATACCCAAGAAGCTTTTTTACAACTCTGGTTCTCAGGCCCCGAACTAATGCTCTTAACGATCAAGGTCACATTGCAGGCTTCTGGGAGGAGGCTGCCACAGGAGCCAGCTCAGCTGTAGATGCCTGGGTGGGTGGGTAAGAGAGAAAGGCAAGGGGCAGAGAGACTGAGGGGAGGTGGGCCAGGGAGAGATACCCCAGGCCCCAATTCCTCACTGAAGGGCCTTGAACAAGAGTGCTCTGCTGAGCCTCAGTTTTCTGCTCTGTAAAATGGGATCATAGTGTCAGCAGGCTTAAATACAGTCCAGTGTGTAACCTGAAAGCACTTTCACTCTGATTAGTTTTTGTTGCTGATTCGAAAGGAAGCAGCATGGTGAGTAACAGCCTGTCCATGTCGACCTACTGTGTGCCAGGCACTGTGTTAAGCAAGTACTTTCAACACATCATGTCCCTGCATCACGGCAACAGTCTTGTCGATGGACCATCACCCCGTTTTTAGGAAGGGAAACTGAGGCTCAGAGAGGCCAAACCACCTGTGCTAGGTCACAAGGCAAATGAAATGGACAGGACTTTGCTGTGCGCCCATTGAAAGCCTGGGCAGGGAGGAAGATAACCATGCAAAGGAGCCCACAGCCCAGCCCAAGGCTCAGCCCAGGCCCAGCTGACCCCAAGTCCACACCTTTCCGCCACAGTGGACAACAGGCAAGGCGCCAGAGACAAAGCAGCAAAGGAGGAAATTCATGCCGCTGCGAGCAAAACTCCAGGCCTCCGGGAAGGCAGGGCGGGGCTGGGCACCCAGCTGGGTTCCAGTGAGCCCTAGCGTGGTGCCCTTGGGCCAAGGATGAGTCTTTTCTGAGCCTCCCTGCTCATGTCTAAGGTGGGGATAAGAGAACCTCCACCTCACTCGCTGTGGGGTTCAAGATGCTGACAAAAGAACTCAGCCTGGGGCCTGCCCAATGAACATTACCCCTCAACACCGATAACAACCACAGGAATAATACCGATGACTGTGATGTTATCACTTGGCAGCCACAGGCACAAATGGAGTCCTTCCCAGAATGGAGAAGTGACAGCCCATCTGGGAGGCAGAGAAGGGCAAGAGGCGGGGGAAGGGAGAGGAAAGAACCAAACACCCCTGGAGGCCACACGTCCAGCTCTCATTCATCAGCTTCCTGAATCCTGGAAACAGCCCAGCGAGTGGAGTTTGTCCACTGGACAGATGGGCAAACTGAGGCTTCTCAGGACTGCCCAAAAGCCTGATCAGGCTCCAAAGAGGACCCCCAATCTGCAGGCTTTCGCCTGGAAGCAGCCTCTGTGTTCTGGGGCCCCAGAGCACCCTGACAAGGGCCGGAAAAGAATCCTGCAGAAAATCCCCCCTCTCCCCAGGGTCCTACTTACAACTGATAGGGAAATTCAGGTTTCATCCTTCAGCTCCCTTGTCCTCTGCATGCTCCCTCCACCCCCTCCCTACTGCAGACGTGGGGCCAGACAGCCTGCCAGGGCACTGATGGGCAGACTAAGATAAGGCCAGACACCTGTACAGACAGACAAAAGGATCCATTCGGGAGAGAAGCCAGCATTTGCCTGGGACCAGGCTTTAGAGTCAGCCTAGGAGAACCAGACAGCAGAGTCCCCTAGGGTCTGGCCAGCCCGTCAGACTGCGGAGGCTAGTCAGAGGCACGACTAAGTGTAGTCTGAGAGGGGCACGGACGGGCGGCCAGACAGCACAGGTCACCCCAGACAGCTAGCCAGGCAGCAGGGGGCCGCCCTGAGGGACTGGACAGATGGAGAGCCAAATGGTGGTGGCAAGGAGTTCTATCCAGGACAGAGAGAGAGCCAACTAGACGGCAGGGGCTGCTCCAGATAAATGAACAGCCAGCCAGACCACAGGGGTCGAACTAATAGGTATCTAACTGGCAGGTTTCGGACAGACAGAGAAGAGGGCCCTAACCCTGATCCACAAGCAACCAGATGGTAGAATTCGGCCACGAAAGCTGGGGACCAGAAGAGTCGGCGACGGTCCACCGCACTTCCTGGCCCACGCCCCCCAGTCGGTGAGGCGCCCCAAGGGCCTGAGCAGGCTCCCCAGCCCCTGCAGGAAGCCCTCCGCCCAGGGCGTCCCACAGAGCCCGCCTCCCTGTCCCCGTCCCCGTCGCGGGCACGCAAGCGCCGCAGTTACGCCGGCTGCGCAGGGCGCGCCATTCCCGGTCCGCCCTCCGCGCCCTAGGCCGCCGCCCGCTCGCCGTCGCCGCCGCGCTCGCTCACCGGCCGACGAAGTTCTCGAGCACCGAGCTCTTGCCGGCGCTCTGGCCGCCCACCACGGCGATCTGCGGCAGGTCCAGGTGGCAGCTCTGGCCGATGGAGCTGAAAGCGTCCTGCAGCTTGTTGACCAGCGGGATCAGCTCTTCCATCCCGCGGTTGCCCATGGCGCCGGCGGCCCCGGCCCGAGCGCCCCGCGCTCCCCGCCTGCCCCCGGCCCTTAACGACGCGGTCCCGCGGCGTCCGCGGCCGTTGCTCCCCGCCCGCCCGGGCCTCGGCGCGACGCCCGCTCCCGGCTCGGCCTCACAGTCGCCGCCTCATCCGGTTCTCAGACGACACCCGACCCGAGCGACCTCCCGCCCGGGCCCCGGGGCTGCGCCCAAAGCCCTCACGCCGCCCCCGATTAGCCGGTCGCTCTGCCACTCGTACACACAAGCCAATGAAAGAGAGGCATAGGCCTATGGTTGAGTGAACCTTCCCCCAGAGGACCTCCCGGTGGGCTCATTGGACTCCAGAACTGTCGTTTTTGTGCGAGAGCCAATAGCGTGGGGGCAGCGAGTTGTCAAGGCCAGGAGGCGGTGCCTCAGGAAAAGGCAATGTTGGCTCCGCCTATTGCGGGAGGTCCCGGCGGCAAGATAATGCAAAGTCTTATTGGCTGGAAGACCCGCCAGTCAACAGTGCTGGCCAATGACGTTAGGGATCGATTCATAGACTGTGGTTTGTCACTTGGCACTACTTAGTTCCCTAAGAATTCCCCATTGGTTTATATAAATATCACTCCGTTCCTCCAGCCAACAAAGCCGAAGAGAACGGGCTTTGACCTCCGAATCCTGACTTTGAGAACTTTTCTGTCAATCAAAGAATCTCCCGTTCTTGTGATTGCTGTAGGTCTAATAGAGTCTTCTGGAGTAAAGGATAAGGCCCATCGTACTCGCCGAAGGGCGACACCTCGTGGTGGGACCCGGTAGTGATCGCCGCTTCTGAATTTCCGGCCTCTAGAGAAAACTACATGTCCCAGAATGCATCTCGGCCCGGGGCTTGCAAACCAACTTTTCGCGCGGGGTTTCAAAGCGCTTTGAAGAGGAGTCTGGTGTTGATAATTCCTAGGGAGAGGCGGACTAGCGCTGCATTGTTGGCTCTCATTTTCATCCGTATAAAGCCTCACCTCCACACTTTTGCAAATGCTGTGCCCTTTCCTAGGAATACCTTTGCTCACGCCCCGACTTGATTTGGCTAACGCCTGCAACGTTGTTCCCCCATCGTTCAACTTGAGCGCATCGTGACCTCTTTGAGTACCCAATGAAAGTCAACGGATCCTCTCCCCATGGAAAGATTATTATTCTGCAGTCGGTGTTGGAGGTTCTGGGAACTAGGAATCTTGACCTCGTGGGAAAAAAGCAGGGGACAGGTGGAAGGATTTTACGAAAAGAAGTTATTTGATTCCCCTGGGCATAAATTGCCAGAGAGAAGCCCAATAAGGAGTCAGATGCAATGGATGTTGAGAAGTGGGCTGATGAGGCAGTAACAGGGGAATGGAGGAGTGGCCAATGGTATATGCCCTGCTCTAAGACCTAAAACCCCAGTCTCGAGAGAGGTGGGCAAAGTCAACGGACAAGGCTTGGCACTGGAGCCCTGACCACAGTGGGGAAAACACCCTACACCCCCTTCATTGAGCTGGTTAAATAAATACTGTGCAACAGCTGTAAGACAGGAAGTCTTCATGTTCTGACGTGTAAACAATTTGAAATATACTAAGAGGGGAAAAAAAAGGTACCAAACCGCACATAAAGGGCGCCCACATTCATGAAAAATATATACACATGGAAAATCTCTGGAAGAATACACAAACTGATCAAATAGTTGCATTTTTATGCGATTAGAATAGTGGATCCTACACATTGTACACATGGATTACTTTTTCAATATAAAAACCCTTATCTTCTAAGAACACTAGCCCGTAATTGGCCCCATCTAGGTTAGATCATGCGCCTATTTATTTGCTCACTTCATTCCTCTGAACCTGTGTCCTCATCTGTAAGACAGGGAATGCAGCTACACATGCATCATAAAGTTGTAAGAACTAAATACACACGACAACCACTTAGAACAGTACCAGGCACAGTGTAAGCACCTGCTAGGTCACACCTACTGTCACCATCGCTGTTTACTGACAGGAAAATTAAGGAGTCAAGGCTCAGAGCATGAGCTCTGGAGCCGGCGGGAGCTACTTCTCAGTGGTGACCCTGGGCAAGCTACTTTCCCTCTAAACCTGTTTCCTCACCTGTGAAAAGTGGGGGAACAAGTGCCGATCCTCAGGGTGGCTGGGGGGCCTGAGCCACAGGAAACAGGATGCAACTCCCGTGCTGGGGTGCATCGTCCATGCTGGACCGCACCAGGTGGTTTCCAGGGATCAGCTGCTGCTACGGTTACTTATTATTATCAACAGAGGGTGGGGGGCGGGGAGGAGACACAACACGGCAACGACACATTGGCCACAGTGACACTCAGAGGAAGAAGCAGACCAAGACAGGCCACCCTCCCAAGAAGGCACAGATACACTCTAAATTAGAATAATAATTTAAAAAAAATCCTTCGATACCTCCCATTCCCTCCTCCTCCAAGCCAGATCAACTCAGTGTGATCCCCACCGAGGCCAGGGCTTCAGTGGCCCAGGTGGGACACAGGGTGGGGTCCCCATACATGGTGCCCATGAAGTCCCGTACGAAGTCAGGGAAGCGCTTCTCCACAATGCTGGCACGCATGGCGCTCATCAGCTGCAGCTGCAGGGGGCAGGGAGCAGCCAAGGTGTGAGCCAAGGGGCCCTCGGGCCCTCCCCCCCCCCGCCCCCACTGACCCCATGCCTGGCCCGCCCTGTTGCAGGCCCACCTGGTAGGCGATATTATGGACAGTGAGGTGGTGCAGGGCGGCCGTGTTGTCACTGTGGAGCAGTGCGTGCAGGAAGGCCCGGCTGTGCCTGTGGACAGGAGGTTGGGGCTCAGCCCCGCGGAGTCCTGCCCCCCCCCCCCCGCACACCCGCCCCCAGCCCCCAGGCCCATCCTCCCCTACTTCTGGCAAGTGGGACAGGCACAGTCAGAGTCTATGGGCAGGAAGTCCTTCTCATACTGCTTCTTCTTCAGCTGCAGGTTCCCGGTGGGCACCAAAGCGGAGCCAAAGCGCTGGGGGAGGGGTGGAGGAGGGGAAGGGAGGTCAACCAGGTCTTCATCCTCACCGGCCCCGCCCCCACCTCAGCCTCCCCAACCCCCAACCCCCGTCTGCCCCTTGTCCAGGGCCTCACCGCTGTCCGCGTGGGGAAGACACAGTCGAACATGTCACATCCAAGAGCCACGCAGACCACCAGATCAGTGGCATAGCTGGGAGGAGGGCCACGGGGGGAGGGAGCAGAGAACCTCATGCCCTGGTCACACACCCAGGTCTCCCCCCACACATACACTCCGACTCCCCAGGGACTGGGCCACATTCCCTCTGAACCACCCCCAGAGGAAAGCCATGTCCTCCTTTAGTCCCCTCCCAGGCAGGGCTGTGTCCTTCCACCAACGCCAGCGCAGGCAGGAGTCCCCAGGAACCCGCTCCCCACAGGTAGGGCTGTCTCCCCTCCCCTCCACATACCCGACCCCCATCAGGTATCGTGGCTTGTCCTTAGGCAGCCTTGAGGTGCTCAGAGCCACCATTCTCCAGAACTGGCCCTTGCTCTCGCCCCCGCTCAGGCCCCCGATGGCGAAGCCCGGCACATCCCTCTTGGTCATCTCTGGGGGGACAGGGCAAGGTGAGGGGCCACCAGGCAGAAGAAAATATACCTGTTCCTCTGCAGCCCCTGGGGGGAAGACCCTGCCCAGACCACCACAGTCCCTCAGGAAGAGAGAGAGAGACATGGGGAAGGGGGGGTGTCTGTCTGTCTTTCCATCCGTCTGTCTAAAGGCTGCTGGTGATCTCAGCTACCATATGTTGAGTGCCTGCCGCGTGTGAATTCCCTCCCCTCCCTCCATCCTCAGGCGAGGCCCACAGCCTGTGCTCCCTTAACGGCCACCAAAGATGATGCCAGGTATGTTTCAAAACTGAGCATTTCCCAGATTTTAGAACAGCAAACATCCCACATGCTGGACAGCAGCCTGTCCTCAAACACTGAAACGTGTCAGCGGCAACGCATGAAGAGACGCCCAACAACGGTGGTAAATAACCCCATAGGTCTGGCCTGGCCAGCAAAGAAGTTGGTTGGAAATTCCTGAGTGTGCTGCATTTCAGAAGTGGGCTACTAGGCTCCGGAATCGCAGAGAAGGGGCGGCAGCTCTGCACATTTTTGGGGTGTTTGGGGCTTGACACTAGCCTGAGGCCGCATATGCCAGAGGCTAGATTTGAACCCAGGTCTAGCGTCCGAGCCCAGCTGTGTCTTGGGCCCCCGTTGCCTAGTTCAACCACGGGAGGCCAGAGCATCGACAAGATGGACCCGGTCCAAGCGTCAGGTTTCGAAGCTGGAACGAGCAGCAGAATCCACTGGGGACAAGTTGTTCAAATGTGGCCTCCCAGCCCCCTCGCCCCCTCCCTGCTCACCGTGGACTCTGATCCAGTCGTGGGGGAGAACCCAGGTGGTGCTGGTGCAGTTAAGCTTGGAACACTTTGAGAAGCATGACCAGCGTGGCTGAGAACTGAATTTGCTAGGGCAAGACCGGTGGGGTAGGTTTTTTTTTTAAATGAGAGAACAGAGGATGCCAGAAAACGTTTCACGTGTAAGGGTAACATTTTGTGAAGTCTTGGTTACTGCTTTCAACTGTGTCCACACATACTGAGCTGTGACGTGAAATGTGTCTCTGCCTGGGGGTCTCCGTTAAAAAGGCTTACTGGGCCGGGAGCTGGCACAGCTTGATCACAAAAGGAATTACAACAAGGGCAGTGTGCACAACAGTACACACTGATGCCAGGTACGGGCACAAGACTTGGAACAGACTTTCCCGTTTATCCTCACTTCGACCCCATGACATTGGGAATATGTGCCCAAAGGAAAAAAGGGAGGTTCAGAGAGGCCAAGCCACTAGCCCAAGGGTGCACAGCCATGAGGCGGCAGATCAGAGGTCTGGATCCAGCCAGACAAACTGTAGGACCCAGAGTCTTGCCTATGACACTTCATTGCCTTTGAGCCCCCATCTCTGCCTCCCTTTGTCTCCTTGGCCACGGCCTTCATATAGGCCTGTCGCTCTTCCCCTGGGCAAATACCCCAACCTTTTCATGGGCCTTCTGCTTCCTATCCCACATGGATTTTTCCATGATGCCCCTTTGTCCCTGTCACTCTCCCACTCAACAGCCCTCCATGGCTCCCCAGTACCTCAGCATTGTATCCGAGGGCCTCGGATGTCAGCACAATGCCCCGGGACCCACCCCTCACTCCTGACCCGGGGGAGGAGGCACCACCTGTACTGCAATGCTACAGGTTCTAGAGCCGAAGAAATGGGTCCAAATCCCAGCTCTGCAACATCCAAGCTGGGTGGTTTGGGTAAGTGACTGTACAGCTCTGTGGGTCAGGCTCCTCTTCTGTAACTCAGAAACCTGGTAGTCTCCACCTTACAGGATGGGTATGAAAACTCAGTGGGTCAATCTGTGACCGGCATATGGCATAGCATCTGGTGAACACCCCAAAACTGCTAGCTATCAGAATTACTATCATCCCGCCAACATTCTAGTCTGTTCTGCCTCCGGGCCTTTGCTTCAGCTACTCCTGCCACCCATTAACAACCACCATCAGCACCATCACACGCCAGGCCCGTTGTGGGGCCCTCAGTGATGGACAAGCCCCGGACGGACCAGCACATGGCTCTACCTTCGAGGCAGGTGGCCCGCAGATCCGCGTCTAGCCCCCCCTGGATGATGGCAAAGAGGTTCTGCTTGTCTGGCCGCCGATGGGCTGCAATGCACCGGTCCAGCCAGCGGATTGACCTGTAAGAGGGCCCCAGTCATGAGCCCCAGGGTAAGGCGACAAGGCTACAGGACTAGGATCCTCTCCCCCTGATACACACACACACACACACACACACACCTGTACATGGCCTCCTCCACGCGTGGCCCCGTCACAGTGCTGCTGACCACGTCATCCAGTTGCATGATGATGTCTGAGCCTGGGGGTGAGACAGAAGCACCATCATTGGGAAATTCGCTTCCTGTTGGGGACCAGCTGGGCCCTGCAAGTCCCTCGGGTCTTGCTAACTCCCACGTAGCCCCCAAGTCTGTTTATACAACAACCAGAGGGAGCTCTTTAAAATACCCATTGGACCTTGCCTCACCCCAGCTAAAACCCTGCCCAGGCACACAGGATAAAATCCCACTCCTGCCAAGTTACCCTTCAAGAGCGAAATGTTGTCGCTACAAAGTGACCCGCCATGATGCGGCGGGCAAGAGCATACTGGGAGCCCAAGTGACCATCAACAGGGGTCTGACTAAATAAATCATGGTCCAACCCTTCACAGAATGTTCCTTTCCCACAATTCCAAAATCTAGAAACTTCTCAAAACCAAAAACTTTATATTACACTTATGGCATAACTAAGTTGGCAACAAAACCCAAGACAGTTATAATCTTTAATAAAATCCGATTTAGCAGGTGACTTATTCAGTCTTAAAAAAAGGAAGAAAATTCTGACACATACTACAACTTTGTGGCCATTATGCTCAGTGAAATAAGCCAGACACAAAAATGACAAATATTGTAGGATTCCACGTATATGAGGTCCCTAGAGAAGTCAAATTCATAGAGACAGGAAGTAGATGGCGGGAGCTAGAGACTGGCGGAGGGGGAGGGAGAGTTAGTGTTTAATGGGAACGGAGTTTCAGTTTCGCAAGACGAAGAGTTCTGGAGACGGATGCTGGTGACGGGTGCACAATAAAGCGAAAGTGCTCAGAGCCACTAAATCAGACACTTAAACACGGTTATAGCGGGGGCGCCTGGCTGGCTGGCTCGGTCAGTAGAGCGCGCCGCTCTCGGTCTCACGGTCATGCATTCAAGCCCCACGTTGGGCATGGAGCCTACTTAAAAAAATAAGTAAATTTTAAAAATAAATAAAAAGGGTTAGAGTGGCAAATTTTTTTAATGGTAAATTTTATGTTATACATATTTTGCCACAGTTTTTTTTAAGTGGAAAAAGGAAAAAGGAAAGTTCAACAGGGTGCTGCCCCAGACCTACCAGGATGCTATGTATACTGAATTATCTTTATAAAATAGTACACTTCTGAATTGACCCGAAGAATTTCAGATGAGGGGCTGTGGATTTATACATGTTAGAAAAGCTCAGGGGAGGGGCACCCGGGTGGCTCAGTCAGCATCTGCCTTCGGCTCAGGTCATGATCTCCAGGTCCTGGGATCGAGCCTCACGTCAGGCTCCCAACTCAGTGGGGGACTCTGCTTATCACTCTCCCTCTGCCTCTCCCCCTGCTTGTGCTCTCTCTGTCTCTCTCTCTCTCAAATGAATAAAAACAATCTTAAAAAAAAAAAAAAGCTCAGCGGAATATTGCCAACATACATCATTACAGGAAAAAAGCACAGCACAGCACACAAACCAAAGATGGGGCAAGCTGAGAATCAACAGGGATCGATTCAACTGGAAAAGACTGAGACACAGCAAATACATTTAAACCCAGGATTTAATAAATAAATCAATAAGCCCATGATTTCATGGTGACCCTAAAAACACTAAAGCTTAATCACTGCTCGAGGATGCTAAGTAATCAATCCATGAAAACTAGTAAATAAGGGAAAGAATGAATCCCACTTTTCCTGTATGAATTGAACTACTTGGTCTCCCAGGAGTAGGTGAGGGATGTTTCTCTTTACAGAAATAATCTGGCTGATAAATGAAGAAAGAATATTACCACTTTGGAACTCCTAATGGCCTGAGAGTCCCAGGCAAAGAGCACTGATGGTGCCCTGGGAGACCCCAGCAGACACTAGGCGCTCCCTGATGGAAAGATACACACTGTGAAGCCCTCTTGCCAAAGGAAACCTGAACCTGACTCTGGCGCAAACCTCAAGATCTGACTACCACCTACGGTAAATCCAGAAGGCAAGAGAAAACTGTTACACAGAGCTATGGGGGTGTGATCAGCAAAATTCAGATCCTGTGACACACCATGGGAGAAAGGAACTCGCTTCTTCAACGAGGGGGGGGGAAGGAAGGAAAGGGAGGAAAGGGACGAAGGAAAGGGAGGGAGGAAAGGGAGAGAGAGAAAGAAAGAGAGAGGGAGGAAGGGAGAGAAAGAGAGAGGAAGGAAGGAAGGGAGGGAGGGAGAGGGGAGGGTGTGGGGAGAGAGGAGGGAAAGAAGGAAAGAAGGAAAGAAGGAAAGAAAGAAAGAAAGAAAGAAAGAAAGAAAGAAAGAAAGAAAGAAAGAAAGAAAAAAGAAAAAAGAGGTGCCTGTGTGGCTCAGTCAGTAAAGCCTCTGACTCCTGACTTTGGCTCAGGTCATCATCTCCTAGGTGGTGAGATCTAGCCCCACCTTGAATCCCACCTTCAGCTCCTGCCTCAGTAGGGAGTCAACTAGGGATTGTTTACCTCTCCCTTTGCCCCTCCCCCCTCAGATAAATAAATAAATAAATAAATAAATAAATAAATAAATAAAATCATTTTAAAAAGGAAGAAAGGAAGGAGGTAGAGCTAGAAACTACATAATGTGCACTATATATAATATATATTAAAAAAGAAACGTTCATTGTTTTTATCAAGGAATGAGGGATAGTGATGGAAATAGGAGGGATCGAAAGCTTCCCCCATCCCCCTCTTTTGCTCTCATTATTTCAATATTATCTTTGCCCCGCCAATTTGCCATTTAAGAGAAAGAATAGCATTAAAGATAATAATAAAAGCTCCTACATGTCAGGCCCTGTGTTAAGAGATTCACAAACATTACGTCATTACTTCTGCGAACTATCCTCACTTGAGTTGGCTCGTCTGAAGCTCAGGCAGCGGGAGTGACTTACCCAACGCCGAGCAGCGCTTAAGGAACGGGCCGGCCTCACCTCCACCCTCTAGAGGCGAGGCAAGAGCAGGGGGCCCGGGATTCGCTCACCTAAAGCGTTCTGGATCTCCACGGACTTCTCTGGGCTCAGAAGGGTCTCGTCGCCATCGTAGGGGGAGCGGAAGCGGACGCCCTCCTCCGTCACCTCGGACAGGGACACGAGAGACACCATCTGGAAGCCGCCGCTGTCCTGGGGGAAATCGCACCGCAGGCCTGTCAGGGGGGTGGGATTGGAGAATCTCCTTTTCTGAGAAGTGCCCTGAGATCCCGGCCCCGACTCCACCTCACCGTCAGCAGATTGTGGGGCCAGTTCATGAAGCCGTGGAGACCGTGGGCTTTCTGGATCAGCTCGGGGCCCTGGGTTAGAGGAAGAAAGGATCAGGTTAGGGGTGAGCGCTACCCTGAGGGCGCATCCCTCACGCCCAGCACAAGGCCCGGGCCACCGGGGGAGCTCAATACACGTTTGTCGACTGACTTAGAGTATGCCCCTGCCTCGGAGGTGCCCGTACTCCCCACTCTCGGCCGCCGCCCCACCAAGGCAGAACCCACCCACCGGCCTCAGACCCAGATGGTAGGTGTTGCCCAGGCAGATGCGGCAGCCCAGGGCGTCCAGCTGCTCGGCCGTGATACCCTTCATAGTGGCCTGCGTGCCCACGGGCATGAACACGGGAGTGGCTACCGGCCCGTGCGGCAGCCGCAGCTCCCCTGCCCGGGCCCTGGATCGGCTGCACTCGGCCACCAGCCGCATGATCCGCGGGGCCGACTCAAGAGACGTCGGGCTGACTGCTGCCGCCATCTTAGCTAACGGAACCACGTGGACACTGCAAAACCTTGGGCGGCGCCATGTTGACCGAGGTCACGTGAGGCGGGACTCGGGCTGTCGCTCTGGAAGTGCGTGCGGGAACCATGGCAACGGACGCCGGCTTGCTCATTCCCGCGGAGCGCCCAGTTTGTTCCCACTCCCGGCATGTGGTCGGGAAAAACAAATAGTGTTATGGGTTCGAATCCCACCCCGGTGAATTACCTGCTTTACAGTCAAAGCCCGTAAGCGTTAATTTTCTCCTCTGTAAAATGGGGCGAATAAGTGTCTTTCGGCATTAAAAACGTTGTAAAAGGGGCGCCTGGCTGGCTCAGTCGGTAGAACATGCCACTCTTGATCTCGCGGTTTTAGGTTCAAGCCCCACATTGGGTGTAGAGGGTACTTAAAAATCTTTTAACAAATAAATTAAAATAAACTTTGTAAAGACCGAGAGGTATGGATATATAGAGATCTTAATAAGCTGCCTTGCACAGGCTTTTGTCTATCTTGCCCATTGATTTGTCCCAAAAACGTAGAACAGCACCTAAGCACACAGTACGTGCTCAATATACATTGGTTTATACAATGAGAGAAAGAATCCCAGATTTACGGAAGAGAAGACTGAGACTCAGAACCTAGCCACATTTATTCGTTCATTTATTCAGTGTAGACCTACATACATACCTACGAGTGCCAGCCTTCATGCCGCACAGGAATGAGAGAGGCTGGGTCATGGATTTATTGAGCACTGTGTTCACTAATAATAACAAAATATTATATAATATATAATAACTGTTATTATTGAAAATGGAGCTGATATCTGTCCCGGTCAGCAGAGGGCAGCATTGCCCCAGAATCCTTCCTCTCAGTGGCCCACTGGCCTCAATTGTGCTGATTTGAGCAAGACTCTGACCTTCAAGGAGCCTTGGGGACTAATAATGCCAGCTTTTTGGGGTGGTGGAGAGTCTTCACTGAGGCCAAGTCAGGAAAACGCCCAACCATGATGTCCACCTCAGGGCCTTTGCACTTGCTCTTGCCTTTATCTGCAATACTCTTCCCTTCTGATTTTCCCATGGCTGGCTCGTATTTTATCAGTTGTTCCTGGCTCCCCCGATCTTAATGCTCCACCCCTATCACTCTGTATCATGTCCCTTATAACTCATATTGTGCTTTTAAAACCTCTATACATTGGGGTGCCTGGGTGGCTCAGTCGTTAAGCGTCTGCCTTCGGCTCAGGGCATGATCCTGGCGTTCTGGGATTAAGCCCCACGTCAGGCTCCTCCGCTATGAGCCTGCTTCTTCCTCTCCCACTCCCCCTGCTTGTGTTCCCTCTCTCGCTGGCTGTCTCTCTCTCTGTCAAATAAATAAATAAAATCTTTCTTTAAAAAAAA
The DNA here is from genome assembly GCF_024610735.1 of Ursus americanus. Classification (NCBI taxonomy): domain Eukaryota; kingdom Metazoa; phylum Chordata; class Mammalia; order Carnivora; family Ursidae; genus Ursus; species Ursus americanus. Next base: position 52,444,220 of record NC_142140.1, read on the forward strand.
AAAAAGACCTCTATACATTGACAATGCCCAAATTTTTATTTCCAGTGTAGTCCTCTCTCATTGAACTCCCATCTTCTCTTTGCAGACGCCTCCTTCACATCTCCACCGGGTGTCTATAGGCACTGAAACTCTAGATGTCTAAAGCAGAGCTCCTGATTGTCTCCCCAAGCTGGCCTACATCCTTCCATCTTCCCCTTCTCAGCAGCTCAATCCTTCCAGGAACTCAGACCAGAAACTTACGGGTGGTTCTTGGCCTCTCACTGTCTTACTCCCTACATCTGATTTATCAGCAAATTCTAGCCACTCTGCTTTCAAAATCTATACAGAATCGACTAGTTTACACCCCCTCTGTAGCCACCAGCATCTCCTGCCTGGATTATTACAGTACATACCTCACTGGTCTTGTGGCTTCTGTTCTCTACTCGCCATACAATATACCTGAAGATATTTTAAAGGAAATGCTTTCAACATTTCCCCATTATGTATGATACCTACTGTAAGTTTTTGGAAGATGCACCGTATTAAGTAAAGAAAGGTCCTTTCAATTCATAGTTCACGAACAGATTTTTGTCATAAATAAATATTTATTGTATGCTTTTCCAGTATCTGAAGTAGCCATATTATTTGGCTCATTTAATTTAAAATGCCCAAGGACATGAATTTATTTTCTTATTTATTAACACATTTATTTCCGTTTCTGTATAAGCTCACCTTGGTCATGGTATCTTTTATACACTATGGCATTTTACATTAATTTTAATTAATTTTTTGTGTAAAATTTTTGCACCCCATCTGTTATAAATTATATTGGTCTATAGTTTTCCTTTCTTGTACTGTCTTTGCCTGAGTTTGGTGTTCAAATATCTATTTGATGGAAGAAATTATGCGAGATTGGAATTATCTCTTTCTGGAATATTTTATTGGCCTCACTTGTATATCCGTCTGGTTATGTTGTTTTCCTTGAAGAATTATTTGTAGCTACTGAGCTAAGGTTTTTATTTGTTTGTTGGTTTAAAAACACTCTATGCGCAACATGGGCCTCCAACTCAGGACCCTAAGAGTGATCAAGAGTCGCGTGCTCTACCGACTGAGCCAGCCAGGTGCCCTACCCTGATTCTTGATAGTCTCAGGGCACCTGGGTGGTTCACTGGGTTAAGCGTCGGACTCTTGATCTCACTCAGCTCCCCTCTTTGATCTCGGGGTAGTGAGTTCCAGCCCGGTGTTGGGCTCCACGTCCAGCGTCCAGCCCACTTAAAAAAAAAAGAAGAAGAAGAAGAAGTTTCACTGGGTATATACTTAATAAGTTGACAATTATTTTCTCTTAGCCCACCAAACATATTCTGCTGTGGCTTCTGTTATCCATTATTACTATTAAGAAGTAGGGTCTTGGGCGGCGGCGGGAATGTGGCCAGCCGGGCAAACCGGGCCACCTTGCCCTCTTCTTCCGCGGGAACATCCGCCAGGAGCCGAGCAGGGGGATTGTGTCCCGGCTGCGGGGCTGCAGGGCGGTGCTCACGGAGCACGTGGCGGCCCCAGAGCTGGGCGCGGGTCAGGAAGAGGCTGCTGAGGCTGAGGGTGACGCAGGCTCATCCACGAGCGGGGACCTGGCCCGGCTGCAGCAGACACACGTGGTGGTGGCAGAAGTGACCCAGCCATCGTTGGGTGTAGGCTATGAGCTGGGCCGGACGGAGCACATAAGCGAATCCTGTGTCTATTCCATCCGCGGTCTGGCTGAGGGCTTCCAGTCATGATCCCGGGAGCGGCGGACGGCTCGAGGTTCCAGGCGTCAGACTATGAAGAGGGACAGGTGGAGGTCACACTGGATGGATACTCTGAGGCTGACCCTCCCTAGGAGGTGGCTGCCTCCCCGCGCCAACCGCTTGACTTAACCCCACTTCCATTTCTTCTTCTAATCCCAGACTCGGCTCTAGCACCCTTCGTGCCTCTTAGCCCCAGCAGCAAATTAAAAGGTATGTTTAAAATTCTAGGAGGAGAAAAAGGAAGGAAAAGGAAAACAAAAACAGAAGTAGGATCTCAATCAAAACGCTATTTCTTGTGATGTGGTCTTTCTGGTTTCTTTAAAAAAATCATTCTTTTGGGGGCACCCGGGTGGCTCAATCGGTTGAGTATGTCTTCGGCTCAAGTCATGATCCCAGTGTCCTGGGACCAAGCCCCAAATTGAGCCCCACATCGGACTCCCTGCTCAGGAGCAGTTTGCTTCTCCCTCAGACCCTCCCCATGTCTGTGCTCCATCTCTCTCTCTCTCTCAAATAAATAAATAAATAAAATCTTTTTTTTTTAATCTTTTTTTTTTAGAGATTTTATTTATTTATTTGACAGAGAGAGAGAGAGACAGCCAGCGAGAGAGGGAACACAAGCAGGGGGAGTGGGAGAGGAAGAAGCAGGCTCCCAGTGGAGGAGCCTGATGCGGGGCTCGATCCCAGAACACCGGGATCGCGCCCCGAGCCGAAGGCAGATGCCTAACAACTGAGCCACCCAGGCGCCCTTAAAAAATCATTCTTTTTTATTTGCCATTTTGCAATTTTATATGATGTGTCTCAGTGTGGATTTCTTTTATCCTATTTGAGATTCCCTCAAATTCTTGGATCTGGTGATTGGAGCCTTTCCATAATTCTGGAAATTCTGTTATTCTCTCTTTGAAGAATTGCCCTTGCCTCAAACAGCCTCAGCACAGGTGGCTGAGAGCAGGGCAAGAAATGCTGAGCTGCTGGCCCTCCTGAGAGGACGATCGCCCAACTGCGGACGAAGGGCGGGCAAACCTTACACCTCTGCTTGCCCCCGTCTGGAGTGGAGTTTCCACCGCACCCAACGGGTGGAAGGAAGGGAGGTAAAAGATATCAAATACCAGAAACACTCACTATTCTAACTGAATTTTCTCACAGATTTTCTAGAATAGTTGTTTCCTCATTTACTGTGTGCCCTTAGGACCACTTCCAGAGACAGTTAAGGGCTGTTATTTTACCACTTTTCACCAGTGTCTCTGGGGAGGGGATATGCGAGGACCCTCATGCTAGCATGCAGGAAAATGATTCCCTTTAATATTTTTTGATGTTTGTGTTTCCCATTCAAACATCAAATACATGTGAGGGGCTCCTGGCCGGCGCAGTCAGTAGAACACGCAACTCTTGATCTCTGAGTCGTGAGTTCAAGTCCCACATTGGGTGTAGTGATGACAAATCTTTTTTTTTTTTTTTAAGATTTTATTTATTTATTTGAGAGAGAGAGACAGCCAGCGAGAGAGGGAACACAAGCAGGGGGACTGGGAGAGGAAGAAGCAGGCTCCCAATGAGCAGCATGCAGCCCGATGTGGGGCTCGATCCCAGGACCCCGGGATCACGCCCTGAGCCAAAGGCAGACGCTCAACGACTGAGCCACTCAGGCACCCCTAGTGATGACAAATCTTAAATACATTTGAAATATATACATATATCAAATCATTATGTTGTATACGTAAAACTAATACAGGGGTGCTTGGCTGGCTCTCTTGGTAGAGCGTGCAACTCTTTTTTTTAAGATTTTTAAATTTATTTCAGAGAAAGAGAGGCACAGAGCACGAGCAGGAGGGGCAGAGGGAGGGGGGGGAAGAGAATCTCAAGAAGATTCTTTGCTGGGGGCGCACGGGTGGCGCAGTCGTTAAGCGGCTACCTTTGGCTCAGGGCGTGATCCCAGTGTTCCGGGATCGAGTCCCACATCGGGCTCCTCCGCTGGGAGCCTGCTTCTTCCTCTCCCACTCCCCCTGCTGTGTTCCCTCTCTCTCTGTCACAGAAATAAATAAAATCTTAAAAAAAAAAAAAAAAGAAGATTCTTTGCTGAGTGCAGAGCCCAAGTGGGGCTGGGTCCCATGACCCTGAGATCAGGACCAGAGGCGAAACCAAGAGTCAGACACTTAACCAACTGTGCCATCCAGGAGCCTCAGTGTGCAACTCTTGATCTCAGGGTTGAGAATTCGAGCCCCACGTTGACATAGATTTTACTTTAAATAAACAAACAAATAACCAAGCAAATAAAACTTATACAATGTTATATATCAATTATGTCTCAATAAAACTGGGGGGAATCTCTTAGCACATATGAAAAAAGGTTAAAATGGTAAACTTTATATTTTATACATTTTTCCACAGTAAAATTTTTTATCACAGTAAAAATTTATATAAAGAAATGAAAACATGTACACATGAAAAAATACATCAAATACAATGAAAATTTTGAAAACAGAGGAGTGTAATAAGCTTTACTGAGGATTCAGTTTTCATTAAATAATCTTATTTATGGTTTTAAAATAGATAATATATGGGGAACCTGGCTGTCTCAGTCACAAGAGCATACGACTCTTCATCTCAGGGTCATGGGTTTGAGCCTCACATTGGATGTAGAAATTACTTTAAAAAATAATAACTAAAATTGATAATATAGAACCATATGCTTTTTAAAATGTGGATAGAATGTATGCTGTGAATTATCTTTCCCACTCGTGTCCCCTGTCAAAACAGTTCTCAGCCCTTAATATTAAATAATGGTTAGTATTCATTCTTGTCTATACTCACAGACATTTGTCAGCATATATTAGCAAATATGTATTTTCTTCCTGTTGCTGTTGTTGTTTTTGATTGATTCATTTAGATATACTATGGGTTTTTTCATTTTCTACAAGATTTCATACTTTAATACTTTTTATAAATGGAGTCTTTGAACTGCCATTTTCCACTAGTCATAGATCATTCTCTCATGGAATTGTCTCAGCAACATTCCCAACATTATGATTTACTCCAAATGTAAGTTTCATAATAGTTATTTTATAATTCAATAGCAGGGGCGCCTGGGTGGCACAGCAGTTAAGCGTCTGCCTTCGGCTCAGGGCATGATCCCGGCGTTGTGGGATCGAGCCCCACATCAGGCTCCTCCGCTAGGAGCCTGCTTCTTCCTCTCCCACTCCCCCTGCTTGTGTTCCCTCTCTCGCTGGCTGTCTCTATCGCTGTCAAATAAATAAATAAAATCTTTGAAAAAAAATAATTCAATAGCAAAAAGGAGGCATGAGAGAAACTGCCTGTTGGCCCTCAGTGCCTATCCCATCTATTCTAATAAAATCATTATAGGGGCGCCTGGGTGGCTCAGTCCGTTAAGCATCTGCCTTCAGCTCAGGTCACGATCCTGGGGTCCTGGGGTAGAGCCCCAAGTGGGGCTCACTGCTCAGCGGGAAGTCTGCTTCTTCCTCTCTCTCTGCCTCCTGCTCCCCCTGCTTGGGCTCTCTGCCAAATAAATACACAAAATCTTTTTAAAAATCATTATACCACACCTAGTCCCTGTGGTTTACTTTATGTTTCATACGATTATGTGCCTAAGATTTATTTGTGTCGTATTTAGTTGTGATCCATTCTTTTCTTCTGTAAATCCGCGTATCGTCAGGTATTGGTATAAATGTATCACAGGATACTTATTCATTCTCTAGCCAATGAACCTGTGAACGTTTCAGTGTTTTTGTTCATTTTTGCTGTTATAAACAGCTCTGCTTGACCATCTGTGTACACATCTCCTTGTACACCTGTGCAAGAATCCTAGGAATGGACTCGCAAGACCCTAGACCGGATGGATATTCAACTTTACTAGGCAGCACCAACTTTTTTCCAGGCGATTACAGAAATTGACCCCTACAATAGCAGTGTAAGAAAGCGTCCTTGTGTCAGACGCTTAACCAGCTGTGCCACCCAGGAGCCCTGGCGTGCAACTCTTGATCTCAGGGTCCTGAGTTTGAGCCCCACGTGAGTGTAGAGATTATTTTTAATTTTTAAAAAGACTTTATCCATTTATTTGTCAGAGAGAGAGAGGGCACAAGCAGGAGTGAGGGGAAGAGGGAGAAGCAGGCTCCCCACTGAGCAAGGAGCCTGATGCGGAACTCGATTCCAGGACCCTGGGATCATGACCTGAGCCAAAGGCAGGCGCTTAACCGACTGAGCCACCCAAGGCTCCCAAGATTACTTTAAATAAATAAATAAATAAATAAATAAATAAATAAATAAGGAATCTGTCTACTCTTCCATTTTCAGAACTCTTCAATTCTGACAATCAGGTATGTGTGAAACAGCGTCTCATTGGGGTTTTAGTTGGCATGTCTGTTATTCTTACTGAGGTTGGACATTTTTTCAGATGTTGGAGCCATTTGCCGACATCATTCATTATTCAGTTTCTGTAATTTGGCAGCAGAATTCAACATGGTTGAGCTGCTGAGCATTTTCTTTTTAAAATTTAGTGTTTTGAGGGACGCCTGGGTGGCTCAGTCGTTAAGTGTCTGCCTTCCGCTCAAGGCGTGATCCCGGCGTCCTGGGATCGAGGCCCGCATCAGGCTCTTCCGCTAGGAGCCTGCTTCTTCCTCTCCCACTCCCCGTGCCTGTGTTCCCTCTCTCGCTGGCTGTCTCTCTCTCTGTCAAATAAATAAATAAAATCTTTTAAAATAATAATAATAAATAAAATTTAGTGTTTTGAATGTATATGTATATGTCTATATTTATATAATAGATATATGCTTTTTCTTAAGTAAACTTTACCCCCAATGTGGGGCTCGAACTCACTACCCCAACATGAAGAGTTACATGCTTTATCAACTGAGCCCGCCAGGTGCCCCTCTATGTGTTTTGCAACACAGAATACTAGTCTAGTCATCCTCCTGATTTAGTATTATTATTGTTGTTGTTATTGTCAGTTTGTGTTTTATAGATGCGAGTCCTAGGGCCTTGACCGTGAACTCCCGCACCAGGTGCAGCCGGGCCTTCCACTGCTGATTCTTGGTCTTCAGGTTTTCCTCATGCTTCTTCAGTCAGTGGCACCTGGCACGCGTCTTCTTAGGCCACAGATCCAAGGGCTTGTACTTCTTACCCCTGTAGAATTTCCTGAGGTTCTCTTTCTGAGTGCGGTTGACAAGGGTGAGAACACAGGCAATGGAGATTCGAACAATTCAGATCTTGGAGAGCTGGGAAGCCGCGCCACCTGTCACTTCGGTGACGCAGCTGGGACAGCTGCACCATCAGGTCTTCCAGCGGTTTAAGCAGCTCTTCCTTCTTGCCAGGAAGGTTGCAAGCCTTAATCTTGGCCATGTCTGCACAATCCGCCGCCACCGCAGAGGGAGAGAGCCATCTTCCTGAAGTTTTTATTTTATTTTATTTTTTTAAATGATTTTTTATTATATTATGTTAGTCACCATACAGTACATCCCCGGTTTCCGATGTAAGGCTCGATGATTCATTAGTTGTGTATAACACCCAGTGCACCATGCAATACATGCCCTCCTTACTACCCATCATCGGTCTATCCCATTCCCCCACCCCCCTCCCCTCTGAGGCCCTCAGTTTGTTTCTCCTGATGTTTTTAAATGTGTTTTGGTTTTGTTTGTTTGTTTAGTTCATTCAAATAACAATAATATGATGATTAAGAGCCAACACTATTGGAGCAGGTGCCCAGATGTGCTAGTTGTCTGGGAAGCCCTACAGTGTCATCACTTCTCACAGGATACTGAGATGGGTACTACTATCATTCCCATTTTATGAATGAAGAAACTAAGGCAGAGACATTCACCTGCTCCTAATCAAGGAACAGGAATTGAAATTTAGTCCTGTCTGAGCTCTGTGAAGCCACCCTCTCATACAGTTTCTTTTCCTGAAGTAGAAGGCAGTATTAGGGATTGCAGCATAGAATAGGGGTGAAAAGGTTACAAACAGAGGAATGGGGGGCACTCAGGGAACACCACTCAGAAGCCAGGTGATTTTGGTCAGGTAATGTCACTCTCTGAGTGTCACTTTCTTCATCTTTAAATTGGGGCAGAGGGTCATCATGATGGTATACAGGGTCTAGCGCACTTTAAGTGCTCACATATGCACATGAATATACATGTAATAAACATAAAAGCGTCCACTCTGTGTCAGGCTCTGTTCTCACTGCTGCCAATGCAGCAGTGAACAAGGGAACAAAAATCCATGCCCTGGATGAGCAAACAAGAAAAATAAGTAAAACATACCATATCTCAGGTAGTGATGAGTGCTGGGGAATACAGAGGGCAGGGGAGGGGATAAAGAGTTGGAAAATTACTATTATTTTTTAAGTCATTTCTACACCCAATGTGTGGCTCGAACTCACGACCCCAACATCAAAAGTCGTATGCTCTACCAGCTGAACCAGCCAGGCGCCCCTGGGAGGTGACTATTTTAAGTAGGCTGGTCAGGACCAGAATCACCCAGAAGGTGAGATGTGCGTTAAGACCTGAAGGAGATCATATAAGATCTTAGAGAGAGGGACGCCTGGATGGCTCAGTTGGTGGAGATTGTGACTCTTGATCTCTGGGTTGTGAGTTCGAGCCCCACGCTGGGTGTAATTACTTAAACATAAAATCTGAAAGAAAAAAAAAAAAACCTCTCAGAGAGAGCATTTCAGGTGAGAGCAAAGGTCCTGAGGTGGAATGTGTCTGGATTGTTTGCAGTGCTTCGGGGAGGTCAGTGTGGCTGAAAGGAGTGAGGGAAGGAACCGGAAGATGAGGGTGAGAGGGTCACAGCGTGAGGTTCTGCAGGGCCTCTGGTTTGCAACAAGGACTTCAGCTTTCCCCTGAGCCAGATGGGAGGGTGGGGGTTTCTGGGCACGCTCTTTTTATTACCAAGAGGTAAACTGGGGTGTGGAGGTGGGGTGCAGCTGATATTCACTGACGTCTGCTTTAGGGGTTTCGGCGCTGCTCAGCAGGGAGGGCTGGGGGCGCCAGAAGGCCGCCACTATTCGAGAGACGCTGGGAGCGCGTCTTCAGAACGCTGGACAGCGCCGCGCACGTTGCCCGGAGACCAGGGAAGCGGCGGCTCTGAGGGCGGAGCCTTGGGAAAGCGTCCTTTCCCAAGCGATTGGCTGTGAGCACCAGGCGGGAGACACCTATGGGAGCCCGGCTGTGGGCGGAGCCTGCAAGAGCGCCCAATTGGAGGTGTGCTGACGGCACAAGGGCGTGGCGTCTCGAGGCGGGGACTGGTGGGAGCGGCGCCTGTAGCATTCGGGGTCTGTCGATTGGGCTTAAAAGGGGCGGGCTGTGTGCACCGGCCGACCTAAGGGCGAATAGGACGTGGATTGCTAAGGGAGGTTTTGGCAGAGGGGCCTGGGCCGGTTTCTGCGCCCCCCGTGTGGAGGCCCGCACACAGGTTCGAGACGCGGCTGGAGGGGGTTCCAACCACATCTCCCAACCTCCCCTTCACTGGCAATGCCACAGTCGCCCAGGGAAGCCCCCAAACCCGGGGACTAGGTGATTGGCCCGAAGAAGCTGGTACTGAGGTCTCGGGACCCAGAAGAGCAGGAGTCGGATTTCTGGGCACGGATTGGGAATCCAGAACCTCTGGAAGAGGAGATGGGGGTTTCGAATACCTCTGACGTTGAAATAGAGTACTTGGAGCCCCGTGATGGCGGGTGTCCCGGGAGGCTGGAGAGTATGTTTTCTCCAGTTTATCCCGCCAGGGATGAAGGTTATCATTCCATGATATTCTCACCCCCCAAAGCCCAGTGCCAAGTAGGCTGAGCTTAGCTGTCAGCTTCTTGGGAAACGTTGGGAAGGGCGTGGGACCAGGACTTGCGATCTCAGGGAAAATGACTTCCATGGCGTTTTAGACTTTTCTGCTTGTACACCAACCACAGAGCACAGTGCCTGCAAGCAGGGGCCCTCTACTTCTTGTGGCCTGAGGCAATGCAGTGCCCCTCTCTGGGCCTATCTGCCCTATCTGGGGCATGTAGGTGTTACCCCTCTTAGGTCTGGGAGCGGTTTCCTCACCCAGCCCAATGGACTCTATGGCCTAAATCACCCTGAACCTCAGTTCAAACTCCAGAACTCGAGTCTCTTTGCTGATCACCTGGCCTGCATACATCTATCCTCTCCCACACACCCATTCTCTGCCCAACGGCCAAAAAGACTGTTCTGAGGCACAACTGAGCCTGGGTTCTCCAAAGCTCAGAATCCTCCCATGGCTCCCCACCGCCCTCAGGATAAAGGTTAGAACTCCACTGCTTGGCTGTCAAGGTCCTGTAGTGGTTGGCGCCCACTGACATCCAGCCACACTTCCCATCTTGCAACCAGAAAGCTTCCCCCACCTGACTTGAGCTCCCTGAAGTCCATTCCCAACACGGCTGAACTTCTGTGCATGCTGTTCCTCTGCATGGAGTAACCTGTGCTCACCCTCCCTGACACATTTTCTGGTTCCAATTTAACTTTCCTGTCTGTCTTGAAACACAGAAAGCCTTCCCAGACACTCCCTGCACCAGCTGGAACAGGGCCCTCCTGCTCCATGAGAGCAGGACCCAGGTTCGTACTCCCAGCACCCTGTTCAGGACTGATACGGAAGCAACACCCGATAAATACATGTGGAGTGAATGAAACAATGAACACATTAAGTCTCCATTTATTCTTGGATGGGTTAGGATGAGCATCCAGGCCAAGGCGGCCTGCTGGTGTGTGGCCCGTAACTGCGTCCAGAAGTCTCAGGATAGGCGTGCAAAGGGCACAGACAGTGTGGGGCTCACCCCTGCAGACTGAATCCTGAGGCGGAGCCCAGCTGCAGAAGGCCAGGCCTGGGGGACCAGGTCAGTCCTTCGGCGTGGGACAGGCCTTGCTGACTACACAAGAATGGTCAGTGGTCGGAGGGACAGTGTACATTTCCCTGCCAGAGTGGAAGCACCTGGGTGTCGACTTCCAGGTCAGACTGGACCCCAGTCCACAGGGATAACCAGGACCCTGGTGACTCTGCTCAACGTAGGAAGGTGGAAATCCTGCATCTGTGTCCCATTACTGCTTAGAGGCCCCCTTCGGTCCTAGGTCTCAACCATCCCACCTCTCCCCCATGGGATCAGCTGACATTCCCCGGCAGGCTCTGTCCCTCTGACATCATCTCAGCCCACCACACAGACGTGTCCAGCTGTTCCGTCAGTCAGGAGGTCTTTCTCCCTTCCTCCCTCCAAAGGCATCCTGAGCCCTCTGGGGTGGTGTCCAGTCCTGGGTCACTGACCCTCGCGGTCTATACCCCACGTAAGTACCCGGCCCTGATCAACTTGCGGAGGAGGCATGTGGGCCACTGGCTCTTCCCGCTGATGCTCCTGGTCATCTCTGCTGGTGACTGAAAGACGCAGGACACACTCCTCTGGCAGCACATGGGCTGAGGCATCTCTCCATTGCCCACTGTGTCCCTGGCTGAGGAAGACCTGGAGAAGCATCTCAGTGAGAACCTCCTCCAGGCTGGCTTCCTGCGCTTGGAAAGCAACATGCCTGGAAAGGCCGCGGTGAGCTCTGAATGAGAGACACGCCAGCACCAGGTCTTCTCCATGCTCACGGGGTTGGCCACCTCTTCCCGAACCCAGCTTCCTGGGATGGCAGGTCCTGCAGGCTGCGTATGATACTGTTGCTGGCCAGCTGCATCACAGTGCCACTGGCACCAACGATGTCCCCGAGCAGTTAGGGTGCCAAGGGACGTGTGCTCGTGAGCTGTTGCCTTGGGACAGATCCCCGCCATGCTGACCACGTGATCCTGGCAGTGGTCAACAACCTCCCAGGGCTGTGCCAGCAGCATGGGATAAAGCCTTCACCCAACTCTTTAGTGGGTTGAATAGTATTCCCCCCAAAACGTACATCCAAGTCCTAACTGCTGATACCCGTGAATGTGAAGGATCTCAGGATGGCCTCACCCTGGACTAGGGTGGAGCTGAAATCCAGAAACCGGTGACCTTGTAAGAAAAGAGAAGATCTGAGACACAGAGGATCACGGGGAGGTCCTGTGAAGGAGGTGGAGCCTGGAGTGATGCTTTCAGGAGCCAAGGAATGCCTGAAGTCACCAGAAGCTGGAAGAAACAAGGAAAGAGCCTACATCTCTGATATTGCTCTGTTCTTGGCAATGAAGGTCTCGCAGCTCAATACAACTTGCCCTGGCTTTGGGAGCACTCAGGCCAGGCCCAGGGGCAGAGACAGGTGTCCATCTGACAGAAACCATCCAGGGATCTGCCCTTTTTCACAAGAATTGGAATGTGGCACCAAGTCACAGCTCCCTGAGGCCTCCGCCTCAAGATGGCCTAGGAGTTTCTTCCAGAGTCTTCTTCAAGATTCCTGCCCTTGTGAAGGGCCTGCATTTAGAAACTTCAACGTGGTGGTGGTCACTGCTTTGGAAACTGGTGGCGCGGAGACCTGTGCCGAGACCGCAGGCCCACAGTTTGAAATCTGGCAGGCGGGGCCTTCTTCCCCATGGGCTTCTGAGTGGCACAGAATCCATCCACAGCCCGTGTCTTCTCATTTTAACACAAGGTCCTAATGATCTCGAGGGGTTCTTTGTCCCAGCCCCCTGGAAGTGTCTAAGAGAGACGATGGGTCATGGACGTGTCACACTGGGAGCCAGCACTCAGGTCTGTCTTGTCTCCACTAGCGCGCACATACACTCAAGGGATCCCAGCGCACGGCAGGCCGACCTCAATGCTCACACCGTGGACCGCCTCTCAGGTGGACATCACACCACCCCTCCCTCTCCCCGAGTTGGACCACTTGGCTCCTCCTCTGCTCCGGCAAAAGGCAAAATTAAAAAAAACTGTTTTTTATCTAGTGCAGAACACCTTTCTTTCACCTCTCCAAAGCAAAGCTCCCTCCTTTGAAGGCACACTGGATTTTCTCCCTCAGCTGAAGAGTTCTGAGTCAAGAATAGTTTTATCTTCCAAAGGCTATGGTTAACCAAGCAAAGGAGGCCAAGGGACTTCCCGGGGTTGAGAATTCAAACGGTGCCTGGTCAGACGGTAGAGAGACACCAAGAGAAGGGTCCCTGCAGAGGTGCAGCCCCAGGCCTCACCCAAGAGGCTCTTCCGAGACAGAGGTGAAGCCCGGGCAAAGGCCGTCAGGGGCGCCCCTGGTGCCCCCTCCCCCCCGGGGCAGGGCCAGAGCTGGAAAGCACTGCTCTCAGGGCAGGTTCCTCCACCTCCACATAGCTGACACTTGAACACGAGAAACAGTCAACAGCATCCTTGGCCTCTGCCCACTACCTAGTCCCCCAGTGTCCTCCAAACAATGCAAAACTGCCTGGGACTGAGAAGCACCGCTCCAGGGAAACCTCCTAGAACGGGGCTGGGCCGCGATAAAGAACCCCAACCAACTGGGCACTCCGTCTGGACGAGGGCGGCACCAGGGAGGAAGGCTGTGCTGCTGGAGACACAAAACCACACCATTGCAACACAGAAGGCTCTGTGACTGGGTTTCCCAGATTCTGCTCGGGGTGCTTTAGCCAAATTCAATCAGCCTTTTTCAAGTCAGGTTACATGTACCAAACCTAGAACACTTTACTCCATGGTGACGTGAAACTGCACTTAAAACGACACCAAAATTCACGGAGAAGAAAAGCAAGCATGCAGAACAGTGTGAGCAAATCCCCGAACAGCAGTGTGGGCCGCTTGTAAGCCACTCTGCACACCACCAGGAGCCCCCGGGACACCAAGAATATGAGGTCCCACGTAACCGGCTTGCTGGCCTTAGCCAACCTTGGAGTATAGGCATCTACAGGCCTGGAGCTGGACCCTTGGTGACAGGGGACTGTCCTGCCACCCCCCCACCCTGCATCAGGTGCTGGAACAGTGGAGGAACCTGCCCATCACACTGCTGGTGGGTCAGACACCCAGGCCTACGACAGGCAGAGTTTTCTTTTTCTTTATTTGTCTACATTCAGCTTAATTCAGATGTACTGCCTGAATGATCCAGACATACAAAAAAAACCCCACTCTTTCCCACTGGTTTTTAAAATAAAATCTTCACTTATAAAACTGAAACACTAAAGCATTAAAATACAGAAAGCTCGTTTAACTCACTTCACAAAAGCATTAACAGATGATGTATCCCTTCTGTAGCTATTTAAAGACAAACTGAGTTAACACTAACACCAATTGTAAATAGACAGAGGGATACGTAACTGCAAGAACTCAAAAAACTCTACTTGGACAAAGTTGTGATGGCAACTAACAAACCACTGAAGACATGAAGTCCCAAACACAGCTAAATATGGGTCACAGGAGGGCCACGGGAGTGACCAGCTGCACCGCACAACACAGCAACGTGGACAGGTTGGGGCGGAAGGGGCCTGGAGGGGCCAGCTGACATGTTAACTGTGATGCATAAAACTGAACCTTACAACAAGGGGTAAGTGCAGAAGGTACAAATCTTCACCCCCCGGGGGGCTTTATCTATACTGGTAGTTCATGCTGTGGTCTGCGTTTCTGCCGTAGCCTCCCTGTGAGGACTGGTAGGAGCTGGGAGGGCCGCTGTAATTCTGGCCGGACCCCGGGGAGTTGTAGTTTGATTGTGACGAGTAGCCTCCTAGGGAAGAGAGGGGTGGGTTAGAGGTGAGGGGCACAGGGCCCACCCTGTGATCAGAGCTCAGGACCATGGCCAGCACCCGAGCTGTGTTGTGTTCACATCGTGTCCACTGGTGAGACCACAGCAGGGGAGCAATACAGGCACGGCCTCTCGCTCAGTGCCTTTCCTGGGTCATCGGGGCTGGTGGTCACCAACACCCTGTGAGGCGGAACCACCGGACCCTGGTTTGTAAGTGACAGGGATCTGTCCAGTACAGACAGTGGCAGTGGGGGCTGTATCTGGGGGCCGCCCCAGCACAAGGCTGAGCTTGAAGCCCCCGAACCAGAGGCCACACAGCAGGCTGTCTGGGCCTCAGTGTTGTCAGCATTTTTCCAAGACAGGTGCCAACAATTTAAGACCAGGGCAACATCTGGACATCTGGCTTCTGAAAAGCCGAGAAGCTGGAGGGTATGCCTGAGCCTGTGTGCCCGTGTCTCCCTCTTCCTGTTCTCTTCCTACATGGAAGCCAGATGGCAGGAGCCACCGCAGCCCTGCCTACACTACCCGCCTGCCCACACCAGGCGATGCCCCTCGTCACCACCGGACACCCCCCTCCCCCGTACTGTGCCACCTGCCGATCCAGGCCCACCTTGTTTGCCTTGGTATGAGGAGCCGCCCCCAGAACCGCCGCCGTAGCCCCCGTGTGACCCTGGGTTGTAGGACGACCCGCCTGAGCCGTAGCTGTTCCCGCCGCTCCGGCCTCCACTACCACTGTAGTCTGGGGGAGAAAAGATAGCGTGGTTAAGGGGCCTTGGCAAAGACACAGCTGGGGTGGTCCAGGATCCTCATGCTATGGCCCTGGAAGTGGCAGGCCCCAGGTTGAGACCACGGGCCTTTGCACATCTCCCTGTCCCATCTGCTTAAATCTGGCACACATCCGTTCGACCGAGAACTGCCAGGAGCCGGCTGCAGCCCTGCAAGGGCACCGTGCCCTGGGTCAGCCTGCTCACCAAGCTCAGAGGCCCAGCTGCATCCTGCCTTCCCATCTACTCCTCCAACCCAAGCTTCCCAGCAATTCAGGAACCACACGGCAGCTTTTCCTCTCCTCCCCCCGCAAGCTGTCACCAGGCACCCAGCATCCCCTGGCCCACACACAGAGAGCATGACTTCTTTTAAAGTCCCTGGCCCGCCTGCAGGCCAGCATCCCATCGCAGAGAACAAGCGCACGCCTACGCTTTCCTAGCTCGGCCACCAGCTCAGCTGCAGCCTGCCGTGTGTGTCCATGAGGTGGAGGGAGCGCGGAGCAGAAAAGTGACTCGGGCTCTTTGGGGGCTGGATGCAACGCTGTCTCCAGAGCCCATCCCTGGAGATCACCTCACAGCAGCTGGCCCAGACTCACGGACCCCACCCTTGTGCCCCAGCCTCAACCTACAGGCTTCCTTGGCACAGAGGTCTCCACTCGACCCGCCTTTGGAGAAAGCGACAGGAAGGGAACGGCAAGGACCTGGGCCAGGGGAACTCTGCCTCCAGGATTTTCCTAAAGCCCGCCCGGCTTCCTTCCAGTCCCTCAGCAAGAGGTCAGGGCAAGGCCGAGCTTCCGCCACTCCATGGGATGCGCCGCTGGCCTGGACCCCGGCCAGGCCTCGGGGCCCTGGAAGCCAACTCACTGAATTTGCTCTCGTAGCTGTAGTCTGATCCGCCCCCGCCCCCGGGGGAGCTGTAGGAGTTTGAGTAGGAGGAGTAGTTGCCTTGTCCATGATTATAGCCCTTCTGCTTGCCCTGCGGGGGGCCATAGTTGCTGTACTGGCCCTGGTTGTAGGACTGCTGCTGGCCTTGGTGGGACTGGTAGCCAGAGCCGTAGGAGGGCTTCTGCTGGCCCCCGTGTGGCTGCTTCTTTCCAGCGTGTTTCGGGGGCACTGGTGAGTTGTAGTTGTCGCCTTGGTAGTAGGAGCCGTAGCCGGAGGAGCCACCACCGCCCCCGCCGCCGCCACCACCGGCATTCCCAGAATGCCCTCCGTTGCTGTAGAACTGACCTAAACAGGAAGGCAGCGGGTCAGGCGGAGGATGGGGGAGACGGGGGAGGGGAAAGACAGGGAAGGTCGCAGCTGTGGGTCCTGAAGGCTGACCCACAAGCCCGCGGCCTGGGCCAGGGCAGAGGGACAGAGGCAGTAGAGCGAGGAGCAGTGGCTCCGGTCCTTAAAGCAGCCTGGTTTGGACTGGTCCAGCCTTCAGCGCCACTCACCCATCAGCTGATGACAACAATGGATCTTTGCCAAGCAGCAGCAGGACAGCGCGCCAACAGCAGCTTTTGCAGCGGATGTCAACATTACAATGAGATGAGCTCCGAGCGCGAGATGACATTCATGACTAGCTGACTGTTACCCAGATGTCCCCAACGGTGACAGGGAAAGCAAAGCCCCAGAGAAGCAGCCGGCCACCCCCACCTTCCCCCTGCTGTGCTGGGAAGAGGCTCTGCAGTCATAGGCCTGGGGGACCCCAAGAGATGCTCTTTAACAAGGCCCCCCAAACTGGTGTCATTCCTGGATGAACAACTGGTCCGACATGGCTCTTGGAAGGGTAAACGGAGAGTTAGTCAAATGACCTGGGACGTCGCCCAGGTGTGACTTGTGCAAACGTAGGACTTAAGGAGTGATTCTCATGGGGGAAAGGAGGTTGGGTAAAAAGTTGGGATCCTAACATCCAGGCCAGGCCTCCAGTTACAGCCTCAGATGGCCCCCCAGAGGGCCATCTTTGTTCCCAGCACAGCTGCCAGGGGCAGGCAGACCGAGTGTGGATTGACAAGCGTGCAGGGAGGCCGCCACATTCTCAGACCCTGAGGCTGAGAATGTCACAGTAAGACCCTCCTCTGGTCCTACACGTAGATCCCATCCCACAAGACAGGTATGTCCACGCCCTGCCCCCCCCACCAGACACTCAGGTGGGCCGATGGAGGATAGGTGCGCTAAGGTGAGGTGGGAGGAAGGGGAGGCCAGGCTGTGTGTGTGGCTCTCAAGCCCAGCAGAGCAATCCCCAGCGCTCACAGGGTGGCAGTGGAGCTCCTGGCTCCCGGGGCAGGTAAGTGGGCCTGTGGGCATGCCTTTGCTGGTTGGCGCTGCCTCTGTCTACAGACAGCCTGGAGCTACCCTGATTGTGCCCAGGGCGGGGGGGGGGTGTGTGTGTGGGGTGTACGAGGGGGAGGGGACACTCCCACACAGCCTATCCTTCCTTCCCATATTTAGCACCACGGGTTCCCCCGCCTTTTGGGTAGAATTAATTTGGGAGTCATCACAGGCCTCCCACCCGCTGGAGATGTGCACCCCACACTGCTAAGTCTTGGGTTGTTGGAACAATAATTTGGATAAAACTGATCTGTGACATCAGTTTATTTTCTTCAGGTGGCCTCCTCCATCCCTCCACCCACCCCCATCACAAAGCCAAAACACCAAGGAGAAGGACACGGTCCACAATGCGAGAGAGCACACATGCGAGGGCCTGGCAAAGAGGCTGGAGGACGGGAGGTCCTCTTCAGAACCCCCCCTCAGAACCCCGCCGCCTCAGCAGCCCCACGGCCTGCACTGAGCACCTCAGCGCCCCTCCTCAAAGCACAGGAATGAATGAAGACGCCAAGTACCGAGGACTTGTTACTTTAACATGTATTGATTAAAAAAAAAATAAAGGGAAGGAGAAGTTTTCAACGTCATTTCAGGATAACTATTTCCTGGTATAAAAAGACATTATTCTCAAACAATAACTTTCTAAAAAAAAAAATACATCATGCAAAGTTTTAAAAAGTTTCACTGAATGTTTCAAACCTCTGGGAACAAATTATATAGTAACCGTTTTGACCACTTTTTGCCTGAAGAAACGCAAAATCTTGCAAGTCAACGCAAAGGCAGGCTTTGCCACAAAGGACTGCTGACCCGAGCCCAACTGTACTCTTTCCAAAAGGGACTGCCACTGGGAAATGGGGGTCTCAGTAAAAAACCCTATTGCCTCTATGTGCCTCTGAGCACAAGGAGAAGTCAGAAACTCCAGCCGGCACCATTAAGGTGAGAGGGCAGAAGATTCCAGGCCTTCTGGAATCCATCATGGCGCATACCCAGCAGTACAGGCCCTGTGAGGCTGGCTCCTTGCTGGAGAATTGGGCTACATATTAAGACTTTCTACTTAATTATATTAAAGCCCCATTAAAACAAACTCACTCTAGAATCCCATGCATTTGCAGCTATGATTAGGACTTGCAAAATTCCACGTTCTCTCTCCCTTAAAGCCTGTTTCCTGCACTAATAATGGAAGCACAGTTTTGATACCTTTGAGAGTTCACCTCTAACTAAACCAGCCACAAAATACCACACCCCCAAACAAGAACCCACCAGAGCATTTACAAAAGGCGGGAGAGGTTAACTTAGCACAATGTACAATTCCCAATGTTCCCAATGTTTTACAAGCTTATTTAAAAAAAAAAAAAGAAGAAGAAGAAAAAGCCAGTTGCTCTGGATTCAGATGTGATAAAATCGTTTTCATTACTGTCAAAGGCATCAACCAGATGTGGGAATTTGTTAAAAGGTTAAAAATTCATACAAAACCTGCTGTAAATTAAGACAAAGGTAGATTAAAATGCATCATTATCTGTCTCTTAAATAAAGTAATGCTTTCCATAAAAAGCAAAGGTGGGCTTTTGCCTTGATGCTGACCAACGCTGGCTCTAGAATTCTGTGCAATTCTGCACAAAAATGCATTCTCTGAAAATTGTTTTCCACTTATTGTGAACTTCAATATGACCAAGTTCAAAGGCAAATCACGATAAAAACTGCCATTGTCTTAAATTCTGCAGGCTAAGAGTTTCAGACAAGCTGCGGTGACAAGCCACGGTTGAGAAACCCAGTGAAGCACAGGGGCACAGCACGGACACTTTGGGTTTTGGAGTTCGAGAAAATTGGAGTAAAAAGTTGATTTTGTGTGCAATACTTTTAGATGCTCTAGGAAGACCCAAAATCATGATAGCCGTAGCAGTCTGTGAAAAAGTCACCTACAAAAGGGGGAGACAGAGCAGAGAAAAAAAATTAGAATTCTTTTGAAAAATGGCACAGAGCGCCACATTTGAAATTCATGTTTTAGATTTCTCTGCTCCTGTAACCCCCCAATGAAGGCTCCTTCTCAAGACAAGAGCTGTGCACTGTCAGGAAAAGCATCATCACAGGACTGGTGCTTCGCATGGCTTAAAGCAGAGAAATTTAAAATTCTGACTCTTAAGAAAATTTCAAATCACACAAATATGTGTGTTAACATTTAAAGAACAAATTACACTTTTGCAGGATGGGGCTGGAGGATTGTCTGCCCTCATCACTGAGAAAAGGTGCGTGCCACCCTTAATCTCAGGGAGGCTGCTGCTGGTGGGCCGCCCTGTTCTAACTCAGGCGTGGGAGCTAAGCTGTAGCTTCTCCCCAACCTCAGACAAAGAGAAACGCGCACTTACTGTAGCCTGCTGTTGCCGAGTTGCCTCCATACCCATAGCTGCCATATCCAGCGCCTAGAAAGGAACACACAGGGTCACGGGCATGTAAGGCGCATCTACCTGCCCTGCCCCTGCCTCTCCCGCCGTCTCAGCCAGACTCTGGGGGCCCCACCCGCTCCAGGGAGCAAGCAGGGTCCACGGGGACAAGGGTCCTCACCAGCGTTCATGTAGCCTCCATGGTTGGCGCCACCAAATCCTCTCCCTCTCCCTCTCCCTCGGATGTTCCCTCCTCTTCCCCGCCCTCGAAGGTTCGGGGGCGGGGGCACTTCATTGTGCATGGGGCCTCCCATGCCAAACCCAGGGTTATGTGGCTGCAGGGGAGAGAACAGAGACAAGTGGCGTTCACCTCACGCTCCGACACAGGAGAACTCGTGCTAAGGCCAGAGACAGCAGAGGCAACTGCTTACCTTAGCAGCAAATTTCGGTCCACCTCTGACGGGCACGGGGGCTCTCTTCTTCTTGTTGGCTTCCAGGGCGAGAGGAGCATCAGGGAACAGCTTTTCTAGTGCGGCAAGAGCAGCATAGGCTTTGGCCACCTTTTTGTTTGAGCCAGCACCCTGAAATTTCTGTCCATCCACCTCGACCTGGGAAGAACAGGTGTGTGTCAGGGTGGCCTGGAGCCTCCCTCCGGGGCAGGAGTATTCTCCTGGGGAGCTGACTGCTCACCTCCATGACGAAACGCTTGTCGTGGCTGCCCCCGGTCTCAGAAATGAGCTCGTATTTGAGGCCACGCCTCTTTTCATTAAGTTCCATAACAGGGTTCTTGCCATGCTTGGTCAGGATCGGCCCCTGCTGTTTTACGTTCTCAGGGAAAACAGAAAAGAAAACCAAAAAACTCAGCTAAGGGCTTTCCAGCATGTGGAGGGCAGCTGCACCCCCAAACATGACAGAGGCCCTCCACTCCACTTTCCCTGCTGTCCCTCACCACCCTCGTCTCCCTGCCTCCGGAAGTCATCTGAGGGCCTCCCAGCAACAGGACTGCCTCCAACCTGCACCCTGTCTCTGGGGAATGGCCTGACTTCCACCTGGGGCCATCCCACGCTGGGTCCACAACAGCAGGGCCCTCTTGGTGGTGGCTCAAAGGCTCACACCCAGCTCCCTGTGCAGACCCCTAGACTGGAAGCTACTCTTTTGGGAGCCAGGGAAATAACGAGAACCAGTAACCATGCTGGCTCACAGGACACAGAGCTGCCTGCGGCACCCAATCGGGCACGCTGGCCCCCACCATGTGCTCACCTCGGCGGTGGGATCAGAGGGGAAGGTAGCACTGGGGGTTGAAGCAGCTTCCACCACAGGCGGAGGGGCCACCACGGCTGGCTTTGCTTCCGTTTCCTCAGCGGAATCCTCCCCCTTGCTGGAGTCTCTGCCTTCAGCGCCAGTAGGCAGGCCCATGTCCTGTAACACCTGCGGGATGGACACCCACAAGGCTCCCCAGTTAGGGAGGGGGTCTTAGCACAAGGGTCATCTACACAGATCTGCCCCCATCCCCAGGATCCTGAATCAGAGGTTCCTAGGGTGGCAGCTAGCAATCAGAGGCTGCCCCCCACCCACCGCTCTCCAGAAACCCTGATGCCCAACTACATTTGGGGACTCTCTGTCAACCACAACGATGAAGCCATTCTTCCATGTGTGACTTGGCAGACATTTAGAAATCTACTCATCTCAGTGTTCACACGCCCTCCCTAAGCCTCGTGGTGTCCATGCTGAGGGTTTCGATAGCCTAGGACGGCTCTCTGGGAGCCCAGGACGCAGAGGCACTTCTGTTGCTCAGAGAACAAGCACACGGTACCCGACACTGACCACATTTACCTTGACAGCCACGTGCAGCTTGGCTGTCTTTTTAGATGGTCCAGAGGCCTCGAAGGAGTTGCCATCCACCTCCACAGACATGGTAAAGATGGGGGCGTGGACCGGGCCCGTCTGGGAAACCAGCTTATACTGCAGCCCCGGCTTCAACTGGTTTAGTCTCATGAGGGCGTTCATGGCTTGAGGAGGCTCTGCCTTCTCCTCTACAGAGAGAGAACACCAACACCATTCTAGACTGTCAGTCAGTGCTCAACAGGGTGGGGCAGAGTCTCCCCGGACGGCCTCCTGCCGCGCGGCACGGTGGCGTGGAAGCCCCAGCTGGCCAAGGCCTCATCCATGCTGCTCCCGGGCACATCCACCCCATTTGTATTCCAGACCCACGCCATAACCAGTCATTTAAAAATGGGCTGCAACATCCTGTCTGAGAAAATTAAGGCAAAAGCAAGCATCTCACACCACTTTGGGATGTCTCTTAACTGAGCCAGAAAAAAGACACACTAAAGACTAAAACAAAATACTAGTACCTTTCTTCTGAATCTTCTTCTTCTTTTTGCTAGGAGATTTTTCCTCCCCATCTTCCTCCATCGGGCGTTTCATGGGCGTAATGGCATAGGTGGTGCTGGGGGGGATTTGAACTGAAGGAAGAGATCACAACAGAAAAGGCTGAGAATCCCTCCTGCACTCTTGCTAGGAGTCCACGCTGACAGCACCAGCCCGGGGCCAGGCCCCCGTGGCACGCTTACCTGTGTAGTCCACTGGGTTTTCATTCTTTGGTTTCTTGGGCATCTTAGAAGGCAGAGGGTCCATACCCAGAACTTTATGGAGCTGGCCAAACGCAGCAAGTCGCAGAGCATGCTGGAGAAGGGGAAGAGGACCTGACTCAGCCGCCCTGTGCTCCCCGCCAAGGTGTGTGCGCTTGCTAATGCCTTCTGGAAGGGGTGGGAGCTGAGGGGGTTGCTAACGGTCTCCCCTACAACAGCAAGGGGTCCCCCAACAGCCAGGGAAGGGCCTGACTGCCAGGGCCCAACCCTGCTGTGGGGGAAGGCCAGCCTGTGACCACCCCCCTCGAGAGGAATACAGGAGACCCCAACCTGGGGACTGGTTGCCACACGGAGCCACGTGGTGGGACTGCAAGGGAAGGACCCTGGAGCAGTGCACACAGCAAATACATCTCCCCACTGAACTCGGTGTCCAAAAATAGCACTCGAGCAGGCTGAGGGGACAGGCGACAACCACGCGTGGCGCCAAGGGAAAGAAGCAGCCCAGATTGGGACGCCCTGTATCAGGCACAATCCCTTCACCTTCGGTCCCCAACCTGAGCCTACGAGTCCAGTGGCTACCCTGAGAATACCCAGTAACGGAACTGGAAGCCAGTGATTACAGACTGGGTAAGGGCTCACGTTGGCAATGGCGATGACTATACCTGCGCACTCTGTGTGATATCTTCCCGTTGCTGTCTGTCTAGATGCCCAATAGCATCAGTGGCTTCTTTTTCACAAGGGTCATAAATGCCAGAACCATCTGAAGGCAGGAAACAAGGAAGATATGCAGAGGATTATCTTTTAGCATCTCGGAAGAGTTGTGCTGGCTGAGGGAACCAGGTGCGTTACCCCCCACGCCCCATCCACACCCAGCTCTGGAAAACACGCTGAGCTCGGTGACCCACTCGGCGTCCAGCCCGTGAGAGAAATAATCCACGTGTCTCAGAGCAAGGAGCTCGCGTGGGAGTGGGTCACCACTGCCCCGGATCCGCCCTGAGTCACAGCTGCGGAGCCGGCACAGGGCTGGATATGATGGTGCAAGAGGGTAGTCACATGCTTCAGGCCTAGGGGGACACGGGGCTGCTGCTGCCCTAACCCGGTCAGGGGACCCGCCAGGAAGTGGCCTCAGGGCCTCAATCCCTGTCCTTTCCCTGCAACTTGCAAAGCGCAAGGCCCCAACCTGGCATCACGATCCCCGACGCCAAACACTCCAGCACTCTCCGCAGGGCCTCGCCGGCACCCATTGGTCTGTTGGCTGTGCCGATGGACTTCTCACAGAGAAGCTCAAGGGGCTGAAAGGCAAGAGGGACAGTTAGCTCCACTATCTAGGAGGTGGTGAGCCGACACTGAGGAGCTGTCACTGTGTGTGTGTGTTTTGGGGGGGGAGGGGTGTCAAAGCCCTCCAATTTCACAAGTTGGTGGGGGTGTTAAAGCCCTCCAAGTTCCCAAGTTGAGACTAAACCGAAGTCAGGCCAACTAGAGCCCGGCTTGGTGACTTTTCCTTAAAAGGATAAATATTAAATCTGTCAGACTGTGTGAGCCAAGAGGCAAAGCTGAGGCTATTACCTAGGTACTTAAAATTATTATATAGCCACTAAAAAATATAAAAACTATTCTTAACTATGAGCTATAGACAGACAGGCAGCTGGCCAGAATTGGCCTATCGGTCCCACTTTGCTGACCCCTGTCCGAGAACAGCTACAAAAATGCTTCTTCACGGAGAACAGTGAGTGTCACAGTAAATGTGCTACCTGGCCAGCCCCCTCCCTTGGCTGAGCTCTGTGTCCACCATGGGAGGGTGGGGGGGGGGCGATGGACGTCCTGGTCTAGTTCTCACCCCCCATCCCAGGGTGCGGCACAAAGTAGTTGCTCAATAAACGGCTAGTACGGGGGTGCATCAGCCACACCCCACAGGGCCACTCCAGCCCACTTATCTAATATATGCCTGGGATATGGGAACAAGTCTCTGCACACATGACCCCCAAGTGGCCACAGCTACAAGGTGCCTTACCCATCCTCTGAGGGGACCCCAGGTGGGCACGCGAGTACACAGGTCCCTCAGGACCCGGATGACAATGACACACGACTTCAGCCCGTTGGCTCTGGCCTAGAGAACAAAGCACAGGCTCTTTACACCAGGGAATCTCCCTTAAACACAAGGCAAAAACATGAAAAACACAAGTCTCAGGGTGCTACTTTGTCAAGGGTAAATGGTGAACGTTCAAGACCATCAAGTGTGTGGTCAGCAGCGGTTTCACCGTGTGGACGAGAACAATGTTACTCTTGGCACAAAGCAGCAGCAGCCCACCTACTCAGTCACAAGCCTCCTTTGGGGACGTCAAATTTGTCTATGTGCGCTCCGTTAGCAACTGCACGCCTGCAGATGCTAAGTACGGCACGGCGATCTTCAATGTTACCGAAACTTTATGGTGAAAGTTAGCCAAGTTAAAACTTAGGAATTCTCTACCAAAAGACAAATAGAAGAACAAAATGCAAACCTGGAACCACTTGGCGTGTCGGAGGGACGCCAAGGCAGCAAGGCATTTCTGCCTGTCCAGAACGTCCGGGGGATCGTTGACTGATAGCGTTTCTATTCATGGATGGAATAAGAAGACAAGGTACAGTTTGACCAAGGGGTTTCTGTCAGGTGGAAAGGGGATGTGGCAGCTTCCTAAAGGGCAGCTGAGGCTCCCAGAATCTCAAGTCATCTCCACCCTAGACCAGGGAAGGAGAAGCTAGAGTGCGTTTAACTCCGCCCTGAGATCATCGTAAAAATTGGAGGCCCCTCCAAAAAAAACAATCAAAAACAAAAGTGGGAAGTTACTCTAAAAGGAATAATCCCATGGGGGGGGAGGGGGACAGATAGGTGGATCCTATCTTCTAATAGACAATTACCTTGCTTCCTCCCCATGATCTCCCAATAAATAATCTATGCTAAAAATTTCATTAGCAAAAAAACAAAAACAAAAAAAACCACAAAAAAACCCCCAAAAAACCCAAAGAAAAAAACAAAGAAAAAAACCAAAAAAAACCTGAAAAAATTAAAAAAAAAAAACCCAAAAATAAAAAAAATAAAAACAAAACAAAACAACCCCCCCCAAAAAAACAAAAACACCAAAATAGGTGGGGGGAGTGGAAATGAACTCCCTCTCTGCTTCCCACAACGGCCATCCCCTGAGGCATCTGCAGCAAAGGGGACCACTTCCGCCCACCAGGCGGGACTGCCCTAGCCCCAGCCCTTGACAGAGAGAGTCCTGTTGGTCAAAGGTCCAGCGTCCCTAAATCGATCATTGGAATCAGGTATCAGAACCAAAGGTAATCAAAGAATAGCAACAAGGGCGCAAGTGTGAGCCTCTGCTGCAGCAGAACTGGGGCGCTGTCACCGCCACCACCTGCGTGTCAGGGGTTTGGATAAGGCCTGCGACCTCCGCTCTGCGGCGTGAGAGCTCGGATTAAAAACCGTCCGCGCAGAAGAGACACATGAGGGGCCCTTGGTGGCCTCTGAATTACGAAAGCATTATGAGCCTCTGAGGTTTTGGTTTGCAAATCACAAAACTGTTTACAACTTTATCCAAAACTCTGTACCAGCTCTTTGCATGTCAATCATGCCAGCTGAGAAAAGCGGCCCCTGGAAGAGGACGAGCGAAGCAGCCCTCGGTTCTGCTGCAACACAAGCTGTTTGCACGACTCCAACGTGATGTTCATGCAGAAACCATCTGGTTGTCTTCCAGAATTTAAAAGCCATAAAATCACCAGGGACACACTTTTCCAAGGCCAGAGAACGCTCAACAGAAAAACCAAGTTTAACACTGACGAGAACATTCAAGGATTCAGATAAACAAAAAATGGTGCAGTCCTCTATGAAAAGTGCTACTCACTTTTAGTGCAACCGTTTTGTCAAACTCCCAAGTACTGAAACTGAACGGGAGATGCGATCTCAGAGTACAGGTGGTCAAAGCTACACCGACAGCCTTTTACCAAGCAGTCTAAAACTGAATAGCACATTTGCCTGGCGAGGGAACACCAAGTTTTCAGAGTCCTGCTGGCCCTTCTCAGCCTCCCTACCTCCGGCTAATACTTTCTCCATTTCTTCTCTGACAACGGGGGATGTCAGGTGGATGGTCAGGGACAATGGAGGCTCTTTTGTGTTTTTTATCACAATCGCAGCATCATCAACAGACTGGAGTATTTCGTACTTGTCTTCTGTGACAGCCTACAAAAGAAAACGCAACTTTCAAACACTTCCTCCTTAAGGCGGACAATCAACAGCTCTGTCTCGCTGGTTACCACAGCACACATGTCAACTTCTGGGGCTGCGATAGGACAGCAGCACCATCACCTAGTGGATCAGGACCTCCCTCTTGCCCACCAGGTCTTGGGCCATTTTCTGGGTAACTCCAGAGCGGAGGTCTCTAACTACACAGAGAAGTCATTTTTTCGTGGGGGGCTTTACAATGCAATGGGTAAGACTTCAGGGTCTAGAAGGAGACGAGGGTGTGAATCTTCATTCTGTCGCGTGGTAGTTGCGTAACTTTGGGCAAGCCACTTCATCTCATTCAGATGCTGGTTTCTAATGTGTAAAATGGACTTCGTGACAAGACCTACATCAGGTTGCAGGAGGCTTACACGGAAACCACGTGCAAATACGACACCCAGGAGAGCGGGCATCACCACGGGTGTTTCCACACTGGGCTGAGCAGCCATCGACAAGGAAAGAAAACAGTGCAGTAAGGTAATTTGTGTCACATGACGCACACACAGAGAAGCATGTACTTGCTGCAAACGCACGTGTCTAGAAAAGGATGTTCACCTGACTTCCACTCTCTCCTTTATACCAGTTTAAACGTGTCCCGATAAAGAAAATTCAAGCTCTTATGCTTTTTGTTAGGGAAAACATAAAGGAAATATCACGTTGAGAGAAGGACAAATGCACAGTGAAAAATCTAAAATGGAATTTTTCTCCGCCTCAGCACTAGGGACCTTCTGGGCTGGGGGGCCAGCCTCTGCCCTGCAGGGCACTGAGCAGCCATCTCCGGCCCCCGCTGGGCGGAGATCAGCAGCACCCCACTCCTCCTGCTGTGACACCAAAACTGTCTCCCAACTCACCAAATGTCCTCTATGGGGGGCAAAAATCGCCCCAGGCAAAAACCACTAATCTGAATCGGTAAAAATACACTTTATTTGTATCTTTCTTTAAAGACTTTTTACAAAAGAGGTGTTTCCTTTAGAAACATTTACAACAACATAACTTTCATCAACGAATATACTTTTTATAGACAGGAATTAAAATTAACATAAAAATTACCACCAAAACAGAAAAGTTTTAGGGCTTCATTCACCTGAAAGACAGCTCTCCAAAAGTATCTACCACACTGTATTAGCTCCACATTTTTAATTCTGACCTCTATCTTAAATCCCAAATTATCAGTCACATGTGAAAACAAAAATCCATGTTTACATATGAAAATGAACAGCCTGTTTCCCTAAGGAATGTAATTTCTTAGTTTTGTTTTGTTACTTTATTCTTCTGCTAATCCTGTTGCTGAATGGAGGGTGAATGTGTCCCAAGGAGGCAGCATATGGTGGCAACACACAGAGGTCCTAAAACCCCGGACTCACAACCAGGGGTCCTGGGATCAACTACTCAGCTCCTTGCACCCTAGTCACATCTCCTAAAATACTTGGACGATAAAATCCTATCTCAAAGGGTCGTTAGGAGGAGGAAATGATATACACATGAACAGCATATCTGGCCTAGGGTCTGATGTAGTAAATTCTTGAGAAATGTCAGAGGCTGTTATTTATGAAACACTTTTTTGTAATGAAACAAATAAGCTGGTTTTTAAAAACTCCTTATATTCAGTTTTGGATCAGGGAGGAAGAATTAATCATTGTACCTTCTATCCAAGCATCCACACACCCACCCATCCACCTAATTGAGCGTGGATTTACAGCTCTAGCCCAGCGTGGCCCCAGAACAGTGCAGCATGGCACACGGTAGGCACCGAGTCTTTGCCGGCTGGTCAGGCACCATCTCAGAACCTTAGCAGCTCTGCGGCATCCTGCCCATCACCTATGGGTAAGGCATGAGCAAGCACGTGCGAGGGGGGTCTGTGGCGTGCCTCCTGGTGCACAGCACAAATGGGCCTCTCTTCCTCTGTCCCACCATCCTCAACAAGCATGACCTGGCCCCACCCAGAGGAGGCAGTCACACTCACAGCGAGCTGGATGGCCAGGTTGTCAGCCACCTTGTCCAGGAGGGCGGTCGTGGGCTTCTCCTTACACAGCAGCACCAGCTCTAAATCCAAGTCCCCCTTGAGCAGCAGGCCCTTTGCCACGAGGCCAACGCGCATTACGCCCCGCAGGGTTCTGGTCATGTGCTCCGTCTTCTGCTCCCTGAGGGACACACCAAAGTACGCTCAGTGAGAGATTCAGTGCAGCCAGAACCCAGAGGCCCTGGAAAGGCTGGAGTTTCTCAGAAAAGGAGATGCTCACGCCTACGCTGGCCAGGCTCTCTAGGAAGGATCCCCACCCGCAAAACATCAAACGTACCCAGCCCCTTCTTTGGTCTCATCCTCCGGGGGCACATCCACGTTCTCAGACTCCGCGTGCTCGCCGCTGCCTTTCTCCTGTTCATCTATCCAGTCAGACACAGCTTTGAGAGCCCTCTCTGTGTGGGACACCATGTTCTGGACCGCCTCCAGTTCCTCTTGGGTCGGATAAACAGAAGAATGCTTTGCCATCACGTGGCGATCGTCATTCACAAAAATTCGCATCGGACGCTGGAAATGTGAACACTCGGTTAAAAACCTTTCAGAGACACTGAGCAACCCTCCACTTATCTCTCAAGCTGCCCAACTCAGAATTATGCCTTATCATTTGTGACAAAGTAGGCCACCTACATGACCACTACTGAAGGTCTGAGAGGCAGGACAACCAGATGGAACAGCTGTCCATTCTCGAGGCAGTTGAGAGAAAGGGGGCATGCTCAACTTCATACGCCTATACACACACACACATATGTGAACTCTTACACTATCTAGTAGTATTTAATAATTCAAGAAGTCTAATAAAAAAACAGAAGAATCAAATGCCTCGGGGAAATGCTATATCTTCGAATATGAATAAAGAAGTACGATTTAAAAAACTTACCATTTTTACTTCTTTTTTCTGTAGTGTCTGGAAATCAAATGTTTGCTTATCTTTTCAAATTGTGACAGATTTCCTTGGTGTTATCAATACTTCAACTATCTATAAGATCAGAAAATCTTTTTAGTTTCAAATATTTCATAGGTGGATGAATTTTAGCAGCCAGATACTGAATAAGACGAAAGACAGTGGTGCAGCCACATGAAGGGGCCCTGTTAACACAGCAGGACACATCTTTATTTCCAAGTAACCACTGCTAAGCTGAGGTACAAACAACTAATTATAAAATCCCCTAAAAATCAAAACAGCTGGTTTCAGAAGCCAACTCTGACTTCCAACCCACATTCAGCGGATTTCTACTTCATCTTCTTTCATCTTTTTAATGTAAGGTACGCCAGTTTTTACAAATATTAAAAAAAACCCAAAAATCAGTGAACCTCCAATAAAAGGTAACAATACAAATGTTCAACAAACTCTTAGAATTTAGAGAAGGAAAAGAGAGCGAAGGAGCTCTGGTCTTTGAAGGTAATGAACAAAATGGAAGGAAAGCAGGAGACAGCCCTAAAAGGCTTCTGTAAACCTTAAAGGCAAAAATGTTCTGAAACATCAGGTGGGTGTGACCACGGCAGCACGTGGCCACACTGGTGGGTTCCATTTTGGATAGCCGAGCGAACTCAAGTGTGCAACAGAAGTCTTCAGGACAAGCATAGCTGTAATTACCATCTTAGGCTCTAAATACCATGCTGACTACAACCTACTCAATTCCCACTCTGTACAAACAGTCTGGTCCACACTGAAATCTCCCAAATGAGTAAACAACAACAAAAAACTCCATCACAGTAATACACAACACATGAATCCACCCATCCCATCCAACCACACAACAGCCAGCCCCTTCGATCCTGGTTAGTTACCAGCCAGGGCAGCAGGCCCCACCTGGAAAGGCATATGCTTCAAGGACAGACTTGGACATGACGGGCCAAAACAAGAATTTCCCACAATGCTTCAGGACTACCGAACAGTCTAACTGCAAGTTTGTAGGTTTCAAAGTAGAACTATGAAACTGAAAGGTGGAATGAGAGGTGATATTCTTGCAGAGCTACACACAAGCAGGGGTCAAAGGCTATGCTGTGGGGCAGTGGGGAGAGGAGCGGAGGTCAATCTCTGGGCTCAGTGTTCACTATACCCTCGATGGACCACTCGGTCACCACCAAGTGGGAGCTTCCACACAGACCTGGGCTTGAAACCCTGCCTGCCCAGCCATTAGCCACATGGCCCTGAAGTTTCCTTGCCGCTTCCTTCTACACCTGTGACATGGACGCAGCCCCTCTACCTTTGCAGGAGGAGTGGAAATTAAACAAGTTAACCTACGGAAAGCAGGCAGCAACAAACCCCGTGAACCCTTCACAACGGCACCAACTTCTACCAACAAGATCTCCAACTGCCAGGCTGCCCTGGGGACTAAGCGATGAGTGACATACAGACAAAGTGAATCCTCTATGAAGAAGTTCCCATTCGCTCAGTCAGGAACACAAGACATCAAAGTTGTGTTCAAAAAGCATGCTTTGCCTGTTAGGTACATATTTAAGAAAAATTTACAGCTGAAAGTACACGCCTGGTGTTTGCTCTAAAACACTCCAGGGAGGCAGGCAGTGGAGATGCGGATGAAGATAAAACAGGATGAAGTGCTGCTGGCTGTTGAAGCTGGGAGACGGGTATGCTGGGATTCACCTGGGATATCTGAAAACTGCCATTCCAGTTTTTTCTTCAACTTCAGAACGGACTTACGTACTCCTGACAAAAGTGCAGTCACGGCAGGTCATCTAAAAATTCAACCAATGCTCAGATACCCAGTTCTTTTTTTTTTTTTTTAAGGTTTTTTTTTTTATTTATTTATTCGACAGAGATAGAGACAGCCAGCGAGAGAGGGAACACAAGTAGGGGGAGTGGGAGAGGAAGAAGCAGGCTCCTAGCGGAGGAGCCTGATGTGGGGCTCGATCCCATAACACCGGGATCACGCCCTGAGCCGAAGGCAGACGCTTAACCGCTGTGCCACCCAGGCGCCCCCAGATACCCAGTTCTAAACCGAGAAGCAGACTATGAGAAATCCCGGCCTACTGGTGAGATGGCCACGTTAAACAGCCCCCGTTCCTGGCCACATCTGTGCCGGAACCGCATCAGTCTGATAACGAAGGCTGATGTTTAAACCCGTATTTACTGACTCAACACATATTCAGCATGTACCTCCTCCACGTGAGGCCCCAAGGCTGGCTGCTGGGATGGTGACAGACATGTTGGACAAGGGCCTGGCCCCCGCGGACCTGGCTGGCTAGCACGGGAAGAAGAAAACTCCCTCCTTCCAACAAGGTGTGGGAGCGGTGTTTCACCTTACGCTCACCAGCTGTTCATGCTACATCCCCCCCCCCCAAACGTCAAAGGTAGAGACTTAAAGACAACAGAGCTTAAATCAAGGTTTCAGAAGGCTAAGACCTTTTCATTCCGGGTTTTATAGACCTAATATTGTCTAACTAAAAGGAGAGCCCCAGAGAAATGGCGAGTCGCCACCTCACCCTGGAACTGTGTGAGCCTGGCCACTTGCAGATCCGAAAGCAAGAAGCGCTCGGACACTAATGCAAGTCCAGAGGACAAGGAGGTGACTCGTAAAGGCTCCCGCCAGCTACATTTGAAGCAACAGAATACAAAAAAACCAAAACAAACATAAAATGCTGCTGTATGTCTGAAGTTGTAGACAGCCAAAACTGCTCAGCAGTTGCCTTGGACACCTGGGAAGGATGTTTTCAGGGTGATGGCCACGGTCTACATCTTGGTAGGGGCTGAATGTGTGCAGTGGTCAAAACTAACTGAATGGTATACTCAAGATGTGTGCATTACTTTAAAAAAAAAAAACTGTAAATAAATACTGGACTCTAGTTGATATTTAGATAGAAGACAGCAATTTTCTACTTTGAAATGCATCGTAAGAATAAAGTGGATTATATGTCAAAGATACCCAGTAAATGCATAAATAAATAAATGTGGACTGAAGGATGACCAGAATAGAAGGAGAGACGTTTGAGGCAAAACCATAGTCAAATGTCAATGGCAGAAGCTAGGCTATGTCTATAGGCAGCTGTTCACTGTAAAATTGTGTCACCTTCCGTGTATGTTTAAAAAATTTCATAATAAAATGTTATAAATATATAACCAAAACTGATCCAGCACATTAAATGTACATAAAAGCTTGAGTCCATAATGACACTTAAAAACCCCAAATCCTAATTTGCCACTACTGGAGGGGTCTATATCCCAACTCCCTACTCTGAAAACGGTGAAGAGGGACTGAAGTCCGCCCACAGTTGAGGCGGGGCATCTTAACTAAGAACAAATGCCGTCTGACAAAGAGAAACTGGGAGTAGAAACTCACTCTTCTACCAATGGGTAAAAAGATATTGCGTCAAAAGAAATGAGCCCATCAAAAGTACATCAAGGACATGCACACACCCCCAAATGCACCTGCTTTCAGCAACTGTCCTGCGTGTAGGCTTCCATCTGCTGCCTTCACCATTAAAACTCCGACCGTGGGTGTGCCTCTGCTGCGGCCAGCTGCAGCACCTGTCCTCTTCTGCTCCAAGAGGCAGGCCCCAGAAGGAACCCCTGAAGAGACTCACTGGACTGTGGCTGGCCCTGAACACCACACCTGACCCCATCTGTGGAACATTCACCCCCGGAGCCTTCCTCCTTTAGACCAGGTCTTGGCGGTGATGCCTCCTGATTCAGGGGCACAAAATGAGTATGAGCACGAATCATCTGAGCTAAAACAAATGCTGAAAAACTGGGGACAATGCTCCTTTGCAGGCCAACAAATCTGGCCTCGTTGTCTCTATGTGAACCCAGATCTGTCATCCAAGCCAGCTTTTCAGAAGCCAGCTGCTCTGGTTTTGAATACCAGGGAATCCATCTCATTAACAGACACAGGAGTCTTCTGGGCAAGCAGAAAGCTTCCTTTTCAAGATTTTTAGCAAAGAACACTGTTGGTCAGAAGCCCACAACACCCACCTACCTATAGGCAACACTCCACTGGACCCCGCCAAACAAACTTTAAACAGAAGCTGTTCCTGCAAACACCTTTATGATTCAAAAATGGGGCACAAGGAAGCCTGATTTTTACCAGCCCAGCTTCTCTGAAAAGAAACCAAAGCAAGGAACGGCTGCAGAATGAAGAATCAGGATTTTAAACATGAACTTTGTGTGGCAGGGGATGTTCTAACAGGGATCAGGTTTCTTTCTTCTCGAATCCAGCCCACTCACAGCACGCAGAGTTGCAGAAGTTTAAAACACAAAACCCTTTCCTTGCAGTGTGATAACGACCTTTCTGACCTCTTGCTAATTACAATATAACATATGTGGCACTTGCTGTTGGAAAAGAAACATGCCCAAGTTAACGGGTGTAACTGTAAACAACCGTTTACAGAATGAATGAACAGGTGTAGTGGCAATATCCTGACAGGTATGGCCCCGCCTATCTTGCAGAGTAGACACTGCCCTTTCCACAAGATATTTCACATAATCCTACCGCTCTTCCAGCAACTCTGGAGAACTGTCCTGAAGCAGGTGCTCATCTAAGAGACTGAAGGAATTAGGCTTTGAAACGTACAAGGATCCAAACCCCACTCCTGATTTCCCCATCTCTGGAGCTATCCTATCTTGAAGTGTGAAGTGATAGACACGTGCTACTCTTCAGTGACTCTACCAACTTTCACAGATTGATGTCATCAAGGACAAATGAAAAATAGTTCTACCAAAGCAATCCAGTCAGAAAATGCCAATCTAAAATCCGGTTATGGATGCCACTCTGAGAAATTTAAATATCCAGCACAGATCTGAAGTCTAGTGCAGTGGTTCCCAATTCTGTCTGCAACAGTATTTTTACTGGTCCACAGGGATGGATAAAGTTAGGAATAAAGATTTTCACAAATACTTTCCATTTTAAAAAACATGTCTTTTCTTCTCATGAAAAGATGGAGACCGGGTACAGTAATTAAAAATATTTTTCTTGACTAAATAAAAAAGTTGAAAAATACAGGTTTTCCCCCCCACAATGTTTCTGGAACTCCACTGGTCTGTGATACCCAGGACTCTAGGCCCACTGCTATTGTAGCGCATTCACAGGTCTAGGGAGACAGAAGCCCCAAGTTTGCACCCACCAGGGCTCTCCAACCTAGCAGCTGTGGGACCTTCCAGCAATTATCTACCTGTTCAGAGCTGGGTCAAACATGAGATGGAAAACACTAGCTTAGCTATGCCTATGAGTTGCAAATAGAAAGGATAAAGGTGACTTTGTGGGAAGATGCTTCATCAACCGTAAAACTGCAAATGCAATATATTAAAGGAGAAATTTCAACAACTCTTGGATGAACCAACAGAAAGCTTGTTCGAGTCTGCCTGTGAGAAGACCTGACAGCAAAGTGTGTACCATGACTCCAAGAGGGAATTACCAAATCTCCTTTCCAACATCCTCTTCAAGCACCAAGGGGGCAAAGGAAATAAGTTTAGGAAATCTTCCACACCTGGCTGGGGAGAGAGGACCCCCCGAGGCAACCCTCCCATGTTGGAATTCTTTTTTCTTTTTTTTAAGTAGGCTCCACACCCAGCGTGGAGTCCAATGTGGGACTTGAACTCACGACCCGGAGATCAAAACCTGAGCAGAAATCAAGAGTCAGATGCTTAATCACCTGAGCCACCCAGGTGCCCCAGATTTTTTTTTTTAACCTGCCACGAAATTTGTTTACTTCTCCCAAAAGCACCCCCCCACTGCCAGTTACAAAAAAAAGACCACCTCTCAAAGTATGGGGGCACCTGGGTGACTCAGCCGGTTAAGCGTCCGCCTTCGGCTTGGGTCATGATCCCAGAGTCCTGGGATCGAGCCCTGTGTTGGGCTCTCTGCTCAGCGGAGAGCCTGCTTCTCCCTCACCCTCTGCCTGCCACTCTACCTACTTGTGCTATCTATCTCTCTGTCAAATAGATAAATAAAATCTTAAAAAAAAAAAGATGTGAAATACGTATGCAAATTCACAAACATGAATTATTTTAGTGGGTAAGGGTGACAGTCTTAGGTTTTTTAAAATTGTATTTTATTTAAAGTCAACTAACATATAGTGTATTACTAGTTTCAGAGACAGAGTTCAGTAATTCATCAGTTGCATGGAATACCCAGTGTTCAGTACATCATGTACCCTCATAAATGCCCAACACCCACATGTGGCCCTCTTTTAAATAAAACTTTTTATTTTCAAGTAACTGTAGCCTCATATGCAGTTGTAAGAAATAACAGAGATCACGTACTCTTTAACCAGTCTCCCCCAATGGTAACATCTTGCAAACTGCATACTACAATATCATAACCACAACACAGACATGGATACAGTCAGACACAGACCACTGCCAGCGCCACAAGGATCCCTCCTGTTGCACGTAATTAGCCACACTCCCCTTCCACCACTCCCCATATGCCTAACCCTAAAAACCACTAATCCATTCACCATTCCTATAATTTTGGCACTCCAAGAATGTTATATAAATGGAATTGTGGTGTATGCAACCTTTCAGTATTGGCTTGTTTCATGCAACATAACTGTCTCAAGATTCATCCCAGTTTTGTATCAACAGCTTGCTCCTTTTGGTTGCTAAGTAGTATTCCACAGTATGGAGGCACCATTGTTTAACCATTCACCCGCTGAAGGACACCTGCATGGCTTCGGGTTCCTGGCTATCAGGAATAAAGCTACTCTGAACATTTGTGTATAGATTTTTATATGAACATAAACATTCATTTCTTTGGGATAAATGCCCAAGAGTGAAACTGCTGGGTCATATGGTGGTTGCCTATTTAGTTTTCTAAGAAACCGCCGAAGTGTTTTTCCAGAGCCGAGATTTTAAAACACAAGCCCAAGTTAACTTCACCAAATCAACTCAGTTCACCTTCTCTCCACTCCTGTCAGCTCGCGCATCTGCCCTGTGATGCTGCGGTAATTAGCGAGCCCTCACTGGGCAGCCATTCTTCCTTTCTGCAGGGATTCTGCACAGGTCACCCACAGGACAAATGTTTATTAAGGGCTGCTATGAGCCATGGGGCTGGGCTGGTTATTTCCACACTGTTGACATTTGGACTGCTTTTCTGAATTATGAGTACATAGCAAGGATTATTAACCTGCAAAAAAATGTACGCAGAGAAGCAAACCTAACTTGCAACATTTTATTCTTTAAACACACAGACTCAGTCAGATAGGAAAAGCAGTCCAAAGGAAGCAGCAGCAAAGCAAGTAGCCTAAAAGATTATCCCAGTAAGACTGAACCTGAACCACAATCCTAATGAAAAGAATGGCTGTTTGAAACGTTCAAGGAAAATTACAATAGACCTCAAACTGCCAACACCATCACGTCTCACTTATCACCTAAGATTATAAAAATAATTTGGAGCAAACTTACTATCATAAAAGGATGCATGCTCAGTTTTGTAACTAAATGATCCTTAGTGATCATATACGGCACATAAGAAAATGGCCTGTGGACAATAAACTCATTTCCTTGTTAAAATTAGTGACTACATTTTCAATTTCTTCATCCCATGAACATTCAGTAAGAAAAAAACTTAAATTTCAACTGGACATCGATTTCTCGAGACATGTGAAAATAGGTGTTAAAAGTCACTTCTAAATTTCCAATCACAATTTAAATGGGATCACCTATAAAGTGCAACCTTGGGGAAATATCACGGGGATTTAATAGAGCATAAAATGGCAAGAAACAATTTTTAAAAGTCAGTACGCTGACAAGGCTCCCTCACAAACACCCGTCCACCCTGCTTTTGGTATTATTTCTGTAATGCTGCTAGCACCACAAAAAGTCAGCACCGACTTACCCTAAATAACAGAGCAGAGAGGGAAGCTAGTTGTTTCAAACAAAACTGTCCAGTGCTACAGCAGGAACTGAAGGAATCTCATCCCTTCAGGGCCCCCAACCTGCTTCACTGTGTGTAAACTCTTGTCAAACCACTATCTGCCTTTAATTTCAAACCCCTTCGCTGGAAACAGAAATCAAATCTTTTTCTCCCAGGACTTGGCTAAGATAAAAAGCATCCAATATACATAGCCTAGAAAATCCTAATTCCCATGAAGTTTCAGTCAAAGCAATATTCAGATAAAATGTCATCCCTCTGCGTGAGACATACATGCATTTAATTCTAGATAGTGACATTTACAGTTCAAAACTGCACAAGGTTAATCAACTTACTGACAAAATATAACAGGAGGACAAATCAAAGGAGCTATAAACCCAAGCTTCGTGGGGAAAGGAATTAGTCCTGAGTCATAAAAGGTGAAATCAGGAGGAAATGGGGAGGAGAATGAGAGCAGTAAATAAAAGAGGGAGCTGATTCAGCCCAAAGAAAATTTTTTTTTTCTTTTTTAAAGATTTTATTTATTTGAGAGCGAGCACGAGTGAGAGAGCACAAGCAGGGAGAGCGGCAGAGGGAGAAGCAGGCTTCCTGCGCAGCAGGGAGCCGGACACCGGGGCATGGTCCCACCATCCCACGGTCCCAGGATCATGACCTGAGCTGAAGCCAGGCACCCAACTGACTGAGCCACCCAGGCAAACCCCCCACAAAGAAAACTTCTAAAGCCTTTTTCAGAATAACATTTCCAAGCCCCACATCTTGCTATAGACAAGCCTACTGCTTACTCAAAGAGAAGAGGCTTACAGACTTACAGAAAGCCCTTTCCTCATCACTGACTCCACTTTTTCCTACCTGAAGAAGGTAAGCAGGGGAGCATGAAAATGAGCACCAAGTAAGTGATAGCAAAATATTAGCAGCCGCTCCTGACAATGTAGTTTTTTGACAAGAAAAAATTAAGAAAACTAAGAAACAGCCTTAGGTTCCTCACTCTCCGTAATATGGACCTCAAAAAACAAAAAACAAAAAACCTCTGAAATACA
The DNA here is from genome assembly GCF_024610735.1 of Ursus americanus. Classification (NCBI taxonomy): domain Eukaryota; kingdom Metazoa; phylum Chordata; class Mammalia; order Carnivora; family Ursidae; genus Ursus; species Ursus americanus. The sequence continues at coordinate 52,482,771 of NC_142140.1, forward strand.
CTAGAAGAAGCTAAAGAAAGGAATTTTTGCCTACAGGCACTAGACAAGTTCAATCAGGAAAAAAACAAACAAAAACTGCAAGCGATTAGGTACCACTCCGCTCCAGAAAAGTGTGTGATTCCCAGGCTTGCCCAAGCTCTAGGAGAGTAGGGAAACTCTGATACACCCGCACCCAGTGCTGGCAAGGCCAAGCCTGGCAGTTACTGCCAGCCTCCAATCAACTCCGAATACTAGGGCCTGCAGAGATTCCATTCACAAATCCCAGGGTCCAGGATCTGCTCAAACGGGCAACAGACAGACAGCTCAGGGGTGAAGACCCCAGGCCTAGGGACAGTGGCACCTACCAGTGCCCAGGGGCCTGTTTTTCCCTTTTCCAGCTGTTAATGAGTTTCTGGTTCCCACACTTCATTCACAGCCTGACTGGCTGCTGTTACCTACATCCCACGAGACCACACACAAAGCATCACACACAAAGCATAGTGGCAGCAGTGTGAGCAATCCCCAGAGACTCCCAACCACAACTACCTGAGAAAAAAAAGAGTCTTGAAGCCCTAAATTTGAGTCCCAACTCCGGGTGGCACCTTGGGATTTCCTGTGAAACCCAAATATGCCAACAGGCCACTCACAGTAAAGAGGAGAGAATCCTAAACAATCAGAAGAAGATTCAGAATCACTGAAATACCTAAGTCCAGAAAAGGAAGGCTTCTCAGGAAAACTGGCACTGCCTTACTGATCCATCATGTCCCGTGAGCAGAATCTCAAGCAATGGGATCAGTTTTGGAAAGAGATGGCTTATCTCCCCAAGTTCTGAACTGGGGGAGAGCATGCTGATTACTGTACAACCCAGATAATTCATCCAGGCGCAGAATTAACTGGGGACCAACTTCAACTCAGTCACTCAACTACTTGAGAAAATAAGGTAGAAAACCGTTTTAAGCTCTCGCTTGTGTCACAATCTTGCCAAGTTTCACCGTACCCCAAAATCGCATCAGATCACCATTTTGACGAAGGATGCAAATCCTGAACAATCTGAAGAAAATTCATCATCAATGAAACACCTGAACTAAAGAAAGGAAAAGCTTAAACCCTCCGCCAAACATGGGTCCTAATGTGGGAGAGGCCTGGCTGACTACAGATTTGAGGACCCCATGCACCGACGAAGGCCTCCTGTGCAATCAGCGTGGGAACGTGGGTTCAGGGAAGAGGTCCGCGTCTCCACGCCATGTAAGGACAAAGGCGGCGACATTTCCCGCCTCGGGAACCTGGGACTCTCCTGGAACCCGGGACGGGGCTGGGACAAAGACGAGAAAGGGACGAGGAGGGGGGTCGCCCTGCCGCGCCGGCCAGGATGCTACCGGCCAAGGGGGGTGTGTGCTCCCGGCACGTGCGCGCGTGCGCGCGGGACGCCGCAACAGACAAAGCCGGGCCCGGGGGACTAGGCGGTCGGGGGCCCGGTGCGCGCGCACCCCCCGCGCGAGGCGCCGCCGCCGGCCGAGGGGCCGCGAGGGGGGGCGGATGCGCGCGCACCGGGCCCTCGCCGCCGCCGCCGCCGCCATTTTGTTTCCTCGGCACAATGGGGGAGAGTAACGGCCGAGCGCGGGAGCGAGACTGGCGAGGGAGGAATAAGCCAGGCGCTGGGGCGAGAGAACCGGGCGTAGGCGCGGAGCGCGGGGCGCCTGAGGCCTTGTCACCGCGACCCCTCAGCCCGGCCCGCGCTGAGTGGGAGGACTGGCGGGGGGAGGGGCAGAGGCGGGAGCGGGCCCGGCCGCCGCCACATTGACGCTTACCTTGTCGGCGTTCCCTTCCCCGACCGCAACCGCCGCCGCCGCCCTCCTGCCACAGCCCACCGGGGTCTCCCCCCAAAAGCCACGCGGTGCGCACCGGGCTGCTGAGTCCAACTGCAATGGCGAGAAGAGGAGGAGGAGGAGCCGGGGCCGGGGGCGAGCGGGCGGGCGGGCGCGCGCCGGGGAGGTGCGGGCCACGTGATCGGTTGGAGCCCCGCCCCCTGCCGCCGCGTAGCCGCTTGACGCAGGCCAAGCCGGGGAGGGAGGGAGCGAAGAAAAGAGATAAGGTGGGCTTCAGTCACGTGGCAGGAGTGCAGCCGTTGCGTTCCTGGTCACGTGGTATGGAACCGCTTACCTCTTTTCGAGACCTTGATCATGTGACAGTGGCCAATGCAGAGGCCTCCTTGGCCACGTGACAAGGACTTTGGCGCTTCCCTTTGCTGTATTGGTAGGTCTGCGTCATGTGATGTGGTCGCCGCTCTTTTTTTTCAATGGCGGTTTTAAGCGGCATTACCACGTGATGCAGGTAGAGGGGCGGAGTCTCCTCTGCTGCGCGTCTATGCGCCTGCGCGGCTGCCATCTTACGCCCGTTGCTCATGTGTACGTTGGCGGAAACGGGTCCGAGAGTCTGGCACGTGAGTGTCTTCTTAGCCCCCCGATTTTGGTTGGGGAGGTTTGATCTCCATCTGAGGTTATCTGGCGGAGCTTCCTCCTCTCTCCCTGCATCTCTCGCTAGAAGCCAAGAAGACCCGAGGTGCGGGTGTCAGTAACGGCCGGACAGATCTCCTTGTTGCTGTCCCGAGACCTGCGCCGGTGAGCGCTCCAGTTCTGACGTCCTGCAAACCCCTCCGCGTAGCGTCCGGCCGCCCTGCCGGGCCCGACTTCCAAAGGGCAGAGCCGCGCTGCTCGGGATATTCTAGTCTCCCTTTCACAGGTGGAGAAACTGAGGCCCCAGCTGGAGGATTCACATCCTGCTTGTGGTAGAGCCGGGTCTGCGAGTCACACGCTCGACCAACCACAGCTCAAGGTTGTTAAGTAAAGACACCGGGGACCGAGCGCCTTCTCTTTTCAAGCCCATTGTTGTTGCATCCTCCCGGCGTTTCGTGAGATCCCCGATGTACATACAGTCTGTGCCTAAAGCCCCGCTCCCCTCCAGTGTCGGAATCAAGCTGGCGCTAGACAGGCGTTGTTACTAGGCATGTTGTCGTGTGCGAGGCTGTTGTTCTGAAACTGCCGAGACTCGAAACAAGGAATTATTGAAAAGGTTTCCTTCCTGAAAGTGAGGAGAAGTCAGTCGTTCAAGACTTAACGGCATAGTAACGGATTTTCCTAGCAAAACTGTAGGGATGTAAGCTCCGTTGTTAAGGATGCAAGATCCAGTGTCTGCTCTAGGTTTGAGTCCCACGGTGTGACCAAAAACAGCCCACTTCTCTTGAGCCTCTGTTTCCTTATCTACAAAATGGTGACGATTTTTCTTTAAAGCATTTGGCACAATTCTGTGTGCGGAATAAATGCCTCAAAATGATAACTATTATTAAAAAGGTAAGATGTAAAAATGTGGTTACAGAAATGAGTGAATACTATACCTACTGCTTTTCTTTTCTATATACATTTTATTTAGGGTTTTGAACGGCTAATCTATTCATCTGATACAAAATGTCAAATAATTCAAGAGAGTGAGAGGACTAAGTCAATGGGCCTCCCCTCCTTAGCAGCCAGTGTTAAGTTTTGTGTGTATCTCTGCAACGGTGTTTTATTCATAGAGATGCCTAGCTTTATTTTTTATTTATTTATTTTTGCTGTTTTTCACACAAATGGTAGACATTCTGTGTCTTGCTTTTTTTTTTTTTCTTTTATTTGGAGATCTTTCCTAAATAGAACTTGAGACTGAAGAAAGTTTTGGCAAATTTAACGACCTGTGTATTCAAGTAAAATTGGTTGAAGTAAATTTAGATTGTTTAAGGTTATCATGACAAGCAAGGTGATAACTGGCTTTGACAAGTTAGAGACCCGCAATTACAGACACTTCAAGGAACAGGCTCAGCGGGGTGTGATTTGACTAAGCTAACAGCGCTACCAAGTGGCAGAGCAAGGAAGGTTTCTAGTTTTCTGACTCCCCGAGTCCATAGGTGGTCCTTAGGAGGGACCAAACATTAGATTTCTGAAGAACTTGCTTTTGAGGCTCTCAAGGCAGCCCGGTCAAGGCAGCTCCAAACACAGAAAGGGGTAGATAGGATCATGGTTATAAGCAAAGTCTTTAGATCAAACTGCAGTCTTCACTAGAGGAGCCCAGGACAGATTTGAAGTGTTTTTCAATCTCAGGGGTTTGCTAAGAATGCATGGAATGAGTGCGGGGGAAGCTGGTTTGGTTCTGATTGTTACCTATTGGACTGGTGTCTCGTCCAACCTGTATTTTGTAGTAAGAGCTGCTGGGCAGCAGTTAAAGTGTCAAGGAAACCACATTCCCTTAAAAAGTATGTTCTGTGGGTGCCTGGATGATGCAGTCAGTTAGGTGTCCAACTTTTGGTTTCGGCTCAGGTCATGATCTCATGGGTCCTGAGATCAAGCCCCGAGTCAGGCTCCACACTCCATGGGGAGTCTGCTTGAAAATTCCCTCCCTCTGTGCCTCCTCCAACTCACACATGCATGTGTGTGTGTGCGCTCTCTCTCTCTCTCTCTCACTCAAATAAGTTAAAAAAAAAAAGTGTGTTCTGTTGGAGCCATCCCAGCCCCACCAGGAGTCGCAGGATAAGAGGTTTTCAGCCCAATCTTCTGACAAGCTATGTGCATCCTGCTTCTTGTCTGTGTTCTCTCCTTGGTCACCATGCGAGATTGAAGCCCCAGGGTGCCACCTGCCCTCTCTTGTCCGTTCATTTCCACCCTGACCGAGCCTTCCACTACTGCCCTTGCGTTTCCACCACTACATGGTTAACAAGCTCTGTATGCACAACCATTCTCTGACTTCCCTGCCCTGACATGCCCTGTCATCTGGCTATGCAACCCCTCTTGCCATTGCAGCCTCTCCCTCAACAGTTGAAGAGTAAGGTCTGTCCCCTCCTTTTGCATTCCCTCTGTCTAGCCAGGTTCTGTCTTCATCAGGGACTTCAGTGTTATGAACATGCTCTCCATTGCTTGCCTTCCTCCTCTTCAGAGATTTTTCGCACTTCAGCCCCCACCCCCAGTCACACTGAGGAGCTTTTCCTTCTGAATCCTTTTTGACCCATGCCTGTTGCCTTCCTCCCCTTTCAGTGGAGAGGACATGGGTGGACCACGCTGCTTTGGGGAACTTCCCCTCTTGCTCAATCTGGAGTTTAGTTGATGGAGTTCCTGCTGTCATACTCTAAAACTAGGCCCATGGCTTGGCCACAGTGATTGGTTTATGAGTAAAGGACCCAAATCCGGCCAGTCAGAGCCAGTGAGCCCCAGGCCAGGGACTCTGGGGCAAGAGAAGCCCTTGTTCTAATCTTGAAGCCAGGGAAATATCAGGGGGGGGGGGGAGGGAGTAGATCTTGGTGAAAGAACTTGACAGAATGAAACCAACCAAGAAGAAAGCTCAGCTAAAAGATGGGAGCAAGAAAACAACATGGTGTTTTCTCCCCAGATTAAGCACAATTAACATCCAGCTATTCCGCTTCTGAGTATATGCCCACCAGAAATGAAAGCAGGGACTCAAGATATTTGCACACCCTTGTTCATAGCAGCACGATTCACAGTAGCCACAAGATAGGAATAACCCAAGTGTCTGTCAGTGGAGGAATGCATAAATTATGAGGTATGCAGACAAGGGAATTATTCAGCCTTAAAAGAGAAGGAAATTCTGACATAGGCTACAACATGGATGAGCCCAGAGGATGTTACGTTGAGTAAAAGTAGCCAGACACAAGAGGCTAAGTACCGTATGACTCCACTCATAACGAGGTCTCTGGAAGAGTTAGATTCATAGAGGCAGGAAGTAGAATGGTGGGTGCCTGTGGGAGGGCGAGTTTGTTTAATGGGGACAGAGTTTTCATTTGGGAAGAACAAAATGTTCTGGATGTGGAGGGTGGTTATGGTTGCACAAAAGCATGAATGTACTTAATGTCACTGAGCTGTACGCTTAAAAATGGTTTGGGCGGTAATTTTTATGTGTATTTTACAGCAATATATAAATTTTTTAAAGATTTTATTTATGGGGCGCCTGGGTGGCTCAGACGGTTAAGTGTCTGCCTTCGGCTTGGGTCTTGATCTCGGGGTCCTGGGATTCCTTGCTTAGCGGGGAGTCTGCTTCTCCCTGTCCCTCTGCTCCCCACCCCCGTTCATGCTAGTGCCGTCTCTCAAATTTTTAAAAAACTTTTTTAAAGATTTTGTTTATCAGAGAGAGCGCACAAGGAGGGGGAGCAGCAGGCAGAGGGAGAAGCAGGCTCCCTGCAGAGCCAGGAGCCTGATGCGGGACTCGATCCCAGGACCCGGGGATCATGACCCAAGCCGAAGGCAGATGCCCAACCGACTAAGCCATTCAAGCGTCCCTCTCAAAATAAATTTAATTTTATACATAAATGTATTTCTTTTGTGAGAGAGAGCATGCACATGCATGTGTGAGCAGGGGGTGTGGGCAGAGAGGGAAAGAGAGAGAATCCCAAGCAGACTTCCCACGCAAAGCGCAGAGCCCAGTGTGGGGCTCGATCTCATGACCCCAAGATCATGATCTGAGCCAAAACCAAGAGTCGGACACTCAACCAACTGAGCCACCCAGGCACCCCAGCAATGTTTTACATTAAAAGAACAAGATGGAGTGAAAGTGGAGCCATGTCAGAGCCACATCAATTTGAGCTCCAGGACGTTGAGGCATGGGGAGAAATAATTGGCATGCCACACAGCGATGCCAACGTGTGGGCCAAGTATACGTAGGACCCCAACCACCTGGAGTTCATCATCTTCACCTGCCAGGGCCCTCTTGGCCATCCTGAAGTTCCTGCTGTTCTAGTTTTTGCTCTTGTTCTTGCTCTCATCCCACAGAGCAGCTGGCTACCTGTAGCTTTGGCCTGCTGGGTCTCCATTCCCCCTTTGTTCTGAGAACCAAGGTTTCCCTTGGGGAACCACTTCTCCCCCACTGTGTTCCCACCACCAGCCTCTGCCTTGGATCTGGCTGATCAGAACCCCACTTCTTTCCTGGTCCAATGACCGGTGCAGAGACGGGTTTCACCAGAACTGGCCGAAGAATAGGCCGCTCTGGGACTTTGCCTCCGGTCATCTGAGAAAGAGGTCTTTCTGCCCGGGCAGCTGGACTGTGAGGGTGTGAGCCTGGGATATACAGTTTGGTGTGTCCTTTCACACCTTCCTCTGTTCATTCAAGCATCCTGTCACCTCAGGGCCTTTGCACTGGCCATACCCTCTACCTGAAATACTCTCTTCCCTCAGGTATTCAGAGCTCCCTCCCTCCCTTCTCTGAACTCTCTGCTCCAGCTGCCCTAACCACCATTTCTCAAACAGCACTGTCAGATTATCCTGCTTTATTTTTCTTTGAAGTGTGTATCATCACTTGTTACTTATTTAGTTATTATCTGTCTCCCTTGCCAGAGAGTAAACTCTGAGACCAGAGGACGTGGTTCTCGTTTACCCTGGCTTGGAGCACTCTATACCACGAGTAAATGCATGAGTGGGTCACCCACCACACCTGGCCCCAGCTGTGCCCAAGTCAGTCCAACCTCACGGACAGGAGACAAAGAGGAACTCCCCATTTCCCTTAAGCCACTTTTTTGTTTTCCAGTGAAGGTATAATACAATCATTTAAGTGTACATCTTAGTAAATGTTTACGTATACATCTGTGTAAGCACCACCTGAATCAAGATAAGGAACATTGGCACTGCCCCTAGGAATCTCCCCGCTGTCCCTAGCCAATCCCTGGCCCTATTACATCACCAGGATTAGCTTTACCTGTCCTAGAATTTTAGAGAATTGGAAGACCTCTTTGTGTCTGTTAGTTGCCCAAGCCACTTTGTTTTCCGCCAGCTGGTAACTGGCCCCCACACCTGTGCCTGCGGGCCTCCCTTCCAATAGGGCAGTGGGCTCCCGCCCCTTGGCCTGGCCACACCACTTAAAGTATTCTGGATTGGTACCTCTCAGAGTTGCAAACCACCGAAATGAACGCTGGCCAACCCAAGCAGAAAAGAGCTTGTTTGCATATAGCGCCGTTCGGCCCAGAGCTGCTGCTGGGGATGCAGTGAACAAACCATCCCATGGCCCTGCCGTCATGGAGCTGAGCTAGCTGGGGAGGCAGGTGATAGACAATAAGCAAAGCAGTGGCAAGTGCAATGGATGAAAAAAGCACGCGGTGATGCGGGGCTGGGGCAGGTGCAGTTTTGAGCCGGGCAGTGCACAGAAAAGTCCTTACCAGGAGCCAGGGACTGAGGCCAAGCAGATTGCTGGGAGAGGAGCATTCCAGGTGAGAACAGCCAGTACAAAGTCCCAGAGGTTGACCGTGCTTGTGGCAGGAGCAGCAAAGAGGCCTGAGGGGCTGGAAAGGGGGCCAGGGTGGGAGGCGGGAGGGAGGACCATCCAAGAAAGAGTGGATAGGTCCTGCAGGGCCCCAGAGACCCGCGTGGAAACTTAGGCTTTGAAAGCTACGGGCGGGTTTTGGACAGTGGAAAGCTGGCATCCCTCCTGCATCTCCCCTTGCACATATCCTCAAGCTCCTGCCCCTCTTTGTCAACCCCAAACAAACTAAATCAACCTTCTGGCTGCACCTCCCCCCTTGGTGAATTTGGGGGAGGAAAAAAACCCCACAGTCCTGACATTGTTCATTCATGCAGTGTTGTCCCAATTTTTCACACCTTGCTGGCTTCCAACATCTCCACATGCTCTGCCCTCCGCGGACATCCTTCTTTCTTAATGCACTAGAAAATAGTCGCTCCATTCATTCGCTCCCACAGTAAAGCCAGGAGCACTTGTGCCCACACTTCCTGCTTCCACTCAGCTCCAGACGCCACCACTCTCTGGCTCTCCCCCGAGTCTGCTTTTTTTCCTTCTCTCCGCAACTCAGACCTCGCCTCTCTGGACGCTTAACTCCCCAGGTGATCTCAGCCAGCCCCACTACCTCAAAGACCATCAAAACACTGACACTCCCGATTAAATGCCTCCAGCCTAGAATTCTCCTGTGAAGTCCCGACACATCCAACCATCTATGTGACCGCTTCCCTTGGAGAGTGTGTATAAAGCAAGTCCAAAATACACCGACCTGCCCGGATCCCTTACGCTCTGCTGTGTGGTCTCTCTGCCCGGGCTTTGCGGGCTTTGCCACAACTGCCTGCCCACCAGCTCTTCCTCAGAGAATGACCCTGGGCTCAGGACCACATTGCCAACACCCTCATGAGGATCAGACTGGATCACACCGGACACTCTGCCTCCACACCCAGGAGAATCAGATGTGCCTGTGATCGTCAGCTCCTGGGCCACCTTTAGTCCGTGACCTACCCTTCAGGCCAGCTCTGAGATGTCACTTACCCTCCCGAGCTCCCTGCGGACTCAGGCAACAGGTGCTCTCCGTAGGACTCTGCCTGAGCTTGCCCCCCTCAGCCCGGTTTCCTCCTGCTGCTTTGAGTCCTCTCTCTTGCACGTGCAAACAATCCGGTGAGCTCCACCTTCAGAATACATGCAAAGTCTGAATGCTTTTCATCATCTTCACCGAGACCACCTGCGTCCAGTCTGCCAGCGCTATGTGCCCAGATTCGCACAGTCTCCTTTTTTGTAATTTAAATTTTTTTAAAGATTCCATTTATTCATTAGCGCATACGTGAGCGCGCATAAGCAGGGGGGAGGGGCAGAGGGAGAGGGAGAAGCAAACTCCCCACTAAGCAGGGAGGCAACATGGGGCTTGATCCCAGGACCCCGAGACCATGACCTGAGTCGAAGGCAAATGCCTAACTGAGCCACCCAGGTGCCCCACAACCTTTTAAAAAATTTTTTTTCTTTTTTTAAAGTAGGCTCCTCACCCGACGTGGGGCTCGGACTCATGACCCTGAAACCAAGCGTCCCAGGCTCTACTGACTCAGCCAGCCAGGCGCCCCTGCAGTAACCTCCTCGTTGGTCTTCCTGCTTCTACTTTTGTGTGGTACCGTCTCTGCACACAGCAGCCAGAGAGTTTTGGGTGCGCATGAAAGACTGGGAACTTAAATGCTGGCGTATACTAATATACTAGTACCAGGGGTTCACACTGCACTGCGCCCAGGCCAGACCCTGTGCTAAGCCCTCTACGGTCGTTCAGCTGTTCTGTGCCTGTATACGGAGTGCCTGCTCTGTACCACGCACTCTGCCCTGCTCTGGGATAAGGTGGTAAAAAGAGAGGCCAGATCTGTATCCCCTTTGAGCTGACATGCTGGGTGGGGAGGCTAAGAATTATGAAGTGAAAATAGAAATAAATACTTGCAGATTGTGACACATGCCCTGAAAAAAAAAATAAAGAGGGTGGTGTGTGGTCACAAGAGAGGCCAACCTTCGATGAGTGCAGAAGGCTTCCTGGAGGAGGTGATCCCTGAGCTGAAAGCCAAAGGGTGAGGAGCCAGCCACACACAAGAGCCAGGTGGGGAGCATTTCAGGCACAAGTCCTGCCACCAGGGTGGCTGGCCGCGTCCATAAGGGGGAGCCGATGAGGCAGATGGGGCAGGGCCTCATGGGCTGCAGTGAAGACTTTGGCTGTTAACGCTGAATAAGGTGGGAGCCATGAATGGTTCTTGGGCAGAGAAGGGGTGTGAACTCACTAGAGTGTTCTCAAGCACCCTTTTGCACCTGTGTGGGAAACCATGAAGGGGAGGTGATCGCAGGAGCCAGGGACCTAGGCAAGGGACAGCGTTGGTTCAGGTGAATGATAATGGGGGCTGGCACAGATATGGGGGGAGGTGAGTAGGTTTGGGAGGTATTTTGGAGGTGGGCTAACAGGAACTGAGGATAAGGAAAAGAACAAACTCAGACAATCCAGAGAATCGAGGTGACACTTTCTGGGGTCAGTACAGGATAGGGCTTGGGGTCAAGGACACCAGGGTTCAAATGCCTTCTAAGCCAGGGGCGCCTGGGTGGCACAGCGGTTAAGCGTCTGCCTTCGGCTCAGGGCGTGATCCCGGCGTTCTGGGATCGAGCCCCACATCAGGCTCCTCTGCTATGAGCCTGCTTCTTCCTCTCCCACTCCCCCTGCTTGTGTTCCCTCTCTCGCTGGCTGTCTCTATCTCTGTCAAATAAATAAATAAAATCTTAAAAAAAAAAAAAAAAAAAGTAAAAAAAAAAAAAAAAAAAAAAAAAAAAAACAAATGCCTTCTAAGCCACTTTGCCACTGGGCAACCTTTAGAAATGTAACCCAGCCTCCCGGCCTCAATTAATTATCGAGGAGAGTAATAAAAGTCATATATATGGTATGCAGATAGGAAGTACTCAAGAAACGGTGGCTATTTAAGAAAAAATTCCGACGGTGGGGGTACAGAGAAAGGGAGTGGCCCAGCTATCTGACAGTGACAGATAGCTGGCAGCAGGGGGCAGCAGCGAGCCCCCAGGCAGCAGGGCAGGGCTCAGATCTTGGCAGCTTTGCAGGTTCAAAGAGGCTGGACCAGACTGCAGGTGCCTCAGGTGCTGGGGCCTGGGGACAAAGCAGGCCTGGGGGCATGTGTCTAGGCCGCGGTACTGAGGAGGTGGGCAGGAGGGGGACAGGCCGTCGCCGCCTCCTGGAGCCTAGGGATCAGAACCTAATAAGGGGCATTTGTTCAGGAGAAACCCGAGCTGCCTGCATGGTGGGATTCAGGCAGAGATGGGGCTGGCAGACAGGGGGCTTCCTGCCCTCCCTCCTTCCTCCTGGAGACTCACCCCAGCTCAGAGACTCAATCCCAGGGCAGTCAAAGCTGGGGTTCCTCCTACCAGCTTCCTACTCCCTCCACAAACACTCCAGGCCCGGGCTCTGTACAATAGGCACTTTATTAGTGGTTGGAATGCAGTTAACACGCAAGAGTGTGCAGACAGAACGGGGGGCCTGAGGGCTGGCGGGCAGGCATGGGAGACTGGGACCCCAGGCTGGGTTTCTCCCTCTCTCGGATGCTGCCGTGGTGCTGATGAGCAAAGACATGAAGTCAGGGGCGGGGGGGGGGGGGCGGGTATGGCGAAGGGGGAACTGGGAAACCAGGTCCCCAGAGTTTAACAAATTTGGCAAAAGGATCCTCAAGGTGAGGTGAGGGGGCAGGATGGCCTGGTCTGCCCACAGCATCTGCCCCCACCCCTTCCCTGACATTGTCGCTTGCGTGGATTCAGCTGCTTTGTCTCTTACAAAGAGAGCTGTGTCAGTAACTGGCAGAAGAAGGGGGAAACTGGGCCCAACTCCTCCAGCAGGCCAGCAGGTTTCCATTAAGCAGCTATTAGCGGACTCCTCCCTCCTGCTCTGGTCTGTCCACACCGGTGCTCTCAGCGGCCCTCCCCCGACAGACCCACTCCCTCTCCTTCCATGACACCCCTGCTGTGGCCTCCCATGCCAGCAGCCACCCCCACCTGGTCACACCACTCCCACCCCAGCCACGCTGGGCAGGGAGGGGACGACAGAAGGCACTCCTCAGCTTGGCCCCATCTCAGCCGTGGAGACAGACAGAAAAAAGCTAACAGACCCTTTAATGCATGTCCAGGTTAAAAAAAAATAAGAAAGAAACGCGTGTGGCAGCCTGCGAGGCAGCTGTTCAGGCGTGGAGAAGGGGCTGGGTCCCGGCCAGAGCAGACACGAGTGAACGGGGGGCCTCAGGAGCCGGAGCTCACTTTAGCCATCACTCTCGCAGACACAAACGCTGCCCCATCGCAAGAGGGGAACAGGAAGCACGAGGCGGCCCACAGAGGTCGGGCCCCCCCTGCATGCCAGCCATCAAGATACCTCACCGGACTTCTCTCCTTCCGGGCCAGTGAGGGCTGGAGTGGCCTGTGCAGTCTTGGGGCGCCGCCATGAAAACTCCCAACTGCCCCCTGGCATAGGGAGGAGAGGCCCCAAATCCTCCAGGTCCCTGGAATCCAGTGGTAACTGGATGGTTGGAGGGTGGAGGGGAGGCGGCAGTGATAGGACTTCAGGTGAGCCCAGGGGGCCAGGGGTTCTGACCCAGCTGCCGAGCACCCAGTGTGAGACTTTTGGAGAGGTGGGGGGAGAGCGGGGGCCTTTAGGACTCGGCCAGCTTCTTGTTGGTCTTGTTCAAGAGCCTCTTGAGGTTGGGAGACATGAAGTAAGGCCTCTCGGCTGAGCCATCATTCCTCTCCAGGTCCTCCACTGCGGAGAGAGGCCCCAGAGACGGTGGCATGAGGGGAGCCCATGGGCAGGGGCCTCTGGGGACAGGGCAGGAGGACGAGGGCCACAGAGAAGCCTCAGAGGGTTAGGAAGCAAGACACACTGGGACCAGAGAGGGGCAGGCTGTGGTGGGCTCGGAACGGGACACGCACACACTCCCCACACTCCCAGGCAGGGTAGCCCCAGGCCCGCATGCACCCCCGGTCTACAGGGAGGAAACGAGGAGGCCTGCCTGGCCCCCACGCCTCCCTCCCTCTCTACTCCTCGACTTCTGCCCGCTTCCCCTCCTCCGCACTCCCCTTCAACAGGATGTCTCTCAGCTCGGGCGACATGAAGTAGGGTCGCTCCTGAGAGCCGTCATTCCTTTCCAGGTCCTCACCTGGGCTCCCCCCAGGAACCGGCAGGGGGAAAATGGGGTGGTCAGGAAGGGAGGGAAAGAGGGAGGCAGGGAAGAACAGGGAAGCCAGCAGGCATGGAGTAGAGGAAGAGAAAAGAAAAAAACAAAAAACAAAAAGACAGATGGAGAGACCAGAGTTAGTAGCAGCCACAGATCCCCCCCCCCAACAAAGCCAGAGACTCCAAAGCCGAGGGCCCAGGGGCACAGCCTTCTAGCTGCAGCCTGGACCAGGGGACAACAGGATGGAGCAGCTCCAAGCGTAGGGAGGAGGCCGAGACAGCATGCCAGGGCCCTCTGACGCAGAACAGCCAGTCCCCAGGGAAGCTGGGGGCACCTGGCCGCTGAATACATAGCCCCATCAGATGTTATGCCCAGAGGGGAGAAGGCAGTCAGAGCCCGGCAAGGGTTGGGTTGAGGGGTCACTCACAGAAGCAGAGGAACAACGTGTCCACACACATGCCGTAGACACTGAAGAAGCCATGGGCAATCAGGTAGGAGCCGACGATCACCGTCTAGGCAAGGGGACCCAAGCTGTTTCCATCCCAGCTCTTACAGCAACTCCCACTCACCACACCCTCCCAGGCTCGGATCCTGTCATTCCCCTGCTGATAAGCCCTCCTAAAATAACATCCTAAATCCTACCATTCACTCCTTGTTTTCTTCAACCCCAGGGCCTTTGCACATGCTGTTGTCCTGACTTAAGTCTAGTTTGTGTCCTCTTATACTTCTGCTTTCAGTTCAGACATCAAGTCCTGAGATACCACCTCCTCCAAGAAGCTGTTTCTGACATCTAGACCAGTTTTACGCTCTCCTAGCCCTGCATGCCTGTCCTCTGAAACCTTCGTCTGGCTGCCATTTTATGCATGTTTAGGGAATTAAGGCATAATGCCTTCATCCCCACTAGACTGTATCTGTCCCACTTATGGCCACACCCCCAACAATCGGAGACTCACAGGGCCTTGGCAGGTATCTGATAAACATTTATGATTGAAGCAAGTGGACAATAGAGAGATTAAATAACTTGCCCAAACTGACTCATCTCAGAGAGAGCAAATAGAGAACTCAGATAAAAATCTAGGTCATTGGGCTCCAAGGCCTGCACTGCTCTCAGAGTGATGACATTACCCCTTCACGGCCCCACCACCTCCGTCCCTGCCCTTATCCCCAGCTCCCCCCCGGCCCCGCCACCAATCTCCTCACTATTCCTGGCATAGGCCCACCTCAGGGCCTCCGTATTTGTTGATCCCTGTGCCTGGAGGTTCCCTGTATCTCCTTCAGATTTTAGATCCGACATCACTTCCACAGTGAAGACACCTGGCCTTCCAGGCCTGCCCAAATCCTCCCCCACAGGCTCTGACGGTTCCCTGTAACGCTCCCCTGTGGCACAGATCAGGGATCAGTTTGTAATCACACATCCATCTGCATCATTATTCGAGATCTATTTGCCTCTGAAAGGTAAGGTCCTCTGGAGGGAAGCCCTTCCTCTACCGCCCCAACCCCCCCGGGGGCCTGCTACACAGTAAATGCTTACTACATGTTTGCTAACTGAATAAATCATCAATCCCCCACCTCTGACCTCCATCCACATCTGTCTAGTAAAAAGAGACCAGGAGACCCCAGTACCTCCTTCTCCCTGGACCCCCACCCCATCCCCAAAGGTCCATACCAGTATAGGGACCCAGTAATAATTGAGGGGTGGTGCTGTGTCCTGCACAATCCTGATCCGGTGGGTGAAGAAAAAGAAAGCCAGGATCCCTAAGGAGAAGGAGGAAACCAAGATGGATGAGGGTTCTGGCTAAAGGAAGTGCCCCCCCCAATAAGACCTCAGAGAACATGGCACCCGTCACGAAGAAGATGTGGGGGCCCAACAGCACTTCACAAGTCACCCCAGTGGCTCCCACAGCCCCACGGGCTGGCCAGCGGCACTCACCCACGCTACCCACGATCAGAAGCTTGCCCAACAGGAAAAGGAAGTCGGTAACTTTGTCTAGGACAGCCACTCTGCAGGGGACAGTGAGGAGCAGGCATGAAGACGGGCTCAGGGACTGGGGGAGGAGGGAGGCAGCCCGAGGGCCGTGCTTTCCCTGACCTGATGATGTTTCTCATGAGCAGGAAGAAGGCATTCCTGGCTGAGGTGCAGAAGTTGGTGCCGTAGATGGCAATCTGGAGGGAGGAAGGGGGGGTCAGGCCCACTGGCTGGGAATGACGGTTCCTCGTACCCAGCAGGAGATGGTGGGCTGGTTCTGGGTCCCAGGCCTCCTCACCATGATGTAGGCATTCCTGTTGAGGAATCTGATGAACTTCTCCAGGCACCAGAAGCAGCATTTGAGACAGGTCATGAGGAACTTGGCAAACTTGTTCTCGGCAGCTAAGAGAGAAAGGAGGGATGCAGAGGTGAGGGGAGACTCCCCGGTAGGGACACCCCACCCCACCCCACCCTCTTCATTACACGCACACAGTCCAGCATTCCCCGAACCCGCCTACCCAAAGAGACAGGGGGAGGAACTTGATCCAGAACCCCCGGGGTCCTGCCCCTCACCCAAGTAGGAACCAACCAGGCCCAGGACTCTCAGCCCAGACCCCCAGGAAGGGCCCTATCATGAAGCCTTTCAACCCAGCCTCCAGGCAGGAACCAATCACAGCCCACACTACTGCCCTGGCCCCGCCTCCCAAGCAGAAGCCAATCCTCGCCGCCTCCTTGGCTCCACCCCAAATAACAACCAATCCCAGCCCCACCGCTGCCAAAATGAAACACGCCTCAGCCCCGCCCTTATCTGCACAGACAGATCTTAGCCTCTTCAGGAACCAACGGGGGCCCCGGTGGCCCCGGCCTCTTGGTTCCCACCCCCCCCACCCCCCAAAAGTAAGAACTCCACCCAGTGGGCTCCCTCAGCCATTCCTCCACCTCAGGAACTAATCGCTCAAACTCCCCACCTCCGCCCTCCTCACCCCAAGTAGAAACCACAGTCCCATGGCCTTAACACCCCCCTCACCCGCCAATAAACCAATTCCAGATCTGCCCTCAGCCCGGACCCCACCAGCCAAAGCCAGCCACCGGCGGGCCGCACCTTTCAGGCGCTGATCCAAGTACTCGAGCATCACTCGGATGATCTGCACAATGGCCAGAATGAGGGCGCCAAACGCCAGGGAGCCTGTGTGGTACCTGAGGGCCAAGAGGGGGGTCAGTGGCCGCACCAAGGCTCCTCCACCCCATCTCGCCCCCACCCCCCACCCCCAGCCCACCCGGAGGCCCACCTGAGCGCCCGACCGAAGGCAGAGAAGAGTGGGAAAGCAGGCAGGTCATCTGGCTTGTGCAGGGCCCAGTAGTAGGAGGCGAAGGCCCCAGCTAGCGTGACCTGGCCCAGGGCCAGCACGAAGTTGGCCAGCCAGAAGAACATGAAGGCGTTGAAGATCTGCAGGCCTAGCAGGGCCCGGTGGTAGCCCGACTCACCCCCGTAGAAGGCGAACTGGCAGTGGGCACCAGGACACAGGCGGGATTCATTGGAGGAGGCGAAGGTCTGTGGGAGGGGTGCAGAGCCAGGTCACGACATAGGGGCCGAGGGTTCAGAGTGGGCTCTGGGCATCAGGTCTGGGTCAGACAGACCATGGGGTGGGACAGGAGTCATGGGAATCAGAGGTAAGTCGAGGGACTGGGGGTTCTGTATAGGGGCTCCTAAAGACAGGACCGTTGACTCCATGGGGGTGAGACAGAATAAGCTATCCTGGGGATCAGGGTGGAGTCATGCGTCAGGAGAGTGGCCACGTGGACAGGAAAAGAGTGGCAGAGATAGATCAGTACGAGGACCACAGGGGTTAGGAGAGGGGCCTGTGAAAGGCCAGAAAGGGGTTCTAGAAGTAAGACCTGGCCATCACTGGGTTAAGAGAGGGGTATGGGGCAGGAAATGAAGTCAAGGGGAGAAAGGTGGGTGGTTCAGTATTCAGGGTGGGCTGGGGGCTGCCAAATGGGATCTCTTCCCCTCGGTGCTTCCCACATACAGCACCAGGCACACAGCAGGCACCGAATGTTTGCTGAATGATCCTCAAGTGGGGATGAGAGATTTCAGATAGTCTGTGGACTGCCAGGGAAACAGCTGACCCCCACCTCAGGGTTGCAGGTTTTCCCAGCAAACTGGCAGGTGCCATCGTCAAAGATCTTATAGACGGCTTCGTTGGAAGTGGACAGGAAGCTGGAGGTCCGTTAAGGAAGCTGAGGTTTGGGATTAGGGACCCCGGTGGCTGGTGAGAAAGGATCCATTCCCCCACCGGGTTCTGGCCCTGCCCCCCATGTTGCAGGTCACTCCCAGGGCAGTCTGGCCCTTGTCCACCCCCGGGGCCAGGGATCCGGGTCTGAGGCTGGATACACAGCAGTGCTAGCCCAGTAGGCAATGCAAAGGCACAGCAGGAAGAAGGTGACCAGTGGGTACAGCAGGGAGCACATCACGTATCCCACAGCCCTGGGGAAGAGCAGAGACACAGGCATCAGGGCCTGAGCAGCCCTGGGACCGCCCCGGGCCAGCCCCGGGCCACCCTGGCACCCACCTGCTGGCTTCTTTGATGAGCGCAATGGCGATGAGAATTCTCTTCCGCAGAAAGATGAGCAGCAGGATGATAACGGCCTCGAGGATGCTCAGAATGATCACTGTGGGCGGCAGAGCGGGCCGAGTCTGCCAGCTGCCCGTCCCCACTCCCTCCCAGGCCTCACCGGGGGCAAGATGGGGGGGGCTGGGACTCACTGAAGGCCATCCATGTCTGCCGCAAGTGCAGATACACGCGGAGGTCTGTCTGGAAGCCAAGGTCCACCAGGGAGATGTCGGAGCCCGCCTCGCCCCGCAGCCGCATGTACTCCATGTAGCAGTGAAATATGCCTGCAGAGGGGGCCAACCTCAGCCCAGCGGACGCCCCCCCAACGCTGCAAAGCAGGTGGGAGCACCCCGTGTAGCAGAAGCAAGAACAGAGCTGATAACGGCTGCCGTCGCTTGCTCCTGCCTCCGAGGCTTTGTAGAGGTTGATTTATTTATTATTTGTGTGACAGAGAGAGAGAGCAGGGGGAGAGAAAGAGGGAGAGAGAGAATCCCAAACAGACTTCCCACTGAGCACAGAGCCCGATTCGGGGCTTGATCCCAGGACCCTGAGATCATGACCTGAGAGAAAATCAAGAGTCAGATGCTTAACCAAATGAGCCACCCAGGTGCCCCACCTCTGAGCCTTTGTACTTGCTGTCCCGGCTGCTTAGTACTGGATTTCTCACACCTTCCTGTCTCTACTCAAATGTCACATTCTTTTTTTTTTTTTTTAAGATTTTATTTATTTATTTGTCAGAGAAAGAGCACAAGCAGGGAGGAGCGGCAGGCAGAGGCAGAGAGAGAAGCAGGCTCCCCACTGAGCAGGGAGCCCCGTACGAGCCTCAATCCCAGGACCCCGGGGATCACAAACCGAGCTGAAGGTAAACGCTTACCTGACTGAGCCAACCAGGCATCCCTCAAAGGTCACCTTCTAATGAGACCTTCCCAATTCACTTCTCCCGTTTGGAATCACAGCCCCTCACACTCAACCTCTTATCCCTTCTCTCTGCTTGGAACTTCTAGAGGGTTTTCTGGTTTATTATTTCTATTTCTTTTTTTTTTTTTAAGATTTTATTTATTTATTCGACAGGACAGAGACAGCCAGCGAGAGAGGGAACACAAGCAGGGGGAGTGGGAGAGGAAGAAGCAGGCTCATAGCAGAGGAGCCTGATGTGGGGCTCGATCCCAGATCGCCGGGATCATGCCCCGAGCCGAAGGCAGACACTTAACGACTGCGCCACCCAGGCGCCCCCTATTATTTCTATTTCTTAAGATTTTAAGTAATCCGTACACCCAACATGGGGCTTGAACTCACGACCCAGAGATCAAGAGTCGCAGGCTCCCCTGACTTAGCCGGCCAGGCGCGCCCCCTGGTTTATTATTTCTTGTCCATCTTCCCCACACCCCTGGGACCTAGAAAACTGCTTGGGCACACAAGCGCCGATCCAGGCTTGATGCACACATGCATAAATGAGCGGCTGAATGGGCTGCCAGGATGCTATGTGACCTGAGGTTTTCCCTGCCACCCAGTAACAATGATCTGTGGCTGGGGACGGAGGATGTGGGTATTAACATTCAGTGGGGTGGCATTAGGGATTTTCAATATTCCTCTTAGCTCTTTGTAGAATAAAATTGTAATTTTAAGTAAAAATTTAAGTAAAAAAAAAAACAAAACAAAACAGGGGCACCTGGCAGGCTCAGTCGGTACAGCATGCGACTCTTGATCTGAGGGTCGTGAGTTCGAGCCCCACGCTGGGTGTAGAGAGGACTTAAAAACAGAATCTTAGGACCGCCTGGGTTGTTCAGTCAGTTAAGTGTCTGCCTTCGGCTCAGGTCCCTGGGGTCCTGGGATTGAGACCCACGTCGGGCTCCCTGCTCAGTATGGAATCTGCTTCTCCCTCCCTCTGCGCCCCCTACCTCAGCTCATGTTCTCTCTTTCTCTCTCACTCTCTCTCTCTCAAATAAAATCTTAAAAAATAAAATAAAATCTTAAAAACAAACAAAACCATTTGCCTAAAATGCCAGCACCCAGCTAGAAACCGCCACTAGCATGAATATTTTAATATCTATGTCCTCACACCAGGCTGCCTGTAAGACATCTCTCCCCCTGGAATGTTTATCTGAAGAATCAGAACGCGAAGCACTGGGTTTTGTGCATTGCCTCTGGGTTTCCCAGGCCTGAGAGCTACAGGGCCCTCCCCCCATCTCGTCTATACACTTTTTCTCATTAAGCCTCCTAACCAGTAAATACTTATTATCCCCACTTTATAGAGGAAGAAATTGAGGCACGGGGACGTTGAGTCACTTGCCCAAGGTCACAGAGGAAGGAACTGGCAGAGTCGGCATTTAACCCCCAGCCGTCCGGTGCCAGAGCAGACATCTTTAACCCCTGCGCTAGGCAGTCTACTTGAGAATGCTGTCTGATGTAGATAAAATCCAGATCCAGGTCCCACCTGGAAGGCTGTGATTTAACTCACACCCCATCGATAAACACCAGAGTCGTTTCCAAGTGCTACTCCCATAAACAATGCTGAGATGAACATCTTCGCAAATAGGCCAGATAAAATAGAGATGGCTTAGGACAAGATTCCTGACGGCTACTGTCAGGTCAGAGAGCAGAGGCGTTTTACAGACTTGGGGGGGGGGGCGTACCATAGCCCAGCACCAGAATCAGCATGGTGACCATCACCCAGACCATGACGCCGGCCAGGAAGCGCAGCAGGACAATGAAGAGAAGGCTCAACAGCATGGCGATGATCAGGCCACTGGGGACAAAACGGGGGCATGAGCAGACGGCATCCTGTCGCCAGCCCTGGGCTACACAGACTGGGGGCTCCCCACTTACATGACTATCCAGTACCAGGAGACCGTGTAATCTTCAAAAATCCGCATGGCCAGCTGCCGCGCCTCCAGGACCCCATTGGCCTTCCTGGGGACAGGCACACAAGGCTCGTGTCGGAGCCCCTCCCTGACCGGGCCCGCCCCGGAAAGTAGGACCCCCGATGGGGCGGGCCGGGGTCCTCACTTGGCGCCCTCCACCAGCTCTGTGATGTTCTTTCGAGAGCCGTGCCCATCCTCATAGGTCGTCTCGTTGCCCACCATGAGGACCCCCTTGTGGGCGTGGATGGCTGGAAAGCATCGCCGGGCCACTGCGGGGAGCAGGGAATGAGACCAGTCAGGCTGAGCCCCTAAAACCTCTCCACCCCCCACCCCCCGTTTCCGGAACCCCAGACTCACGGGGTTTGCTGGGGATGAGGACAGCAGGGCAGTCGCCATCCCGAAGCACTTCAGCCACACCCTAGCAAGAGAAGGAGAGGGTTTCACGCCCCAGCCCAGCACCCTCCACCTGCCCCCTCCCTAGGCTCCCCTCACCTTGTTGGTCTGGAAGCCAGGCACACAGAACTGCTTGTAGTACTCAAAGTCCTGTGATCTGTGAGCGTTCAGGTAGGTGAGGTAACGGTCGGGGCATTTCTCCACGCAGATCTTGGGGGGCAGGAGGCAGGGGTTGGGTGGGATCAAGACAGACACCCAGTCCCCACACAGGACAGAGGCCCCATCTCCCATGCACCAGGGAAAAGAAAGGGCTGAGAGAGAAGCTGTCCCTAGAGGGAGAAAAGGACCCGGTGATGGAAAGCAGGGGTAGCAAAGGAGATAGGAGAGCGGCCGAATTACCTGGGGGGTGGGACACTGGAATTCCAGCAGGACCAGAGGGCTGGCACACTTCACAATGTTGAAATAGAACAGGTAGGGTTTGTTCCTGGGGTTGGGGAAGGGAGATGAAAACTGTCAAGATTTCTCAACGTCCCTACGTGTGGCATCTATGCAAGCAACGACGGTAGCAGCAACCCCGAGCGATTCCAGCTCTGCCTGGTGGCTCATCTAACCATCCCAACAGCCTCATGAGGGTGGGACTGTGCTGAGCCCCATTTCAGAGATGAGGAAAATACGGCCCAGAGAGGTTGGGACACTTGTCCTAGCTCACACAGCCAGGGAGTGGCACAGCCTGGACTGAACTCGCTTTTAGCTCACCTGTTTAGCTCACCCCGCCTGACATCAGATCCAGGACTGTCTCCTCTCTGTCCCTCCCCTAAACTGTGAGCTACCAGAGGACAAGACTCTTAATGTCTCCTTCAGTGCAGTGTCCTCAAGGCCTAGAACAGCGGCTGGGGATGGCCGGGAGCTTTACAAATACTTGTTGACTAAATAACGGAGGGATGGAGGTGAGGGAAGCCTAGAACCTTCTCCCCAGTGCTCATGAAGCCGTCCTGCCCACACCTCTCCAGTCCCACCAAGCCCCAAAGAGCCAGACTCACGCATTTTTTGTGCCCTTCTGCCCGCAGAACTCGCCTCGGCTATCAGTGGGGTAGATCACCTTTCGAGGGTCCCCATGGGTCCAGGCTGTGGAGGGATCCAGGGATACTGAGGTACGGCCATTCCTCAGCACCAACCCCATTTCGGCCCTAGGGCTGTGGCTTATCCTCCCACCTTGGATCCCCAATCCTGTGCCCTCCTCCACTCACCTATGATGCCTACAGCCACGTAGCCCACAATGGCCAGGAGGAGGAACACACAGCAAATGATGTCTGTGCAGCCCCTGGGGAACAGAGAACAGCATCAGGGTGGGAGCCTTGGGGCCCAGTTTATCACGGACCCCATCCTGCCCTGCACACACACCCACATTCATGTGTCACTTGGACACATGTTCCTTAGTGGTGTGAATGCTGTACCAAAGAGCACATACATTTTATTTTTGTTTTTTTCTTAAAAAGCAAGCGCCATGCCCAGCACCGGGCAGGAACTCACAACCCTGAGATCAGGGGTCACATGCTCTACGGACTGAGCCAGCCAGGCGCCCCTTACATTTTGTCACCTACCACTACACTATTCTTGAAGCAGTTGGCCACAATGTTCAGCTCTCCGTTGACTGAGAGAGCCCACTTCCCCCCACCTTTAATAGCAATAGGGGATCAATGGTTTTTAAATTTTAAACTATTTTTTTAGAGATTTTATTTATTTATTTGAGAGAGAGTGAGTGAGAGAGCACAAGCTGGGGGAGAGGCAGAGGGAGAGAGAGAAGTGGGCTTCGGCTCGGGTCATGATCTGAGGGTCCTGGAATGGAGCCCCGAATTGGGCTCTCTGCTCAGTGGGGAGTCTGCTTCTCCCTCTCCCTCTGTCTACTGCTCTGTCTACTTGTGCTCTCTCTGTCAATTAAGTAAATAAAATCTTTTTTTAAAAAATTCATATTTTGGGGCACCTGGGTGGCTCTGTTGGTTAAGTATTGGGCTCTTGGTTTCAGCTCAGGTCACGGTCTCAGGATCATGGGATTGAGCCCCAAGTTGGCTACAGGCTCAGCACAGAGTTTGCTTGGGACACTCTGTCTCCCTTGCCCTCTGCCCACAGGCATGCTCACTGGCGTGAGTGTTCTCTCTCTCAAATAAATAAGTAAAATCTTTTTTAAAAATTTCGTATTTCCAAATTCCCTCCAAAATACACTGAGCCACTTAGATTCAGAGCAGCATATGTGCCAATCTTTCTAATCTTTGCTATTCTGTGATGGGGAAATTCTATTTGGTTATTGTTTTAAATCTCATTCCTTTACCAGTCGGTCAATTTGCACACTTCCCCATAGCTTCACTGTCTACAGTATTTCTTGTTCTAGAAATTATCTCTTCCAGTCTTTTGCCTGAGTTTAAAAATTCGTTTGTAAAGACTCTTTGGGGGCGCCTGGGTGGCTCAGATGGTTAAGCGTCTGCCTTTGGCTCAGGTCATGATCTCCGGGTCCTGGGTTCAAGCCCCCAGTCCTGGCTCAGCTCCTTGCTCAGCAGAGAACCTGCTTCTCCCTCTCCCTCTGCCCTCCACTCCTGCTCTCTCACTCTATCTCAAATCAGTCAATCAATCAATATCTTTTTTAAAAAGACTCTTTGTATATTAAGGAAATTAGTTTTTCAATTGTCAAGTAGCAAATATTGATCACCAGTTTGTTGCAGGGCAGATGTGGTGGTTGGGGGGGTAAAGAAATGGGTGGAGGTAGTGCTAGCAGAGACCCCCCCCCCCCAACCCAGAGCCCTTACCTGTGGTAAATGGGTCCTTTGAAGGTAGGGTCATACTTCTGTGGTGTTCCTGAAAATCAGCAAGATTGAGCAGGGTGACCAAGAAGGGGCTGCGAGATCCCCCCCCCCAGAAGCCCCTAGGGGTATCTCTGGCCCAGAGAAGAGTGAAGTCCAGAGACCCAGCGGATTTCCTGCTTCACCCCACCTCCAGGCGGCCACACCCCAGCCCCCAGTGCGGGCAGGCCAAGCAGGGGGAGCAGGCGCTGATGGAGAACAGCTCCGAGTTATCACCTGAAGGCCACCCACTGGGGAGGGGGCAGGACTGGGGGCCACCCACTGAGGAAGGGGCTGGACTGGGGACGGAGAGCCGGGGAGGGAAGGGAGGGTCCAAGGTGGGATCTGGAGAAGGTTCCTGCAGGAGTACAGGGGAGGGGGCTTACGAAGACAGGCCCTTCAGTGGACGGGGTCTGGAAGGAGCTCTGAGAGGCAGCTCCGGAAGAGGACTCGGGTGAGGGGCTACCCGCAGAGACCCTCACTTCTGCTCCCCACTCTTGCTCCCGGCCGGGTCTTCCCGCTGCGCCCTCCGAGTGGCCAGGCCCGGGTGCGGGAGGGGGGCGCTGCCTACCGTGCTTCCCGTAGTAGTGCTGTCGTTCGCCCCCCATCCCCGCGGGCTCCCTGCCCCGGCGGCCGTCCGCCTGCTCCAAGCCCCCTCGGTCCCGGGTCTGCAAGCGCGGGCGTCCCGTGGGAGGGACGGACGGACCGACGGACGGCGGCTCCTCCCAGCCCGGAGCCAGGCGGGGCGGCCCAAACCGGTCTGACCGGACCTAGCTGCGCTGCAGCCTCGGGACGGACTGGCCGACGGACGGAGGGAGGGAGGGACGGAGGGGGCCGGGCGGGGCGGCAGCTGCTCCCGCCACTCACCCGGCGCCCGATTTAGCCCTCTCCGCCCCCCCTCCTGCCCAGCCCCCACCCGGGGAATTCTGGCTTCACCCCGCGGCCCCGGCGCTCCCCCTACGTCCCAACCAGGCGACGCCGCCTACCGCACGTCTCAGCCCGTGAAGGGCGCCTCACGTTGCCCCATTCTCCAGGTATGGAAACTGAGGCGCAGACGGGTAACTCTAGATAGAGGCGCCGCAAAACAGGCAGATGGCTGAACCCCAACTCCCGAATATAGAGTATTTGCGCTGAAAACTTTCAGGCCAGTGGACGCGTTTTATTTCAGTCTGCATTTTTTTTTTTTTTTAATGAAATGCCAACAGAGAAACATTGGGAGACTCCCTACAAAAACCCACATCGCTAGTCTCTTGAAGGCTGGCAAAG
This sequence comes from Ursus americanus, assembly GCF_024610735.1. Taxonomy (NCBI): domain Eukaryota; kingdom Metazoa; phylum Chordata; class Mammalia; order Carnivora; family Ursidae; genus Ursus; species Ursus americanus. Next base: position 52,508,151 of record NC_142140.1, read on the forward strand.
TGGGCCTGGCAGCCCACATGCCCCATCCTTGCCTGGCACTGCCCTTCATGGCCCCCAAGGCTAGACACCTGAGCTCACCATCCCTTCACACATCCCAGTTGTGAATCCTGGAGCCACTGTTTTGTAGAGCAAGTATTTATTGAGCACCTACTGGGTGCTGGCCCAGGGCCGCGCACTAAGTACGGTGGCAAATGAGAGACCCAATGTTGTGGGTCTGTTCTTGTGAACCTGACACCCTAACTGCATGGCCCTAGATTCAAATGCTCCTTCGGCCCTATCCAAGCCAGAGGACAATTCAGCTACTGTCTTGCCTGCCCTGAGCCCCCTCAACTGTGAAATGGGGCTGAAGTGTCAAACCAAAACTGGTCAAAGACCAATCACAGGATAACAGGAGGTATACAGTTGGCATGGCAATTTATGGCTGGCATGGATATACTGTAGTCAGTGCAGGGGTGTTTAACTGATGTGGGGGTATAGGTATGGAGGGACCACCAGTATGGGGCACAGCTGGTGTGGAGGCATACAGCCAACAAAGAGGTATACAGTTGCCATGGGGGTGTTTAATCAGTACACAGCGGGGGGGGGGTATATAGCTGGTGCAAGGTATACAGTCAGCAAAGAATTATATAGCCAGTGTGAGGGTATACAATCAGCGTGGGGTACACGGTCAGCTGGTTATACCCCCTTACTGTGTTCCCCCACACCAACCATCCACTCCCCAAGCCAACTGTACGCTCCCTCAATCATGCGCCTGTTCTCACTGCACCCCCCCCCCAAAACTCTTTGAGGCCAGCTGTATACTTCACAGTGCAGTTGATTACACAGTTGGTGCCGTGGCATAGTCAGCAGGAATATATATTCAGTGTGAGGCATATAGTCAGCAATGGGGTTCTATAGTATGGGCACATACAGTTGGTGCTCAATAAGTGTAGCTGCTACCTCAAAGTCAAGCATTCCCTGACAGGGCTCTGGTCACTAACTCAGCTTGTTGCTAGAGGAATGCGCCTCCCCCGAGGGGCCTCCAGCTGTGGGAGCCCCGCCTGACCCCGTGGCCCACAGGCTTTAGCAAACAGGGGAGGTTCAAGGCTCCAAGCCATGCCCTTGGGTGACCAGTTCTGCCAAAGAAACCCTGTGGTTCCCGTGGTCTCTGCCAACCCAAAGGCTGGCTGGTCCCACCCACCCAGTCCAAGCAGTGGACAAAAAAAGCGGCACAGGCTGCGGCCTCTTCCCAGCTACACTAGGTCCCTTGGGGACACTCCTGCAGACTCAGGACTTCAGCCACCAGCTCCCCCCGACAATCCCCCAAAACATTGGTCCCCTGGGCTGTACACCCCTGTGACACCTGGAGGTCTCATGGGCGTCTCACACTCAGCACAGCCACATGCAAGCCCCTGATGGTCCCCAAACTGCCCTGACTCAGGAAAGGCAGCTTTGTCTTCCCAAGCGCTCAGACCAGAAACCTGGGGTGCCTAGCTTTACTTCACACCAGCTCCGCCTTCGGAATCTATCAAGAATCCAAGCACTTCTCACCCCTACCCTTGTCACACAGCTGTGGTTTCCTGCCTAGACCAGTGCAGGCAGCTCCACCCTGCTCTCCCAGCTCCCACCCTCCCACTCCCCTCACTGTCCTTTCCCTCCGTAGCAGCCAGAGAAGTCTGTGAACACCTCTGCCCAGAAACTTCCATGGTTCCCGCCTCCCTCAGAGGAAAAACCCAACTCCTCACCATGACCTATAGGGCCCCATTCGCTCTGCCAGGTCCCCTCCCTCACTCCCCTTCACTTGCTTGTTTCAGCTTCACTGGCATCATTAACTAAACCACAAACTCACCAGGCATGGTCTTACCTCAGGACCTTTGCACTGGCTGTTCCCTCTACCCAGAAATCTCTTCCCAGAGATGTCCATGTCGCTCCACTTCATTCAGGGCTCTGTTCAATCATCCCCTCCTCAGAGAGGCTTTCTCTGACCATCCTATCCAAAACAGCATCCCTTTCCCCTCACCCCATCGCACTATTTTATTTTGTTTTTTTATCAGCACCTGACACATCACACATTTATGTATTGCTTGTTTATCATCTGCCCCCTTGCCTGTTTGCAGCACAAGGGCAGGGGTTTATGTATGTTCTCTTCTCAACTGTTTCCAGGGCCCAAAATAGCACCTGGCACTCAGTGTTTGTTGAATGAATAACCACAGTACATAAACCATTTATAGAGAGCTAAGACTGGGGGCACCTGGGTGGCTCAGTCAGTTAAGTGTCCAACTCTTGATTTCAACTCAGGCTATGATCTCAGAGTCCTGAGATCGGGCCCCTGTGGGCTCTGCACAGCTTGGAGTCTGCTTGGGATTCTCTCTCCCTCTGCTCCCCCCTTCCCCCAGCCCTTGTGCCCAGCTTGAGTGTGTGTGCACGCTCTCTCTCTCTCTCACATAAATACATAATATCTTAAAAAAAAAAAAAAGATAGCTAAGACTGAAAGTAAAAACATAGCTTAGAGTTTTCCAGGTGCATGTATTTAAAAAATTAATTTGTGAATTTTATATATAAAGAACTTAATACATGATAAATGTGGAATTTTCAGCGGGTGGGGAAAGGATACATCAATCCATCAGTAGCCTTGATTCCATTAAGAAGGGAAAAAGCTAACTTCACCCCAACACAGAGCAAAATAAATTCCACATGCATTAATCATGCAAAATAGATAAAAACTCAAAACTATTACAGGTATGAAGGGAAAACTCAGGAACATATTTCCACCATGCGATAGGAGGTGAAACCGGTGAGGGTGGAGAAGAGATAAGGGAGCACGGGTTAGTTTCTTGTGTCCCCTGAACGGCAGCCAGACTGGCAGAGGGGAAGCAACCCTATAAGAATGGCTGGTGCCCGGGGCGCCTGGGTAGGTCAGTCGGTTAAGCGTCTGCCTTTGGCTCAGGTCATGATCCCAGGGTCCCGGGATCAAGCCCCCTGTCCAGCTCTGCCTCAGCAGGGAGTCTGCTTCTCCCTCTCCCTCTGCTCCTCCCCTCGACTCATGCCCAAGCTCCTTCTCTTGCGCTCTCTCTCTCACTCTTAAATAAATAAAATCTTTAAAAAAAGAAAAAGTGGCTGTTGCTGACGGAGGAGTATTTTTCAGGGTCTACCTCTGTCCTCATTATACTGGAGGTCCTATCATCAACCCATTTTACAGTGGAGGAAACCAAGGCTCAGGGAGGAGAAGTGGCTTGCCCAGCCACCTAGCAACAAGTAGAGGGTCTGATGGGTGAGTGGGAGCCACTGAGAGTCTTTGAGCAGGAGCATGGGGAGGGGAAGACGCATAGAGAGGTTTCAGCTCTCAGGGAAATCGGTGGCTGTGGATGGGACAGTGGGGCCATGACCTCACTGTGTGAACCTGAGCTGTCCCTCTGTAAGGTGGAACTAAAGGTACAGAGTAGCGCCTGCCGGAGGCTTGGTACTGGTATTGGTATCTCTCAAGAAATACTGCTCGCGTTAACTTTGGCAGCAGCGCGGCGGGGCGGGGGGGGGGGGGGGAGGGCGGGATTGGGGGGGATTGGGGGTGGGGCGGCACAGATTGAATACTCCTGGATTCTGATCCTTGAGCCCGATCCAGACCCGCAGGATGAGAACTTGCCCAGTCTCTGCAGGAACACCGCAAGCTAGTAACAGTACAGATGCCCCGACGCCTCCGTGGCACTGCCCTTTACCACGTGCCAGGCACCTTTCCAGAACATCACATGGTTTCCTCCTTACAGCAGCTTAAGAGAGATGGGTCCTGTCCCTACCTCCATTGGAAGGACACAGACACGGGGGCCCCCAGCGAGTCGTGTGCCCGTGGTGAGCAGCAGAGCTGGGGCTACCCAGTTCATGAGTTAGCCTGGGCATGAGCTGCCCGGGGCTTCCGTAACAAATGCCCACCCACTTGGCGGCTTCAAACAACACTATCTTGGGGTGCCTGGATCGCTCAGTCGGTTAAGGTCCGACTCTTGGTTTCGGCTCCGATCATGGTCTCAGGGTCCTGAGATGGATTCCCACGTCAGGCTCTGTGCTCAGCGGGGAGTCTGCTTGAGATTCTCCCCCCTTCCACTCATGCTCTCTCTCTCTCTCTCTCTCTCTCTCTCTCTCTCTCTCAAATAAATAAATGTTTTTAAAAAAACCACACAAACTTATTATCTTATGGTTCTAGAGGTCAGACATCCAAAGTGCATCTCGCTAGGCTAAAATCAAGGCGCTGGCAGGACTGTGTTCCTTCTATGGGTTTTTGGAGAGAAAGCTTCCTTACCTGTTCTGGCTTCTAGAGGCTGCCTGCACACCCGTATTCCTTGGCTTGTGGCCCCTTCCTCCCCCCTCAAAGCCAGCACGCCCATCCAGCCCACGTCCACGGACCCTGCCACGTCTCCTTCTCTCACTCCCTATTGCCTCCCTCTTCCCTTTATACGGGCCCTTGTTCTTGGATCCACCTGGATAATCCAGGATAATCTCCCCATCATAAGATCCTACATTTAATCTCATCTGCAAATTGCCTTTTATCCTGTAAGGTAACACAGTCACAGGTTCCAGGAGTTAGGACGTGGACATCTTTGGGGGAAGGGGACCTTATTCTGCCTATCACTCTGGGTAACCATGTAGACCAGGGGTTGACAAATGGTCATGGGGGCGGGGGAGGTAGAAGGAATCCACCCACGGTCTCTTTTCAGATGACCCAGAACTAAGAATGGTCTTTACATTTTTAAAGGGCTGGAAAAGCATCAAAAGAGAAAGACTTGTTTGTCATGTGAAAATTACATGAAATTCAAATGTCAGCGGCCATAAGTCAATTTTTCTTGGTACACAGCCATGCTGGTTCCTTTTCACATTGTTTGTGGCCACAGCAGCAGAGCTGGGTAGCCAGAGAGCCCGTACGTGGCCTGCAGAGCGGAAAATGTTTACTCTCTGGCCCTCTGCAGAAACAGCTTGCCGCCCCCTGGTCTCGAGGCCATGAACCAAGTGTTGAGCCCGATTCTGTGCCAACAGGTTTCACATGCTCTCTTTGTTTTGTGTGTGTGTGTGTTTAAGATTTTATTTATTTATTTGTCAGAGAGCAAGAGAGCGAGCGCACAAGCAGGGCGAAAGGCAGGCAGAGGGAGAAGCAGGCTCCCCGCTGAGCAAGGAGCCCAACGTGGGGCTCGATCCCAGGACCCTGAAATCATGACCTGAGCTGCAGGCAGACGCTTAACCCACCAAGCCACCCAGGCGCCCCCACACACTCTCTCTGTAACAGCCAGGAGTGGTATTATTGCCTGCAAAAGGGCTGGGGAGGTGGACACGCCCTTTCCCTCTCCAAGCTGCCATTTTCCTGTCTGGAGGGTGGAATTAATACTTTCATTTGCTTCGTGGGTGTTGTCAGGACTCAATGCTCAAAAAGCACTTAGCACAGGTCTGGGGTTCAATAAACACTAACCAGGGGCGTGGTCCCATTTGACAGAGAGGGCAAAATGAGGCCACGTGCTCAGACCGCAGAGATGGTGAGGGATGGAGCTCTGTGAATCAAACCAAGGCCCCTCTGACTCCAACTCAGGCCTCTTCTTTGGCAGATACTGAGGGAGGCAGAACTCAAGATGGAACAGTGAGGGGAGAAGGTGCAGGAAAGCCAGGCCAATAGATGAGGCTGGGTGGGGGAGGCAGACTTGGGTCCTGGCCTTGCTGGCCACAAAGGCCGTCCCAGCTGGTGCAGTGGGTGTAGAAGATAAGGAAACCGATCCAGGCCGCTCAGTCACAATGCTGGGGCCAGGGCGTCAAGTGCCACCCAGCCCCCATTGCCTCCAGATATTGGCCAAGTGCCCAAGGCCCACAGCAGCCCAGGGCCTCACCCATGCAGCCAGGCTGGCTCACCCCTGCTTCCCGGAAGTCTGTGCCTGGGGAATGGGGATCCCAGCCACCCGCATGAGTCCTTCGACAAAGAGTTTGGGGGTGGGAAATAGCTTCCGGGTAGGAAAGCCAAGAGTGACTTTCCTGGTCACAATCCTAAGAGCAAAAGACAGAGCACCTACTATGTGCTGGGGACCAAACCAGACATTTATTTCTAGAAGCTCATGTCATCCTCACGAGGCTCTGAGAGTAGAGGGCACAATACAGAAACCACAGCACAGGGATGCTTCAAGACTTGCCCCAAATCACATAGCCAGTAGGAGCTGGGATTTGAACTAGACTCCTGACAACCATGCCCTTGAACTCTATGCTCCATGACGAACCCCCATTCATTAGGCATTTACCATGGACCAAGCTCTTGGCTTAGTGCTGTACCTGCATCAGTTCACTGAACCCAGGAGGCGGCCCCCAGAAAGAGCCAATACTGTTGTTAACCCCATTTTATGGATGGAGGAACCGAGGCTCGGGTATATGAAAGGTTCAGGGACACAAAAGGTACAGGTGGTACAGGGCGAGGAAGAATGCAGCTGGACTGGAGGAGAGGCGATGCTGGGTTCTAGAACCTGGCTGAGAGTCAGAACTCCGCGGTAAGCTTTTCTGTAGATGTGCTTATTTACTTAGCACCTTGATACCAGGTGATTCATGCCTCTGGGTAAGTGCTATCACCTCTGGCCTGGTCTCCTGGCTTCTGCCATTGCACCTCATAGAGGCCAGAGGGCGCCTGTGAGCACCTGAGTCAGGCCAGTTCCCTCCTCTGCTCAGAACTCTCAATGGCTCCCATCTCTCTCCCAGCGAACACCCAAGTCCACAGGCCATGCCCTCTGCCTGAAACATTCTACATGGCTCCCTCCCTCCTGCCTCTGGTCACCTTAGGATGGTGTTAAAATTTTCAACTCTGCCTCCAGGCCCTACAGATGATTCCCACCCCTCTTTCCTGCATTATTATTTTTTTTTTCCTGAGCCCTTCTCTGCCATTCTAAGAATGTCCCTCATTTATCTTCATACCTTGTCTGTTTCCCTCTCCAGAATGTCTCCGGGGTCTAGAAACAACCTGGCCCACGGTGCCCGCACAATAACTGTGTGAAGGGAGTTATGAACGGACTCCTTTATATTAGGTAAACTCTATGCTTATTAGGGTTAAAAAAACTTCAACCAGAAAAAGCCTGCAAACTAAGAAAAATCACTCTCCCTCTCACCCTTGGCCCAGAGCCCAACTTCCTCTCCCTGGTTTCCCTTTCCTCCTTCCAGACCTAGTCTAAGCATACCTTCATAAGCAAACTTGTAGCTGTTTATGGCCCCACACCCTGTTTTGTTACACACACTGTTCCCAACTTTGCTATTTCACATACTAGCATAATGGGTCCTTGTTTCCCATCGAGGAGGTTCCATAGACCTACTTCAACTTTTTTACAAGGCAACATAGTATCCTACTCTGGGAACAGTACCTTTTTTTCCATTAAACCAGCCTAAGGAACTTTTAAAAATACTGTCCGGACGCCACACACACACACACAGAAATGAAGAGCCTGAGCTCGTTCAAGAGACTTCGTGGTCGTGTTACCTCTGGGATGAGGACAGCTGGCCAAAGGTATGTAAAGGGCTCCTTTACTTGGAAGGCTAAAATATTCCGTGTGGTTAAGGGCTTATTTTTTAATTTTCAGCACCCCCTGCCCCCATAGAGAGAATATACTAGTTTTATTACATAAGAGATTAAAATCCTATGTAAAACAACTCTCCCAGGGCACCTGGGTGGCTCAGTCGGTGAAGCCCCTGCCTTTGGCTCAGGTCACGATCCCAGGGTCCTGGGCTCAAATCCCACATCGGGCTCCCTGCTCAGTGGGGAGTCTGCTTCTCCCTTCCCCTCTGCCTCTGCTTGTGCTCGCTTGCTCTCTCTCTATCGAATAAATAAAATCTTTTTAAAAATTAAAATTAATAAATAAAAACAACTCTCCCTCTGGGGATTGACTGGGGAGGAACAGAGAACTTTCTGGGGGTAATGGGAAGGTCCTTACTTAAGCTCTGCAAATGTTATTCTGCTAAAGGCCACATATGTAAGATTTTAAGCTTTGTGGTTCACATATCATCTCAGTCACATATTCCTTCTAATTTTTTTTAACAACAATTTATAAACAATGGAGCCATTCTTCGTCTATTGGCTTTACAAAAACAGGCCACAGCACAACAATGTGAATATACTTAACACTATTTTTTTTAAGTAGGCTCCGCCCAGCATGGAACCCCGCACAGGGCTTGAACTCAGGTAACCCTGAGATCAGGATCTGAGCTGCAGTCAAGAGTCAGATGCTTAACCCACTGAGCCACCCAGGCGCCCCTATACTTAAAACACTATTGAGGGGCGCCTGGGTGGCACAGCGGTTAAGCGTCTGCCTTCGGTTCAGGGCGTGATCCTGGCGTTATGGGATCGAGCCCCACATCAGGCTCCTCCACTGTGAGCCTGCTTCTTCCTCTCCCACTCCCCCTGCTTGTGTTCCCTCTCTCGCTGGCTGTCTCTATCTCTGTCGAATAAATAAATAAAATCTTTAAAAAATAAATAAATAAAAATAAATAAAACACTATTGAAACGTACAAGGAAAAATGATTAAGATGGTACATTTTATGTGATGTTTTTTACCACAAAAAAAATAAATAAAAATAAACTAAAATAATAATACTAGATTAGCCCCTCCCTGGGCATGAGGGATTTCTGGGGTGCTGGTAATATTTTTGTTCCCCCTGATCTGGGTGCTGATTCCATGCGTGTATTCACCTTGTGAAAACTTCTGGAGCCTCATACATTTAGGATGTTTCCTTTTACGTATGACTTGTCTGCTTCAATAAAAAGTTGAAAATATTCCCCTTGATTGGTTACATGTAAGATCGATTCAACGTAAGACAGTCCATCCATAAGTGCACTATTTTATGTAACTGTGAGAAAACAGTGAGGAAGCTTTCCAGGCACTGACATGAGTAATATCTCCAAGACATATTAAACAAAGAAAGCAACGAAAAAACAAAACAGAAAAACAGAGCAAGATGTGAAACAGCTTTTCATTCATAAGTGTTTGTTGAATACCTGCGAGGTGCCAGGCACCGCAGATATACCTTCAGACACACAGACATACAATCCTGCCTGGAATTAGCACGCTAGAGATTTGCTGATATTTTTGTAAAAGGAAAAAAAAAGCAACCACTAGGTAAAGAAAATGTATATAATTTCTTGTGAAGTTCTAAGGCCTGGACTCCATTTGGAAGCAAGCACAAGATGCTGGAACAGTGATACGTGCCAAGAAGGGTGTGTCATGCTGGGAGAGGGAGCAAGAGGGAGACTTTTCATGATAAAGCTACACTGTCTTTGTATCCTTTGTATTTTGAAGCACGTGAATGCTTTTGAAGCACCAACTTTTGGAAAAACAAGCAAGCAAACAACAACAGCAACAGAAACCCAACTTCCAATTAATAAGTAAATATCCCCTCCCAACAATATTTTTTAAAAAATCAGATGCCAGATCCCCATGGCCACCTGAATTGGACTCTCTAGCAAATGGGGCCAGGGAATCTGCTTTGTAAACAAGCACCTCCCCCCCCCCATCGAGGCCATTGTGTTGGGTTCTAGAATCTTTTTCCATGATCATGCCTAGGGTGGGTGGGAAGGATGGCAGTACCCATTGCTGTCACCCACAGGGGCCAGGATCCATTTCTCTGCTTTGCTCAGTGCTGCCACCTGCTCTAGATATGCTGTGTGCTGAGGAGGGAGCTTCCTGCCCTGCCCAGGCCCCAAGTCTATGCCTAGACAGGGAGTGCTGCTTTTCCATCAGCGCATGGAAAATTCATGTCCCCAGTATGAGGGGGCCCCAGAGGCCTCTTGAGCAGGTACAGCCTACCAGCCACTGTGCAAAATGCTGCCCACAGTAAGTGTGGTCTGCCCAGCCCTGCAGACAAGGATCCAGAGTCTCAGAGAGGTCACCAACTCTCCCATGGCCACACAGCTCGTAAGTGTCAGAACTTTTGATTGAGCCTCAGTCTGTCTGAGGTCACCCCCTAAATTCATGGCAACTGATAGATGGAAAGGCATTGGGACACAAGGGACATGTGAGCAACTCTTGCAACACCATTCTCAAAGGAAAGCTCCTCATTATCTGGCAGGGACTTCGGGGCGCAGCCTGAAGGCCTCAGGATTTTGGTTCTGATGAGAACAGACTATTTACAAACTAAGTGAAACCTGCCCCCCCCCACACACACTTCAAGGAGTCAAGCCAGGTGGCCCCTCTAGAGGAGGTGATGGCCTGGTGGTAAGACCTAGCCGAAGTCTCCACCTCAGGCTTCCTTGTGCCTTAGAGAACCATAATTAAGTAGCCGTGTGGTTTGTTTGCTGTTCCTTCTGCCCAGAACACACTTCTCCCAGATCTTCCAGCGGCCACTGGCTCCAACTCCAGCCCATGGTCACCTAAAATAAACCCAGATGATTCTCCCACACACATGCTGTCCTGTTTTCTGCTCCACAACACTTACAACCACCTAAAATCATCCGTTTATTCAAGGGTTTTTCAGCTTCGTCCACTGCTGTGTTCTCAGTGTCCAGACCCCGCCTGTGAGACGCTCAATAAACACTTGTTGATGGGATGGGCTTCCGGCACCCAGCGCAACCTCTGCTGGGCACTGAGGTCCCCTGAGGAGTGTGGGTCTGGCAGGGCCTGGGAGGGTTTGCTCAGGCCCATCCATGGCTGGCTCCCTTTGGCCAAATTCAAGGCTTGGTGAATCACATCCTTGTGCACTCTGCCTGCCATTCCTGCCCCCCCGCCGCCCTGCCTTACAGAGACCCAAGATCCCTCAGGTGCTGCCTGCAGGGCCAGGCCAGGACTCCAGGTTGAGATTCCCAGATCAGAGACAGCCAGCCACACCCAAGGGATGCAGCACCCACACGTGCGGGATCTGAGGCTTGAACCAAACCAAAGGCAAAATGCCCCTCAGAGGCTGGGCCGGCAGCTCCAAGCAGGGACAGGAGTGGCTGGGCGGGGGCCAGGTCCCAGTGTTTCCCTCTGGGCTGGGCTGGGCTGGGCAGGGAGGGTCCCAGCCTCCCCCATCTGTCTCTCTGCAACCTGCGGAGGAGACAGTCCCTGGTGGAGGCAGCAGGGAGGGAGGCACATCTCTAGTCAGCTTGTTTTTCTTGATTATTTTTGAGCGGTTTCCTGCGCCCTCCCCAAAGCTTTCTGTCTCACAGTTTCCAGGAAGTTCCTATCACACAAGGAGGGGCAGCGGCGCCCCTTTGCCCCAGGGGAGTGCTACGTGGGACATGTGCCCAGCTCAGCCCTGGGACCCAAAATGGAGAAGAGAAAGGAGAAACTGAGGATGATGCCACTCCCCTCCGTGGGAACCCAGGGAAGGAAGTCACTGGAGGGCGTGGGTAGGGAGGAGCCTCATCTTGGCCCCAACCCCTGGGCCCGGAGGCGAAGGCCACCCGCAGAGGTTGGCGGGGAGGGGGGTCCGCGTCGCAGGGACCTCGTGAAACGGTAGCGGGCACCCCCAGTCCCTTGCACACGGCCAGGAAAGTTGCTCAATGGTTTCCTGCTTCTTTACTGCCCCCTCAGCGAGGGCGCCCTTCTTTCCGTCCTTCCAGGCCGCTGGCAAGAACTGATGGGCTTCCAACCCCCTCAGCATTCGGTCTGCCCAGGCTTGCCTTAGTTTCCCCATCTCGCCAGAAGCCCGGGACGGCTACTTCTCGGGGGATGTGGGCAGGAGAAAGAAGTGGACTAAGGCAACCAGAACTGGAGGGGGATTGGGGGAAGTCGGGCCCTATCCCTTTTCCGAGCCCCGGTCGACAAGCCTCCCCTCCCCCGCCTGGCATCTGAGCCGCCCAGATAACGGGACCTCCCCGGGCGGAGCATGCGCCGTGCCTCCCGGCCCATCAGCCGGAGGGGGTGCGGGGGCTCCCGGGAGAGGCGACACGAGACGACCCGGCGGGAGCAGGGGGGCGTGAGCTCGGCGCAGAGCGGAATGCTGGGCCGGGCAGCAGGAGAGGGCCCCCAGCTGCAGCTCGGGTGTTTATGATCTCGGACGTACCCTTCCCCCAAGGCCCCCCAACCCAGAGAGGCGACAGCGGGCCAGAGGCGGCTCCTACCGTAGGCTCCGTCCTTCCGCTCGTCCTCCATGGCCGCGTCGGGCGGGGAGGGGAGTCTGAGCCGGAGCGACCCCAGCCCGCGCGGGCGGGAGGCTCCGCGGGCTGCAGCGCCCCGCCCCGGGCCCGGCCCCGCCCCGCCCGCCTGGCCAGCCCCGCACGCTGCCTCCAATGGGAGCCCGCAGCAGGCGGGGGCGGGACGCGGGGCGGGGCCGGACTCGGGAGAGGGTGGGGCCCCAACCTTTGTTTCCCGTCTGGGCTCAAGGGAGACTCTCCCGGTGTGTTTGGTGGGCTAGGAGCAGTTGTCACCCGTTCATTTATCTACCCACCCGTTCACTCATCAAATAGATATTGAGCGCTGGCTGTGCGCCAGTGAACAGACCCAAAAATGCCATTTTTCATTCATCAGATCGGCAAGAATTTTAGAGTCCGATAACAACCAGCGGGGTGAGCACATGCTGTGGGTCAAAATGTTATCTGGCAGAAAAGATTAAATCCGACCGTGTTTGGCCTGTGCGATTCATCTCTGCCCTTGACCCTGGAGAAGCCATCGTAGGTGTCTGTGCCTGAGAACTACCCGTCAAAGGTTACTACCTGCTGCCTTGATAGTTACTGTAAAAAAAAAAAAAAAAAAAATGGGGGAGGCTTCCATGTCCACCAACAAAGGAGTGCAAGCAACATGAGAGGGAGGGAATACCATGCAGCGAATAAAAAGAATGAGGTCATCAAGGAAATGCAAATTAAAATTCAATGATATACCACCCCACACTCATCAGAGGAGCTAAAACTAAATGGTACCAAGTATTAGGTGAGGATCTGGAGTAAATGGGACTCTCCCACACTGCTGGTGGGAATGCAAAATGACACCACCACTTAGGAAAAGGTCTCTTAGGGATGCCTGGGTGGCTCAGTTGGTTAAGCATCTGCCTTCAGCTCAGGTCATGATCCCAGGGTCCTGGGATCAAGTTCACATGGGGTTCCCTGTTCAACAGGGAGCCTGCTTCTCCCTCTGCCTGCAGCTCCCCTTGCTTGTGTTCTCTCTCTGACAAATAAATAAACAAAACATTTTTTTAAAAAAAGGGAAAATGGTCTCTTAGTTTCTTATAAAGTTAGACAAATGCCTACCATGTGACCCAACCATTCTACTCCTAGGTATTTACCCAAGAAAAACAAAACCATAAAACAAATGAAGGAAAGAAAGAGAGAGAGAGAGAGAGAGAGAAAGAAAGAAAGAAAGAAAGAAAGAAAGAAAGAAAGAAAGAAAGGCAAAATCTTCTATACAAATGTTCATAGCAACTTTATCACAGCTTTGGGGCATCTGGGTGGCTCAGTCAGTCAAGCGTCTGCCTTCCGCTGGGGCCGTGATCTCAGGGTCCTGGGATAGAGCCCCGCATCAGGCTCCTTGCCCAGTGGGGAGCCTGCTTCTCCCTCTTACTCTCTTCTGTGTGCCCGCTCTCTCTCTCTTAAATAAATAAATAAAATCTTTAAACAAAACAAACACTTTATCACAGCTTTATTCATAAAGGCCAAAAATTGGAAGCAACCCAGATGTCCGGAAATGGGTGACTGTCTCAGCACACCATGGTCCATCCATACCATAAAATAGTCCTCGGCAATAAAAAGACATCAACTATTAAGTGTAATAACACTGATGAGTCTCAAAAAAAATTATTATACTGAGGGACAGAGGCCAGGCACTTTTGAATGAAGTTCTCGGACAGGCATAGCTAATCAACCCACGGGAACTGGGAACTGAACGTGGATCAGTGGTTGCCTTTGTGGTAGGGCCTCTGGGGCAGCTTCCGGGAGGGACAGGAAGCAAGACTGTGGTTACACAGGTGGGTTGAGTTTGTGGCAATCACTTGACTTCAGCCCTTTCTTAACATGCTTCATTTTAAAAATGGAAAAATTGTAAATAGGAAAGAAGGGGGTGGCCCTGCAGGTTATAACAAGAGTGAATGTTTATAGGGAGCTTACTCAACATCAGACGAGGGATTACGTGCTTTGTATTCAATCTTTATAATCATCTTCCAGTTGGGGAAAGTGATACAAAGAGGTTAAGCCATTTCTTAAGTGCTTCCTATTAAATTCTTGCAACCATTTTCCAGTTGGAGAAAATGACACAGAGAGGGTAAGTAATTTCCCTACAGTCACCCAGGTAGTGAGTGTGGGGCTATACGAGGATTTGAACTCTTGGAGCCTGACTTCACAACCCACAGAAACTCCATAACCCTGCCAGAGTAGCCCAGGTAGATTTCCAGGTCCCAGTGGTGAGTAAAAATAGCAAGTTGAAAAATAGCAAGTTGTATTTAGTTGGTTAGTTGTGTATGGTATGAGGAAAAGAGAGAAATCCGACATCACACATGCACACACACACATCTGCGTGTAACTTAATAGAAGAAAAAGATCTGAACATGCCAATTGTTGTCAGAAAGACCAGGATGGAGGGGGTGGGGGGCAAAGGGGCCTGTTTTCTGATCTACAATGTTCTCTCTTTCCTTCTCTCTCTTTTTAAAATATTTTATTTTATTTTTTTAATATTTTATTTATTTGGAGAGAGAGAGCACAAGCATGGGGAGCGGCAGGCAGAGGGAGAAGCAGGCTCCCCGCTGAGCAGGGAGCTGGAGGCAGGACTCGATTCCAGGACCCTGGGATCATGATCTGAGCAGAAAGCAAGACTCAACCCACAGAGCCACCCAGGTGCCCTTAAATCTTTTTTTTTTTCCAGTAGAGTTTTAATTACCTACATGAGTATTTTCTCCTATTAGAGAGAGAGAGAGAGAGAGACATGCCAATACAACATTGTCAACGATACCTCAATTTAAAAAATAATGAAATTAAAATATATTTTAAAAATCTATTTAATCAGGCCAGTCACAAAAGGATAAATGCTAAATGCTGTCCAATTCCACTCATATGAACTCCCTAGAGGAGTCAAATTCATGGAGACAGAAAATAGATGGTGGGCACCAGGGGCTGGGGAGGGGGGGGCGGTTAATGGCCCAGAGTTTCAGTTTTGCGAGATGAAAGAAGTTCTGGAGAAGGATGGTGGTGACGGTTGCACAATGCCGTGAACGTGCTTCATGGCCCCTGGACTGTACACTTGAAATGGATAAAATGGCAAAGTTTATGTTAGATAAAGTTTTTTTAAAAAAATAGATTTTTAAAAACAGGGCGCAACACAGCTGGGACAGGGGAGCATGGGACAGTTGGGAGAGCCCAGAGGAGGAACGTGACCTAGGCATGGATTGAGAGATCAGAGAAGGGCTCCTGAAGAGACCTTATTGCTGCTTGAGAAAAAGGGCTAAGAAAGCAGAAAGGAGCAGGCGTTGAGCGCTGTGCCGTTAGGTGCTGGAGGAAAGAGAGAAAGAGAGAGAGGAACTGAAATTAAGGAAGTCAGTGTGTCTGGGGCAGGGGGTTCAAGCGGTGGGTCGTGAGAGAGGTCAGCTGGGGTTGTTTCTCACTGTATTGGCCCCAGCAGCTCCAGGGCAGTGGGAGCCATGGGGAATATGAGAGTGAGGGAGCTTGGAGTTTCAGACCGCTCCCTTTAGTAATGTGGAGAAGGGACTGCAGAGGGTGCCTAGAGGCGGAGTCCCAGAGGCAGACTGGGGCAGGCTCCAGGCATCTAGGAGGAACTGGGGCAAGGCCACAGCCCCTGGGGACAGGGGACGTTGCAGCTGAGGCGGGCTGTTGGGCACACAGAGCTGCTCTGTTCTCTGACCCCACTGGAGCTTTTGGGTTCATGCATTTTTCAGCCAAACAGACCTTGAGTTTCAGATTCCAGGGCTCTCGGCCCTGGCTTTTGGGTTCTATTTACTGCCTGAAAAACATCTCAGGGACCCAGGAGAAGGGCCCTTGAGAGGTTCAGTAATGATGGGCTGGGGCAAGGGTCTGACAGCATCTGCAATCCTCCTGGGTCACCTTC
Source organism: Ursus americanus (assembly GCF_024610735.1). Classification (NCBI taxonomy): domain Eukaryota; kingdom Metazoa; phylum Chordata; class Mammalia; order Carnivora; family Ursidae; genus Ursus; species Ursus americanus. The sequence continues at coordinate 52,524,080 of NC_142140.1, forward strand.
TGAGCAGAGGGTAGATTGAAAGGAGGGTGGCAGCAATCCTTCTCTTTTGAGCAAAGACAGCATAAAACCTTGGGCTTTGCAGGGCTGGAATTCCAGCTCTGCCACTGCTGACCGGGTGACTTTGTCCAAGTCAGTCCGTTGCTCTCCTCCCCTTGGCAATGCTGTCTGTCAATTGGAGATAATAGGCCTCCCTCACTCAAGGCATTGTTTCTAGAAGGATTCCCACAGGGGAGACATTTAGGGCAGGGCCTGGGTATGGTGAGCACCCCACCTGCGTGAGCTGTTGTTAGTAATAGGAATACTTGTATCCGGCAATGTGGCAGAGCAGTTGGGAGTGGGTTGGGATTGAGCTCTTGATCTCCACGACTCAAGTTCAAATTCTCACCCAACTGCTTCACAGCTGTGTAGCCCTGGGCAAGTGGCTTGAGCTCTCTGGGCCTCTGCTTCTTGCAATGTAAGAAGACAGGAAAGGTCTTCCTCTCGGGTCCTGAATTATCAAGGAAAGCAAAAATGGGAAGACCAGAGCCAAACAGAAAACAAACAAACAAACACACAAACAAACAAAAACAGACTTGAAAAAACAAATCGAAGAAGACAGAAGTACCAGGAGAAATGCACGCTCTTCGACCGGACTGCCGTTGCTGTGATATTATCCACGTTAGAGGCCCGCAGCGAGGGGAGTGGGTAGTCTGATAGCAGCAGCTGCTGTCCTTGCCTCCCTCCCCCAAGTCCCCTGTGGGGACACTCACCCCACCCCCAGAGGCTGATAAAGGTGTGGGGCTGGGTTTGCAGAAGGAAGGAAGGAAGGATGAGGCCTGGGCCAGCTAGGTGTCCAGCCCCCCCACCCCCAGGCTCTTCGGGACCCTCCCTCTATTGAGCAGGTCGGTTCCAGCCAGGCTGAAAGTGAGTTTCCCTTTCCTCCCGCTCATCCCACTAGGCGGGCAGACGGTTGGCGGGTCTGTAATAGCTGATGTGCTGGGAGCTCAGGTGCTGTGCCAGGCAATTAGCGAAGTCTGAGGAGGTGGCGCCAAGACTCTTATGCCTGTTTAACAGAAGGGGAGACTGAGGCACAAGAGGTGCAATCCCTTGCCGAATGCCTCAGAGCCAATCGTGGAGTCCGGATTCAAAGTGGCCACCTGTGTCCTTTTTTTTTTTTTTTTTTTAATTATTTATTTGAGAGAGAGAGCATGAGCAGGGAGGGGGCAGAGGGAGAGGGAGAAGCAGACTGCCCACTGAGCAGGGAGCTGGACTTGGGGCTCGATCCCAGGACCCTGGGATCATGAGCAAGCCGAGGGCAGACGCTTAACTGACTGAGCCACCCAGGCGTCCCGCCGCCACCTGTGTTCTTAGCTGCTACGCAGTAAATAATCATAGCAATAATAGCGAATAATGATGATAACATTCTTGAGTGTTGGCTACATCCCAGGTCTGTTCCATGGGTAATGGTGGGGGTAATAACTCATGCACCCGCAGAATAACCTAAGGAGGAAAGAGCAGTTAACACTATTTCGCAGATGTGCAGACAGGAGTCCCAGGAGGGCAGGGCAGGTGCTCGAGGCCACCCAGCTGGCTGGTGGCAGAGCCAGGACGTGAGTCCAAGCAGCTGGCTCCTGAGGCCTCGTGCTGTGCCAGCACATATAAACAACAACGACAAAAACAATATTAGTACCCGCTTTATGCCAGGTTCTGCCTGAGGTCTCTTTCCTCTGTCTTCTCCCTGCTCGTAAGGTCATGGCAGGAAGTTTCCAAACGGCAGCCCCTTCCCTGATCTCCCCGTCTCACATCCCCCCCAAAACCTTGGCACCAGCTCACTCGCCTTCTTGATCAGAGATGATCTCGGTCAAGATGATCAAGAGGATCTCCGTCATGATCAGAGGTCATCGTGGTTTTTTGGTTTTTATGTTGTGTGCCTGTCACCCTCCCTTGAAGAGAGCAGTGGAGTGGCTTGGTCTCTTTGCCATCCATAGTGGCACAGGGGGTGCTTGACAAACATTCATTCTCTGCACGAATCACCAGCAGCAGCATTACCATAATGAAAGCGGCTTCCATGTGTTCCATCCAGCACACAGAAGGTGCTCAATAAATGTTGTTGAGTGAATAACTTTATAATATAGTCACAATAATAATGACCATTGATCTTTTCAACATTCTATCAGCATCTTAGTGTCACATCACAGGAGCTTATAAATACTTTTGGAACGATTACGAGTAACATTAGGAATAACAATAAGGGGCGCCTATGGCTCAGTGGTTAAGCGTCTGCCTTCGGCTCAGGGCGTGATCCCAGGGTCCTGGGATCAAGCCCCGCATCGGGCTCCCTGCTCTGCTGGAAGCCTGCTTATTCCTCTCCCACTCCCCCTGCTTGTGTTCCCTCTCTCGCTGGCTGTCTCTCTCTGTCAAATAAATAAATAAAATCTTAAAAAAAAAAAAAAAGGAATAACAATAAAAGCAGTTACACTTGTCCTGCCCCGAGAGCTACCCACAGCTCCACGGTGAAAGAATTTACTAGTCAGTAAATACCTGAGTGAAAGAATAAATTAATTAGTAAATAGTTATTGTATGAATGAATGAATGAATGAATGATTTGCACAAATATTTTTTTTTCCTCCCCTCCCCACGGACCTGGACAAATATTATTGAGTACCCAGTGTGGGGCACTGGGGACACAGACACGAACAGAACAAAATCTCTGCTCTATTGGGGCTGATGTGCATGTGGGAGAGAGAGAAGAGAAACAAGATGAATGGATGAACTGGTGGATGGATGGAGATGGATGGATGGATGGGTGGGTGGATGGAGGGGTGGGTGGCTGAATGGGTGGGGGGTGAGTGGGTGGCTGAATGGGTGGGGGGGTGAGTGGGTGTCTGGCTGGCTGGCTGGATGAATGGATGGTTGGGTGGGTGGATGGGTGGGTGGCTGGCCGGCTGGTTGGACGAATGGATGGTTGGGTGGATGGATGATGGGTGGGTGGTGAATGGGTGGGGGGTGAGTGGGTGGCTGGCCGTCTGGCGGGCTGGCTGGGTGGACGGAGGGATGGTTGGTTGGCCTGGAGACTCCTCCCATCAGCTCTCCTGAGTGCAAAGGGATAGTGAGGCGGGGCAGCCGTCCCCTCCGAAGCCCCGCCCCGCAGCAGTCTTCGTGTCGGCCAACAGCGCCGCGCACCTGGAGGCCTCCCCTTTAAGACGCTCTCACCTGGGCGCTCACCTGCGCGCGGGCGCTTCCGCAGGAAGAAGGAAGCCGCGCCGCCGTCGCCTCCCGGCGCTCCCTCCCCGCTTCCCGAGTCCGCCGGCCGCCACCATGTCCGCCTCCGCTGTCTTCATCCTCGACGTCAAGGGCAAGGTGGGCCGGGCGCGGGAGGATAGGGGGGAAGGACAGGTGAGGCTGCGCTCCCCTGGATCCAGGGGCAGCCCCTCCGCGCGGGCGTGGAGGCTCCAGAAAGCTCTGGGAGCGTGGGAACACCCCTCCCCCAATCCCTAGAAGTCCCGGGTCGAATCCCACCTCCACTGTTTACCAACCGCATGCGGGCCAGGGACTCGGCCTCTCTGAGCCTCAGTCTCCCTTTCCGTAAAAATGGGAATAACAGAGGTCCCCACCCAAGAAGAATGACTACAACTCGATGAGTGTAAACTACTTAGCACAGTAGCCCTGCTGCAGACTTGAGGCGTTCAGTCGGTTGAAGTTATTTCTATCACCATCTATTTCATCATCCCCACGATTCATATTTGGAGAAGACAGCAGGGGCAGGAGACCCTCATTGCCGTTTGGGGCTGCTTTGCCCCTTTCTGAAGCCCTCTGTCATTCGCCCTGTCATTTCAAATCAATAAAAACGGTGGTGGTGAAAGCTAAGGGTGTTTGAGGACCAGCTCTGGGCTGTCGTGATTCTCTGTCCTGGACTAAAGGAGCTTGGGAAGTAGGTACGTTCGTATTGAGTGCTTACTGCTGCTGGACAGCCACTATGTGGGTATCCGTCTCTCTTTCTATACTTACTTTCTTCTTCGCTTCCTTCCTCCCCACCCTTCCCTTCCCTTCCCTTTTGTCATCCCCACCTCACTAGTTTGGTGCCAGTGAAGCCCTGGGCAGGAGCAGGGATTCTGGATCCGGGTGTCTTGGTTCAATTCCCGGTTTCCCCTCCTGTTAGACACACGGTTCACACCTCAGCGTCCCCATTCTTCCAATGAAGATGCCGCTGCCTACCCCACAGACTGTAGTGAGATCCAAATCAGTTAGCACACGTCCAGTCTTAAGTAGGACACACCCTGGTCCTCACTGAGGACTCTGGACACGTTTGCTGTTATCATGCACCCATTTTACAGAGGAGGAAACTGAGGCACAGAGCGGCAGAGTCCTGCCCCTGCTCGGCACCCAGGAAGTAGAGGCAGAACCAGGCGCTCTGAGGCCCCCGGATGAAGGGGCCCAGACCCCAGCGGTGACCAGGCCTTCTCTGCTCATCCTTAGCCTCTGATCAGCCGCAACTACAAGGGTGATGTGGCCATGAGTGAGATTGAGCACTTCATGCCTCTGCTCATGCAGCGGGAGGAGGAGGGCGCCCTGGCCCCGCTGCTGAGCCACGGCCGGGTCCACTTCCTATGGATCAAACACAGCAACCTGTACTGTATCCAGTCCCTGGCGGGGTTCCTGGAGGCCTGGGGTGGTGGCAACTTGGGCCCAGAGAGGGTGGACCGAGGGCAGAAGTTGCACAGCACGTCAGTGGCTCAGGTTGGGGGGAGTGGGCACGGTGAGGTTTTAGGATCTGTGCTCCATTTGAGACCTCCAAAATGGCACCTTTTCCTTAACTTTGCTGCCCATAGTGGTGGCCACCACGCTGAAGAATGCCAACGCCTCCCTCGTGTACTCCTTCCTCTACAAGACGGTGGAGGTAGGTTCTGGCTTCCCATTGGCGGGCTGGTCTCTCTGTCCACTCAGTTTGCCCTTCCCTTTCAGGATCCATGTCTGCTAGGAAGCTTTCCCTGACCTCCATTGAAGCCCCATCTCTGTGTTCTCATTAGCTGCTATGGGATCATCTCTCCCTGTGGGGCAAGGACCACGGAGGTTTCCAAGACAGTGCACTGCTCAAATCTGAGCCAGAGAAAACTGGGTTCCAATCCCAGATCTAAATCCCCCTGCCCACCTCCCCCACCCCCGCCCTGGCTGTGTGACCTTGAGCAAGTCCCTTCTCTCAGTGTCTCTAAACTGGGAGTTACAACAAGTCCTACTTTGGGGTTGTTATACAATTTAGTCAAATTCATATTTATGAATGCTTAAGACAGTGCTTAGTATACAGTAAGTGCTCAATAACGGTTTGGTATTATGGTGAGCATTAGCACTGTTTATAGAATCACATAATAATTTGAGTGCTTGCTAGATGCCATTCTCGATGACTGAGAAAGTGCTCAGTAAATACTTTTCAACAAACAAGGAACGTGTATTGATCTGTCCCCTGCCAGGCAAAGAGGGGACACAGCTGTTCACAAGGCAGGCACAGTCCCTGCCTGTCCCGAGGAGCCAAAGGGCATGAAGAAGGTGCAGCAGGCCATTATGAGAACCCATGACTGGGGTGCTAGTCTCACCTTGACACTCAAGGGGGAGGAGGGATGGTAGTGGCTTCACTGAGGAGGTGACATTTGAGCTGAGGCCTGAATGACAAGAAGGCCACTGTGAGAAGAGCATCCCAGGCAGAGGGGACAGCATATGCAAAGACTCCGAGGTGAGAACAGAGAGGAGGCCAGTGGGGCTGGAGCGGAATGAGGGATGGAGGGTTTTTCGAATGTCAGATGACTGACAGGTTCTCTGCTGTGGTTATGCCTACAACTTCCCAGAGGCTCTGAATGTGGGGTCCCAAACCCCTCAAGCTTGTGGACTCCCTGAATTCTTAATGTCCCAGCGCTAGTATACAGTAGGCACTCGACAGTTGCCTCTTGGGT